>NC_090935.1:1417249463-1417874463 GCF_040938575.1 Ambystoma mexicanum
TCCATGGCCCGCTGTTGGTCGCCCGTTTTCATAGGGATCACCCTTCCAGCCCACAGGGTTGTGGACCTTTGGGGGGGGGCTCTGTCACATCCCCTGACACATCCTCAGTCACAAACCAACCCCCCCGGCTTCCCACTTGCCTCCACACACCCGGCGATGGCAGTTGCGCGACAGATCCTGGCGCAGGCATGGGAGGATCCTGTGCCCGGTGCGGACTCCTTTCCTCCGGTGGCGATTGCCGTGGTGTCTATCCACGCTGCACCATGGTTTTCGGCGGTGCTTGGGGGCTCGTCGCTTGCATCAGCACGTGACCAGGAAGTAACTTAGGAGAGGAAGGAGGGACGCTGATCACACATCACGTGATCCATATGATCAGGAAGGCATCCCAGTGGAAATAGCACGTGACACGGTGCTCGCGTCACGTGATCTGATCATGTGACCACACTACCATTTCAAATGAATTGAGCGGACTCCAGACAACGATTCACAGCTGCTCTCGCCAGGTACTGTTTGGCATCTTCATTGTTATCGTTCCTTTGGCTCAATCAATCACGGACTGCTTGCATGGACCTCTCCTTGTCTCTCCTTGGTACTTCTGCATTTTTTGCCTCACCTGGAACTCTTGACCTTGGTTTGTCTTATGGATTGTTTCTTGGATTTCCCCTGCAATAGACGCTACCTCCTGGTTTCTGACCTCGGATTGTGTACTGGACTGCTTACTGATTTTCCTGCCATTGTACCATGCTCATGCTCCTCTGCTGTTTCAGGTGTGCACCATCTACCTAGAGTGCCATTCTGATTACCATCTGTCGCCTGCTGCCGTCGACCACTACAAACCCCTACCCATTTGCTACACCCAGGGCATCCTGTCACCTTCATCCGGGTAAGCTTTCTTGTGTGCCTTTTTTCACTGGTCTCATTAGAATCGTTTTCCATTGCCTAACCTCCTTGCTTGCCTTGCAGTGGTCAGGGGGGTCCTTCCTGCGTTCCTGTTTCCAGGCTGATGGTACTCTACATCTGTGGCCTCAAAGATTGCATGGGCAGTGATTTTATTATTTGCCTTTGTGGTACTTGGGGACGGAGGTTTCATCATCTACACGACCATCAAGTCTTAACACTCACTCTGCAGGCTGATGTTAAAGCGACAAATAAGATGGTCTTAAAAGTCAGCAGTCTCAATGGGCATAAGTGGAGCGGCTCAAATGGAGCGCACATAAGAAATGCTTGTACAAGATTCAAATGACTTGAACTGGTGTAGGAGGGAACACATTTGTGAGCCCATTTAGAAATTGTATAATCAGTGGCATTTTGAAATATGAAACTTTTTCAGACATGTGCTTGACGATTGAAAGCGCCGTCAAGTACCCTTTGATGGTTCCAATCTGGAGCCCCAGATTTGCCAGATGTAATAAGAAAGACAACACAATAGGTTTAGCGCACTGAAAAGGGTTCACATTCTTTTCCCTGCACCAGCTGCAGAATTTGTTCCAAGGGCAGCGGTTTCAAGGATGTTGTTGCTGGCCTTCTGGCTGAAAGGACAATCTCCATTACGTCATGTGGAAGGTCCCAATCCTTATAACTCAACCTCTCAGAAACCATGCATGAATGTTGAGTGTTTGGACCTCTGGATGAAGAATCTGACCCTCCTCTCGCGAGAGACGGTTCTCTATTTGCGGAAGACACATTGGAGGGCAGATGGACATGTCCAGAAGGTCTGGGTACCACATCCTCCTGGCCCAATCTGGAGCAATTAGGATCATGGATTTCCCAAACTTTCTCAACCTCCTGATGACTTGGGGAATGACGGAGACTGGAGAAAACACATACAGGAGTTGAAGCTCCCAGGCCACTACGAATGCATCCACCAAAAATCCTCTTGGGGGAAATTCCCTGGAGCAGAACAGTTTGCACTTCCTGTTGACACTGGTCACAAACAGATCCACTTGAGGGGTTCCCTAAAGGGTGAAGATCTCTTGAATTACTTCCTGAGCTAGTTCCCAGTCATGGGAGATTGTGCTCTGCCGGCTCAGAGCGTCCACCGCTGTATCCTCCTCTCTGGGTAGGTTATCTGCCAATAGGGAGATTCCTTCTTGTATTGCCCAGAACCAGAGGTGCAGTGCCTCTCTGCACAGTGGTAGCGACCCTACACTTCCTCTCTTGTTGAGGTAGTACATGGCCACTGTGTGGTCTGCCATTATCAGGACATTCTTTCCACATACAGCGGGCAAAAAGGCCTTCTGTGCGAGTCTGATTGACCTCAGCGCCAAATGTTTCCTGAGGAAACTGAAGCGTGCCATAAAGCTTGAAGCGCTAGCTATTGCAGAAAAACTGAACTGAAGCTAACGAGTGCTGCATGTGTTATATTTATCTGTGAGGACATCGACCTTGCGACAGGCCTTTGAGGGACATCGAGTGGACCGCATAGGTGCACAGCACCCTCAGATGAATTATTTTTGGAAAGCAGCTAAAGCTGGAAGGGAACATATCTAAAGATGAGAAATACATGGGAGGACACAATCCATCCAAAAGGCCCTTTTCCAACCTTTTTCTATTAATAAAAGTTTGTAATCCAAACTTTAATTCAGTTGTCTGTGTCTACTTCATGATGCCTTAACAAATGGTGTCAGCTGTGGGATGCGGCTCAACCGATGCGAGTTGGGGAACCCTAAAGTTTGAGAAGTCCCAAAGCATCAGACCCCTCAGTAGCCAAAGAAGGCTCTACTGGGTTTCATATCTGCAGCAGTAGGGAAGAAACCATTCCACCAGGTGAAAGAGGACTAGTACCCACTGATCTGGTCTTGATTCCACCCCCACATTCATACATCAGATTGGCTCCCAATTTGTGGTTAGCATGGACATTTGGAATTGATGTGTTAGCAGGGGTTATAGACCCAGGCTTTAGGGGAGACATAAAGGTGTTACTGCAGTGCCATGGGAAAGATCCCTTCCAGATCCATCAGGGAGATAAAATTGTAAGGTTTGCTAGGGTAAAGGAAGAGGCTGTGAAAGAAATAACAGACTGAGTCACCCAAGGTGTTGGGGCGGGTGACAAAGTACCTGGCACCCCACAAAAACCTGAGCCCAGAAGGGATATGGAAGAAGAACCAGAAACTCTTCCAGACCTAGCCTTTGCACAAAGAAATGACCCACGGTTAGCTGAAGCCTTCCTGCAAATCATACCAGAACGAGAGGGCCATGAGAAAGGAGGACCTTTTTTTCTTTATAAATCATGGGTTGATGTACAGGGGAGACACCACTTCAGAAGGCATGGTGAGAACACAGTCATACCTAAGAGTCATAAACAGGTTGTCTGTCAGGGGGTCATTTAGGGCAGACTAAAACCAAGGCACAAATCCTCAACAAATTCTACTGGCCTGGAATTCACACAGACATCAAGACTTTTGTACAGTTCTGTGCAATCTGCCAAAAGCCTAGAACCCATATGCCACCACCAGTGCCCTTATAACCACTCCCAATCATTAAAGTTCCATTTTCTATAATTGCCATGGACATTGTATGACCGCTAGAAACATTGAATTTTGGAAACAAGTTCTTTACTTTACTTGAATAGATTTGTATTGCACAACAGTGACCCAGAGGCTTAAGGGTGCAGACAAAAAACAATTAACAGGGACAAAACATAATAGAACAGACGACAAAACAATGCAATAGTCAGAACCAGTACAATAGGTACAAGAGATATCACAGTCCTCAAACAATATAACCAAAAGCATTATCTAAACAGTAGGGTCTTCAGTTTATTTCTCAACATTGCAGTCAATGTCTGGGCTCTCAAGTCAGGGGGCAGCGCATTCCATGCTTTTGGTACAGCCTAGAAAAAAGCACCTTTCATGACCTCGGTCAGATTACAGGCCGGTATTTCAAGCTGGTTGGTATTATTGGACCTAAGGGTCCTGACACATGGTTTAGGAAGCACTACTTCACTCAGGTACAAAGGTCTAGAACTAATCAAGCACTTGTGGGTCATCAATAATAAGTGAAATTGTAGCCTTGCTTCAATAGGCAACCAATGTAAACTATGCCTAGCATCGGAGACATGATCTCTCCTTTAAGGCCAGTGATAACCCTAGCCACACTATTTTGTATGATTTGCAGTGTTGTGCAATCTGATTTGGCTATGCCCACCTGTAGGCTACTGCAATAATCAATTTTAGAACCCACAATGGCCCTACCCACCGTCTCACAATTTGCTCGCGAGATGTAAGGACGTAGTTGCACCAGCAATTTAATATAATAGGCAGTAGAGGAGACTAAACTACTGACTTGGGCCCGCATGTTAAGATTTTGGTCCAAATGGACCTCAAGCATTTTGACTTTCTTTTGTGTCTCGATACTACAGTTGGCCACTAAAAATAGCTTATAATCTGTGCTCAATCGCTGTATTTTATTTTCAGTGCCGACCACCATCAGCTGTTATTCCTTTGTTGAGCACCAAATAATTACCCAATATCCATGTTTGAATATGTTCGTAAACTTTATTAACAATTTTTTCATCCTCAGCATGATTCCCAGATAGTGGGACGACACATTGCGTGTCATCAGCATAACTAGTGAAGCCAACATTATTCTCTTCTAAAAGATTAAAAAAGGGTACCGTAAAAATCTTAAATAGTGAAGTGGATAAACATGCTCCCTGAGGCACGCCGTAATCAAGGTGGGTTGGTTTGGCCACTGCCTCCTTGCTGCATACTCTACACCATTGCTTGCTCAAGAATGAACCAATCCAGAGTGCGGCCTTGTCAGAAAAATAAGCAACTTCTTTTAATCTTGTGACCAACAATGTGTGATCAACCAGATCAAATGCTGCAGACATGTCAACAACATTTAGTTATTTATTCATTGTTTGCTTGTTAGGTGCTTATACAGGAAATATATTCTGTTTCAAAGCACCCTCAGGGCACCACGGAGGGAACATGGGATAGCAGTACAATTAAATACAAAACAATTCAGTGGGGGAAGGGACGCCCGAACATACTATGCCTTGTGAATATTCAGAACGTGCAAGTGCAGCAAGGAAGAGGGCAGTCGGGTAGGTGCTGTGGAGTCCGTGCTCAAAGTTGAGCCACAGATGAAGTGCAAGATATGGTAAGTGCAATGCGGCCAGGAGCCGCTTTGAGTGGAAAGGGTGTGCCGAGGCAAGTGCCGAAGGATGACAGAAGCTGGAGAAATTGGGTGTGAATGGTTAGAGGCACTTAGGATGCAAAAAGGTCCAAGACACCAATCACAGCAACTGTGAAATTAGTAGAGGAAGGAAGAAGTGAAGGAGCAGGAAAGGAGGAGAGTCTTGAGTTGCTTTCAGAATTTAAGAAGGTCCTGCTTAAGATGCAGAGGGAGGGGGGGCTGTTCCAAAGGAGGGATCCAGGTGAGGAAAGTGAGCGGGCTCCTGCTCTCTGTTTAACGAAACGCTTTACACACAGAGAGTTGGTGCCAGAGAAGCGTAGAGGTCTAGGGGGAGAGAATTTGGTAAGAGAGATTTGCAGATAGTGTGGTCCTCAGCCCCAGAAAGCCTTGTGGATGATGCAGAGGGATTTCAATTTGATCAGTGCAGCAACCGGGAGTCAGTGGAGGGTTTTTAGAGCAGGAGAGATGCGGTCCCTGGTTTAAGGCCAAGGATAAGTCTCACTGCCCTATTCTGGATTATCTGAAGGGGTCGCAGAATGGAAGAAGGTAGATTGAGGTGTAGGCTGTTGCACTAGTCAAGCCTAGAGAGAACTAGGGCTCAGGAAACATTGAGCTTCTGGGTGAAAGTGAAAATTTGGAGAATTCCTTTGAGAAGGAAGAGTTGGAAGTGGGACTTCTTGGCAATGTCCTGCGTGTGAGGGAGGAAGGATAAAGTGGAGTCAAAGATGACTCCAAGGTTTCTGGCTTTCAGAAGAAGGAGCAGGGGGAGAGCCCAAGGTGGGAGGCCAGGAAGAAGGAGGGAGCAGGGGTCCCAATTGGAAGGATCTCAGTTTTTCTGGCATTGAGGCAGAGATCATTGGAAGAGCACCAAGCCTGCATGGCAGAAAGGCAGCCAGGGATGAAGGAAGGTGCGAGTGAGTGTTACGCTCACCTGGCTCCCACAGGGGAGTCGTCGGACCTGGACAGCTGCGGTCTCCACCCACATGAGGCGTAGTGCAGCGATGACTGACTGGATCTGCCCTCCTAATCTTGTCTGCTTAACCCGTAGAAATATTCTCCTGCAAGTGGAGAGATGGATTTAGCCACTTGTGGATTCAAGTGATGGCACCCCCACAGTCCTCCCCAACTAATCACCTCTGAAATGCCCTCACAGCAATCTCACCTTATATTCTTGAAAGATGAGCACTCCATCCTGCGTGGATTTGCAGGGGTGCGTCGATTCCAGTTACTACACTGGTTTGAAGGCTCGGGAGAGTTCCGGAGAGTATTGACTCTGCGGTTCCTGGTGAGGACCAGTAAGTATTAAGTTCATAGAGTTCAATATGTCCGATGTTCACTCTTGTTCCCCCCTTCCTTTCTTGTCTTGCAGCTGGCTCGTGAAAAGATGCTCTTGTGGCAGCTGGTGGCGCTCAGGTAAGAGTCTGTATTACCCTGCGCTGTCCGGTAAATGTTGCACGAGGAAAACGTGTTGTTTTGTCTCTCTTTACAGATGCGGCAATTGAAAATATGGAGAGTCACAAAAGGATGCCTCCGGTGGTAAATCAGGTAAGTCTATGGTGGTAAGAATTATATTTGTTGGTTCCCTCTGCTCACCTTGTGGTTTTCTTTTGTCTCCTAGCTGCCGAAGTTCGGCGAAGAAATGATGGAGGCAGCGCCGACCCGAAGGATGCTGTGAAGACTGGTGAGTATGGCGCGGCGCTGCAGCTGGAGGTGCGGCGCGTGCCGAAATTATGTTCTTTACAGGTCCGGAGACAAGATGGATCCAGAATCAGGTGTGGAATAGAAATAAGTTTGTTTTCTAACCTTGTCCCTTTCTTTCCTCTTTGTTTTAGGAGCTCCGGATTCGAGGCGGGCGTGGCAGAAGACTGGATGCAGGCTGCAGGCACGGTGAGTGTTACGCTGCTGGATGCAGAATAACGCGAAGCGTGTGTTGCTGGTCGGGTGTGGTTTAAATAGCCTCAAAAATAGTCCCAGGTAAGAAGTCCCTAGAACCACACCCGAGTAAAAAATAGTCCCTGTAGAAAAATAGTCCCCTTCAGGCTTCATGTTGGATTGGAGTCATTTGCAGCATGGTCTGCCTGAGGTAAGTAATGACTATGAGCCTGGCGCCTTAGGCGCCAGGACTGATTCCTACTATGAGTCTGGCGCCTAAGGTGCCAGGATTGAACCCAGATAGCCCCTAGCCGGGGCTGCTGAGCTTTTATTAAATGTCTAGATGCCTGCTCCCGGGGCTGATGGGCTTGGTCCGGATGCCTGGGGGTAGGCATCATGACAGCACTCCCCCCCAAAGCCCCTCCTAAAGTTGTTCTTCCCCTGGGCCCTGGTTTGTCTGGGAAGTTCCGATGGAATCTTTTCACCAACCGAGGTGCCTGGACGTGGTCACTAGGTTCCCATGACCTTTCTTGTGGTCCGTAGCCCTTCCAATCGATTAAATAAAAAAGTTTTGATTTAACCAACTTGGAGTCCAGGATATTTTTTACCTCAAATTTAGGTTCTCCATCTATCAAGATGGGGTCGGGTGGTTTGGTCAATCTTGTTCCTGGTTGAACTGGTTTTAAAAGTGAAACATGAAAGACAGGATGAATGCGCATATTAGAGGGTAATTCCAATTTGACGGCTACCGGGTTGATAATGGCCTTAATAGTGTAAGGTCCCAAATATCGAATTCCCTTCAGAGGTATGTGTTTTGTAGCCAGCTAAACTTGATCCCCAATCTGGTATTGTGGAGTTTCACTTCTATGTTGATCAGCATTTTTCTTATATTTTTCTATTGTTTGTTTCAAATGTTCTGTTGCCTCTTTAAAGGCTTGTGTAATAGTAGAATGCAAATGACTAACTGCAGGCATTTCTAAATGCTGAGGCGAATCTAGTTCTGAGGTTCGAGGGTGATGTCCATATATGGTATAAAAGGGGCTTTGTCCGGTTCCTGAATGTACAGAGTTATTGTATGCATACTCGGAAATCCATAAAATATCTTTCCAATTACTTTCGGTCTGGTGTAGCATGCAACGTAGGTACTGTTCAAGGGTCTGGTTGGTCCTCTCCGTCTGACCATCGGTCTGGGGAGGGTGACTGGTTGATAACCTCACGTCGATTTGCGCCAGTTGACAACATTTCTTCCAAAAATGTGAAATGAATTGACTACCTCGGTCAGAGACCAATACGGAAGGAAATCCGTGTATTCGAACAATGTTTTCGAGGAACTCCTTGGCCAGAATTGAAGCAGAAGGTAATCCCTTTAGAGGAATAAAGTGGGCCACCTTGGAAAAAAGATCCACAATAACTAGAATGGTGTTAAATCCATTACATGGAGGTAGATATGATATGATATGATATGATATGGTATTTGTAACGCGCCTATGCACAAGTGTTTCAAGGCGCGACGAGGCAGGGAGGGAGGGAAACAAGGGGAAAACAGACAAACGATCCTACTAGGCCAGGTGTCATTCAGATCGCGCAAGTGCAGAGGTAAGGGGAAAAGGAGGAAGTGCAGGGGGAGGAGGTGGGGGGGAAAGTGCAGTACAAGGTAAGTAGCGTAAAAAATAATAATTAATAAATAATAAATAAAAAGGGCCAGCTGGTGGCAAGTGCGAGGTAAGTGCAGAGCAAGTGCTGGGAAGGGGGCTGTAGGGTACAGTGACAGTCCCACAGTGTAGGGGGAGCCAGGGAGGCAGTGCAAGTAGAGAGTGGCTGGGCCCTGGACCGAGGTTGCTGAGAGTGGCCCAGATGCAGGTTTAGTGCTGAATTCAGTGGGGAGTTAAGCAGGTTTAGCAGGGGAGAGGGAGAGAGAAGGCAGAAGCGAAGAGGAAGGTTTTGAGGTGCTTCCGGAACCGGAGATGGTTCTCCTCAAGATCTGTAATAAAGTCTAACGATAAGGTGTGCCATGGTGTAGGTGGAATATCCAAAGGTTGTAAGAGGCCAGCTGGTTTTTTCTTCTGACTTTTGTTTTGGGCGCAAATGCCACAAGACATTACAAATGACTTTACGTCTTTTCGCCAGGTGGGCCACCAGAATTGTCTCTTAATTTTAGCTTCAGTTTTTGCGATACCTGGGTGTCTTTCCATCAGGGTGTCATGATAATTGGAGATGACTAGTTCTTGTAGTTCCTTGTGTGGTAGAAATAGTCGCCCTTGATAATAAGGTAGGTCATTGATGACTGAGTAGTCCGGGCCTTTCTTCACCCAGTCCTGCAGGGCTGTTGGATCGAAGAGTTGTTGGATCTTTACTTGAATATCGTCTAGTGTCTGTAGAGTGGTTATGCCAAGAATTCTTTGTTCTGAAATTATAGTCACCGGTTCCGGGTTCGCATATGCTTCTCCCATCCCTATTCGCGATAAGGCATCTGCCTTGCCATTTTTACAACCTGGTCGATAAGTGATCATAAATCCGGATGCCTGGGGGTAGGCATCATGACAGTGAGTCAGCAGGAAGTCTGAAAAAGAGTTGAGTGTCGTCTGCATAACACTGGAAGTTGGGGGAGAAGTGGTAGATGTTAAAGAGCCATCGGGAGAGGATAGATCATTGAGGGACACCACAGGTGGAGAAGGAAGTAGGAGAGGAGAAGGTGCCCAAGATGACATGGGAAGAGCGGTCAGTTAGGAAAGAGGTCAGCCATTCCAGTGCCCGTTCCAAGATACCAAGGGTATCATGGAGCCTTTGTATAAGGATGGAATGGTTGACTGACAGTGTCAAAGGGAGAAGAGAGATCAAGTAGAATGAGGACAGCTGGGCAGTTGGAGTCCAGGGATGCAAGCAGTTCTTCAAAGGTGTTCAGAAGAGCAGTTTCCGTGCCTCTGGATGCTCGGAATCCAGATTGATGATCGTGGTGACCACTGACAAATTCAGTGTGCGAGTTGAGTAGGGGCAAGGCCAGCTTCTCCAGCAGTTTCCGCAGGAAGGGGGGTGATTGAAATAGGGCGGTAGTTGGATGGACAGATAGGGTCTGCCGAAGGCTTTTTTAATAGTGAGCGCACAAGGAAATGCTTGAGAGAGGAGGGGAAGAGCCAGTGGTGAAAGAGTCATTGCAGAAATCAGTGATTGCGGGGACAAGTGAGCCAATGTTGTCCTTGAAGGTTCTGGACGAGCAGGGGGGAACCTGTTTAGAAGAAGCCTTCATAGAGCAGACAACTCTGGTAACTTTTTCAGGTGTGACAGATGTGAAGGAGGAGTGTTAGGGAGAATTCTCTGTATAGGCTAATTTCCCAAACCTAGTGAGTCCCCCAGCAGCTTTGCTGGATTTTGGGGTTTAATTTTTTCTCCTGCTAAAAGTGAGACTCTTTTTCTCCCACTCTTAGACATGATTTGAGAATGTCCTTTGACTTTGTAATGTGTTTTATGGGCTATGGGGTCTTTTAATCCATAGGGCTTCATGTGTTTTTGGTAAGCACCCTCAGTGCAGTAACACAGGGGTGTCATAGTGGCCCCCAAACATAGACTCCATACCCTGGGACTGACTAATGTCTCCCAGGGCATGTAAAGTCACCATTGACTTTACTAGTCTTAAATTGTGAAGAGAACCAGTACAGACCATCATATTGTGGAAATACTGGTAGGGGTAATTCGATTGCCCCAGGGTCTATTTTTCAAGGGGGCACTTTCCAATCCCCCCTTGTTGAGTTTCTGGCTGGTGGCAGTGGTTACCAAGCGAAATATTCCACCGGAATATTTCCTATGGCATTTTCCCATTCGTTTTAAACGCACCACTTTTTTGGTGCAATGTTAAAGATACCGCTGGGTTATTTATTTAATATTTATTCCCCGGTTGGGACTTTTTACCAGGACTCGGTTTCAAAATGGCGTTTGTGTTCGCCTCTGTAATTCCAACCCAAGTCGAGCCCTTTGTTCCACTTTTGGCGGGCTTCTGCACAGAAGCCTCCAAAAGTGGTGCCACTCTGTCTGGGTCTACAGGATGTGTGGGAGGGGGGAATAGGCACCCTGGACTGAGTTGCCTCGGCAACTCAAGTCGCACTCTTGTGTGATTGGCCCAGTATTGAGCCGCCCAGCTCACCACTTAGCATGTTTGAGTGACAGCTAGGACTGATGAATTGGGGTTTTCTGCATAAAAGCAGGGCTTTGGGGACTGGAACTTCAGAAGTCGCCACAGGACCTAAAGAATCCGAAGAGGGAGAAGCTGAGCCGACCTGCAACGACGACACCACCGGTGGAGCTCTGCTGAACCGAACTCACCGCTTCCCAACAACAGAGAAGATCTTCTTCCAGGAGAGTCTTCTTCCTTTGAGCTGGTGGGGTTAACCAGTTCACCTTTTTTCGCCTTCCTGGATCGTCTCGTGGTTGTATCGCCCGTGCCAAGCACCCCGGTGGCTGGATAGCCGCACTTCACCACTATCGCGAATAAAAGGGTAGTGCCTTTTAACCGATAAACTCTGCGGCTGGTTTCCTTCCTGGCAGTGCAGCGACCTCCAGCTTTCCTCCACGTCGAGATCCTCTCTTCCCCTGGACGAAGCACTGACTTGCACCCGCTGCAAGGAACAACTGCCCCCGCTGGAGCTTTCTCACCATTTCAGGTACTGTGTCCCGCCTGGTCTCCCTTGAAACAGACTGTTCAAGGTGTCCCGTAAATCCTTGACTCTCTATCCTGGGGTGACCTCGGACCCGTTAACATTACCTTTCTGAACTGATCTAACTCCTTTTTAAACTATCTGAAAAGACTTTTAAAGTGTACTTCAACTGTGTGATCTTGGGCACATTCCGCCTTGCTCTCTCCAAGAGTGGGCCTGGCCTATGAACTTTTTGCTCTACAGTAGACTCTTCCTTTCTTGACTTGCTGTGGTTCTTTAAAAGTGTTGGTATTGTGTGTTTTCCTATTTCTGCCTTTTCTCTCCCTTTTTAGATCATTATTGGAGTGCCATCTATGGTTGCGCGCTCACCTCTGTTTTGCTAAATAAGTGGTGTACTAACCTAGACTTGTCAAATAATTAATTAGAGAGGTGTATATATTTCTAGTGACTGTGTTTGAACTTGCTTGACATATTAGTGCCAGTGTATTTTTACAAGTGTGTTTTTAAATAAATAATTATATACTTTTATACCAAAGCTCTGGTCAGTGTTTGCTTGTGCTACTGTCTTTTTGTACCTAATGTGTATACTCTATATACTGCCTAACTCTTCTTGAGAGAAGTCTGACTGCTCAGCCACAGCTACCAGGTAAATCTGGGTGGTACAGACTGCTACCAATTGGGTTTACTGCTAACACCTGTGGTCTTAAACTTTTTTGCAGTGGTCCCTAAGGGAACTGCACAGGTTTCTGCCTAACAAGGAGAAGGCAGAAGGAGGAGGGGGAGTGGCCAAAGGAGGAAGGGGGTGTGGCATGGGTTTGTTGGGTGAGTAACAAGGGTGTTCAGGATGTCCTGAGTTTTGGTGGCAAAGTATGTGGCCAGTGCATTGCAGAGGGCTTGGGAAGGAAGATGGGAGGACGAGACTGCAAAAGGGTTGGCTAGTTTCCTGCAGATTTTGAAAAGTTCTGCCGTATTAGATGCACCTGACAACCGTGCCTGGACGTGGGCCCTTTTCTTGGCACGGATGGCATGCCACACCCCGGCCTGGCCCGGACCACCACGTGTGCGCAATGTCCATGATGATTATGCCGCTGCAGGAGCATGCACTGCTGAAAGTGAAGTAAGTAAATATGTTGTTTAATCAAAGCTTAAATGTTTTACGTAGCGTAGAAAGAAGGGGTCGGTGCTGGTGAGTCATTATTTTGGAGGGTGTAAATATTTGCCACAAGTATGCAATTGCCACCGATCGTAGCGAGGGCGCTCGAACCAACGGAAATGGGTTTGGGGGCGTTAGGGGGGATTCTACCCCCTCCCCTGAGAACATTTTTTGAATAATGGGTTAAAATGGTGCATTACACATCACACTTTCAGTGAAATTTTGGGTAAAAGGCCAACAATTTGGGTAAAAGGCCAACAATCGGTTTTGTAGAGTGTAGGGTAAATCATAAAAAAGTACAATAGATGCAAGTCACCAAAAGTGCACAGGGCATTTCCAAATGCATTATCATGTCAGTCCCTGCAATATATGCCAGCATAAAAAACGGTTTCTTGCTTGCTGTGCCCATACATCTCCATGCTGGCTCCACCAACATATGCTAGTATTCCCATATCAGACCATGCTTATGTTTGCTTTAATATTTATTTGTTATAATATCATTACTGGCACTGGGCACAAAACTGGCTCTGCCAACATATGCCAGCACTCCTATGTAAGTACATAATCCCGTTGGTTTGGCTATTAAAAGTGACATGTCACAATATGGAAACCTCTCCAAACTCGTTCCAATGTAAGCCAGTCCAGACCCATAAGAACACTTATCTTGCTTAATTCATCATAGATGCTCAGTTAATAAAAAGTCATGCTACAGTAAAAGATATACAGGCCGCTACACCAAAACATCAGTCTAGTGAGAAAATGCTACTTATCACGTTTGCTTTTTTAAAGATGCAGAGTAGTAAATGTCATGCCACAGTAAGCAATGGCTAGACTGACTGCACCAAAATGCCATTCTAGCCAGTCACTCACTCATACAAGTTTACTTACCACCACCCATTGCATTCTCTACATATGCCCACACCCACCCACCCACCTAGAACATTCAAAACCACACCATCACATTCATACTCATTCACCCACCAGTCATTCACTCACATCTTCTCTTACATCCACTCATTGCATTCTCTACACAGGCACACACCCACCCACCCAGAACATTCAAAATCACACATCACATCATATTACTTCTCATTCACCCACCATTCACATACATACATCTAACAAGCACTTCACACATGCATTGCAAAATATACATCATATTTATTTTTAAAGCCTTCTCACTGTTTTCTTGCAGCTTCGGTCTATCCTTCCAGGCCACCATCGGCTCCTCTGTGCTGCTCAAAAACAGGAACCAGGAAGTTCATGTATGTGAGCTGCCAGGAAGTCGAGGGAGAAGGGATTGAATCTGAACGTGGCATGTGACATGTGCCACATGTCATGGTCGGCTCTAACGCCAACCTCTACTGAGCACCTCTCCAGCCCAGTCTTCACCCTGATGGTTGTGGACTGGGCCGCCCCCCACAACCTAGTGTGGAAGGGGCACCCACACCACAGGGGCTGCAGGGGCCCACACTACACCAGGAGCTTCCATTTAAAAAAACAAACATATTTTTATTGTTTTAAATAATTGAGGTCGCAAGGCTGTCCCCAGGGGTTGAAAACTGTGACCCGGGCGTCGCAGCTGCAACCCCTGGCGACCCCCAAATGACGTCCATGAACTAGTTCAATCTTTGCCCAAGGGAAACACTATAAGTTTGTTTCAATTTGAGCCAGTTACCATTGAGGTGACCCAGACTGCTCTACTTAAACTTAGGCCTGCATCTCCTGCTGACTCGATTCCATTTGCGGGTCCTCCACACGCTCCCTTTGAAGACCGTCACTCTGTTTGTGACGGCTTTGCACCATTCTTTTTTCGTCCGGGACAATCCCTTAGCCTTTAAAGCATGCATTGGTCTCTCCGCTGTTAAAGAAGGCCCATCTTGAACCCTGTATGAGAGAGAACTACTGCCCCATCTCTCTTTTACCAGTTCTCATGAAGTTGATGGAGGCCATTGTTACCCTGCAACTGTCACAATTTCTTGAATATCACTGTATTCTGCACCCATTTCAGTCTGGCTTTAGACCTCTTTTGGGCACTGAGTCAGTGCTAATTTCCATCCTTAACGATTTTGCCCTACTTCAGGACCGCAAGAAGGTCACAGTTTTGATTCTCTTGGACCTCTCTGCAGCCTTTGACACTGTTGATCATGTAATTCTGCTACAGAGGCTGAAGGGGGCAGGCATTTCAGGCTATCCACTTCTTTGGTTCTCTTCCTTTCTGCCTGACCGTTTTCAAACAGTGTTTCTCCCTCCTTTCAAATCTCCCCCAGTGGCATTGAAATGTGGTGTCCCGCAAGGCTACGCTCTTTCTCCTCTTCCGTTCAATTTATACCTGTGTCAGCTAGCAGATCTTGTTGCTAGTCAAGGGGTGCAATTGTATATATTTGCAGACGAGACACAGGTGTTCTTCCGCCTTAATTCTCTGGTGTTAGACTCTGCTTCCAAACTTCGGAATTGCTTGTCTTCCATTGGATGACTTCCAATTTGTTGAAACTAACTGGAGAAAAAACGCAGGTTTTAGTGATTGTCTCTCTTGGGGTGTGGAATATTGTGGAACCGTCACGGAGCGAGGACCACATGCAGCCTCTATGCTCGAGCGCATGCCGAGATCAACCATTATCAGATTGATCCACCTCCCTGACTAACCGATGTCTCTCATGAACCACCACTATTCCTGCTACTACGACAACCTACAAATTTAATTAGAGACACGAGTGAAGGTCCTCTCTTTAAAACTGCGACTTGGAACCCCAGTGCAGTATCCTAAGGATGCTTAACCGACACTGAGAAACGGTTGACACTGGATCCACTTCTTTGTATCTAACTCCAACGGAGTGGGAACAGCATTTCAATGAAGTGCCGAAAGGGATAAGCCACCAATAATTCTCACTGTTATGTCAACATCAATTCGTCAAGTGTCCATTCGTTACCACCATTAGTTAGGCTAAAGGTGTCTTATCGCCCTGGCTCAACTATTCCCCTGAAGAAGTTCCTATGACTAGTTTGAATTTTGAAAGGAACGAAACATGTTGGGTTTACACAGATACAACTGAGCAGTATCTAAATGAGTATCAACCAACCTCGATGCACTCTAGGTATTTGTTGATTTAGGCATCATAACCAGAGACATTAGATAATGACAGTCTCTGTATGTACACATTGTGTGGTTTAATGTTCAGTGAAGAACCAATGTTACAAGTATCTAAAACTGTTTACATGTATACCTGTATGCTTGATGTTATTAGAGTATCTCAGAAAAGAGACATTGAGCAATTGCGAATTTTGCACAAAACCAGTCTTTTTTGTTGAACACTAAGCACTTTCTATGAAGCACTTGTCACTTTTGCCAGTTCTTTATGTTAGTTTTTATGTGCTTTTTTACAATTACTATTTATATTAAAAATTGTTGTTTTTAACAGAATTACCAATGAAGTCAGGTTGTATTTCCCTAGAACTTCCGCTTTTCAGATTTGCACTGTTCTTACAGATGTGAGAATCCCATCAGTACCCAGTGAACCATGTGTCTATAACCTATACTAGCGTCGGTCTTCTCTTTTGTTGAAGGTGGAATATTGGCCGCCTTCTCCTGGGCCTTGTCTGTTGCCAGCCGATTCAGTTAAAAAGCCTGGGATTTCATCAAAATATAGATTATTTTCTTCATTGGTGTTGTCATGTACTGATTGTATTTCAGTTTCAAACAATTTCCCTTTGTCATTTTTGTTTCCACACTTTTCATCAAGTCATAAAAACTTTTCCTTGTTTGTGTTTTCATATGCTTGCTTTATTTCAAATTCAAACAGTTTCCTTCTTTCAAACAGTTTCCCTCGACACGTGATTTCCCATCTCTTCATAATGGTTCATCAGGAGGAGTACTTTATGACAAGTTTGAATTTTAACTGAAAACAAAATATTCAAATAATTATACAAATGTGGCACCTCATGGTTATCTACTATAAAGAAACTCTTACTACAACGAGAGGTAACACCCATAAGGGCAGAATCCAGCGTCCTTAGCCATCTCCCAGTGAACAACCTTCACCCACTCGGCAAATGCTACTATAGATCATACCTGTATATAGTTGGGTTAACATTAGCACTTGCCACACTAATTAAGCTGTGGATATCAACAGGGGCATGGACCAAAGAGAGTTGTGATTGTAGGCAGATGCTGCCCCTGGACATAAGTGTAAGCGCTAGCACTGAGACATATCAAAGGGGGTAGGAGCGGTAACATGAATGAGCAACTGAATAAGATGATAAAGACCAAGGTGTGGGTGTACGGGGATATAAAAATAATTAAAGGGGATGGGGGACTAGGGGGTAACCACCCCCCAAAAAAAAAAATGTGATGATTTTTTCAAAAAAAAAATCAGCAGTAAAAAACCCTGCGATGAAACAGCAGGCAATGAAATCACATGGAACCCATGTAGGTTGACTGTGCCCAAGCCCAGCAGTGGTCCCAGGAAGCCCCGGCAGTGTCCCCATCCTTTCCGGAGGGAAAAGCTCAAACGCAGCCCAGCCAGAGGTCCAGGACAGGGTACGACATCATTTCATTGCCGGATGTTTTTTCGTGGGGTTTTTTGCCGCATATTTTTTTTCTGAAAAACTCATTGAATTTTTTGGGGGGGGTTAAAAAAATTATATAAATTGGGTGTGGGTGTACGGGGATATACAAATAATTAAAGGGGATGGAGGGTTTGGGGGAGTAATCCCCCCCCAAAAAAAATGCAATGATTTTTTTCTAAAAGAAATCTGCAGTAAAAAACCACGATGAAACAGCAGGTGATGAAATCACATGGAACCCATGTAGGTTGACTGAGCCCAAGGCCAGCAGCGGGTCCCAGGAAGCCCCGGCAGTATCCCCATCCTTTCGCCCTGGAGGGAAAAGCTCAAACGCAGCCCACCCAGAGGTCCAGGACAGGGTACGATGTCATTTCATCGCTTGATGTTTTTTCGCGGGGTTTTTTGCCGCAGATTTTTTTAAAAACCCCACGATGAAAGAGCAGGCGATGAAATCACATGGAACCCAGGACAGCCGGGGGTGCTGTCCCTGGCCTTGGGCGCCTGTGTCTCATGTGGGTCGATTGTCCCAAAGTCCAGCAGCAGTCCCAGGGAGCCCCAGCAGGGTCCTCATCCCTACCCAGAGGGAAAACCTGTAATGCAGCCCAGCCAGAGGTTCAGGACAGTCTGGGGTGATGTCCCCAACCTTGGGTGACTGGGTCCCATTTGGGTGGATGTCCCCCAAGCTCAACGGCTGTCCCAGGGAGCCCCGCCGGAATCCGTGTCCTTCATGGAGGGAAAAACTGTAAAAGGACAGGGACGCTGCCAGGGCTCCCCAGGACCACCGCTGGACCTGGTGGACGGTTGTCCCACATGGGAGACAGGCGCCCAAGGCTGCCAACATCACCCAAGACCGTCCAGGAGTTCTGGCCGTCCTGCATTACAGGTGTTCTCTCCAGGGAGGAATGGGGACCTTGCTGGGGCTCCCTGGGACCGCCGTTGAACTTGGGGATCATCAACCAACAAGGGACAAAGGCACCCAAGCCCAGAGACAGAGCCTGAGCTCTGGCTGGGCTGTGTTACAGCTTTTCCATCCGGGGAGGGGTTGGGACCCTGCCGGGGCTACCTAGGACCACTGCTAAACTTGGGAATGGTTGACCAACAAGGGAGACAGGCGCCCAAACCCAGAGGCAGAACCCCCCGGCTGTCCCGGAGCTCTGGCTTGCATGCGTTACATCGTTTCCCTATGAGAACGGATAGGGACCCTGCCGGGTCTCACTGGGATCGCCGCTGGACTTGGGGAGGGTCATCCAACACGGGAGACAGGCACCAAATTCCAGGGACATCACCCCGAACATCCTGGAGTTCTGGCTGCCCTGCATTACAGGTTTTCCCTCCAGGGAGGGATGGGTACCTGGAAATAGTAAAGTGACAATGTGCCTTTACTATTTTCATGAAGAGAATTCGATTAGCAACATGTGCACAGAGCCGCTCCAGAGCAGAAGTCAGAGACAGAGAGAAGTGGAGGTATGATGTTGAAGTTGGGTGTAGAATTCCGGGGGATGGGAATAGCAGAGGCGTAAAGGGGGAAAGCCGTGCCAGGTTAATGACCGACACAGAAAATGGATATCCATGGAAGGCACTAAAGTAGATGTGAGACAGGCTTGGTATCAAGACATGACACAGAAAAGTGAAATGAAGTCCAAAAACCTTTCTTTTAATGGTCAGGATGGTGTAATGCCTACCTTTCCCTAGCTCTAAGGTGGGAATGTTCCCTACATGAAAGTAAACTAAGGGAAGTCTGAGGCTAGCAGTCCAAAATAAAATACTATCTGTGTCAAAACCTATGCTTGCCCTCACTTCTATAAAATAACAACGTGTAGGGGACTTGATAAACTCAATAGTGTATAAAGTAAAAGTAGTTTGGCACTGGAGCTCCTCTAATTCCCTTCCCCAAGTTCAAGACACTCCGGATTCACTTGTCAAGTACCTTATTTCTCACAACTTCTGTGGGCCTCTCTGGGTTCCCTTTCCCGAACTCCAAGTCCTCTTGACTTGTACACTTTTAGCTTGTCGCATAGTTCACTTGTTCAACGGGCTCGCCGCTGGTCTTGACGCTGTTGTCAGACCGCACGGACCACCCATTACAGGTTGCGCAACCATGTGTCCAGGACTTTTGATGTGCTTTCCTCATGTAATTCTATTTCACAAAATATATCCCCTTTTTATATATTTCTTTCTTTATCTTTAAGAATTCTCATCATCTTTAAACATTATTGCCTTCTTCACATTTTATTTTCTTTAGCCATTTCCCTCGTTATCTGGCTTTGGTGGGATTTTTCTCACACTTCACATCTTTGCGTAGCTCTCCTTGTGCTGTTTCACACTAACAGCCATTCTCAATTCCTTTCATTCGTCTAAACTAATAAAATGGATACTTTTCAATTGTCCTTCAATATCAGTGACTTTCGAGAACGCTTTTTCTTAAGCGCGACCGCTCTGATACAAGGTTTTACTATCTCATTGTCTGTATCTCATTTGTTTGCTTTAACTTGGAGCTTTCTATTAATATGCCACCTGCATGCGTTTGCATTGACACAATGTAATTCAGCAACTTTAACTTGCATACCAGGATTCTTCTTCTGATTGAAACTCACTGGTCTTGCTGTTGCTTCAGTTGGCTTCTGCTCTAACGGCTGAGGTCAGCATCTCACCTCCTGCCCCTTAGACACTTCTGAGCTCTTACCTCTCTACCCAGGCGAACAAGCAATTTAGTAGGCTCACAAAAGGATAACAACGCCTCTGGGGCCGCTTCTTTGTACTCTGGCTCCCTTGAGACACAGTTCCCTTGCCACATTCCTCTCGCAGCCTCACTCTGCAGTCGATAAGCGTCTCAGCGTCCCATTCTCTACCTTCTGGGCTGCTCCGGCTCAACTGTGACTCTGACTCACTCTTCTACTCGTTCAACTTGCTTTCTCTGATCACTCCTTTTATACTCCTGTGGAGTAGTAACATGCTGCAGGTGGGCATGGTCAATTTAAAGTATCTGACCTTGTTAAGGGGACTTCTCTCCCTCTTTCTCGTTTCAGTCCTTGAGCGGTACGGTGGGGAATAGGTTTTCTGGGACTTGCAGTATCCCATGAAGGCTGAAGGGGCATGGGTAGGTCAATGCGTTGTTGAGGATAAATGTGTGATGTGTCTAATCCTCTCTTCCTCACCTCAATCCTATTGTGGTGTTCTCTATACAAAGTTTGCCTTGCTTTTGATGGCTTTTTCCTCTTTTCAGTAATTAGTCGAACTTTGGCAGGCAGTGTAGGATAAGGCTGATAATATCCCCGAAACACTAAGGGACATTACTACCCAGTGCGCGTAAAACATAATGAAAACAATGCGCCGATTGGTGCATTTCCGAGCCTTACCTTATGGTAAGCCCTCACACATTGCAGCATGTCCCTCGCGCCGGTCTCCTGTTTTTCTTTGCTGTGGCCTGTAACTATGGGCCCCGGGGCATTACCTGACACAGTAATGGCCCCCCCGGCTCTGGACTTATTACCTAAGTAGGGTGAGTCAATAGTAGCAAATGGAAGGTATCATGTTTTCGGTTGGTACCTCTCTTTTCTATGTTGGGGTGGTTACCAGATGTTTCCCAGGTTAATGGGACAGGAATACCAATATCACAAAAACATCTCAGGTATATTATATTCTCCCTGCACTTTTAGACACCTACTATGTGCACTTACCCTGGCACCTGCAACCTGCTGGCCGCACTTCTTGTTATTGTTTTGATCCCGTGCACAGCAGTGCCCCTTGCCTTTTCCCCTGGCACTTTTCCCCTCCCCTGCACTTACGCAATCTCAATGTCACTTGGCCTAGTAAGATCGCTGTCTCTGTCTTCCCTCTGATCCCCCTTCCTTTGCTCGTCACGCCTTGAAACACTTGTGTATAGGCGCATTACAAATGCCATATCATATCATTTCATATTGAGTCTCACCGAGGACTTTTCCCCTTCTACTTCCAAAGACCCTGTACTCGGGTGATCCTCCCTCGCTTGCCCGCCCCTGAGTTGGGATCCACAAGCAATGGCCTTTCCCTGGCCACCTGAGCAAAGGATCCCTGTGAACTAAATGTGAGAACGTCCTCCGGTTTCTCACATAGCCGATAAAAACACACATAGATATATAGTGACAGACATATACCACTCCTGGTTACCTGATTGGCCATTGCCTCTCCCATGGATGCTAAATGGGTACATAGAATCCACTCCAAGACTCCAAATATTGTACTACCACCTGGGAGAGAGAACAAAGTAGGTAAGAAGCTAGGAAATGTGGGAAACAGGATGCTGGAACACCTCAGGAGAACAGACCCCAACAACTGTGACAAAATGCTCACAATTTACTGCATCCTTTGCCAGGGGACATCTGGCCCTGAACCTGCATACCGTTTTGCTTACTATGATGAAATGCACGGTGTAGTTTTGAATTTCACACTATTATAAATGCGCCTTGAAACACCATTTGCTGTATAGGCGCATTTGAAATAAATACCCAATCATTGATTAATATGTTCATGCTGTCATATGTTATCTTGTGCTGGTTATTTATGCATCCCACCCTTTGTTGAGCCTTACATTTTTCTTCTCTTTACAGATAGAGAGGAGAAGTCATCCTCAGTGGAGCATTCAGTGTTGACGTGTGTGGGTGACATGGTTTTCGCAACCAACCTGCTCAGAAGTGCCATTGTTTTAGAATTGTTGTCACAAAAGAAAAATGCTGTTGGCTACGTTTGCAATTGTTTTTCTGTTAATACATCTTTCATTAAAAAAAATAAAAAAAGCATAAAGCTTGATTTCTTCTCTACCAGTTTGTTTCTTTCTGCTAACATTGATCAAATCAGCATCACTTCTCCTGCTACAAATGGCCTTCAGCTATACTGAATGTGGCACAATTAAGCAAATGGGGCTACTCATTTATGCATGCTGACAGTAATAACAGAGTGGGAAGGAACATCGCATACTGTTAAGTATAAAGTATATTGCTGTACCTTGCAAAGTCAGCCAGGGGAACTACTTAGCAGTCATAAAGAAGACCGAACAAAAAACGTTGTTAAAGGGACGTTATGGTTAAGTTGCACTAGCAAAAACCTATGAAATTCAATGGAAAAATGTTGTTACAGGGACGTTATGGTTACAGGTAAAACCGAAAAAAAACGAAATTTGACAGCTATGGTAAGCTAAGCAACCATCACTCGCGCCACCACCGTGCACTGCAAGGACTAACACCCATGACATCAAAGATGCCCTCACAAATCTCATTCATGGCATCACTGATGACATCACATGTGTGGCTCCCTCTGTTTTGTTCACTACCATAAGTAGGGCAGGTGCTTTTCTTCACTAACAGTCAGGAACAAACAATTCAAAAGGTTCTATATTGGTGTACGGCACCTTTCTCATATGTTCTTAAACTACTTTCCTTATGGGTCACTCACATCATATGATACGTATACATATAGGGGAAGAGGAAAGCGTAAAACACAGCACTGGTTTCTGTGCATGAAGAGAATCAGTTATGTTATGAAAAGTTTCTGATAGTACTGCTCATTTTCAGCTTACTTCAATTCCCTTGTATATGGTCATGTTTGTATGCATTGTGGTGTCTTTATGGTTTCTGTGGAGTAGTGCAATTATTTAGTTATAAAGGCAATGGTAGCTACTTCTTACATGTTTCACAGTACCGACACTCTAAAATAAATGCATTCATGATTTCACTATGTAACATGAAAAGATGTTGAAGGTTACACTTCCATGAGGCATGGTGGGTGCAGACAATGGCCACGTTTGCACATGAGTTCCTTCATGTACAATGAAGAAGTGTGTAGAAGAAGTGTGTAATACAATGGTGTGTTTAGCAATGCATTCCTCCATGACCTTCTTCTCTCATGATAGTTCTTCCAATAATCTTTGATCATTTTCTGCCACCATTACTATACCAATCCCTTGTGGAGGCTTCCTATTAAAACTAAATGCACATGTGATGTCATCACTGATGTCATGAATGAGATTTGTGATGGCATCTTTGTAGTGGTGGCTCTTAAAAAGCTGTTTTAAAGAAAAAAGGTTAAACCAGCTTCCACAGTAATAACTCTTTGTTTGGACTTTTATAATTGTTTTTATTTGTTGCACTGCACCTCACATTCTTACAATAGCCTCTTCAGTGCAGGCTGTAGATTGGAAAACCAAATGTCATTGCCACTCTGCGACAATGAAATGCCACTTCCATTGAGATGGTGCACATATCGATAATCAATGTTGTCATTGTCACAGGAGTACATCCCAGCAGCACGCAAAAAGTTACAGATGCTTCTGTTGATAAGACACCTTCCCACCTCTGGCTGACGACAACATTCAATGGGATAGTTATATACTGGACTTGGTGGTATATATGAGAAAAGCACCTTTGCAGTGGCAAACATGTGCTGCACTTCTTTCATCATCTTTTTGAGTGGACGGTACACACTTGCACAAGCTATGGAACCCAAAAGCAATGCTCCATAGTGCAGTACCACAACGTGTACAGTACCTAAATTGGCCACTCGTCGACATTCTGCAACCAAATGGTCGAAAGTACAGACAGCGACACCGCACCACAAAGTCTCCACGTTGTCCAAATTGAAATTGCCATTAAGGCATCTTTCAACAGCATACTGGACCAGATATAGCACAAAGCGATCACCCACTATGAAAACTGTGCATCTCGCCATCTCTGCCAGCCCCACTACACAGAGTAATGTAACAAAATATGGCCGCCCTTTCCTGTGACGCACACTCTAACCATCTGATTGGACAATTGCAACAATCGCATTTCCATTGGCCAACATGTTCAAAAGCGCAGAATGTAGCACGTGCGCCTTGCAAAGTATTGTAAAGACCGCGCCCCAGTAAATCATGAACAGTTCTTCTTCTCTTTCCACTATCCTCTTCCCACCACGACCTTATTAGGTATTGCTAAGTACGCACACACGCATTCCACCAATGCCCTCCAAGACTTCAGCATCTTACAATGTCAGTTCTCCACAAGACTTCATATGTACCGTTACAAAATCAGCCTGCACGTGTGCTGTTATTGGAAAGCACATCCAGTGGAAAGTTCTGTGAAACATTGCAGCAATTATCCATGCACATTTTTTTTGCACAACTCTGTTATAAGTGCCTATGCGCACGATACCTGCCTCTAAGCATCCACTGCGTGATTAAAAAACCATACTGATGTTCCTCCCATCTCCTACCATAAACTGGCAATTTGTTGATATGTGCTTGCAACGTTTTCATTTACCCATATCATACACTATATTAGCGAAACAGGAACTCTGTTCTTTCCTTCTGACAATGCTACGAAAATTGTTCCCCACTAACCCACCTACTACATAACTCGTAAAAAGAAGGAAACTAAAGCCACCACTAAATGTATCTTAGCAACCTACAGTCACTTTCCAAAAGGTCAGTGGCTGCACGATTGTCGCGCTTTGTACACTGCACTGTTGCCACAGGCTCTTTTTAAATCTGCCAGCTTCCACTCTGCGCCTGCAACTCATCCATGAGACGAGTGCGGCACTTGTCCTTTGCCTGAACAGCAGGGATTGTATCTCTGCTGGACTAAAATATCTGCAATAGCTCAAAGTGGCTGCGAACAATAAAATAAAAGCCCTGTGCATAATGCAGAAGGCCTTCTAGTCCCTGGGACCTCATTACCTTGCACTCACACTTCCTAAGTATCTGCTTGCTCCAGCTCTTCCCTCATCTGCCTTGTACTCCTTCAGGGTCAGTTCTTTCTACATGCAATCAGATGGTGGTAGGTGTGTTTCTTCTGCTGAGGCCTCCCTGTGTAACACGCTCTCTGTCTCCCTGGACCTTGAGGAGAAGTATCGTAGGGTCTGAAAGCACCTGAAAACCTTTCTATGTGCTTCTTCTTTTTCCCCTACTCTCCCCTACTCACTTCCTGGCTAAAAGGTATTGCACACTGGTTTCCTACCTACCCTATAATCTGTGCTCCAGGCCACCTCCATCCCTACAGTTCCACCCATGCACTGGCTTTCTACCAATCCCCACACTTGGGGACTGCTTCCTATAACCATAAAAGTCCAGCCACCACTTCATGTCTACATTTATCCTTGCGCTTGCCAGCACCGGCCGTAGTTGTATGGTATTCTTTTTTTTTTTTTTAGTTTATAAACTTTTAAATTTCTTTTACATAAATTACTTTAAAACATACTTTCATATACTCATATTTTCATATCATATACTGCATATTGCAATTACTTGGATTTAAGACATGCACATGGAGGGACGCAATATCTTTCTCTAGGTTTTCTTCATGTGTGTATGATAGATGATATACTTTCGATTATTGTTCTTATTCTTCACTCACATCTGTGCTTGACAGTTTCTTTCTTAAATCATCAAGAAAGAAGGCTAGAGAGAAGATCATTTTATTATTCTCCCCTTCATGCAGTATTGACCACCAGTGCTAAACTGTTCGCAATGGATACTTCTCAATTTCAGATCCCATTTACTTAGATCTTTCTATGTCCAATTTCAGACACCACAACACAAGATGCTTCAAGGTTTCCTCCGTGCCTTTACACAGTCTACATGATCGATCCGCCTCTCTGTCTTTTTTATTTTCATAATCCGTGTCTTTGGATTTAAATAAGTTTAATCTAAACTTTAAGAATGTCGTTCTGCGTTTATCACACAGAAATGTTACCATGTATTTCGGTATTACGTTTAGTTCTTTTGCCTTCACAGGTGCATTCTTCATATGTTTGTATTGCATTCTTGTGTCATAAGTTTCTATCCATTCTTGTCCGAACAGTTTCTTTTGAACTGCATCCAGATTTTTTTGTAGTGTCTCTCTGTCAGGGTTTAGCTGTTCCAAAATTCTCTCTGTTTTTTTCTCCACTGATTCAGAAGCGAATTGGGATCATTTTCTTCCGAGTTATTTAAGATCTCAAATTGGGGCAAGTTGTCTGCACCAGTCACTTTTCTATATAATGCTAAGATCTTCCATGTCACTATTGCATTAATAGAAGTCAGGGTCATCACATATCTCATGCAGATAGTTGGAAAGCCCCTTGGCAATTGGAGAATTTACTTCCAAATGATGTGCTCACATTGCGACCACAGCTTATAAGAGCAACCCAGCATTGATTCAGCTCCATGTGTGAGCATGGGAATTACTTTATTTCTGTAGAAGCGTTTGACAGGCATCAGTGAATATTTCCCAGATTTTTTATGTATCATGGCAGCCTGTGCAGCGAGGTGTCTACTTTTTTATACGATTTTTCTGGTCATATGCATATCATTGATGGACGAGTTCAATATCGTTCCTAGATATTGCGCTTCAGGCAAACATTTCAAGATATTTTTTCCCAGCTCCCATCTAAAGCTGTATTTTTTTAGATCTTCTATTTGATCCTTACAAGTTCTTAATTGTCAGGATCTCTGTTTTAGCACGTTGATTTCCAGGCCATTAATATCTATGTATGCCTTTAGTGCCGTTATCTTTCTTTGGAGGCCAATAGGGGTTAAATCTAGAAGCACAATATCGTCGGCATATAGCATCTAGTTGATGCAATTTCCATTGATCTTTGGTGGAAATCATTGTACTTCTTCCAGTACAGGGCTTACGTCTGATATGAACAGATTGAAGATGGTTGATCCTAAGGGGCACCCCTGCTACGCCTGAAATGTCTTTATGGCCGATGTCAATTCATCATTTTTCTCTGGACACATTTGTATTTTGGTTTCCGAGTACAGCTCTTTTATTGCACTGATAAGACTTTTTGGACAACCCCTTTTCTCCATTTTCCTCCAGAGCATCTCTCTATCGACACCATCAAATGCGTAGCCAAGTCTATGAAGGCTAGATATAAAGGTCCTTTTTTTCTAATTGCCTCAATTATTAGTATATTTAGCATGAAGAGATTCAGAGTACACTGACGCCGATCAGCCACACCAGTCTGTTTGATCCACGATGTTAACTGGCCTAACAGCTGGGTGGCAAAGATTTTTCCTACTACATCCAGTAGCGCTATGGGGTGATAATTGTGTGGCTCCATCCTTGATCCTTTTTTGAAAATAGGCACAATTATTGTGCGTTTCCATGTGCTTGGTATTTGGCTCTTCTTTATTATATTCTGAAACTATTTATTGCAAAAGTCGGCCCATTCTTCTGGATTCTGTTTTAAGATTTGATTTGCCAGGCCGCCATGGCGTGCCCTGGATGTATTTAGCTTCTTAATGTTGTCATATATATCATCTCTCATGATTACAACGTTCCACTTGTCCCGTGATATTAGTACCGGTTCAGTGTCTATACATTGCTTCTGAAAGAGATTTGCATAATGTCGAATCCATTGTTCTTCAGTTACACTATTACTAAGGCTCATGGTCTGTGGTTTTTCCAATTCATTTAAGATGTCCCAGAAATCCCTGGACTTTCTCTGTCAAAGGCTTTCTATCATGGTTTCTGCATCATTTTGCTCCATTATGCTTTTATGCCACTTTATACCATTTTTATATTGCATTTTCAGTTTCTTTTTTTCTTTCTCCCAATTTGGCTCTTGATTTTTGGTGATGTTTCTCAGATTTTTACGTAGTTCCTGTTTTTTTGGGACCCTTTTTGGATCAAAAACGGGTTTTCTTACTATTGCATTTGTATTTGTTTTCTTGTTTACGTTATACATTTTCAGTAGGGTTCCATATTCAATGGTATTCTCTCCTTGCTTGCTATCATTATCATATAGCTTCTCTGTCATCATCCTGATTTGTGAAGAATTCAGTCTCAGTCTATTGCACCCTGGTTCTATATTTATGGGAGGATTCCACAAAGATGTTTCTTTGGATGTTTCAACGTTGAGAAGGATTTTGACTAGGTTATGATCACTACTTTGTTGCGTTCTAACTATGTTTAGCTCTTTTATATTTTTTATCATGTTAGTTGAAATGACAAAGTAGTCCATGATTGATTTCATGGGTTCCCTTTCCCATGTTGCTTTAGCCAGGATGTCACCTTGTATATTTCCGTTCAATATAACCATACTTCTCACATCTAATTCTTCTAAGCAGGTTGTTTTTAGCATATTTTTCAAGTTCTTATTTGGGCTACACCCCTTGTTTGTTGCATCTAAGGACACTAAGCTATATTAAGATCACCACATAAGATGATATGTGCATTTAACTGACCAATGGCGACATTGTACAAGATATCACATATTTCATCGATAAATGCCATCTTTCCTGTGGCTGCGCGATGCCAATAGACATTGAGGATATGTATCTACATGTGGGTTCCAATCACACTACTTTTCGCCTCGACTGTCGTCATCTGAATATATGACGATGGATTACTTGCGCTTGTTATACGCAAACCACTTTTCCCTTTTACCAAAGTCATTAATCTGGACATCGGCTGTCCTTTTCTTTGTGTGATTGCAGGATTAAAAGCCATCTCATATCCCTCTACACATGGTGGATTTACTAACCACATTTCTTGCAAACAAATAATATCTAATGGTTTCAAGATATTATATGACTTTTCAATTAGATGGGCGACACCTCTTGTGTTCCATGATCCCATCTGTTTTACTGCCTCTGTTTGTTTTTCCGGACATTAGCTTTCATTTTTTAATTTAGCACTTCCGCCAGCCTTCTCCAATTTTCATCTTTGTTGTTGTGCATTGTTTTTACGTCAGTGTTACTATTTGCAATAGTCAATTGATTATTGCTAACAATCATAATTTTTATTGTTTTTTTTTTACTCTGCCATATCTGCCAATACGTTGTCTTCGGACTCTGAGTCCGTTATCTCGACCTCAGACTCACTTGTTTCTTCTTGGTAATTTTTATTTTTCCTTTTTCCTGTGTTTCCTTAAATATGCACTCTTTATCTTTTTTTGGGTGATCTTTGTTTTTTTGTAGCTTTTAGATGTCACAGGTTTTGGCTCTAATTCCTTAATTGTGAATCCAAAATTCCATAGATCACATGCACAGTCTAGAATGATGTCCCGAACCTCTCTCGAGTATATATGTATTAGTACTCGATCAAACGTGGACTCTGATATGAATTCCACTGTCTTTAGATCTTTCGAACTGATCGAGCTAAGCGCTGGCAGATGGTGTAATAATTGTAAAACATTGTGGGCCTCATTTCAAATCAGGCGGTCTGGGAATAACGGTGGTGGTAAACCCGCCGCCAATGTTGTTTCCGGACCACCTGATCCCGACTCCTGCAGGTGGGAGGTGATGTTCCCGCCAGGCGGACGAGGAAACACCGGCAGCATTACGAGATGCTGCCGGTATTTCCATGATCCCCATTCCCATTGAGTCAAATAGGACTCAATGGGAATGGGGATTAACACCACTCCGACTCCGTGATTCCCAGAAAACCAGGGTTGTAATGCCCCGGTAATTCCGGGAATAACGGAGGCGGAATAGTAATACGAGTCCGGCGGTAACCAGGCGGTTTTACCACCTCGGTTACCGCCGGACTCGAAATGAGGCCGTGTATCTATTCAGGATAAAGCCATCGCATTTTGGTATGTTTCTATCCAGCAACAAACAGAAGCTATTGTCTTTCTTTTGTGTGTTCTCCATTCTTTCCACTTCCTCCAATGCAATTTTGAGATGTGTATCCTTCCTCCACGACTCATCCTCTTCACTTTTATTTATCATTTTTCTTTTGTTACTCTGATTTGCAGAGAGCATATGTGACTGTTTTTAGACACTACCTTTATCTTTTCTGTAGTTTTACACGTCCTGATTGCTAGATTTCTTTGATTCTTTAGTAATAATTTATGTATGAGGATTTTTCTTCTTTCTTCAATTGTAATGAACTCATCTCTTACTGGCGTCAGTTCTCTAACTTCTCAATATCCGAATCATTGATTCTTTTGGTGGCGGAGACATAAAGACCACTCTTGTTTTTTGCTTTGTTCGTCAAGCTGTACTACCAACTCCTGATGAGACTCTCCCTCCGTCTCTCGAACCACTTCTGGCATATTATGTTTCTCATTTTCTCTGCCACTTTTGGCAACTCTTCGCCCTCATCTTCAGTGGTTTTGTATGTTGACATATTTAAAATTTCTTCCAAGAGTAACGCCTCTTCTTTTTCTTGCTCAGAAATGTTTTTCATTTTCTCCTGTTTTTCAGTAGGTTTTTTAATTGTTTGTTTATTCGATGTTGCTTCTTTATCTTTATCTTTTTGTTTGACTTCATTGTTAGTTTGTATTGTTACATTTACTGCTTTAATATTTCTTAGAAATTTAGAGGAATTTCTAGCATTTTTTTTTTTGTCATATATGTATTTTTTTCATTTTCATATGTGTCACAGGATCGCTTTTCTGCTTTCGTGCTGGTTCCTTTTTTGATCTTAGAAAAATTGCATAGTTTTCACTTGTTTTCTCGATACCTTCTACGGTCACTGCTGGCCAATTAGCAGGTTTCACACTCGTGCCTTCTGCATTTGCGGATGCATTTGCTGATGTCGAGGTACGCACATCCCCCTCAATATCTTCTGTCTCATTGTCATGATTGCCATCTGACTTATCTTTATTTTTTTACCTGTTCTCGACATCCCTTCTCATCACCTCCACAAGGTTAGCATCACTCTTTCTTTGGCACATGATTGGCCTGTTCAGCGGCCTTTTTTCAGGGATTGCAATCTCACAGCCAGTTCCTGTGAAAGGTTTCCCACATCTAGTGTAGGAGTGGGTGAAGCCCTCCCGCATTACTGGTTTACGTCATCTGTGATACATCCGTCGTCTCTGATGTGTACTGTTTCCACAATTGGGGGACTCACCAAGTCTCTAGTTGACTGATTTCTTTTCAATATCATTATGGCTTCTTTAGCAACCTCTGCTAATAGTCTTTTGTCCTCTCCATTATTTCTTAATGACTCCTGTAGCATATTTGTTTTTATCATTCTGGATCTGATATTTCACCTCTTATAAATCCATCTCAAGCTTTGTAATTTTGGAGTTGACCAAGGCTATTAAGGTATTTTGATCTCTATAATTTTCAATGAACTGTTCATACATCTTAGACAAAGGAGTGATAGCGATGGACATGGCAGACATTATATTTGGTTTGAGATTTTCTATCACATCCTGCATAAATTTGCTTTTCTCCAGTGCCCGCTTGGCACATTCTTGTCTTTGTGACTCATATCGTCTGGATTTGGTATACTCTCTATCATCCATAGATGAGCCAGTAGCTACTTCATCAAACGATGAGCTCTCACTTTCATTACTCAATTTTGGCATTCTGGCTCTGACACCAGCCTTTTTACATGAATTCCCTTTGTTATGGTCGATCTTCTTCATTTCTTGAGTATGTCTTTTTTGCAAGCATCAAATTGCCGGGATCGGGCTCGAATCAGTGCATCTTCTTTTAGCTGGTCGTCTTTGGCCTTGATAGACTCTTTCCATTGTTTCCACTTCAGTTTCTATTCCAGGCCTTTTTTTGTGTTACATGGTTTCCACTAGATGTTTCTATTAAAAGAGCCTCTTTTTGCGTCATGGTTTCTAAATTGCTGCACCCTATTTGAGCGTTCAAGGCTATTAGATCTTTAATCAGTTTATCCGCCACTGCAATGGAGTCACTTCTCAGATTTCTCTCAGTCAGGATTCTTTTCTCATTGTGACTCTCAGACTCTTCTTACGAGGCATATTTTTGGGAGTTTGTATTTGTCGTGGGTGAAAACGTAACCCCGCCTTCTTCTTTACTCAAATATCTGTGTTCGCCATTCTCTAAATCGTTATTGTCCATCCACTCCTTGTCACTAAAGACGTTGTCCTCTAGATCAGTTATGTTGTTTTTATTTAGCTGTCTAACGAGTCCACTACTTTCTGCATGAACTCCTTCGTTTGCTATCCAGTGCCACTTTTCATTCTGACCGAAGGGTGCACTTGTATTTAGCTGCTCTCTACATAATTCAGAACTAGGCGGATACTGTACCGCTACCTTTATCGCTCCATTCTTATTTGGTGCACTCATTTAAAAGGGGCCGTTCTCGGCTCTTTATAGAGTCATCAGTTTCATGTACCCTTCATGCTAGCACCCTTAGTGGAGGAATTTTCATGATTTCCATTTTGTTACTTAGCCCTGCTTTCTTTCTTTCCACTCCTACCTGATGACTTAGCATTTGTTTGCTATCATCTTCTTTCGTTTCGTTTTCTTTGTTAGTTATATGGAGTACTGTAGGCACCTGTGAATCACGCGGAGGGCGGCGCAGAGGCAACTCGAGTCGGCTGTAATAAATGTACATTCTCTCCACTCTGTATGACCATCTCACTCTCGCTTTCATCTGCGCACTGCATAGCCTTACTTACTTGTTAGGCTCCCGGTGTCTTTTGGGCTGACTGAGGCACATGTGTTATCAGCGTTCTGAGCGGTTGCAGAGTCCCAGCGCTTAAGCTGCGAGCGTGTCAGGGGCTGCCCACTCACTCTCTTTAAGTCCATTTTCATCATATCAGCCATGGCCTCTGACTGTTCCACTTGGTCCTCTTTGCCCCGCTAGGCCCCCACAGAACACAAAGAACACTCCCATGACACTCTGCGACGCTCCACATCGGGGTGGGAGTTTTAATGGAAATCTCCTCCTCGAATAGTTGCAATGAAAGAAACACTGCACGTGTCGGTCTCTGGCACCAGCAACTGCACGACCAACACACACAACACTCCCACGACACTCCGCGACACTCCACGTTGGGGTGGGAGTTTTAATGGAAAATTCCTCATAGAATAATTGTAATGAAAGAAACACTGCACATGTTGGTTTCCGGCACCAGCAACAGCACGACCAACACACAAACACTCCCACGACACTGCGTAACTCTCTGCGTCGGGGTGGAAGTTTTAATGGAAATCTCCTCCTCGAATAATTGCAATGAATGAAACACTGCCGTGTAGGTCTCCGGCACCAGCAACAGCACGACAACACACAGAACACTACCACGACACTCGGCGAAGCTCCGCGTCGGGGTGGGAGTTTTAATGGAAATCTCCTCCTCGAATAATTGCAATGAAAGAAACACTGCACGTGTCAGTCTCCGGCACCAACAACAGCACAACCTGCACAAAGAACACTTGCACGACACTCTGCAACGCTCCGCTTTGGGGTGGGTGTTTTAATGGAAATCTCCTCCTCGAATAATTGCAATGAAAGAAACACTGCACGTGTCGTCTCCGGCACCAGCAACAGCACGACCAACAAACAGAACACTCCCACAAAACTCTTGCCATGGTATTCTATTTTGTATTGTTCCCATGTACTGCACTTCGCCCTCCCTCTTTCTATTCACTTCCACACTCTCAATGTCAGCTGGCCTAGAGGAATCAATGTCTCTGTATGGCCTCTGCTCCAGCTCCCTTTCCTCGGCGTGCCTTCACACACTCGTATGTAGGCGTGATACAAATGGCAGAAAATACCATAGCACATCATATCATATGATGGACACATTGCATTCATGACAACATAATGCCTGCCAGGTACCTTGTACACTTCACAATATGCTCTGTCCTCCCACTGTAATTCATGTACTACAAATGTCGGAAAAGTGATCCCACAAAAGCAGCAGGGAATGAATATTAGCAACCTTATGCAAGTGCGTGCAATGCATGCATACAAAAAGGATGCATGCCCCTTATCTTGCACACTTTCACCATAGCCTCCTACATTTATCGGTACAAACAGACCTTCTGTCACAGTGTTTGTGTACACACCACAACCAGCAACCACATTGCCCAATGGCTAACACATTGTGTATAGGCGCTATATAAATAAACTATCATATCATACCATAGCTGCCATCCTAAAAAGAGACAGATGTGCCACGTCTAATCCTCAAAGTCCTGCGGAATCTGCAGCATTCCTGTGCTATAAACTGGATGGGGAGGTGGTTGACGGAGTGTTTGGGGGTGGGGGGATGTGAAATAGGGGTGGGGATTGTGTCTTTAGGATTGTCTCTAAAAACAGTTATATATTTTTTTCTTTTTGTCGTGTTTTTGTTATGTATTTATGTGCATTCATGCACTGTTTTTTTCTTGTTTTTCTCACTTTTGCTCACTGTCTCTTTGCTTCTCCTCCTGACATTTTTCTCGACTGAAGATGAACGCTTATCTTACATTTCTACAGAATTCTGTGCAATGCTTCGTGCAGAGTGGCAAACACAACAGCATTGCCAATGGAGGTAAAAAAAAATGCCATTTCCTTGAAACCACTGGAAATCTTGCTGGCTATTAATGCTTTCATAGTCGGTGCAGAACATCCCAGCACTGCACATAAAGTCGCACATGCTTCTGTTTATCCAACATCTCCCCACCTCTGGCTGTGGACAAATTACACCGGCATGCTCCCATTGTCCTCTTGATGTCATCGATGAGAAAATCACCTTTGCAGTAGGAAATATCTGCATCACAGCTGTCATCAACTTCTTTAAGTAAGCGAGCAAACATGAGCACGACATGTGCCACAAATGTAGTCCTCCTAAATGCACGACTACCACATCTACAGTACCAACAGAGGCCACACATTTGCAAAGGAGATCCATGCATCTGAAACCCCACTCATAAACTGTGCCCCAAAAAGCCAACCTCACTGCATCGAACCTTGGGTAAATATGTCACTGCCCCATCCGGTTAACCACATCCTCGAATCCTCAATGGAGAATCCCCACAGTTTCATTTGCTAAGGCTCCATGCGCAGAAGGCCAACATGTGGCACGTGCGCTTTCCCAGCTACAGCTGGGGCCATGCCCCAGTAAAGCAGACACAATACTTCTTCCCTTTGCACTTGAATTTTCCAACACTCCCTTAGTGGCGCGTATTGGCAAGCATAAGATTTCAAAAACGCCTGCGCCAATCACATAACTGCACCTCGGCATTGCACACTATCATTTCTGTGCACAACTCCATATTTCCCGTTAAACACTCTGAGAGCACATTCCCTTTGCTTCCAAAGCCCCTCCACCACAACCTTTTCCTACAGGTTGCCCTATTTCAGCATCCACAATGATCCTGCGGCACACCCAGCACACCTTTCGCCATGCACACAAGAGTCCACCCTTGCCCACACCCAGCACAACACTATGAATCCATGCATGAGACCATGTGGGCAGCTAACATTGTGCACAAACATAACATACGTAGCGGTACTTCAACCCAACTTCCTCACACCATAAAACCTCCATTCACAAAAACAGGTCGCAATTAGCAGCATCCACAAACATACCACAGCCTCCAGCACTCCTACCCACTGCCATTCACAATGTATTGTGTCACTACCAACCTAACCACAACATTTTCACAATATTGGCCCTACTTCAACAAATCTGCACACAGCATAGTAAAGAACCCATACAAGCTACACTTCAACCATACCCTCTGCCATACTGCCAGTATGCACACACAGCACCCAGTACTTTTTATTGCACAATCTCCAATCACACATCCAAAACTTTACCATGTTCTACCAGCGACCTCACATGCAGAACCAAACATACACACCTGCCAGCTCACTTCTGCTGCTCTATCGCGTCTGAAATGTACTCTACAACCACTCTTTACAGGTCACCACCCAAAGCTCTCTTGCAATGTAACCGGTAATAGGCTGGTTAAATTTGATAAGGGGGTCCAAAATCTGAATGACAGGCTAGATAGAATGACCTCTGCTTGTAATGAGCAGGAGTATCTGCTTCATTTGGAGCCAAACTATTTTGTAAAACTGTTATGGAATCTGGCGCCTCCTCAAATTGGGTCTGCTAAAAAGAAAACATCTCATACCCATTGCTTTAACATCGAGATCCTAATAAAAAGAGAGAAAGAAGAAGAAGAGAGCTCTATCTCCTAAAAACATCTAATAAGGCTAAAACTCAATATTCCCTATAGGCCAGGCAGATAAATTATACATTTAGGAACTAGATGAGATCGCACCAGTCAATCAGAGCACAGAGAGACGGAGAGAAAATGTTAAAAACGGGTTGTCTCAAAAACTCTCGTAATTTCTGGTCCCTGATTAACAAAAAATATATACAAGGACAAGAAACTATTATACGGGCGCAATACTGGGTTGAGCATTTCCCTAAGATCTACGGCTCACCAGAGAATAACGTGTTGTTTAATACACTTTGTGGGAATTGGATCCTGGCCTGCTCTGTGTAAGAGGTCAAATCACTAATAATCAAATCATTGGTGTCACGGGCCGCAGGGCCTAATGGACTCTCTAAAGCAATCTTAAAATCGAATCCAAATATTTGGACCAGGGCCCTAAAGGCATTATTTGATAACATCATCAGAACAGCTACCATTCCTGATTCCTGGAGATGCCTCATCCGTAAGTATGGAGATCACCTAGCGGGGGCTAACTATCGTCCGATATCTCTTCTGGACGCGGACAGCAAAATATTTGCTGCCCTGGTCCTGAGAGATCCTGAAAATTGGGCCACGTCTAAGGGAATTCTTTCCAAATTCCAGATGGGATTCCACAGAGGTCTATCTACCACACTCAACAACCTCATCCTTACTTGCTTGAGCTCTGGAAGCACAGTCAAGGGGGAGACCTCTCTATGGGGCCTGGGTGGATCTATCCCAGGCCTTTGACACTGTAAACAGAGAGCGGTTGTGGTGGAAACTGAAGACCTGGGGGATTCCCGAGTCCTTATTGGCTATCCTCATAGAATTGCACCATAACTCCACCCTAAGAGTAAGATTATCTAGTGCAGGCAACTTGTCGCAGGAGAATCGTATTCAGAGAGGAGTCCGACAGGGCTGCTTAGTGGGCCCCTTTATTTATTTTTTTTAAATAAAGTTTTATTGGAATTTTTAGGTTATTACATCATGCATAACGTTTCAGCAATGTGAATTTCCCAAAAACATTTTAACAATAACCCTTATCTCCGTTCCCCCCACCCCCTCCCGCAGCCAATGATCGAGCATTGATATCTCGTTTGTCCAATAGGCGCCTCAGAGAACGTTCCTAGATTCAGTCTGTCAAATGGTCTTGTGCACACGTGTCATGGGCTCGGCTTGTTGATGCCCCATTGGAAAGATCATCTGTTCATTGTCTCATGTCTATGGGACATCATTCCCATTGTTCATTGGTGACTGGGTAGGTCCTCAGGTTTGGTTTTCTCACTTCAGGTCGGGCGCTCATACTTTTCAAAAAAGGGGAGCCAAAGTTCTTCGATATTGGACCTGGATTCATCGAGGACATGTGTTAGGAACTCCATGTCATAAATGGCCCGAACCTTGGAGACCCATTCCTTCTCCTCTGGCATATATGGGTTGTTCCATCTTTGGGCTAAGCAACAGCTGGCCACCACCCACATGATCTGTAACATGTGGCCCTGGGTACCCTCGTGGTCATCACCTACATCAATCCCAAAGAGGAGCAGCCAGGGGCACAGGGGCCTGCACACTCCATCAACCCCCTTGATCCAGGATAGGACCTCTCCCAATATGTCTGTACCCTGGGGAATGTCCACCACATGTTTATATAGTCCCCTTTCATTTCGCGACATTTCCAACAATGTGGGTCGTAGCCAGGGCTCATTCTGGCGATCCTCTGTGGGGGATAGTGCCACCTGTGTAATACTTTTAAGGCTTGGTGTCGATATTGAGACGAGGTCGTTGAGCGATGGGCTCGGATGCACATCTTTGTCCACATTTTATCGTCTATTACCTCTCCCAGGTCTTTTTCCCATTGTGTCCGTGCTGGTGGGGTTTCCCCATGGGTTTAGAACAGGAGGAGTTTTTATAGGCGGGATATAACCCCCCTGGAGCCCCGGGTGGAGATGATCATTTTCTCGAAGTCCATTAGGTCCCTCCTGAGGGTGTCACCCCATGCGGGCTCAGTGAGGACTCCCTTAAGTCGGAGGTAACGGAACAGTGATAGTTTACCCAACCCCAGGGCCTACTCAAGGTCTAATAAGGGCATGAAGGATCCATCCACCCACAGATGACCCGCCCTGGTGAGACCCGCCTCATACCACTACTGAAAGGCGGCCGGTTCGGCCACTTTGTCTATGAACGGGTGGGCCCAAATGCAGCTCAACGGGGATGGCCAGGTGGTGAGCCATCTATAGTAACCCCCTTCTTTCCAGATAGACCACAAAACCCCCAGCACCGGATGGTTTAGGACCGTCTAGGGACCCGTGATCTTGAGACCCATAACCACTCATCCAGCGTGACCGGGGAGAGTACCCTATTGTCCAATGCCACCCACTGGTTTTCTGTCCCGGGGTTGAAGTGATCTATAACGATCCTCAACTGGGCCGCCTTGTGGTATCTTTCAAGGTCTGGGAACCCCACCCTTCCGTCTTCCTTGGGTCTCGTTAGTACGTCATATGAGATCCTATGTTTCTTGCCCGCCCAGAGGAACCTGAGCAAGGTGCGTTTTATTGCCATTAAAAAGGTCTTGGGCACCTGAACGGGGAGCATCTGAAAGAGGAATAGGAATTTGGGGAGGACTACCATTTTAATCAGATTTAGGCATGCCATCCAAGAAAACCCTGAGCCCGCCCACCTCTCTGTGTCCCTCTTGCCTTCTGTCCATAGTGGGGTGAAGTTATTGGGGAAGTGGTCGATCGAGTTGGCTGTGATCTGAACTCCCAGGTATCGGAACCCATCTCTTTGAGCCGGAAGGGGAGCTCCTCCACATATTTTGTCTCGGTTTCCAACAGGTGACCCCCTATGAATGCCACCGATTTACCCTGAACCCTGAGAGATCCCCGTAGCACGACAGACCCCACAACACATGAGGGACCGTTTGTGAAGGTTTAGTGACATAGAGGAGAGCGTCATCGGCGAATAGGCTGATTTTGCAGTGGGAGTCGCCTATCCGCACTCCGTTAATTGCTTCGTCGTTTTGAACAGAGATCGCCCAGGGCTCCATAACCAGGGCGTATATCAGGGGGGATAGCGGGCATACCCGTCTCGTACCTCTCTATAGTGGGAAGGCCTCCAATTCCGTCCCATTGTCAACTACCCTGGCCACAGGGGTGGAGTACAATGCCAACATCCATCCCAACCATCTCTGACCCATCCCTACCGCAGAGAAGACCACCCCCATGAATGCCCAACTAACCCAATTGAAGGCCTTCTCTGCGTCAAGAGCCAACAGTAGAGCCCCCTCGTCTCGGGCCACCCTTGAGTTTAACACGTGGAGAGTTTTACGCATGCTGTCAGAGGCTTGCCTGTTGAGGATGAAGCCTGCCTGATCCGGGTGGATCAGGCGGGGTAGGCATTTCTCTAAGTGGGTTGCCAGAATTCTGGTGAAGATCTTGGAATGGAGGTTCAGGAGGGAAATGGGTCTATATGATCCACAATCTGCAAAGTCTCTACCTGGCTTTAGGATTACCCTGATGAGGGCCTGCAGGAAAGTGGGCGGGATTTTGTCTTGATTTCTGATTTGGTTAAACAATTTGGCTAGGGGCTCCATTAGTGTGGGCTGGAATTGTTTATAGAAGTCCGCCGTGTACCCATCTCCCCTGGGGCCTTCCCCACTTTTAATCTCTTAATGGCTGCCTCAACCTCCTCCACCGCTATATCCCCCTCCAACTCCTAACGTTCTAACTCAGTCAGCCGGGGTAGCGGGTGTTCCTCCAAGTATCCCCGGATCTCCTCCACTGATTCCCCCCCTGCTTTGTGTAGAGTTCCCTATAAAAGTCAGCAAAGGAGTCTACTATGTCTTCCTTTTTGTTGCGCACGTTGCCCCCCCATCCCTGGTAGGTCCCACCCTCCTCTCCATTCTACATCTCCTGGCTCTGCGCGCCAATAGCGTCCCCACCCTGTCCCCCCTTTCGTAGTATCTCTGCATCCTGTATCTTAATTTCTTGACCACCTCCCCTACGAGGACTGTATGCAATGCTTGTCTCTTCTCTCGCATTTCCGCCAGGAGGGACTCCCTATCCTCCCCATCCCGGTTGAGCCTAGCACGCAGAGCCTTCAACTCTGCTTGTATCTTGTTTTCAATGAGCCCTCTCTCCCGTTTATGCCTGGAGCCCTCAGCTATGAGGAGTCCCCGGAAGGTGGCCTTTGCTGCCTCCCACACTGTCACCATGTCTGTTTCTCCGTTGTCATTTGTCTCGAAGTATGCTTCCATTTCGTTTCTTAAGAAGTCCCTGAATACTGGGTCCCTCAAGAGTGTGTCAGTACAGCGCCAGCGTGATGATCTCGGGGGCAAGGGCAGCAACCAAGTTGCCACCAACAGCTCGTGATCGGACCATGTTATTGCTTCCACCTCTGGGAGTGTAGCCACCCCTCCTCTGAGGTCAAGAGCAGGTCAATTCTCGTGTATGTGTAGTGTCAGGGAGAGAAGAAGGTGTAGCCCCCAGGCCCGGATACGCCGAGCGCCAAACGTCTACCCAGTAATGGTCTTTTAGGAGGGTCTGCAGCGCTAGGTTATCTTTGGTGACCCCTTTTGACTCCACCCCTCTCGCTGTCCACCAGTCTAGTTTGGGGTCCATTATAAGGTTAAAATCACTGCCCAATATCACGGCTCCCTCTGCCCATTCGTCCAACACCCCGAAGATCTGAGTCAAAAAATGTATCTGGCCTGAGTTGGGTGCTTATAGGGTGGCCAGAGTGACACGTTTGCCTTCGCAGGTGCCCTTGATCCCCAGGAATCACCCCCCAAAGCCTCTCTTGGTTTCTATGTTTGTGAGATGCAATTTCTTATTCAGGAGAATCTTTTTTTGAGCTTCTATGGGATGTAGGTGCCTTTCCCCGGCTTACTATGTGTGAGAGAAAATAAAATAACCACCCCTGTCGGGGAAGGAGGTACTGAGACCCAGCTACAAGAGTTCAAAGGATGGTTTATTTTTCCAGCTAGGAAATAACCCAAAAAAACCCTCCCCAACATTTACATCATACTCTTATATATATCAATTAAAGTAACTCTAACAAAAAGTGCTAAATGGACCCGATTGGCCAGGCGGTGTGGTGCTGTAGGTGTGGGTGGCATCTCTTCCTTCTGGTTGGCTGAGTGGCTGACGAGATGACGGACGTCAAATATCTTGTGCTCCACGCAGGTCAGGGTCCGGTCACTGTGGTCACTACCTAAGCTGATATGTTGCATTCGAAAAACACTAAATAACAAATTATCTAAAACATTTTATGCTACTTTTCATATTTGTACACAAGTTACACATAATAATTATTGTCAGTACAATTGGGTAATTTGTGGCTTTAATTAGAGGCCTTGACCTTTATTGTGCATGTAAAAAGAATCAAGCTGTGTTTCACGTATCTCCTAAACTTCAAACCTATTAGTATGAGAAAAAAACATATATTGTAGTAAAATGCTTAAGGTTAGTAGTGGGTGTGTTGGGTGGGTTTTGCAGCACAGTCGAGAGTCTGGCACTTGAAAGAAATACCTTACAGGGAGCGCAGGGTCAAAATGGCAATACATTGTTCTAAATGGGGGTGGGTGGCTTGCACGTTTATGGGGGCGAACGAGCAGAAAGTGCTTAGCTCATCCTGGTTCACATGCTGGTTCTCATGCTAGCAGTGATCTCAGAGGAAGAAAACTGTATCATATTGGTTATTGCAACTTTCTCCGGCTTCTGCGTGAGAATGGGAGTGCAGAGCTTTCCTTCGCAGTGGGAGTGCAAGGGTGGGGGCCAGCCAGCTGCCTGCGTGCCTTGTGCGTGTGTGTCTCTGTCCTTGGCTGCTGCGGTGGAAGGGGCGCTGAGCATTGCTGTACTATCGCAGTGAGGCCTGTTTACCCAAGATGGAGTCGAAAGGGGGCACAAAAGATGGATGCCCCGTGTCCTGCTCAGTAGTCCCATCTATGTAGCAGTCAACCGTGGTTAACTTTACATAAGGGCAAGGGGCAATCCCACTACCGGAGGCACGTGGTCCAAGCCTTGCACTGAGGAGTGTACGGCGCGAGGGGGCCTGGGGACCCCTCACTCCCATACAGGGATGCCCAGAACTTGGACCCGATTTCCTTTCCTCTGATGGGTGATTCTTTCCCCTGTTTATAGTGAGTTTCCTGTAGAAACTCTTGTTTGCGGAACATATTGCTAGTCAGTGATCTTTTGTTTTGGGAGTTTAGGCCCTTGACATTGAGTGTGCCTATCCTGCCTTCAACCATTGTCGTCCTTGGTTTCTTTCTCTTTCTGCACCTTGGTATGGTTCTGATATGGAGCCCGTTGTAAAGCACAAAACTCCGGCTCGATCAGGCTGACCCCTCCCCCCTCTGAGCCCACTTGGTGTCTCCATCCTGCCCCTTTCGGTGGTCACTCCCCACCCTCCCCCCCTGTCCCGACCCCTCCCCAACCCTCATTCTCCCCCATTTTAAGGCGTTCGTCTACGTCCCCCAACACTCGTCGGGGTTGGTCAACGAACCACCAAGGACTCTACCCCAGATCAAATTCTTGGGGTTCCCGTTTTCGTCTGTCTGTGTGGGATGATCCATGCTAGCCTCGGCTTGAATGTCTGAGGTGGGATCCTTCAACCATGACCCCCCCGCTTCTGCCTGTGTCATTGAACTCAGACCCCATATGTGGATCCATTAACAATTTGGTTACCATTTAGAAAACCTCAACTAGCCCTGTAACCTTGCGGGCCGAACATTTCGCCAACGTAGCGCGTGGCCATAATGCCTCAGGGCTCCGGCCCTTGACACCACAGGTACCCCAACCCGATGTCGTCGTCTAAGAAAGGACCTCGCCCGCGTCTAGAGAAGTGGTGTCATTGTCACTTCAGGTGGCCCTCAGAGATCGTTGATGGGTGCCTGGTTTTTTTAAACTTGCGGGCTCGCTTAACCTTAGCTTTACCACTGAGCTTTTCCAGTCTGTCAGGGCCCCGTGGCAGGTCCCGAACTTCTCCTTCTCGGCCACCGGAGTAGCCAGCTCGGTCGCCCACAAGGTCATCCGTGACGCGTTGGATGTCCTCCTCAGACACCAAGTAGTCTCTCGCCCCCAGCCATTCGAATGCCAGGTAAGAGGGGTGGCCCCAGTGATATCTGACCCCCTTTCCCTGAAGCCAACTGGTGAGGTTACCGCACTTTTTCCTCATCAACAGGGTGAGGGCCGAGAGGTCCTGAAAGATAGCCACCTTGGAGTCTCCATATTGTATATTTCAGAGGTTCCTCGCTTTTTCCAGGATCTTGGCTTTGTCCTTGTAGTAGTGCAGCTGAGCCAACACCGAGCGTGGGCCACTGCCCCCCGCCCCCACCAGCACGATGAACCCTGTCAAATTTGATCTCGCATCCGGCGTCCGCCCACATGATAATCCTCATGATGTTGTGTACTTTGCCCTCTAGGCCTTGTGGGCTTTCACCCTCGGATTCTGATAGGTCAAAAATGCGCAGGTTGTTTCTCCTCTCCCTGTTTTCCGTGTCATCCACCTTGAGCCTTCGTTCTTCTTCATGGCGTTGCATCTCTTGGAACCTAGCTTCCATTTGAGTTACCAGGAGTGCTGTGGAAAGCTGGTTGTTTTCAACTCCCTTAATACGGTCCTCCAAGGTGGTGACTTTAGTTGGGAGGTCAGCCAGCTTGGCGCCCATGTCGGTCCGTATCCCACGATGCTCCGCCAGGATCATCTGGATATTGTTTTGGATGGCGCCCAGATCACCATATTGCCTTCGTCAGCCATAAATTGGAATTTAGAGAGGGCCTCCTTCCAACTCATAGGGTGCCTGTTCCAGACGAATGCAATTACTGTCCACAATATAACCTATAGCCGTGCTGGAGCTCATGGGGGGGATGCAATGTTCGTAAGCGTTGGCTCCAAGGAGGAGCCAAATTCGCTTAGGGCAGGCAGGTACCCTTGGGGTGGTAGTCTTTAGGTGCTCAGGCGGGGTCGCTCTGGGTTTGAGGTGGTAGTAGTGGCGTGAATTAACCCTCCCAGGGTGTGAGGGGACCACTAGGCAGCTGTCCGTGGGTCGACCGTGACACAGGAAAAAATGTCCTCTATTGTGTGCCTCGAAGCAAGGCCTCTCTCTGGGTGGCGCTCCCCCGGGGGCCTAGCTCATGAGGGTTGGTTTTAAAGGTCTTGGCCCGGGGGGCCCCTCACCTGAAACGTGGGTCCTTGTATGCCCCCCAGTCTGTTGAGTTGAGGGCACGCTCAAGCAACGGCCCAGACTGGGGGGAACCCCGATGTGGAGGCAAGTGAGGCCCCTGTGGCTTCTTGTGCTATGGTGTCTTCGTAGCACCGGGGGCCTGATCTGGCTCCACCTGTGGGTGACTGGTGTGGTGGGGTACCTCAGGTCTTCCAGAGGTGGTGGGGGCCTGTGTCTGGCGCTCCAGGCGCCCCCTTTCAGTACATATGGCAGCGGGGGGGCGGGCACGCACCCGCGTCGGCCCTGTGCTGCTCCCTTATGCGTAGAAGAGATAGATTGGCAGTCCACGTTCAATGTCAGCCCCCGGCTGCGTGGCTCGTAGGTTCGTGAGTCGGGGGGAGGCTTTGCGCTCGTGGGGCCGTGTTGATGTGCCCCCGGGGGGGCTCGCCCAGAGTTCCGGCTCATGGGGCCCAGGCCGCCTCTTCATGTGGCCTCAGCATCCTCGCTGCCGCTGGCTGTCCCTCCATGTTCCGAAGCCCCCGCCTCCTCCTTTCTCAGGGTGGGCGCCCACCGCGGCCTGCCGAGGCGCTCCCCGGCACCAGCAGAGGAGATGCAAAAACTTCAGGCGGCAGAACTCGGCACAGGAGTGTCGGAGAAACTCCTGGGTTGGACCATGCGGGGGGCCACGGATTCCCACAGCATTATTTGACCATATGCGGGATGGGTCCCTTCCTCCGTCTCGACTCCACTGATTCCCCGGAGCTGGGTACGGAGCTATCGGCTCAGGCGGCCATCTTGCCTGTGCCCCCTGGTGGCCTCCTTTCGGACCCTTTCTTTTTAATCTTTATCTATCAGTTGTACTCCACTGTTTTTCGTCCTTCCTGCTGGCCAGTCCTAAGATTGGAGAGACCAGGCTGTCATTGTTAGTCTATGCGGACGATATCATCGTTCTGGACTATATGCAAAGTGGCCTTCAAAGGCTAATGATGGCGCTGGGAGATTATGCTTCAGAGAATGGCCTAAAAATCTATCCAGATAAATCCAAAGGGATGATTTTTAAGCATCCTCTGACTAAAACAAAGGCTTTCTCTTGGGGAAATTGATGGCTGTGCCGTCCCTTTGGTAGGGGAACTTGTATATCTTTGTTCTAAGATCACTCCTTGTCCAACCAAATTGGACTTGAAGAATGCTTTGGATTTAGAAGCAACAAAGTTGGGATCTCACATGATTAAGATTTACTTAAAATACTGTAAATGTTCCCTTACTTCGTTGATAAAGTATTATGTGGGGAAGGTCATACCGACTTTGCTGTTTGGATTGGAGTGCAATATTCAGGGTTTCTAAATTGACTGGACATGTGTTGAAGCAAGGATATGGAAAAGAGTCCTGAATCTTCCCAACTCTATTCCTATGGCCTTTATTCGCTATGAGATGGGCCTGCTTTCTCTTTTATTATCAGTGGAATTGAAATGGGTTTCGCTATTTAGACTGGTTAATGTCCCTCAAGCGGACTCACTTTATGAGGATGTTCATATTCAACTGTTAAAGTGGGACAACATATTTTTGAAAAAACTTAAATTCAAATGTTCTGATATCCTTGCTTCAGCGGACTCAGATATAGACACCTTGAATTCCAATCTCTTAAGATCTAAGGAATTTATCAAGAGAAGAGACTGGATTAGGAAAATCGATAGGCTACGATCAGCAAAGCTCTCTGCAAACTTTTCAGCCTATGATAAACCCAGACCTCTTCTACTGATCTACCTACAAAAATTCCCAGATCCTAAGGCCAGGTTGAATTTCTTGCGATTTAAACTAAATACTTTGCCGACCCTGGAAATCCTTCATATTTGGGATAAGACTGGCTTTCCGTCCGACATATGTCAGGACTGTGATACGAACTCTAAACATACAACTAAACAACTCTTGCTATCCTGTTCAGGGATAAGGGAACTCACACGGAGGAGACTGCAGAGGTTCTTTGATAGGGAGAGATGGCTAGATCCTGATGATATGTGGGAGAGAATTATCTCAGGCAATGTAGTCTTTTTGACAATGGAAGTGGTCAAATTTCTTAATGACCTAAAATTGGTTGACCATGTTCTGATATAGATTGGTGTGGTGAGCAATTGCTTAGCCTGAAGGAGAAGGGTATACGTGTTTTGTTCTCTAAATTTCCTTTTCTTTTGTTTTTCTGTTTGTATGTCTATATTCAGAATTATATGTTTGACCTTGCCTTTAAAGTTTTAAGTAATGATTTGATCTGTTTTAAATGATGTAATTTAGGTATATTTGTTCTTTTTAAGATTTTGTACTCGAAATTTGTTTTGGCTAATATGCACAATAAAAAAAAAAAGGTCACCACCCACTACCAGATGCACAGTCAAAATTGCTTTAGTGGCGTGAATTTCTTCAAGTCCTATGCTCTTCAATGCATAGCCTACAGCCTACGGCTTTCGGCCATGCACCCAATAGGCTAGACCTTGAAAACAGGCACTGCAACGTATTGCCACCATGCATGTGACCATATCACCAACTACGCCAATCCACGTACACACCACTGCCACCAACACTCCGACCCAACCTGCACACACATCCACCAATCACATACTGAACCTCTGCATTGCACTCATTCACGAAAAAAGGTTATCAGTAGATTCCACTAACATACCAGAGCCTCCACCACCACCTACCCACACCCATTCACATAGTATTGTGTCACTACCAACACACCCACAACCTTTTCACAACATTGGCCCTACTTCAACAAATCAGCACACAGCATACTAACCAAGCACATTTAAGGTGCACTTCTACCATATCCTCTTCCATACTGACAGTATGTAAACCCAGCACCCAGTGCCCACACTACATAACTTTTCACCTCACCATTGTGAAGTACACATAAAAAACTTTACCATCTTGTAACTGTGTCCTCACCTGCGAAACAAAACATGCACGCATGGCACCTCACTTCTCTTGCTCTATTGCGTCTGAAATGTGCTCCACACCCATTCTTTACAGGTCACCACCCTCTAACGGCTGCAGAATCCAAAATGCATTACTGCCGTGTGTGCCCTAAAGTCCTAGCCTCTTCAGTGCATAGCCTACGGCCTATGGCCTTTGGCCATGCACCCAACAGTCTAGGCCTTCAACACTCTCACTGATACATAATGGCACCATCCATTTCACCATGTCACCAACTTCGACTATCCACATACACAGCACTACCACCAGCAATCCTACCCAACCTACGCGCTGCCATGGAACTATGCAGCAACAAATTGCACCAGTTACGATAATGTAGAAAGAAAGCACTCTCTCCTGCACCCCTGTCCACTTTCATGCACATACTATGTCCGTCCCCACTTCCATTCCAAAGTATTGTGTCACTGCCAAACTACCCACATTCGGTTCGCAACACTGGCCTACTGCAACCAATGTGCACGCACTGCACTACGCTCTTCAGTGCATGCCCTACAGTGTATGGCCTTCGCCCATGCACCCGATAGTCTAATCCTTCCACACTGATCCAACACAACTTCCTAAACCAATGCATGCCAGCATGTGCCCAACTACCACATTCCATCCGTATAGCACAGCTACCCGCGCTCCCATCGTACCTTAAAACACTTGTGTATATGCGCGTTATAAATGCCTTATCATATCATATCATCCAACCTATGTCATATGCAATTCATTCCCCTTCTAAAATTGATAATAATAATAATAATAATAATAATAATAATAATAATAATAATAATAATAATTTGGCATTTATATAGCGCTACGAACCCTCAGGTATCTGAGCGCTGCTTATTATTACCCACGGTGTGTGGTGCTCATTTATCGACCTCGGAAGGATGAAAGGCTGAGTTTGGCCCTGCCAGGATTCGAACCTGCGTTAGCAGGCTCTGCACGGATGTCAAAGCGAGCGCTCTACTCGCTGTGCCACAACTCACCATGGAAAGAGGTCACCACAAATAGGTCGCGGCAGGAGCTATCGGTCAGTTACGTCACCTGCCTCCAATCACCACACAAACTACTCGCCTGTCTCGCTACCCGTGACTTGACTCCTCCATCTTCTTCCACCTACCTACATATGTCACATGACCCACTTCTCACTCTCCCACCCATTCCCTCCCTTCTTGCCACCAACACATTGCATTCTGTACATTTTCCATACCCTTTCGCCACCGCACTGTCCACCATGGCAGCGTTTCCCAAACCCTTTGACACACAGCACGCTTCCCTCCAGCCAACCACCAGCAACGTCCAAAGTTTGCCGACATCACGGCATATCGCAGGCCAATGACACTTCGGTCCGTGGAGCAAACAGGGAAATGGGTCTGCAGAGCAGATCCAGATATCAATAATGATTTGGGACGTACATTTCAGTAATTTGCAACAAAAAAACTGGTTGGATTTCCGCCAAACACACAAAAGCACGCCTCCTGGCCCAAGCCCCTGCTCCTGGCGCAAATTAGGTTAAAATCCATCCAGCCGTTCGGGCTGTAGACGTGCACAAAGTTTTTCCCCATTCAGTCTATGGTAAAAAAAGAAATTTGGGGACCCCCTATAACTTTGCCCCCCCTGCACGAAACCTCACGTAACTTGGCAAAAGAATTCAGAGCCTGCCATATGCTTTTTTGCAAAGTTTGCTGAGGATTCCTCCAGGGGGAGCGAAGTTATAAGCCCGCGAAAAAGTGCTCTTCCTATGAGTTTAGCAACTTAACCATAACTACATGCCCGCTACCGCGGGCTGTGTAATATAATTCATACGGTTTACAGTAAATATATTTTGAATGCTTGGTATTACACTTAACAATTTTGACTGGGTTGTATTTGTAGGCAAACAACCTAACACTCTTGGGCCTCTGTTCCACTCGTAGCCCAAACGGAACGTCTTTCGTAATTGGCTACAAGTCACCAAAGAGCTATAAACCCAATCTGGGTTTAGCTAGCCAACTATGATTCTATGACGGCTACTTGCCCGAGGAACAGTTGTGTCCTGCTGGGAGCTGTTCATTATTGTCTGGTAAGGGAGGAGTCCTTCAGTCGGAAAGGGTCTTGAGTACGGAGTGTTGGGGTAGTTTTCCCAGGTATACCGGAAGTCGCCTGGGTGTCCTCCTGACTCTCAAGGGCGCAACTCCTTTCCCCAGAGTAAACGGAGGACTCAGCCAATGGCAAGTTAGAACTGCGGTTTATTGCAAAAACCAACAGGGATCATACAAAACAATCAAGATTCTTAAGTACTTCTCAGTATTCCATGGTGTGCGTTCCAGTTTTGCAGCAATCTTATGTCATCCCTGGGCCCTTCCCCAAAAAACCTATCACCATAAATGATTGGGTATTGAGAGTGGTAATACCTATGGGTGCACCCTATAGAGGTTATTCTACTGGTCCTTGCATGTTAGGTGGCTGGCCTGGCCCATCCTCAAGAAACTATCTATTACATTGTTGCAGAGTAATGGGCTTACCATTGGTTCTTGCCCTGTGCCATCCACCCCTGATTTTCTATTCTGTGATTGGTTAGAGCTGATCTCCCCAGGCCTGGGACTCAATCGGTTCTCAGCCCTCTGTGCACCTCTTCAAGGTAATGTGAACGATTATGTGTCTGTATTGTTGCTTGTGGTGTACAACCTTTGCCTATGAGAGTGTGCTCTTACATTGCAACACGTGTTGCTTTTCTTGTCTGGGTTTGCTGGGATTGGGTCTGCTTTCCCACCACGGGTGAATGTCCATTGTCTGGCTCGGCTGCACCACATGCTTGGAGACCACAAAATCGAGCTCTTGAACTTGCATTTATGAGGATTTATTCAGATTCTCTGTAGCTGGTCCCTTGTCCTCTAAAGTTTGGGATGCGGTCGTGTATCTCTGACCTTGGCTGTGGGCCTGCCTTGCACTTCGTGCAGTCTGAATCAGCTCTTTGCATGCTCTGTGACTTCAGGCCTTCTGTAATTTTCCTTAGACTTATAATATGATTTCTACATGCTCGTGTTATGCTAGGTAACCTATAAGTTAGTCACACATGGTTCTACCAGGCTCCATTTATATTCCTGTAGTCCCATAGAGTTAATTGCTTTAAGCAGCTGCAAGCTTGCTCAGGATCTCTTGTTGCCTTGCATTTCTGACTTACTGCATTTGTCTAATGAGAAAAATAATAAAAGGTTTAACAGTATGTATATTTATCCATCCTCTGTGTATGCTTGTTCTTCGTGTATGTGGATGTGTGTTCGTGTGAAGTGGTGCAAGAGTGCAAGTGTGCTTCATGACTAACGCTGCTATGTCATGCTGTCACTAATGCATAGCTCTCAACTCACACGCTTTTGGCGGGTGTCACCCGCCTTGTAAAGGGCTGACTCACCCGCCAAGACTCCTGCACGCCCATTCATTCCAATGGGCGTCTCACCCGCCAAAAACAACATCGGGTGATTTCAGCCGCCTTTGTAACACAAATGGTTGAGAGCTATGCTAATGACATCAGCACCATGGCTTTTTGATGCTTAATCGAGACTGTCCATTAGGGTATTCCCATTCACGATCTCTGCTGTATCTCCTATACCTGTAAGAAGGTGCACTGGATTGGGTCTGTATGGCTGATTGAGGGGATATCTTTCCATGTACGTGTCAGCAAACGGAGCACTTGGATTTTGTCTGAAATAAGATAGGTGGCTGCAAGCGTTCCTGGCTCGTCGTCCTGTCATGTTTCTGGGGGTGAGTAGGGGCATTCTTGGGACCCTCTATTCAGGAGGGAGTCAGATACATACAATGTAGCCTTGAGCGATGCAAGGAATGCATTGAGGTCTTAAGCTGTGGTTTCGTAAGAAGGGATGTGTAGCGTGCTGTCAGTTGTAGTGTTAGTTTCAGCATAAGTGAAATTCTTTCGGTGGGGGTAGGCGGGGCAGGACTTTACATCAAGGGTGTGATGCTTGCATGGAAGGGAAGCAGCACTTCTACCCATCTGTTTCATAGTTAGCAGCACTTGGTAATGGGGTCCATTCAGTCCCCAGGCACAGGTGCAGAGAACCCACAACTGGCCCTCTGCAAGAAGCTGTAGGAAATATGTAATCCCATACCCTGCTACAGGTACCCCTCCCCCATTGTCCCCAAACCTGAAAAACGACACCCGACAACCCCTCCCCAAACCCCCAACACTATACCCAGACAAAAGCACACAAAACAAGGGGTGTGTGGGAGACAAACAACTGCATTGTGCTTTATATGGCAAGAGTTAACTAACATGTGCTCCGTGTACAGTGACTAGATACTGATCTGCAGTAGCATCCTGGCTGTGCCAGTGAAGACATTCTTTTTCCTCCTCATCTAGTTTCCTGACCATGCATAGCTGTGTGCACGGGCGTCACAGCGAGGAGGTCAGTGTCGGAATCCAAGTACGAAGTTCCATTCGCCGGCATCTTCGCTCTGTACTCCAATGCACAGTGATAGTGTTAACGGCAGCCTGTTTCTCCTCTCCCACGACTGCAACCATATTTTTATTCACAGCAGCTATTCCATATAACTCTGCAAGCATAATGCTGTGCAGAGTCGGAACCACTGACCAGGGAATGGGCAATTACTGGGGCATTACATCCCCGGCGGACCCGGTAATTGCCCACTCCCCTGGTGCCGGAAAACATGACTCCCCATTCCCATTTGAGTGCCTGGCGGTCAGAAAGGCACCCACTCGCAGACTCGGCAAGCTTACCGGTACCGTTGTTTCTGGATCGCCAACCTCATAATGAGGCACAATGATGCTGTTAACACTGGCATCGGGGTCAAAGGGGGGCGCTGTTGCGCACATCTAAAATGGCCGCCTAGTCCCAGAGCTCCGGCCCGTATGAATCCTGACCCGTAATCATCCTGCATCAGGGCTGCCTACAAAGCGAAAGAAACACACCGGCAAGTTGCGTACATCCTGAGGCACAGGCTGTGAAAATCTGGTGCCCCTACAGCTGGCCATTCGGGAGTTACATCGTCCCGAAATTCCTGCGTAACCTGGCGGCAGCGTGGGCCGCCCACGAGCACCAGGAGATTCCCCCTGCGGAGCTGCTGGTGGACGGGCAGCAATGCACTGCGAGGACTGCTCCCTCGCTTCGCTGCACGGCAGAAACAAAACACTGGCATCCACGTACCACGGACGGCTGGCGGCGCGATCCCTTGGCTGATCGGCTCGAGCGTAGGGGAGCCCTGCTGGTGTCTGTCTACGGCTGCGAGCCACTCGTGAGCTGCGGACTGGGATCCCCTGCCTGGCGAGTACACCGAGAGGAGGCGGCCCGTCGGGGTCGTGGAGGTGGCGAAGGACCACACGCCTGAACGCTGCAGATCCTGTTGCCTCGGGGGAGCTGACGGGCTGGAGATCACTCCCGTCCCCGGTGGCGACGGCCAGGGAAGGTAACGGAGCCCCCCCCCACACAACATTCAGGTTCACACCATCCTCTAGGCATAAGAACAAGTAAGTGCTCGGCAGTGCAGTGTATCCCCGCCTGACCATACATACGTGGGCGAGGAAACAGAAAAAACAGATACTCCTTCGTGTGACTGTGTACTCCTGTACGATACTGTGGTGGGGATGCCCGTGTTGCTGGCTGACTCCCAGCACAAGTCACACACTCAATGGGCCTACTTGATCCCTGGCCTAGCGTGCCCGATCGGTGAGGGGCTCTGCCGGTAACTACTCACGGCCACGTGCCGTTGGAATGCTGCAGCGGCGGCATACCCTTGTTGCTAACAGGGAACCCTGAGTACAACCCTGGGGCTGCAGCAATACCCCTTTGAAGCACACCGTGCTGGAATCTGGGGTGTACCCACGGGATCCGCAGGAAGCAGCACTATACATAATGCCAGGTTTCGTCTGAGAGGAGGGTTCCCCGTTCATGTGCCTTGGATTTAGGATCACCCCTTGCTGAGGCCACTGCACATCAGAAGACGCTCATACCAAGCTGCGGGGGCTCTGCAGTGCTGGTTGGGTAGGCACCGCTCGGGCCACTGGCACCATTCATTGACTCCGAGATTAGGGTGGCGTTATAACCTCCACCCTTGGCGAAAGACCGTAGTGGGGCAACTACAAGGAAGACTGGTGCCGTGACACCTCTGTAATGGTGGCAATGCCTGAATGAACATCTAGAGCTTATCTGGTAGCTCCCACTTCGATCCTGTACTTCGACATAACCCTAAGTCCTTAACCACCTTCTAGCTGAACTTTGCAAGCTTGTTCTGGACGATAGGAGTGACCGCTAGCTGGGTGCACGGTCAGTACAGGCCCTATATAAAACCACAAGTAAACCGTTGTAGTGAACAGAGAGACGTGGGAGAACACAAGCCACTCGGCTCATCATATGGGCCGCCACGAGCAGAAAGGGGTGCACTCCAAGAAAACAGGTCCAATGGACTCCTTTGCCAGCTCCCAGCCCGGTGGGTCCACCACACCACCGCCAAAACAAATGGATAGCCAAGTGGAACCCCCAACGGATGAGAGAGTGGACTGATTAGTGCTAATGGTCCAAAATGGCTTCCTAGCGGTTAACAGCAAACTAGATGACATTGGGCGACAATCAGCTTCTTGAAGGCAAGGGTCGATAAGGAGAGCACACGTATCACTGAGGCCGAAAATAGGATCAGTACCAATGAGGACACTATACTACAGCACAGCCGTGACATCGCCCAACTGAAGGAGGACCTCCAAAAAACCCTAAATAAATGCAAAGACCTTGAATCCCGGTGCAGGAGGAACAACATTCGTCTGGTCGGGGTGGCTGAGACCTTCGGCAGGGGGTCCATAGAACGCCAAGTGGAATCCCCCTTGAAAGACCTTCTGGGCCCAGACTCTTTCTCAGACCATTTTCTTGTGGAACGTGCCCACCGTACTTCGGCACCTCCTCCTAGGCCTGGAGCACCACCTCGTACGATAATCGCCCGTCTCCTCAATTACAGGGACAGAGACGCTATCCTGTGGAAGTCCAGAGAAAAAGGTACTCTATTCTACGAAAACAACAGGATACACATATACCCGGACTTTTCAACAAATATACAAACACTGAGAAGGTCTTATGAACCAGTTAAGAAACAATTGAGACTGCGCCAAGTTCCCTACTCTCTTGTTTTCCCAGCGAAAATGAGTATTCAACACGGAGGACGGGCGCATTTCTTTGAAAATACTACAGAGGCCATGTTATATGTTGAAGCCTCTATCCCCCTACCTGCCTGAGACCGGGCACTGCATCAGAATGTACCACCCCGGCCTGTTGAAGAGCCGGATGAACCCGCCAGCTGATGCACTCCAGTCCTTGCCACACTGTTATACTGCCTAAAACCAAGGGCGGCGAGGTAGCCCTGATTATTACTACTTGTTTAAAGTAGGGCCGTGAGGCCCCCCTGGGATAACAGCCATTTGAGTACTGCTTACACCCCAGGAGTGTTCCCAAGTTATGATTCAAGCGATACATCATCGGGTTGGGGTTGATGATGCGGGTGGGGGGGGAATCGAGTATGGGCTTTACCTGGTTGCATGCCGGGTCTGTTTGAGGAGTTACGGTTTGGACTAGATATAATGTTAAAATCAGAGAGCGGTTGTTTAGCAAGACGCCCGTACCACTTGCGACAAGGGCAAGGCTACAGACAGACGATTATTCCAAGATACGGTTATGACACAGGCTAATAGGGGCTTAAATATTAAGCTACTTTCCCGGAACATTCGCAGGCTTAATAACCCGGTTAAAGCTAGGAAGATCGCAGCATACATCGCACGCCACAAACATGCACTAGGAAATGTAATGCCAAATTCCTACCACGATGGGGCCCCCATAGATACTACACGGAATACTCAACGCAATCCAGAGGAGTGTTGACTCTCATACACCCCAAGCTGTGCTTTAAATACCACTCTAGTAAAATAGACCTGCAAGGCAGATATGCACTGGTTTGGGGGGAGCTAGCGGGGCACCAAATAATTCTTGTCTATACATATGGACCAAATGTGGACGATCCACAATTCTACTGTACAATACTCAACATGTTGACCATGTCAGGGGAGGCACAAATAATCTGGGCCGGTGATCTCAATACGATATTGGATCAATCCATTGATCGATCCTCAGCCACCCCTATGTCCCCTACCAGGGCTGCATTGGTGGTGACGCAGTTGATGGAACAGGTGGGCATGATAGATGCATGGCGTATACTACACCCACACGAGAAGAAATTCACCTTTTATTCGTCTGTCCACGATTCCCACTCGCGCATAGACTACTGGCTTATTAGCTCGTCCCTAGCCGGCATAGTCTCTGGCTGTGAAATACACCCCCGCACCCTTTCAGCTCACTCACCAGTAACACTAGATATTAGACTAGGGGACACTCCACCTCCAGCTAGAAGATGGAGAATGCCCCCCGCCATCCTGAGGGACTCCAATATCTGCGAAGCTCTACATATAGAGATCGCAGAATTTATGGAAGTAAATGAGGGTTCGGTGACCACCTACGCTACCCTGTGGGAGGCATTCAAGGTCTGGATTCGGGGAACTATCCTGGGCAAGTCTACAGGTATGTTGAAAGCCGCGCGTAGGGAACTGGGTATAGCCGAAGCCAAAATAGACTTGTTACAAACTGAATATGGTGTCACGCAGGACAAGGGAACGTTATCAAAAATTCATGTCACGCTAAAGGAATTCAATGAGTTGGCCAACAGGGAAGTCCTATATATGGCTGCGCCAGCCAAAGCCCGTAGATACGGGGAAAGCAACAAGGCTGGGAAATTCCTAGCCAATATGCTTAAAACCGACAGGCACCATAACCCGATTCCCAGCATTCTGACACCAGCGGGGGTAATGGTTAACAAAGAGCAGGACATTAATTCTACCTTTGCTGAGTTCTACTCCTCCCTATACTCTAATCATGATACAAAGACTAAAGAAGACACGTTCCGGTACCTAGATAGTCTAGACCTTCCTACATTGACCACTGAGACCCGCAACATACTAGATCAGCCTATCATAGTCGAAGAAATTACAGAAACCAATAAATCCCTTTTAGGCAGCTGCACCCCTGGCTCGGACGGCCTGAGTGCGGAATTATACAAAGAATTCCAGAGTGAGTTAGCCCCGCTGCTATTGAAAGTGTGGGAGGAAGCGATGGATCGGGGTGTCCTTCCGGAATCAATGCGCAAAGCTATCATCACTGTCCTCCTGAAACCCTGCAGACCGGCACAGGATATGGCATCTTACAGACCCCTTTCATTGATAAACACTGATGCGAAGATTTTCGCTAAGGTACTAGTCACTAGACTCCTGCTGTATATATCGATCCTGGTCCACCCAGACCAGGCTGGCTTTATACCAACCAGATCTACGGCGCTCAACCTGAGGCGCCTATTCAATGTAATGGTGCAGATAGATCCAGAAGCGAAGGCGGCCGTGGTGGCCCTGGATGCCGAAAAGGCTTTTGACTCTGTGTCTTGGACATATCTCTTCCTGGTGCTCGAACGGTTCTGCCTCGGCCAATACTTTATCAAAGGCGTACGACTACTGTATACTCACCCATCTGCTAAAGTTTTAACTAACACCACTCTATCCCCTACGTTTCAATTACACAGAGGGACCAGGCAAGGCTGCCCCTTCTCACCTATACTTTTTGCCCTTACCATCGAGCCAATGGCGGAATATATACGCCAGAACCACTCACAAAGAGGTCTTAGAATGACTGGTCCCCCGCAGATTATATCACTGTATGCAGATGACACCCTGTTGTATGTCCGGGACCCAGAGTAGAATGTGCAACATATTATGTCAGACATACACGAGTTCTCAGAGCACTCGGGATACAGAATCAATGTCTCTAAGTCCGAAATATTTCCTTTGACCGATAGTGCGGGTGACCTCTCCGAGATTGCAGGGTTTAGGCCCGCTCCCACTCGTGTACTCTACCTGGGAATCATGGTTGCTAGGGATAAACAACTGCTGTACACACATAACCACGGGGAACTGTTACTAAACTTGACAACCAAGTTCCAGATGTGGGCAAACCTTCCACTGTCCCTGTATGGCCGAGTGGCAATGCTTAAAATGGTAGGCCTCCCCAAACTCCTATATTATTTCAACAACATCCCGATCTGGCCTGGCAAGCCCTTCTTCACTCGCCTCCACTTTCATTTGGAACGGGAAGACGGCCAGGCTGGGGTGGGACAAGATGGTGGAACCATTCTCACAGGGCGGTATTGCTGTACCAGATTTCAAACTGTATTACTTGTCTACACAGGCTCAATTTGCTAAACATTGGTTCGATCCTGAGGACACAGCTCCTCACATCCCCATTGAAAAACATGCGGTCTGTCCCAGTGAAATACGATCAGTTCTCCTTAACCCTGTCTATGGAGATATCTGCCCGTTTGACCCGGTGTATACAACCACACATGCTTGGGCCAAGATATACAGAAGAATCGGCCTAGAGACCCCCTATGACCCAGAGGTCCCCTTGTGGAACTTCTCAAGTATCTCCCCAACATTTGATAAAGCCCTTCAACAATTCTGGGATCCTAATAAGCTCTTTACATTGCGGGACATGTTCCCAGACGGCACATTTTGTGAACTCACAGATTTCATTGGGGTGGTGGGAGGAGGCCAGCTTAAACGCTTTCAGTACCATCGCATGAGAACTGATTTTGCTGCTAGATGGCCAACTTTCCCAACAGAGCCCCAGGTGCACGAATGCATTAGGGCGATAGTATCCACAAATAGCCACAGCAAGGGGGTCTTCGATGGTATACTCGTTAGTGCAGACCCACTCCCCGTCACGTAATATGATAAAAGGGACCTGGGAAAGGGATACGGGCACCCAGATCGATGAAGTCAGGTGGGCCCGCTACTGTCAGCTCATCAGATCTGTCTCTATGAACGCAGGGCTCCGACTGATTCAATTCAAAGTTTTGAACCAACTGCACTATGCCCCCACCAAGTTAGCTAAATTTGTGGAAAATCGGAACTCCTTGAGGACATAACATCGATCCCGGCGACTCTGTCCCCTCTGAAGTACTTGCTTGGCGACATCGGTAAAGTAAGGGAAACCACGAGGCGTCTATTTAACATTTCATGCATTGTCGGCAAGCGCTGTAGCCTTAAATCATGGAAATCCGCAACTGAACCAACCAGAGCCAATTTCCTAAAAGATGGTAAACAATGATGAGGAACTCTGTTCTTTCGGTCCCAACACCTTGTCGGCCCAAATACATTTGGACACTGCTGCGCCTTTACTTGTGCAACCTGATGCCAGATGCGGATGTAACACCTATCTCCTCACCCTGATATGTGATGTTTCTTGCCCAGCGTGTATGTACCAATAATGCAATTACATCTATACTGTGTTATAATGCTTATGCAGATGGTCTTGTTGTAAACCTGCTCTCTCAATAAAATAAATGTTTAAAAGAAAAACACTGGCATAGGTGCCCACAATCAGCACAGGTCCAGGCAATGGAGTCTGGCACAGCAGAAAAGGAGCACTCTCTCACACCACACCCCTCACAAAGCCACAATGCTACCATTAGCAATAGCAGTACTGGAGCTGGAGGACATGCCTCCACAGATACTCTTTGAGGAGCCAGTGAGCCAGAGCATTCAGCGTATGCTCAGGAGGAGAAGGAGGGCGAGAATGGCCCAGAACATACCCAATGTGCAGGCAGTTGTACCCCGCAGGCAGCCACCAATCCCTCGCCTAAGGGCCAGCCCATTCAATCTAACCCCTGCCCAGACCCACACCCTTTACCGGCTGGACAGGGACACCATCACCACAGTAGTGGACCTCATACATGATGACCTGGTGAACGTAATCAATATCCGGACAACCACCCCCCTCCCCCTTGCTGAAGGTAGTGTGTGTGCTACCCTTCCTGGCCACAGGCACTTATCAGCACACAGTGGGGCAGCTACATGGAATTTCCCAACCCTGCTTCTCCCGTGTGTTCACCCAGGTGCTAGATGCACTCCTGTCCCATGAACACAACCCCATAAGCCTGCCACGGATTGCAGTGGAGGTGAACGCCACCAAAGTAGCATTCCATGCACTTGCAGGCATGCACAACGTCATAGGTGCGCTCGATTGTCCACATGTTGAACTGGTTGTCTGGCATGCTGTGGAGGTAGTGTACTGAAAGCTGTACCATTCCCTGAATGAACAGATGGTGTGCGAGGCACGCAAAATAATCACGCATTGCTGTGCAAGATTCCCTGGCTCCACACATGACTCCATGGTGCTGCGGAACTCCACACTGACCCGCTACATGGCACAACATGCTGGACCTCATACATGGCTGTTGGGTGAGTCTAACCACAGGGGCATGAGGGGTGTTGAATGGGGCAGGGGCGGGGGCAGTTAACAGCATAGGAAACCTGTATGCTGGGTGGGTCATGAGGGGTGTGGGAACATAGCATAGGATTGCATTCCTTAGGAGCACAAGTGCACACTGCATGCATGAATGCATCATCACTCCTGCCAAAACCTGTAAACATAACCAGGCATGCAATGAAGTGCAGAGAGAGTGGGTAGGCCAATAGAAAGCTCAGTCAGATGTGGAAATAGACCAAGCAACCCCAGCATTAGCAACATACACACTATGAAGCCTCACACATTGATTAAAAAAAGACCACACACAGTGTAATAGGTTCCCTGAAGTATGTGTTTTGTAAATGTACCAGAATTTGCAGCACAGCTATTGCATGCAGATATGCAGGCCTTCACAGCTGTGTCTACATGCAAATAACAGATGCAGAGCTCACACCAGCACATGTATTAGGAACATCTGAAAACCTGAACCACTTGTACCACAACGCACCACTCTGTACTGACAATGCATGAAATCTGATCTGTGCAAAGCAAATCACGAGTCTGGATGCTCCGCCAGAGAGAAAACCATCAGTCACACCTACAAATTCTGTCTCTGCACTCAGTCCATTGGTATACCGCAGATTAGTATGCCTGTCGTGTCACCTTAAGGGATACCTACAAGTACAATGGTTCTAATATGAAAACAGAAATGCACAATTATTCACTACACCCACGATATGGCAGTGAGGTGCGGGACACATCCAATGTAGCGCCATACCACCATGCTAGCACCCACCCAGACGTATTACAGTACCGTCGCCCTTCACCTGTGCTACATACTACCTATGCACATCTGACCTAGCCATATGGGGGTATGTGTCAATGCATATGCACATGGAGACCTGTGTGTGTAGTATGCATACTGGGGATACCCCTGTATCACATTGATGATAGCAGGCTAATGTGTGACTTGCTATTGTATATGCACACTCCTTTAGCATTGGCAACACAATCATGAAAACTGGGTGCATAGTGGTCTGTAGGACATGAATTGTGCATGTGCAGGTTCTCATTTAATGAGCCATATGGCAGCAACTGCACCTACCCCACCCCCCACAAGGATTAGTGCTACATTCAGTTACCGGGCAACAGAGAATGTCAATTACCATGTGCTGTCATGTCATCCTGTGTTTCTGTGCTTTTTGTGTACAACACTGTACAGCCAGTGGTAACATGGAATTACCAAATTAATCACGAGTACCCTTTCTTTTGCTCCCATGCAGGTGATGCCGGGTATCCCCTGATGGCCTGGCTCTTGACCCCCATCAGGCAACCACACAACAGACACGAAGAGGCCTACAACCGTGCACATGCACGCATTCGCGTAACCATCGAACAGACATTTGGCCTGTTGAAGGCCCGGTTCCGCTGCCTCAGCAGATCGGGGGAGCCCTCATATACAGTCCAGAGAAGGTGGGCTAAATGGTGCTAGTATGCGCGATGCTGCACAACATGTGCATCCAGCGCAACGTCCCCCTGCCCCCTGACATGGACATGATGCCACCTGAGGATGAGGATGAAGAAGATGCTGGGATTCCTCAGCACCACCGCGGCCATGATGGACATGATACACAGCAAGCATTAATTGACAATTACTTCTGATGGAATGTCAAAGACATGGCACTGGGCATGTGTCACACTGGGTGCTGGACACTGTACATGATTAAATTGACACGCACTCAAGAAGCAATGTCCAGCCAATTTTCTTGTTTTGCCACACCCAGTGTATTGAATGGTGAAGAACTATGTACATTTTATCTTTTTTAAACCTTAGACTTCTATCCCCCTAAATTTACCCCGCTCCCCCTCCCCCTCTACCCCCATACCCAATGCCCCAACACCCAATGCCCCAACACCCCCTCCCCCACACCCTCCTCCCCCACTACCCCGTACCCCACCACCCCCACACCCAACACACCCACAACCACCACCCCCACGCCCGTTGCCCCCTCCCCCATAACCCCCACATCCCCTTCCCAACTACTCCTTCCACACATGCACTGGTTACATGGCTTATTTTCCGCCCCTTTTTTGAGGATGAGGGTGAGCCCCCTGCAGGCGATTCAGTCGCTGAGACCGATGCACAGGACTAATTTGGGTGGAGCTGCCCGGTGTAGCGCTCGTGGATGGCCCAAGTGGGGTGGTGATGTGCCTTTGTTGGGCAATTGCGGTCCCAGCATGTTTATGGACTCTGCCATAGATGACATGACTTCATTCCCTTCACGCACATGCCTTGCCAGTTGGTACACGCCCTCGGTTGCCCTGCTGGGCATACATGCAGTGTTGCGGGTGGTGTCCTGCATTGTCTGCGTGTCAGCTGTGCCTCTGTGAGGTATTGGCTGACCAGGGCATTCATAGCCTGTTGACACTCCTCCATTCTACTGAGGTGGCCCTCAATGTCTCTAATTTGGCGCAGTCCTGGTAGTGGCAAAGGGGGTGGGCTCCGAGGGCCTTGGGAAGTGAACACAGGTTCTTCATCATGTGCCACATCGCTCTGTGTGTCTGGCACAGTGGCCTCAACAGTGCTGTGTGCTCCTGTGCCATCCGTTGGACTTGCAGGGTGGTGTGCCTGGCTGTGTGGGGGGGAATCCGGATCTTCGGGCAGGCTCCGCACTGGGGATTCCAGATCTTCCGGCAGGCTCCGCAATGGGGATTCTGGATCTTCCAGAAGGCTCCGGACTGGGAAATCCGGCTCTTCCTGGTTATGTGCTGCCTTTGCCACAAGTGTCTTCGGCTGATGTGCCGGCTTGGCCACAGGTGTTTTTGGCTGCTCTGCCAGCTTGGGGACAGGTGGTGTAGACTTGCGGGGATCCTTGCCCACAGGTGTTGTGGACTTACAGGCTGCTGGCCAGCAGGTGTTTCCTGGTGGCGGGGGGATGAGCAGTAGATGTAGTGGCATGCTCAGGTCTTGCCGCTGTGGTGCCTGGCTAGTGGGTGTTGATTGTGTGTGCTGGCGACATGCTGCATTGGACTTGGGAGTGGTGGCAAGTTCACCCTCGCTGTCAGATGATGTGCCTGTGGGAGACAGTGAGGCAGGGCATTAGTAATATGTGTGAATCCATCTGACATACATCAGTGCTAGTACATTCATAGTCATGTGCATTGTCATGGTCACGATGTAGGCCATGGAATGGTGCACACGTGATTGTGTGGGAGAAGCAGTGTGGGGCCATATTTGTAGTGCGGCCATGGAGGGCACAGTGTCTGTTGGCTGGGGTACTGGTGTATAGTGGCTTGGGTGTTGTGACCATGCAACAGGGGCTCTGACATTTACAGTTTGATTGTAATATGGAGGTGTTCCACTTGTGGACATTGCTGCATTGATGTTGAGTCTGCGGGAAGGGACATGGTGTGAGTGACAGGTGTGCGACTGGTATCATTGATGTGTGCATCTTGCCATGAGGTGGATTGGGCCATGTGGTGGCATGGCGGTGATGGCAGCTGTTGGACAGTGATGTGTGTCTGTGCATGCAGATGGTACTTGTGTGTGCATTACAGGGGACATGTGGGATGTGTCAGGGGGTTTGTTGCCTGTCTTCCTGTCAGGTACATACTTGTGTGCAATGAGGCTGTCGGTGGGTGACAAGGAAGCAGGATCTGGTGCCACTGACTTGTCATTTGGACTTCACCATTGGCATTGGGGATGTAATGTGTTTGATGTGACTTTGGGATTTAAGTTACGGGCACTCCCCGGCATCATCAAATGATGCTGCTCCCATCTCCGCATCTCCTACTCCCTCGATAGTCTCCATGTGGAGGACGGTGCTGCAGGTCTCCCCCCATGGCTGGACTTTTATGGGGGATGGCGCACCACCTCCTGTGGCCAGCCCCTGGATGCGATCTGCGGCGAGGAGTTTACGGACCGGGAGACGTAAGTTGTCCCACCTCTTATGACAGTGTCTGGCAGTCCGGGGTGTTGTACCCACAGCTAACACTTTGGTGGCCACTTCCTCCCACATTGCCTTTTTCCTTAACTGTGCTGGGCGCTGCAGATCTGCTCCAAACACCACATCGGCATGCTCCACTAGTGTGTCAGCCAGCATATTAAGCTCCTGCTCGCTGAATCAGGTTTGCTTCGGCGGACGATGCCTTTTGTAGATGTCATTCTCCTCAGTGTCCGTGTGCACTTGGTTTAGCAGCTGCACTCCTGTAGGATGAGGATTGCAATGGATTGTGATTTTAAAGATGGCCCGCCGGTTGTTAGGGAGAACTCTCCGAAATGTGCGAATTCCCTCCACCTTAGAGACCCCCAGCAACTTTGATGGATTTTGAGGACTTGATTTTTTTAACATGGAGTGAGTGTGACCCTTTTTCCCACTCTCTCATGTATTTTATTGTGATTTTGAACACTGTGTTTCTTTTGGTTGTGGAGTCGGACACACTCCATAGGCATAATCTTTTACATTGTGTCACACAGCACCTTCAGTGCAGTGGCACAGGGAAGTCTTTCAGATTTGCCAAAGGTTTAAATACCTTATCTTGGATAAACTCCTGTTTCCAAGAGCAGTAAAGTGAAATTGACTTTACTTACCATTGTAACTTTCTAGACACAGCTCCCACTATCTTATAATAGAGTGCTAGAGGGGTTACTTAGTATCCCCTTTGTCTAGCTTCTCATGTAACATTTTCTAGGTTACCCTTTTCTCACTGAAAGGCTGGTGGCAGTGGTTTCGTTTCAACTACTACGGTGTGCATTTACCGCGGGCTGCATTCGCAGCTACAGTAAAGCACCCAAGGGTGCCATTTTTGTCAAAATGGCCCTGGTCTTTTTTTTCTCCATTTATTTGTGGAAAGGTCCTTCTTGAGATTTACTCTGCGTGCCAAACCAGGTTTGGTCTCTTTGTTCATTTTGCCTTTGGCGGGATTCACGAGTGAAGCCCGCCTCTGGCTCCAGGGTGTCTGGGGTAGGCAGGAAGTGAGGGAGGTGCCCGAAACTCCCTGTGCTTAGTCTCCTAGGAGACCCAAATGCACTCTGTAATGATTGGCCGGCTGACTGTCCGGCAAGGACAGCCACCCTGCTGGGTGACTGACAGCTAGGCTGGAATGAATGGGAGAGAACTGAATAAAAGGCAAGTCTTTTGGCTTGGAAGGCAGAGTCGACCACTGGACGAAGCAACCGAAGAAGAACTTGAAGAGGACGCCAGCTGCAACTCCTGGAGCATTGGTTTGCCCGGTGAAGCCCTGCTGCAGTGTTAAAACGCCAAGTTTGCATCGACAGAGAAGCCCCTGCACGGACGACTTCTCCCCTTGAGTTGGTGGGACCAATCAACTCCAAATTAAGCCACCTGAACATCCATCTCGGAGCTGGTTGAATTTCCACACAGTTGCTACTGGAAACCGTAAAGCCAGGGAGAGGAACACCAGATTGTGTGCGTTGCTTTTAAGCTGGCCTAGAGCTTCAGGAAGATCCTCCGGACTCCCAGGAAGCAGGACTGACCAAGCCTGAGCACCCTCAACAGAGTGCGGGACCCCAGAAGCAAGGAAAGTCCATCTCGACAGCCAGGAACGCAGAGTTGCTATTTGCGGTAGACGCGAAGAGCTGAAACACTGAACAGCCACTGAAAGCGAGATCTGCAGAGCTGCACAGGAACAGAAGTCATCAGCTGCATCTTTTTCTTCATTTCTAAGGTACTGTAAAAGGTCGGAGAGAACTTACCTCTTACTGTAGAGTGCTTGTAACTTCTACAACTCACAAGTCTAATCAGCTTGTGGCCCTACATTTGATTCTTCTTTTCATCATAGACTCCTAAGAACTTGTGCAAAGACTTTTCCATTTACTTACCAGAAGTGCTTCATCCTGTACAGACTTTTGCCCATTGACTTTGGCTTAGCCTATTGAATTGTATGACTCTTCTTGAGGGATCCAAAAGTATTTGCCTGCTTAAGAATATTTGTGGTCTCTAATTGTTCTAATAACCTTTGCCTTTTATCAACTTCTAAGAGTATTCTAAATGCCAACAGTAAGATATTAATGTCCCCAGCACCCTAGCTATTGAAGTCACCTGTGGGTGTAGGTTGTGTCTCTGGGCCATCCCAAAAGGGTCTTTACTGATTTAGAAACTAAGAGTGTACAGTATTGCAGTGTATTTGTGTGTTACTATTATATTGCTTCCGTCTGAAGAAGCCTTATTCTAACTGACTGATAAATAAATTAGTAATTGTTTATGCAAGAGAACTTGGGTGTAAGAGTTTATTTGAATACTTGTAACTGTGAACCTCTGTGTAACTCCACTAAAGCTTACATTGACCCCTCTTGAGGTAAACCTGGCTGCTCAACACGCTACCAAAACTGTGTAGCACAAGCTTATGCCAAAGATTGGGTTTCCTATACCGTAGTCAGAGTTGTGTGTAGTGGTCCCAGAGGGTACTGCATACAAACTTGGCCTAACATCGGTGCATTTCCCGTTCCGGTGCGATGACATTGTTTCCGGTGCCGGTAATACCGGCAAAGGTGATTGCGGTACAGTCGGTGCCGGAGTCAGTGTCTGCGGCATCGACTATGCTGCTATCAGGGTTTTGGAGCTGTTACCGGCATGCCGGTACCACCGTTTCCGGCATGCCGGAATGCGCGTGCACACTGACTCAGAATCTACTTTTTGATTCCGGCAGCAGTGCTACACGGACATGGTAGCACCAGCATGCCAGTAATTTACTTTTTTTACCGGCAAACTCGTAATGAGGCCCATTATTTCAGCAACAATTGGCTAGAAATTAACTAAAGTACCAACTGAGTATAACAAGAACGCAACAATCACATTTCCCTCCTTTCTCCAAAATGCTACTTCTCCGGCAGAGTCTTAAGAGGGCCTTAAAGTATTACCTCAACTGCACAAAAGCCTTCAGGGCTACAAGACACAACTTTTAATTGCATTTGGTGTAGCTTAGGCAGCAGTGAGAAAGACCAAACCTGCACTCATATCCCAGAAGAAAATGCACCCTGCAAGGCCAAATGGGGGCACAGAGCTCCCTGTGAGAAGTTATTCCACGAGAAAGAGGGCACAAGCCTCCGACCTTCACCAGTCCAAACCCTAAGTTATAGTGCCCAGATGCCCTCATCCCAAGACCCCAGCATTCCAGTGTACCGGTCAACCTCAGACCACTGGCCATAAAACCGTGCTAATCCACCACAAGGATCACAGCAGAAAGGAGAGTTCACCTCACCTGAAGTCCCTGTGATTTGTGCTGCGAGGAAAGTAACACATTTAAGTTCAGGATCGGAAGAACTGGAACAGCGCTGACATGTCTGGGATCAAGCAGGGGTTTAGAATTATCGTGACCTCAAAAGTAGCCTCTGCTCCCATGTCTGCAGTACCAGGTGCACATTAGGCCACATATAGGAGATCTGCTTAATTGTTATAGTAATTGTGAATTAGGAGCTTTGCGCTTGATGACGTATGAAGAAAACCCCCATGTGGAAGAAGAGGAGCAGACGAAGCTGGGACCAATGGCCTAGCATCCCCAGTGGAGCAGGCCCCTATGTATAGGGTCGCACCAACCAGCTACAATCATTTCTAACCTATGTGATGTCAAAATCTGCTGTCGGTAGCATTTTCTGACGGGTAGCAAAAATGACATTACATGCTGTCAGATTTTCCTACCCTGTGACATTTCCCTACCCCTGCACACGCTGTCAAAGGTACCTAGTGCCTACCGATTGAAATGAACCCAAACTTTCCTTCTACACAGTCAAAATGTGCTATTGGTAGGATTTTCTGATGGTTAGTAAAAAATGACATTACATGCTGTCAGATTTTCCTACCCTGTCAAATTTTCCTACCTCTGCATAGATTGTCAAATGTGCCTAGTACCCACCCATTGAAATGCACCTACACTTTCCTTCTAAACTGTCAAAAAGGGCTATTGGTAGGATTTTCTGATGGGTAGCAAAAAATGACAGTACATGTTGTCAGATTTTCCTACCATGTCACATTTTCCTACCTCTGTGTAGCCTGTCAAATGTGCCTGCTGCCTACCCATTGAATTGTACCCACACTTTTCTTCTACATGGTCAAAATGTGCTATCAGTAGGATTTTCTGACGGGTAGCAAATAATGACATTACATGCTGTCAGATTTTCCTACTCTGTCAAGTTTTACTACCTCTGCATAGCCTGCATAGCCTGTCAATTGTGCCTAGTGCATACCCATTGAAATGTAGCCACACTTTCCTTCTACATGGTCAGAAAGTGCTATCGGTAGGGTTTTCCGATGGGTAGCAAAAAATGACATTACAATTGCTGTCAGATTTTCCTACCGATAGGATTTTCTGACAGATAGCAAAAAATGACATTACACCGGTGGCGTATGCTGCGTAGTTAGAAACATGGAATGGGGATGTTCCCATTAGGTTGACGCGCTACTACTGTTAAGTATTCAAATACCCTCATGAGTTCCAAAATGGAATCATATGTGCCTGCGTCATCACCTGGTCTGGATGAGTTTAGTGTTTAAAAATATGAATCGGATACAAAATTTGATACAAATTAAAGGAATTAGCTAGGAGGTCCCAGTTGTCTAACATTAAGGTACAAAATAAAGTTAGGAGTTAGATGTTGATTAAGAATATGGGCTATGTAGTCTTGTGCATGTGGGTTAGATCCAGTGCTAATGTTGCCTAATTAACTGTACTTAGTGGTTCCTGTTGAACTAATATGGGCAGAGTCAATAAACCAGCAATCAGCTGCCAAGAATTGATCAGTAGATGAATCTGGGTGCTGACAAGCACTGTCTCTGATAATGTGCAAGCAGGCCCCCAAGTCGGGATTGTTATCCTTGAAGGTACCATATTTGATGAGAGGGTAACTGAGTTCCCAGAAAAAATCTGAGCATCTGGTTAGGGTGCAGAAGTTCATGATGTGTATAAAGAGCTTAGTTTAAACATCAATCAAGGGTTGAACTCATTAGAAGGTGCTAACTTGTGCATAGTTTGGTGGTAGATTGACAGAACTAGTCTGTTACTTGTATTTACATTTGCATGGTATAGTATTTATAGTGTCATAAAACAAAATGTACACATTTAATGCATTCGGTTCTCATTCATATTTCCCTTGCTATACAAATCAGTAGGTTTGTCCTATGTTACATTGGATATTCCATAGAAAGTAATGCATTTCATTATCTGTGTTAAGGCCTTCGGTAGTGGTCCTCAAATTACAGACCATCTTAGCTTGTTCACGGTGAAGGATTTTTTCTTGGTCTCCCAGTCTTGAGTCTATTGTGACATGTCTAATGCTGAAGAATGTCCTTTGTCCTTCTTTCCACCAGAGTGTTCTGAGTTCCAATGTTCCACCAGTGCTGTCTTCTTTTCAGGTGAGGCCAGGCTATGCAGGTGTTCCCTTGTCTTTATTCTTAGTTCCCTTATGGTGCTCCCCATGTGCAGTTTGTCACAAATAGATACAATGTTATATATCACATTAGTAGTTCTGCAATTTATGAAGTCATTGATATCTATCACTTGCCCATGTTTGATAGAGTGTGATTGTACATTGTTGATTACATGTCTGCACATGCTACAGCTTGAGGATGTGTAGAATCCCTAGGCTTGCCTGTTGTGATGCTAGATTTCATTCCCTGCTTCTCATTTGCCCTATAACTGGGACTTAGTTTCATTCCGATTGTAAGAGCTCTAGTATACACAATGTTAGGTTTCTCTGTAATGTGATGTTTAAGATCAGGGTACAACACAAGTATGTGCAGTTTTTTCAGCAAATGCTTCTAATTATGTTGTTATCATTAGAATATTTAGTAATCAATCTAGCAATATCTTTTTTGGGTTCACGCGCTTTGTTCTTAGGTGTCAGGAGTTCCAATCTGTATGTGCTGTGATCTTTTCTTTTGCTCTTGTAACTCATTGCTTTGAGTAACCTCTGTTCAGGAATCTGTTTTTGATAGTCTCGCTGTTATGATAGTTTTTCTATTGTTCACAGCATGACGTACTACGTCATGCTGCATGTGTTGCATAACGTTCTGTATTAACTGGAGCGTGTTCGTGTACGGTTCCAGAATGTTATGGGGCCATACACGAAGACGCTCCAGGTCTGATGGTTGGCCTTCTAGGGGGCTCCTCCTAATAAACTATCGTAGTCATAATATACTACGCTCAAGTGTGTTAATTACGCTACACTACAAATGGCGACGAGGAGCTGGGAGGGAGCCCCCAGATGCGACAAAGGATTGAATTGGAAACTTGTTACACACAAGTTAAGAAATTGACGACTGAACCTGCGCAAATCGACGCATGGCACGACGATAAAAGAAGGCAAGTGCATGCGAGTGTGGTGTTACGGAACGAGATGAAAGGATGTTTAAAGTAAAACCGGGCGGATTAACGCACTGTATGCATCTTTTAAAACTGTGCTCGAGCCACGGTCAACTGAAAGAGACATTAGAGGAAAGCACCCGTATGCGTGTTTTACGTGCCGACGCACGTCGTTAAGGATGGTTAGCATGGCAACATAACAAGTGATGGACAAGTACAACTGCATACAATACGCTACGTATTGATAACGCAGCTAGCGAACAACGCTACAAGTTAAAGACTGAACGGCCGCCTTTGATATAATATTGTGCATGCACGCTGCGGTAAATTTTGTTATATAAGCAAAGTTGATTATAAAAAAAAAAAAAAAAAAAAAAAAAATTTTTTCACTTCTTTTTAAAAGAAAAAAAAAGAACACTGCAAAATAAAAGGAAAGAAAAGTGGTGCTCAGTCGCATACGAGGAAAATTAGGCCGACATGCAAAACAATATCGTTCCTCCAATGAAGTTTCTGGCACTGCCAGGGAATCCAGTGTGTCCATGGGAGCAGTGGCAAGACAATTTTCAGGTATACCTGAGAGCAGTAGGAGGATCTAAGTTTAATGATGATTTAAAGGAGGCAACATTGCTCAACTGTATAGGTACTGAGGCACTCAGAATTTTCAGGAATTTGCCAGATTTGGACCACACGGATGTAGTTGTGGGTGGTGAATCATCAGCTGGAGCAAGGAAGTACGATGTAGCAATTACTAAACTGACCAAACATTTTGGAAACAAAACAAATGTTGTGTTGGAACGATACAGATTTTTCACGAGGAAACAGAATAAGGGTGAGAGAATAGATGCCTACATAGCTGCGTTAAGAGGTTTGATGGCCACATGCACATTCACGGGAGTGGCAGATGAATATTTAAGAGACCAGCTGGTACTACATGTGGCGGATACACGCATACAGCAACGTCTGTGGCAAGCTAAGAATCCCACATTGGATCAGGCAATTGAAATAGCCAGGTCAATTGAGCTTGGCGAAAAATGCTTGAAGGAGGTTCAAAGCAAAATAGAGACTGCTGAGATAAAGTTGGTCAGTGGAGTCACAGATGGACAGTATGGAAATGAAGAAGAGTTGGTTGCCATGGTCAAAAGAATAGTCAAGGCAGATACTGATGCTGGACAAAGACAAGAAAGAGATGGTTCATACAGAATGTCTAACAATTGCTTCAAATGTGGTCGTTGGAGACACATCAACGTGGAAAAAGAATGTCCTGCCATATCGGCTGAATGCTACAGGTGTGGAATGGTAGGTCATTTTGGGAAGATGTGTCGTAATAGCAGAGGCAGAGGCAGATTCATTAACCGACATACAAGGTATAATGGTCGTTACAATAGGGGAAGAGGCATCACTAGGGCAAGTATAAAAGCCTTGGAAGAAATAGGCGGTCCAAGTAGTTTGTTGGCGATATCAAACAGATTTGAGGAAGAGGTACAGATACTAGCTTTTAATTCTACCGAGAGTGGTGCTGGAGCATGGGTGTCAATGGAATTGGATGGAGTAGCGTTAAGAGTTATGGTGGACACAGGTTCACCCTATACTATGGTGGATGCAGAGACGTATGTCAATGTACTAAAAAAAAAATGGAAGATTTACAACCGACAAAACTAAAAGCTACGGGATATGGCAAGACTCCAATCAATGTAATTGGTTATGTGTGGGTACATCTGAATTTTGAAGGGAGGAAAACGTATTGCAAGTTATTTGTGGCTGAAGATGGATTTTCTATAGTTGGATGGTGGGAACAAGCTGCACTCAAGATTCGTATACATCCAGGAGAGAATGTACCAATTCTTTGCATTACTGAGAGTAGTTGCAGCACTTCAGAGAATTTAGCCAAAAGTTTCCCCAAAGTGTTTAATGATAACATAGGGACCCTTAAAGGCTTCAAACACAAGATTATACTTAAAAGGGGAGCAAATCCCATAGTACACAAAGTTAGAAACATACCCATTGGCACCAGAGAGGCATTGAAGAGTGAACTGGAGAAATTAATCGTACAAGACATAATTGAACCAATAGAAAGTTCAGAATGGTTATCCCCCATCGTTATTGTTAAAAAACCCAATGGATCGATTAGAATGGGTGTTGACCTAAGGGACCTAAATGCCAACATTTGGGTGGATCGCCATCCTCTTCCGAATATAGGAGAAATGTTGACCACGATGAAACCAGCAAAGTGGTTCACAACGCTTGACTTGTCGTCAGCATATCATCAAGTGATGTTGGATGAAGAGTCCAGACATTTGACATCCTTCATTACCCCTCTAGGAGCATTTCGATATAAGAGAATGCCATTCGGATTAGCTTCTGCAGCTGCAGTATTTCAACGTTTAATGCATCACCTGTTCGATGGTCTTAAAGGAGTTCATTATTTCCAGGACGATATATTGATATCAGCAATGTCCGAGGAAGAACATGATGCCAAGTTATTGGGGGTATTACAAGTTATACAGCAGAAAGGCATGACACTAAAAATCGATAAATGCAAAATAAAACAGAATGAAGTAACATATTTGGGTCATTGCATAAATAATGAAGGTATAAAACCCAAAGAATCGCTGGTCGACACCATTCTTAAGATTCCAGATCCACTCAACAAAGATCAATTACGCAGTTTTTTGGGATTAACAGAGTATTATTCAAAATTTGTAGACCATTATACTGACAGAACAGAACAAATGAGAAAACTGATGTGCAAGGGTACAAGATTTGTTTGGTCTGAAGAATGCAAAAATGAATTTGAAATAATAAAATCAATGATCAATAAGGCACCGGCACTTAAAATGTTTGATTCAAAAGCAAAAACCAGAATATCAGTGGATGCCAGCAACATGGGATTAGGTGGTGTATTGGAGCAAGTTCAAGATGGTGAAGTGGTTCCCATTGCCTTTGCATCCAGGACATTGAGAGGAGCTGAAAGAAATTACTCCACTATTGAGAAGGAGGCTTTGGGAGTTAAATGGATCCTTGAACATTTTAAAAGTCTAGTGTGGGGCATACCGATTGAGGTCAGAACTGACCACAAACCATTGATACACGTTTTCAATTCAAAAAATCCACACATGACCTCACCGCGCATAAGAAGGTGGATCTTGATTATTATGCAGTATAATGTCAATATAAAATATACCCCAGGAAAGTCGAATGTTGTGGCAGATTGCTTTTCTCGATTGCCTTGCAAGTCAGAAGTGATGGAAGATGAAGTAAATAGCGAATTAACAGATGATCAGAACATGGAGTGCATTATTGCACATATACATCCGAGTTTTTCAAAAGAAGAATGGATTGAGGCGAGAGAACAAGATTATGAACAGAAACAAGTAAGGAAAGCCATTGAAGATGGGTGGACGGATGTTGAAAAAAACATTAAATCCTGGGAAAAATTTAGAGATGAATTGACGTGCGATACTACATGCATAGAGGAGATCGTATAATTCCCCCTGTAAAGATGAGAGAGAGAATTATGAGAATAGCGCATGAAGGACATATAGGAAGAAATTTGACCAAAAGGAGGGTGAGAGAAGCCTACTGGTGGCCCAACATGTGGGGTGAACTGGAAGCCCTTGTTAAAGATTGCACAGCTTGTGCAGTGAGCGATAAAAGCAAGACGACACACGCCACACCATTACAACCAGTGGAAATTCCGAATACTGTATGGACAAAACTGGCCATTGATATAGCAGGACCATATGAAACTTTAGGGCCACAGAAAATTTATTTAATTGTGTTGGTTGACTATACGTCCAAATGGGTGGAGTGTGGCATAGTAGAAGAGTCTGTATCAGCAATGAAAGTGATGAAGTTTTTAGAGGAGATCTTTAACAGAGAAGGAGAGCTTCAAGAAATGATATCAGACAATGGTGCCCAATTCATGTCAAGTGAAATCCAAAAGTTTTTCAAGGAAAGAGCAATCAAACATTCCACCACAGCCTTATATCATCCAATGGCAAACGGATTGGTAGAAAGGATGAATCGCTTTATAAAAGGTATTATTCAGTTAGCCATTGTCAACAATATACCTTGGAGAGAGACATTAAAGGAAGCACTAAATACGTACAAAGTTACACCCCATTCAGTAACAGAAGAAGAACCTTTCACATTGATGAGAGGGAGAATAGCCACGAACAGACTTAGACCTGCATGGATGATAAGAAGAAATAAAGAAATTAACCTGGAGGAGATAGTAAACAGAGTAAGAAGGAAACAAGAAGTATACAAAAACTATTATGACACACAGAAACATGTCAAAGAATGCAGTTATAAGAAAGGAGATTGGGTGAAAGTGAGAGAACCCAGGAGAGTGATGAAGGGAGAATCAAAATTTCGTTCTCCACAAGAAATAAAGGAATGTTCTGGAAAATCAGTAATTTTGGAAGATGGGAAAAAGTGGTCATGTGATGACATTATCCTGGCCAAGGAGGAGGAAGTTGAAAGGAACAGGAGAGAATCGATGACAAAAGGAGAAATATTCAAAGATAAGACTGATGGACTAAGATACATGAATAAGTCGCATGTTCCAGAGAATAAACAGGAAGAAAGGGCAGGAGATAACCTATCATCTGCAAGAATCAAGAAAAGTGTATGGAATCGAAATCAAGACTATGTGTACTATTAGAGATCTCTTAAAAGATTTAGACTACTCATCAACAAACAACAAAGAAATCTCATGACAAAGTGTATCCTTTCTTGTTGTTTTCCAATATATTTGTAGTTATACACTGCACTTATGCATAATATGTAGATAACTGTTAGACAGTCTTAGACTATTAATGTTGGTTGAATTATTATAGAGGGGAAGATGTTATGATAGTTTTTCTATTGTTCACAGCATGACGTACTACGTCATGCTGCATGTGTTGCATAACGTTCTGTATTAACTGGAGCGTGTTCGTGTACGGTTCCAGAATGTTATGGGGCCATACACGAAGACGCTCCAGGTCTGATGGTTGGCCTTCTAGGGGGCTCCTCCTAATAAACTATCGTAGTCATAATATACTACGCTCAAGTGTGTTAATTACGCTACACTACACTCGCATTCCTCTTGGTATGCCAAGTCAGTGCAACAATTTCTCCGGGCTCTAGTAAATTATCCAATAGGTATGTTGTCTCTGGTGCTTTCTAGGTGTGAACTCACTGTGTGCAATGTTGCATTGGCCTCCGTCTTGTTCCGGTCTGCTTTTTTTTTGTATTGCACCTTCTTCAATATAGATACATAGATCCAAGTAGTTAATTTGTCGATGTACTGTAACCATTTTACAACATTCTTAGATAGGACATCTGTAACAAATAAAACTGTAACTAAGACAACAGATTCTTACGTTTATAACATTTTTTTTTTATTGTGTAAACGCCTTGATAAAGCCTGATAAAGGGACAAACATCAGGTTAATGTTGGCTCAGATATTGAGTTCTAATAGGCCTAAATGTTACTGTACAACAATAACTAATGACTCTAGATGGACGCTGAATAAATCTAATTTTATAAAACTATTTTTGTTTTGACTATCTATAAACCTAGGCCATTACTTCACCTAACCTTCTATGTACTGCAACTATATACATAAACTGTGCGTGTATCCGTGGGCACTAGAGAGCAGTGACCACCACTGCTGGATAGTACACGCATATGTTTGAGGGCTCGTTTTTTTGTGGGGCACTGCTGTGAGTTACAGACACCTCACACAGGCTACATAAACACAATAAATACAAATACACACATGAGAATGCAGGGCTGAATTTGCCACTTGCCCGTGGGCAGCATCCGATGGCGATGATCACATAAGTGAGACACAACTACATTGGGGACGTGCGTCCTGCTAGTCGGCCATTTACATGAGTGTTTACTTCAGAAAGAGAGCGGTTGCCATGGGAACGGCAATCACTGTCCGTGCAAGCACACCACAGCCCTTTAAGCACACAAATAAAGGCATTTATAATGCCACACAGCCCATTGTCAACGAAATACCCCTCTTGACTGGCATAATGTAGATGCAATGGTATATTTCAAACATATTTTTATCAAGTTAGAGTCGGCACGTAATCTGACCCCACAATACTTAAAATTCAGCATATAAGGACTGTTTTAGATCTAAACATGAGATTAGAACAAGCAGAGGTAGATAGCACACATAGAAACCATGGTACAGACTGCAATCCAATGTGGCTTCTGGAACAAGCACGGAGGTGCGCACTACGGAGCAAGGCTTTGTCGACCCATTTAGAGAGATCAGGGGACACAACGTGCGTCTTGACAGCCTCTCAGTGCAAACCTGTTATCTCACTTAGTCGGATCAAGAATGTAACAATTATGAATCCCCCTCACTAACCTGAGAGGGGTTTTAGAATCTATTAAAGACAAGGAGGCGAGTATTATGCAAAACAGTCTTTACCAGTACTGACACATAGAAGCAACTACATTTTTTTTGTAAAACAAAATAACTTTAACAAGGAAAACCAGAGTATTCCATTACAACCACAGGAGAGAAATCCCAGTCCAAGACGGGGCTCAGGTTAAGCCCCCCAGTAACCAATCAACAGAGAGCCACCTCCATATAAGTCCCTTCCTATAAAAACAACTCCTTTTCTGAAGCTGCACTCTGATGCCATCCTTAAGAGAAACAGTAACATGAACAGTTCAATGGATGACCAGCTTCGGGATCTTTACATGCCCTACCCTCCAGGGGCTCTGGAGATACTGCCTTAATTGGATCTCCTCAATCCGTGGCTGTAGATAAATCAAAACAGAATAGGGTAGGTGGGTGGGATAATACCCACCTCCTTGTCTTTAATAGAATCTAAACCCCCTCTCACGTTAGTGAGGAGGATTAATCATTCTATCTCAAGACAGGAGGCTTCATATTATGCAAGTTTAAAGCCCTTGCATTCCATTAAGAGCCACATGGTCAATACGCTTATGATAAAAATGTCTTGAATGTGGACTCTCTCGACGAGTCAGCTGCTTTCAAAATGTGTTCAAGACCTCCCCCCAGGAAGGTTGCTTTAGAAGCCACGGCCCCCCTGACTGAATGTGCGCCAAAGGAAGCAGTATCAATCCCAGCTTCCTTCATTACCCAACAGATCCATCTTGCCAGAGTGGTGGGAGAAACTGGTTTATAGGTTCTGAGCAGCTGAGAGATACCTGAGGGTCTAAGCCCCTCCGTCTTTAATTAGAAACATTTTAAACATTGTGCAACACACAGTTTACTGTTTTCTGGAAATGCTGGATACGAAATGGAAGAAATCATACATTTAGTTCTTCGAGACACAAAGAAAGTCATCCCTTGTGGGAAGAAAACCTTATTGTCAACATCCAAAGCTCTAATATCCGACACTCTTTTAATTGAAATGAGACACAGAAGCATGGCTAACTTTGAGAAAGCAGCTGCAAGGATAGATCGTCATTAAGGGGCCAAGAGTGAAAAAAATCCAGGACCCTATTGACATCCCAAAGAACTGAATACCTGGCTTTAGGGGGAACTTTAATGCAGATCGACTTAAGGGGCTTCCTCACCAAGAAGTGCCTGCCCACTGGTTCTCCTTTAACTAGTACGTGGCCAGCTGAAATGGCCGATCTGAACCCATTAACAGTTCTGTAAGCCTTGCCCTCCTTGAACAGTTCAACAAAAAAATTAACTACCTCTACAAGAGGAGCAGAAATGGGATCGAGGTGTCAAGCCAAACACCAGCGCACCCAGCGGCTCCATGCTGAGGAATAGCCTGACTTAGCGGAGGCTGCCCAGGAATCCTTGATGACACCGATAGAATCCTGCGAAAGTCCTCGGAAGCACCAGGAAGAGCTGAAATCTTCCAAGCCATAAGGGAGAGATGCACCCGAAGGACCAGGTTGTGAGGTAGATCCGTCGGGTCAGTTAGGGTCCGAGGGTGGAGTGGGAGAAGACGCAGGATATCTACTGCTAACTCCAGGAGAGCGTGCACTCTTGCACCAGGACTCTGGCAATCATGGTGAACGGAGGAAAGGCATAGGGCAGAGGCCCTATCCAATCTTGGAGAAAGGCGTTGGTGGCCAAAGCTACGGGGTCGGGTCTCCAACTGTAAAAGAGAGGAACTTGATAGTTGAGATGAGAGGCAAACAGGTCTACTTGAATTGGACCCCAGAGAGACCAGATCTTGGCAAAGACTGCCCTGGCCAGCATCCAATCGCTCCTGTCTTGGAGGTAACTGGATTTCCAGTCTGTCACAGCATTGCTGGTCCCTGGAAGATATTCTGCCTTCAGGAGGATGTTCCTGTCTAGACAAAAGGGCCAACACTCCCTTGCTAGATCTGCTAGGGCATTGGAGCGGGTTCCCCCCAGGTGGTTTATATACCGGACTGCTGGCACATTGTCTATCTGAAGAAGGACACAGCAATTCCCTTGGTTCTTGAGGAGACTCTTGACTGCAAAGGAACCCGCCAGTAACTCCAGACAATTTATATGAAGAAACTTCTGTTGAGCTGACCATTTACCTCCAGTGGAAACCTGTCCTATCCTGGCTCCCCAACCTGCCCTTCTGGCATTGGATTCTAGAACTACATCTGGAGATGGACGAAAGATCGCCTTGCCATTCCAGGCGGTCATATGCTTGAGCCACCATAGGAGCTCTAACCTGGCATCTGGGGACAACACCACCATTTGAGAAAATGACAGATTCTTGCGAAGATGTTTCCCATTCAGGCGCTGTAGCGCTCTGTACTGTAAGGGAGCTGGGAAGATGGCTTGAATGGAGGCGGATAGCATCCCCACCACCCTCGATAACTGCCTGAGGGACACCATCCCTTTCTTTAGAAGGAGGCGGATTTCCTTCCAAATCCTTGAGAGTCTGCTGTCTGTTAAAAGGAGGATGCATTGCCTGGAATCTATATTGAAGCCCAGAAACTGGATGCATTGAGTAGGCTGGAAAATTGACTTTTTCACATTTATTACAAAGCCTAGGTCTTGAAATAGGGATATTGTCAAATGTAGGTGTCCTAGGAGAACCTGGAAATCCTGCGCCAGAAGGAGCATGTCGTCCAGATAAATGATAATTCAAATCCCCTTTGCCCTGAGACAGGCCATCACTGGCTTCATTAACTTGGTGAAGCACCACGGGGCCAACCAGAGACCGAACGGTAGAGAGGCAAACTGCCATAGGTGACCCCCCAGTGGAACTGGAGAAATTCCTGAAGAAGTGGAAAAACTGGAACTACAAGGTATGCATCCTTGAGGTCTATCTTGACCATCCAATCCCCCGGGAGAAGGGTATCCTTGAGATGGTGAATGCCCTCCATCTTGAAATGTTGGTAGACTACAAAAGAGTTGAGGGCTCTTTATGACAGGACGAAAACCCTCCTCGGGTTTTGGAACCAGGAAAATCATGCTGAGGAATTGGGAGGCTCTGAAGGTGGCAGGGACCACTGCACCTTTGAAGATGAGATCCTGGACTTCCGCATCCACTAGCTTCTGTTTGACCTTGTCGAACAAGAGGGGAGGAGGAGGAGAGAGTTGACAGGGAGGGGAGTAAAATTATATTTGAAATCCCTGAACCGTTTGTAACACCGATGGGTCTGAGGTGAGCTCCTCCCACCGATGGAAGAACCTGGCCAGCCTGCCCCCAAACCTCTGTGGGAAGAAACATTTAAAATATGTGGTAATACCTGGTGCTTGGGATCCTCTAGCTGAGGAAGAATGATGTGCTCCTCTGGCGGCATATTGCTGCGGGCGGGTAGAACCCCAGAAGAAACAGCCGGAAGAGCGGGCTCTACTTCGTCCGGCCTTATCAAAAATCTTAGGGGCAAAAACATTCCTGATGTTAGTTTGGGCCTTATCAAGGGCTGTGAAGGTGTGCACATATCTAGAGAGATCTTTAATAAACCTGTCGCCAAACAGGTTACCTTGGGTCCTACCTCACCCTCTAACATATCTTGCAGCTTAGAGTCAATGTGCATGAGAAGGGATTGTTAGGGAGAATTCTCTGTTAGGCTGAATTTCCTAACCTAGTGAGTCCCCAGCAGCTTTGCTGGATTTCTGGAGTTTGTTTTTTTCATCCTGCCAAGAGTGAGCCTCTTTTCCTCCCACTCTTGGACATGAATGTGGTTGATTTCTTTGAATGTCAATGTGTTCTATGGGCTATGGGGTCTTTTACTCCATAGGGCCTCATGTGTTTTGCTATGTGTGTTACACCGCACCCTCTGTGCCGTAACACTGGGGTGTCCTAGAGGATCCCCACCATAGACTCCATACCCTGGGACTGAATACTGTCTCCCAGGGCATGTAAAGTCACCATTGGCTTTACTAGACCTAAATGTACTAACAGAACTAGTATAAACCATCCTACTGTGGACGCATTGGTAGGGGTAATTCGATTACCCCTGGGTCCGTTGTTCGAGGGGGCACTGTCACATCCCCCTCGTCGGGTTTTGGCAGGTGGCAGTGGATACTACTTTTTATATTCGACTGCAAATATATTCCTATGGGATTCTTCCCATTGTTGGCGGCTAATACTTTTTTCACATTAGTCTCTAACATACCGCCGGTTTATTTGTCTTAAATAAATCCACCGGTTGGTATTTTCTGCCAGAACTCGGGTTTTTAAAATGGCGTATGTGTTCGCCTCTGTAACTCCGAACCAAAGGTTGAGCCCTTTGTTCTACTTTTGGCGGGCTTCTGCACAGAAGCCCTCCAGAGTGGTGCCATTCTGTCTGGGTACCACAGGGGGTGTAGGAGGGGGTTTAGGCATCCTGGACTGAGTTGCCTTGCCAACTCAGGTCGCACTCTTGTGTGATTGGCCCGAGTGGTGAGCCGCCCTGCTCACCATTTAGCATGTTTGATTGACAGCTAGGCTGAATGAATGGGGGTTTTCTGCATAAAAGCAGGGCTTTTTGGACTGGAACTTCAGAAGTCGCCACAGGGCCTAAGAATCCGACGCGGGTAAAGCTGAGCTGACCTGCAACGACGACACCTCCGGTGGAGCCCTGCTGAACCGACTCACCACTTACCAACGACAGAGGAGATCTCCCTGCTGGAGAGTCTTCTTCCCCTGACTGGTGGGAACAACCAGTCCCTTGCTTTTTTTTCGCTTCCAGGACGTCTAGTGGTCGAATTGCCCGTGCTTAGCACCCCGGCAACCGGATAGCCACTAACCACTGTACCGCGACCAAAAGGTGGTGCCTTGTGACGGAGCACTCCGCGGCCGGTCTCTTCCCTGGTGGTGCAACGATCTTCAACTTTTCCTCGACAACGGGATCCTCTCATCTTCTGGCAAAGCCCCGACTTGCATCCACCACCAGGAACAACTGCCCCCGCCGGAGCTGTCTCTTCACTCTCAAGGTACTCTGTCCGCCTGGCTTCCCTTGTGACGGTTAGCGTGAGGTGTCTTAAATCCTTACCTTTCCATTGGGTCGCCTCCAGACCTTCTTAACTTTTTGTTCTAAAACTGGTCCAACCTTTCTGTGACATTTTGCTACAAAGACTTGAAGTGCATTTCCACTGTGATACTTTTGAGACATACAGCCTTGCCTCTCTTTCCGAGTGGGCCTGGCCTCTGAACTTTGTGATTTACAGTAGACCCTGCCTGTCATGATCTCTGCTTCCAAAAGATCAGGACTTGCCCGACTCCCTTGGAAGCAGACCCATAACCCCGGTTCCGAGTGCCAGCCAGTCCCAATTGGGACCTTTTGGAACCTGTCCTGGCGCCAGTGGCACCAGGCTCATAAAGATGCCCAGTCCCAGCCCTGGAAGCGCCGGGCTCATAATGCTTGGGTGGACTTACCTGCAGCAGACCATGCTGCTTACTTACCTGCCAGTTGAACCCCTGATCCTCTTCTGTTTGGGACTACTTTTCCTGTTGGGTGGGGCAGGAGCCACTCCCTAGGTTCAGAACACTGGAACTCTTCTGGAAAGCAGGAACTCTTTTCTTAGGCGTGGCTGTGGAAGGAGACACCTAAGCACTACAGGAGGCTATTTAAACCACACCCGATGGATGAATCTTGCTTTGCGTTATTCTGCATTCTCTGCAGCAGAACGCTCATCGTGTCTTCTGCTTCTGATCCTGGGCCTAAGGAAACAAAGGCTTACCATCCTGGAATCCAGTCTTCAGCAGCACCTGTAAAGACAAAGAAAGAACAGGTTAGCACTATGGTCTTCAGTGGCAGCGCATCTCTTACCTGGTCCATCGGCTGTCACCAACGCCTCGCGCTGCATTCCGGCATCTGAAAGACAAAAGCTTACCAGCTCTTCGCACGCTCCGGAGGCCTTCGGCGCTGCATCCCGCATCTGAAAGACAAAAGAAGGTGCGTTTAAAGACATTGGGCAACTTTATTACTCACGTGCCATTACTCCTTCCCACGCCGAATCCAGTGGGTATTCCAGCACCCTTCAGCTTCTCTAAAGCTCCGAACTTGTACCTGCAAGAAAAAAGGGACAGTTAGTGCGCATCGTGAAGCAGGCTACAAGCGCTTACTTACGTGCTTCCAGGCGCTTCTATTCCTCACGCGGGTTCGATCCTCAACTCTCATCAGCCCGCCATCCGCCATCGCCGGAACCCTGCAAAACAAGAGATATCATTACAAAAGACTTTTAAGACATTTGAAGTGCCGAGAACTTACCGTTCGTGCAGTTAACGACGGACAGCAGTCCCCTGAGGTCAAGAGGCCTGCACCCTTATCCAGTGAAGAAACTGGTTACGGCACCCTGCCCCGAGGCAGATGGAGAGCTCGGCGTTCACTTACCTAAGGTGAGGGTGTTAACCTTTGGGGTTCTACAGGAGAAGAGAAAGGGAAGAGGAGAGAGGCACCCAATAACCCCAGTTCATTAATCCCATATTTTCTATCTGCAGACATCTTACTCTTCGAGTCAGACATACAGTGCACAGAGGTCCAGCCCAAAGAGCCAACCGTGTGTTACACATCACCTTTGAAGATACGGCATTCACCCAGTCAAGACCGGCGCCTCTGCGGGAATCAGGTGAGCGTTACACTGCCTTGCTCGCCTTGCATTTGTTTCGTAAAAGTGTTGGTATTGGTTTCAGACCCTGCCTTTTTCTCTCCCTTTCTAACGAATACTAGAGTGCCATCTAGGTTAAAGCATTCACCTCTGTCTGCAAATAAGTGGTGCCATTGAACCTAGACTTGTTGAAATATTGTTATGGGATTGATATATACTTATAGTAACTGTGATTGAAGTTGTTTGCCAGATTAGTGCCAGTGTGTTTTCCATAGATGTGTTTTTAAATAAATAATTATATATCTTTACACCCAAGCTCTGATCCGTGTCTTCTTGTTTTACTGTGTAAATTGCCCTATCTTGTATACTCCAAATACGGCCTAACTCGTCTTGAGAGAAGTCTGACTGCTCAGCCACAGCTACCAGGTAAATCTGGGTGGTACAGACTGCTACCAATTGGGTTTACTGCTAACTCCTGTACACTTAAACTTTTTGCTGTGGTCCCAGAGGGAACTACACAGGTTTCTGCCTAACAGGGATTTGCGCCTTTCCCTGGAAATGCTAGCATTGGTGTTGCTGAGCAGGCACACTATCCTCTGTACCCAACCTCTGAGTACCTGAACATCCACTAGGGAATTGATGAGTGCGGCCTCTTCCGCCAATTCAAATATTTTAGTCAAGGGCCCCAACATGTCTAGTAATTTATCCTGACAACTACGAAGGGCCTTGTCTACCCCTTTTTTAGGATCCTTTCCCATTTGAGACAAAAAGGACACCATGCATTGATCGATATCAGGGGCACAGGACACTTTATCCAGAATAACCGGCTTTCGGCATTCGGAACATAATTTGTTCCTGTCTTCCTTGGGAAGTGGTCTCCTGACCCAATGATGTATGAAAGAAGAAACTGCCTTCGAAGGATGCCATTCCGCAAATCTTGGATGTTGGATGAGAGAGGGGTCAAAAAACCTGCTATCATCCAACAACTGCCCCTTAACTCCTTGGGACAAATCCAACAGGGCCCCCTTCTTCTTACGCCGCTCAGGCGTGGAATCAGAATCATCTGAAGTATCTGGAGAGGATAAAGGAGTGGAAGTGGCATGAGCCGGAGCAATTGGCTGAGAGAGATCCCCCCCCCCCCCCCCGAGTTTATGTTTCCGGACCCTACCAGGGGAATTAGCAGGAGAGGGAGAACTATACACAGGACTGAGTTGTCCTCTTAAACGCTTAGACTTCACTGTACACTTCCTAGGGGCGAAAGAGGGACCTAGGGCAGAGCTGGGATGTAAACCAGCAATTTTAGTAATCAACCTATCAAAAGCCGAGGCTGGTGTTGAATTCAAACTAGATAGGGCACAGTCCATGGAATCCTGAATAGCCCTAGTGACTGCAGGGGGGTGTCTAGGGAACTTTCACCTGCATCCCTCATCCCAGAATCTTCCCCAGACATCTCAGTTTTCTTCGAAGGCCTAACGTGGGTACTAGCATCAGCCGAAGGGGCCCCCTCTGACCCTTTGGATGCAGCCATAATCATATATTCTACAAAATAAAGGGTAAAAGGAAAAAGCAAAAAACAAACCCCAAAGTGATGCGTGTCCCACAATGCCAGGGAGCACCTGGAAGTCAAACAGGCTGAGGGAATAAGCAAAATAAATAAATGTATTAATTAACTAATGGGTAAAGAATGTGTTTGCACAGAACTTTCCACCAATTACTGAAATGTGGACTCAAGCAGGCTTAGCCTGCAGGCCAAGCAGACAGCAAAACACTTCACAATAAAACAATTTAATAATACCAGTCTGTGCCTGGAAACCGAGCAGGAATGCAAAAGACAACGCATGTCTGTGAAATTGTGAAGGGAGGGCTACTTCCCCACACCCCACACACTCTCATGTGCAGAGACTGTTGCTCTGAGGAAAACACAACAAACTGACAAGTTTTTTACTCGCCGATCAGGTGACTGTTTAATGCGCAGGGAATGTCGCTCTAAGAGCTTACCTCTGCTGACCAGGCGAGAGCAAATTCGTAGGTTGAGGGATAGAAAGAAACCAGCGAATGTGCCCGAGTCAACGCTGAGCAGGCGTGCTCTAAATGAACAGTGGGCGCATAAAAAGAACAAAGCCTTCGCTGAGCCGGTGAGCGCTAACGAGGGAAAGGGGTGGGAGTGTGAGGGAAAAGGTTCAGTGTTGCATGCTGGGCAGACTGGAGGCGGAGCTGCCTCCTCACACCTTTCTGCCATACGCTGAGAGGAAAGGAAACTAAACTCAGCAGTCGCAACAATAAACAAGTATAATGAAACAAAGTATCACCCTAAACACTGACTAGCAATAAGTACAAGCATGACAAAAAATGTACTTAGCTCATGCGTCAGCAGCAAAGAAAGAGGAGGTGCTTTTAGAGGAAGGGACCTATATGGGGGTGAGTCTCTGCTGATTGGTTACTGGGGGGCTTGACCTGAGCCCCACCTTGGACTGAAATTTCTCCCCTGTGGTTCTAATGGAATACTCTGGTTTTCCGTGTTTTCCTTGTTAAAGTTATTTTGTTTTACAAATAAAAATTCTTTGCTGCTATGTGTCAGTAGTAAAAATTGTTTTGCATAATATGAAGCCTCCTGTCTTGACATAGAATTAAGAGAGACCAGCAGGGCTTGGTCCACAGCATGCAGAAGACAACGCTGCTTGGCTGTGGAACCTTGCCCTGTGGACAAAATGTGAATTTGGCGACTAAGTACGCTATATGAAAGAAATAAGTATACATGACCCTCCCAGTACCAAAGCTGATTTAGTACTCTTTTGATTATGTCCAGGAATCATTAGCACCTTGAACATATAGGCCACCCTCCTCCTGGATTGAGCGCTGAATTGTCCAGCAATTTGGGTAAGCACAGTTATTTTGGGAATTACAATTACCAGACAGCTGAGGCTGGATGCCATTAGTAAATACATACTTGATGTTTCCCCTCCTGTTCCCCTACAGATGCAGAGCCACAAAGGGCAGCCCTTGCCATTACATTTAAACAATCCAGAAGTAGATGTACTTATGCTTGATATGAAAAGAAGCATCTGAGGTCCTGAAGAAAGTGGTCATACCAACATGAGCCACTGAAACCGTTCGCCCAACACCATTTAGGAATTTCCTAGCAATAATGGCATACCCCCATGTTAAAAAATATGTTTACTATTTTGGTCCACATTTTTATAAACGAATTTTGTTTTTAAAACAGTTGTAGTTAAAAAAAAAAGCAGGTTAGATTTGAGTAATTGAGGGTCGGGCTAGAACTCGGTACATGGACACATCACAGAGTGTCTTTTGTTCTTTTTAAACGTAGTTGAGCAATAAGGTCAGCCTCTCTCTGTCCCCTCACCCTAGATAGGTGGCACACCACCGGCACCTAGGGACAGCAATCACTTTGAGGGCTAAGGTAGTATGGTTGGAGGGCCAATTAGATTAAATTAAATATAGATGATGCAAAATTAGCAGTTGACTTAACCTTTGCAGATGTTGTGTGACAATGTGTTTGGTATTCTGTACAGGGCACTGACACCCACTCCTAGTTCTCCAATGTGTTTATATGCATCCCACCTGGCCATCTCCTGCTGCTTGCCCAGATTGAGTTCCTGCTGCTCACTTGCAATGCCTTGGGAGTGCCTGTTGACCTGCCATTGCCTTTCTCCTGTGTCTTGCCCTATGACCACCTCATCTGCATTGTCAGACTCCCACCTCTCCATTCCACCACCACTGCTGCACAGCCCATTTCCAGGATCAGTGTGCCCACCCACACCTGCCTCGGGGTCGCCATGTCTGCACCATCATCCTCTTCACCAAGCGGCACCTCCATGGCATTGAGGCAGAGGGCTGGCAACTTCACCGCCAGAGAAGCTGGCATCCTGGTGGAGCAGGTCCTGGAGAATTATGATGCCCTCTTCGATCCAGCAAAGCAACAGGGGACTGAAGGACTCAAGCAGATCTGGTTGAACATCACGGCTGCCATCAACGTGGAGGGGGTGGCAGTCCACTGCCCCAAGAGCATGCACAAACAACGGGAGGACCTCGAGTCCAGGACCCACAACAAAACATTGTGAGCCCTGAAGGTCAGTGCCACCATGGAGGTGCACCATGCAGGCAGGTGCATGTTTTCCACCACTAACATGCAGGTCCTGATGAGGTTCTACCTGGAGCTTTATCCCCAGTTCTGCCAGTGGAAACAGCGTCTGGATGCGGCTGGTGAGTAGCCAATCTAGTGAACTGCTCTACAATGGATGTGTGCTGTGCATGGGCCTGCATTGCATGTTTGTAGTTACTCCCTTATGTATGCGGCATGTGTGTTTCAGTGATCCAAAGCAACATGCAGCCCCCAGACAATGCTCACCATGTGTGAAGTCTGATATCTGTTGATTGGACATGCGCTGGTATTTGCAGTGTTTTTGGTTGTGCAGTTGCGCCAACTGTGCACATACAATGTCACTTGATGGTTAGACGCGCTTGGAAAGCAAGGGTGCCAGATGATGCTGTTGTGCCCATAAGAAGGGCATGCATGATGGTCATAATGCTCTGTGGACCATTGCAATGTGTGGAAATCCACTCTCAACGTCTGCAGGTGATACATGCATATGGATGTTTGGTGGTGTCATGTTGTGGAATTGAGATTTTGGGGACTTTGATGTGATCTGTCATGCTGCTGCATGTGTAGTCTGAGTTCATGTGTGATCATGCCAAGTGTATGGGCTTGGGGCTACGGCATACTCACGTGTGCCTCTGCAATTTGTGCATGTATGTGTTGCATGCTCATAGGCCAGGCTGTCAGGGATGCATGTTGTTTGATGTAATTGTGTGAAAAGATGCCCAAGCAGGTGTTTGCATGGCCATGCTGTGTGTAGTGCATGCATGAGTGTCTAGTGAGAGCCAACATTCCACTGTATGTCTTGCCACCAATGTGTACCCAGCAGTACCTCGGGCCCATCTGTGCTTCCATGCATTCCATGCTTGCCCAACCTACAAGTTGACCCCCTGCACACCCATGTGCCCCTGTGCCATAACTCCCATAGCAATACAGCAGGCTGCAGTTGGGTCACCTTGGCTTTGGCATTGCGCCATGTGATATTGCTTGCTATGTGTCTGTGGACCACCGTCCTTGTGCTGTGGTTACATGTGAATGTGTGGTGACTGTGCTCATCATTGACACTGGATTGGTGTGTCTGTTTTCATGGAAATTGCATGGGCGTGTGTGTGTGTTACTGTTGCTGATTGACCCATGGCGACTTTATGTTACTGTGAATATTGTGTTTGACACTGTAGACTGATGTCAATGTTCTATGTCTCCTTTCCCAGAGTTGCTGCAGCTGGAGAAGAGGGTGGAAGCGGTGCTGTGGAGCGTGGAAGTGGGGACCAAGCCACCAGACCAAGGTACAGACCCCAACCACTCCCCTGTGACAGCTGATCTTCTGGGATCGATGAGGCTGAGGGAGCGCCAGGACCATCGGGCAGGAGGTGAAGGAAGCAGGGGACTCCTCAGCAGCAGTGGGCTATGGTGATGCCACACAGGGGCCATCCACGAGGGAAGACACCCTGGAGTCATTCCGGTTGACAGAGGTGGAGGAAGTGGCCATGGGGTCAGGTGGGGGTGTTGAGGAGGGAGTTCATGTTGCAACCATGCCCCAAGGGCATGAGGCTGTGCAGGCCACTGTGGAGGTGCCTGCTCAAAATCCTGTCCCTTAGCCATCAGATGAAGCAGTGCCCACATTCCGGGATGCCTCCACCCAGACCAGAATCCCCATGCCAGCTGATGTGTCCATCCGGGATCATGTGCTGCCCCTGCTGGCTGGCCTCACGAGGCGGACTGCGATCATCCATGATGATGCACAGGTTACTCGTGGTATGCTTGTGCATCATCACAATGAGCTGTGCCACCTCGTGGCCTTGCTGGCAACAGCAATGTTCTCGGGAGGGCTCTATGGGCTGTTCTCTGTTGCGACCCCCTCCTCTGCTTCTTCCTCTGTGCACCAGTCATCCTCCAGGGTGCCTTTTGGGCCACATTCGAGCACAGCCCCCTGTGAACCAGTCCCACCACCGACACCCCGTCTGGTGGAGCTAACGTCCCTGCCCGAAGTGGGAGTCCAATCAACATCTGATGAGGTGGTCACTGTGCCTACCCAGGCACCGACATAGTCACAGGTAGTGGAGGGTCAGCAGGCATCTCGGAGCAGTGCAGGTGCCCTACGCCCCCGACAACTGTCATCACGTCGGAGGGAGTACCTACACAGCGTGCACTTGGCACAGCAGCACCAGAGTACAACTATGAGGAGGCAGACTCTGACAGATCATACCACCGAGAGGAGGTAGGTGGCACCTATGAGGCAGGAGGAAGATAGGGGGGCCTTGCAGGCTTTGTCTTCGGTGTTCCGGCAATACCAGAGGCAGCTGATAGCAGAGAGGCAGCGGGCAGGGGAGGCACAAGTGATGGTGGCCAGGGCTGAGGTGCCGTGACATCGGGCACAGAGGCAGGCTGCAATCCTGGAGGCAAATTGCAGGTCAACAGAGGAGGCAGAACTACAGATGGTGGACACCCTGCAAGCCCTCCAGGCAACAACGGAGGCCCGTCTGAGGGAGGAGGATGTGGCCTGTGACTCAGCCCTGGTGGAACGCTTGTCGGAGATTGGTGAGGACTAGCCCGCTGCCTTTGTATATAGTTATTTAGGGATAGGTTTCATTTCTGCTTTTTTTTCTTTTTCCTCGAACTTCAAAGACATTCCTTCCCTGTTTTTCATGTAAATAGTTATGTTCGATACAGGTTTTCCATGACTTAACTCTGCGCTTTTTGCAGTTCATTTGTCTGGTTAAGAATTTGATTTTTTATAATTCTCCCAGTGCATCTGTTCATTGCAGGTCATATGTATTGTGGGCAGACTCTGTGTGTCATGTTGATGCTGTGATGTTTGCGGTTGGAGGGGTGCCCATGTGCTTAACATGTGGGGGTGAGGCCATCAGACGGCTTGAGGGTGCGCTGGATCATTTTCATTTTCCATTCCGTGTGCAGGGTCACTGCATGTTTGGCCTCAGTATGTCAGTGTGGTTGGCATGGAGGCTTCAGTTTTGTGTGTGATGATGTACATACGGGTATGGTTGTGGCGTTGTGTGAATGTCTTATGATTATTTTTGTTGACTCTCATTGGGGATATATTGCAACTTGTTAATGTGTATTTCCACACGTTCCACATGTTTACGTTGTGTGTAGTATCTGGTGTCATCTGCAGTGCCTCTGCACATTTGCTACTGCAGGTGGTGTTTCTTTTGCATTGTTTTCATTTCAGGTCCACTGTTGTTCGTGTGTCCCATTTGCACCTGCTTGGGATTGTTTATGTGCCCACACTCTGTTCACAGTAGTGTGTATTTAGCATTTTCTGTGATGTGGTGGGAAGTGGGTACACTGAGGATGGGTGACCTGGACACATCACTTGTGCATTTGACATTTCATTGCTGTGTCACTCCCATGTCATGATTACTGTAACGCTTACCTCTGGCGCCCTGCAGGAGTGCCTGGTCCGGACTGTTTCGCAGCGTTGCCCCCACTGGAAGACCTTGCTATGGTGGATACCAAAGCCACTCCTTCCCCCACTGATTCGCTGAAGAACTAAAGCCCCAGTGAGCAGTGAGGTTGAGAGGAGCCCGGTAAAACTCGAAGCCTCTGGTAGGATGTGCAGGTATTCAATATGTGTCTCCCAGCTTTCCCCCCACCTCCCCTTTATGTCTCCTTTAGGTATGCTGGTTGGCGAGCAGGCGCTTGTGCTCACCGTGTTTAGATGAAGAAGGTGGGCTGGAGATGTCAGGTAAGCATCCGACTCCGAATGCTTCACTATGAGTAGTGGTCCAGGCCAGCTGCGACACACTGGATGCTGAAGGTAAGTCTTTGTATAGCGCTGCTTTGTCTTCCTGGGGCTTTAGCAGCTTGCGGCGCAGAGTGCAGCTTATTTCGTATTGATCGCTCTCATCTTGAGACGCGGTGCACTTTAACAAGTCTCTTTTCTCTTCCTTTCCACAGATGCAGGGCCTAGCGAAATGCTGTTCTGGATTGGCCGCAGCACGAAGAAAGAGTGAAGCGGTTGACCGCTTGTTTGGTTAAGTTTGTTCTAAATGGGAAACTTGGGTGGGAATTGTCAGTAAACTTCAGCCTATTACTGTAGTTTTCTCCTTTTCAGGAGCTGCGGTTGCTGCAGATCCCGATCGGCACCAATTCCAAGTGAGTATCGACACAGAGGCTGAAGCAGGGCTCGAACAATGAAGTCTTCGGGTAAGTATGGCTGCAAGTGAGTTCGGGCATGCACCGGTAAGCTACAGTCTCCCTGCACGTGAACACAGGAGCGGTAATCATTACACTGCTCTGGCAGGTAGCAGAAGAAACGCTAAGCACAGGGTGTGGCCCAGGGTGTGGTTTATAGCTCCAGGCCGTGCCCTGTTAACACTAGACCACCAGAGATGTCAGATCTTTGGATCTGCCGGGGGTCATCTTGAGTTCCACAACAGGTTCTGTCTTTGCGGCCATGTTGGTGTGGGTCAAAGCAGCTCTTAATAAACGCCTGCGCCCGCCAGCTGCCCTGCATGTCCAGCCTCTTCCTACACCGACATAGGAGGGTGTGCCTTGTGTCCTAATGCATGTGCTTGTGTTCTCCCTGAGATCATGACACTTACACACCCACCGACACCTGCAGTCATGCACTGCTTGCTCTCATGTCATGCATCACCGCTTCCACTGAAATGCAGTTGTGCCCCATGTTTGCTGTTTCTGTGTGGCAGCACACATTTCCTGTCTCACCGAGTCACAAACTCTCTGACTGGCTTCCCATCACTCATGCACAGGCCTGTCATGTGTTCGTCCCTGATAGGTGTTTTGCCACCCCTACCACCCAGGATACTTATGCACGGGCTGTAATGCACCCAATAATTCTTCATCGATATGCCCAATCTATGATTCTTTGTGCTTCTGTCCTCAACAGGGATTCACTTACTGTGCTTTGAGGCCTTTGCAATGACACATGACCAATATGCACATGCCACTTTGCATTGTATTCACATGTCACACGTCACACGTAAATGGGGTGGTCACAGTGTAGGTGGTGCAATAGTGTGCTGTCCAGTTTGTGGTGCTGCAGATTCAGGTCTGCCAGGGAGTGACAGGAGATGCTCTGGTCTTGGGTTCAACACCAGTGCTACCAGTTGATTGTGTTGATGGTGGTCATGTGGCAGGTTTGCATCATGGTGGCGGCAGACCAATGACGATAAGGTAAGTTGCAGCTACACATTGGATTGGTAGGGTGGCAGACTGTTAGGGGGCTGCCTCGGCTATTGGCAGACGTGAGAGGGCTAGTGGGTGGTGTCAGGACTTGAGAGGGCTGCTTGGGGTATTGGCAGAGGTGGGGGCAGGGGGCTGGTGAGTGGTGACAGGACATGAGGGGATATTGGCGGAGGTGAGGAGGTCTGGTGGGTGGTGTTTGGACTTTAGGGGGCTGCCTGGGGTATTGGGGAGGGTAGGGGGGCTGGTGCGTGGTGTCAGGACTTGAGGAGGCTGCTTGGGGTATTGGTGGAGGTGAGGGGGCTGGTGGGTGGTGTCGCGACATGACGGGACTGCCTGGGGTATTGGCGGAGGTGAGGGGGCTGGTGGGTGGTGTCGGGACCCAAGGAGAATGCTTGGGGTATTGTTGGAGGTGAAAGGGCTGGTGTGTGGTGTCAGGACTTGGGGCTGGCTGGGGTATTGGCAGAGGTGAGGGGGGCTGGTGGGTGGTGTTGGGACTTGAAGGGGCTGGCTGGGGTATTGGTGGAGGTGAGGGAGGCTGGCGGGTGGTGTCAGGACTTGAAGGGGCTGCCTGGGGTATTGGCGGAGGTGAGGGAGGTTGATGGGTGGTGTCGGGACTTGAGGGGGCTGCCTGGGGTATTGGCAGAGGTGAGGGTGCTGATTGGTGGTGTTGGGACTTGAGGGGGCTGCCTGGGGTATCGGTGGAGGTGATGGAGGCTAGTTTCAGGACTTGAGGGGACTGCCTGGGGTATTGGCAGAGGTGAGGGGGGCTGGTGGGTGGTGTCAGGACTTGAGGGGGCTGCCTGATGTATTGGCAGGGTGAGGGGGGCTTGTGGGTGGTGTCAGGACTTGAGAGGGCTGCTATGACTTAGGGGTTTATGACAGTATTTTGTGTGCGTTGGGTGTAGGGGAGACGGTTGGCAGTTTCGCTGGGGGGCCATTACTTACAGGGGACCGTGCGTGCTTTCGCAGGGGTGCAGCCGTGACTTACATGGGATGGCATGCAGTTTTGCAGGGGTGCAAACCGTTACTTACGGGGTGCTGTGCGTACTTTCGCTGGGGTGTAGCCGTTGCTTATGTTTTGCAGTGGTGCATCCGTTCCTTATGGGGGACCTTCCACGGTTTCGACGGGGTGCAGCCTTCCCTTTCGGGGTGCTGCAAGTCCTTTCGCAGGGGTGCAGTCTTGCTTACGGAGAACAGTGTGCAGTTTTGCAGGGGTGAAGTCGTAATTTATGGGGGTTCGCTCACCGTTTCATCAGGGGACTCTGTGCAGTTTCGCTGGGGTGCTGGATTGTAGGCCAGAGGTGGACACAAAGGTTTGCGCATAGGTTGGTCTTTGTCAATGGTTTTGGTTTGCATGGGGGCGTGTTGTGGGCATTCCTAGCGCAGCTCAGTTTGCTTTGCGAGTCGGGTTACTTTGCACTTTTGATTCCATAAATACGTGGGTCATGGAAGAAGACTTTTGCGTGCAGTTGCATGCAAAGTTATTGTACATGCTGAGTATTTTGTGGTGTCTAGGTGCTTATTTTATAAATCAGGCCCTAAGAAGTCTTCGGAAAGGTAATGGCTTAATTACAGCTAAGAATCAGCTCATGTGTAATACAAATTTCCTAACCAAGAGTGCCTTGAGGCACTTGATGTATAAACCATATGGGTATCCTTGCATCTGTTCCTGCCACTGAATTCAGGTTATAGACAAAGAGTTCTACACGAAATGCTTCCTGTAATGAAAATTGCTTTGTAACCATCTTCCTTCCATTGTAACCAGACTATGTATGTATTCATGTAACAGCGCCAAGATGCCCCCGGGCTGACGTGCGCTTTAAATAAATCCGAATAAATAAATAAATAATAAGTTCTCAGGTTTCTCACGCCCATGTGTGAGAAGACCTCCCATTCCTGTGTTTGCTTTGAATTCCAGGAATTGTAGTTTTCCTAAATTTTGAATGGGGAAGAAAAAATACCAGTCCCATAATCCAAAGGGGGAAACAAACAGGACAGGGTGGCCTTCTCACACATGGCCACATGAAACTTGAGAGCTCTGTAGACAAGCATTTGGCTCTTAAATGGGGTTACTGCCCTAATATGCACAGGCACTAACACCATGTGTCCACTGTTGCCAGATTATGGTCAGGTAGTACAGTTTTAGCAGTGCCATCTGGAAAATGCCTATCCAGTTCATGAAAAAACAAGCACTGGCAATGCCAACAGTTTTGTGTAGGCACGGGAAAGCACTTGCCAGGCACAGGCGTAGTGGTGCTAACTGCCCACTGATGGTAGCAGGTGCAAAATGGTGCAAGTACCTGGGTATCTAATAGCAGTGCCTGGCAAATGCCTAATACTTACACACAAGTGAAAACTGTTGGCTTTGCCAATTGTTGTTTGTAACAGGACTTCAGTGAAGCTCATGCAGAGTGCTTATAAATCGAGTGGCTGAAGGCAGACTTAATAAGACATTTTTATTACACCAATAGCTGGTTTACAGCTACAATTAAGTCATTAACTGTGAGATTCATTCTTTGAAAAACACTGGCGGGCACATCTAGTGCAAAGTTGGATGGTAAGGCTTGGTTAAAGCGGACTCAAGGAGTTCCTGTGAAGAGGTGTTTTGGTTGGGAGGGGCAGGCACTAGGTGGGAATGGCCATAGGGATTAGTATGCCCATGGGCAGTCATTGGGTGGGCACATAACCAAACAATACCCACAGGCTGTGTGTCCCTCCTCATATGCCATTCCTCTCTAGTAATAGTTTTCAGCTTATAGGTGTTGGACACTACACAGCCCAAACTAAAACAAGGTCGGTTTTGCAATTCTTGTTTACATTGAAACTTTCTAACAATGTTTGCAAATCTGTCTCTATTTCCATGGAGAGAGCAAAGCCAATGTCACAATCTCTGTGATCTATCTCTAGCAACCAAGCCCGATTCTAAGCACGAGAAGGTTCCAGAACAGAGGGCAAGTGGCTCGAGGGTCCCAGGTGACATCACAATAACTGCACTCTTTGAAAAACACAGGCTCAGTTGCTGTTTTCTGCGGTAGCTCCTGGCTTGTTCTTGAGTGGCAGTGCTCAGCAGAAGTGACTTTTGCGTCTTGTGTGACTTTTGTGACTTCTGCACGAGGTAGGTGTGTGGACCCTTTTACAGGGGAGGTTCTGTATGTGTTGTGAGTGGACCCTGAACCCCCTCATTCCCACTCTTACACGTCGGGTTCTCTTTCAGCTCCAAAACTCTGAGAGCGATCAAGGCTACATTTGTTAAAGAGTAGAAAGAGGTCGAGAGAGGAAGAGTAGGCGATTGGCAGGAGGAGAGGAGAGAGACCTTGCCCTGCTCAGGATGTGGTCCCCAAGGATGCGCCGGGGGAGCCCGAAGATGTGAGTGTAGTCCTCCCATGAAACGGTGGGAGGACCGGGTGAAGGCCTAATTAATGTCCATGATTGTTTATCTAGTGTAATTACAGCACCCCACTTCACGTGTGTTTGGTTTCCAAATATGCAGGGGTGTGGAGAGAGCTGTGAAAATGTTTGCACTTTGCATCTCTGGCAACGTTATAAACCTGACCACGGGGCCCTGTCTGTACCGTGAACTGTCCCGTGCTGTGTGTAGGACCTTTGATTGTGATATTGGGGGTGCCATTAAGCAAAGCTCTTGTGCCCCAATCCAGATATTCATGCCTGTAGATTTACACCTAGAAACTGAAAAGGGGAGGGGCTTGGCGGGTGCATCTAGTAGGGACAGGGCATAAAAAAAGGAATGCATTTTAGATAAGGTGATACAAACTACGTCGGTGATGTTTCATGTGTTGTATATTCTCAGTGCTCTCATTTGAACACCCACTGCCTACCCTCATGAGCCTTCGCGTTTCATAGGTCCTGGGAATCTCATTTCATTACCATGACTTCCTTATTTAAAGCTTAGACAGAGGAAAAACCTATAATATGTATTGAATTACTCAAGCAAGAACTTGGGCAGCCTCACACCTCTCTGGCCAAACACATTTTATTGGGGTTCTGCAAATGATTTGTATTTTTTTCTGATGTCTAATTCGTGCGGTTTGAATTTGTTCTTGATTAAGGGGATAATAATTTTGAACGGTTACTATGTTCCCGGAAGTTGAGTCTAGAAGGTGTTGGGCTGTCATCTTCCTCATTGCATCTGGTGCAGTGTCTGGGGCCACTTCTCTTCAGGGTCCAATTGCTCGGGCCAAGGTCTTTAGAAGTTGGGGGCCGCGGGGCTCCTCAGCATATTTTGCAGGACTTCACCATCGTTTTGTGTTACACCTTTGAAGGTGCAGTGCCTTGAAGCGGTTATGTCTTGACCCCTCTGCACCACAAACTGCACCTGTCATCTCCACTCACCTGTCCACCTTATGCAACCCATCCGTCTCATTAGGGTTCTTCATAGTCTTTTACAAACCCCCCACAGTCATACCTCTCCTGAACAAGCCAAGTGCTGCACCCAACTACTCTTCATTTGGCGGCGTGTTTCGGTGGGTGGCCAGAGTGAAATGTCTAAAAAATGTGGTTTTCTTGCCAAATTTCAGACTTTGCCGGGGACTGTGGGTAATAAATTCTGGGGCGATTCACACAAGTCAGACCTCTGTGGATTCCCACAGGTGTCTTCTTTTCAAAAATGCATGGGGTTCCATGTTTTTCTTGGTGGCTTTGACACCCTAGGCACAAATCTGTAGGTTGTCCACATGAGCAAAATCTGCTCTGCCGCAAGGCTTGGGGTTACCAGTGGGTTAGCCTTTTCCCATTGCGCCCAGGTAGGCGCACACACACATGTGAGGTACCGTTTTTGTCGCGACACCTGTGGTACCGCACAATGGTAGGACATGTGTTGTTGGCGGCGTTTTTCGGTGGGTGGCCAGAGTGAAATGTCTAAAAATTGTGGTTCTTTTGGCAAATTTAGGAATTTGCCAGGGACTGTGGTTAATAAATTCTGGGGCGATTCCCGCAAGTCAGACCTCTGCGGATTCCCACAGGTATCTTCTTTTCAAAAGTCCAGGGGTTCCCTGTTTTCCTTGGTGGCTTCGACACCCTAGGCCCAAATCTGTAGGTTGTCCACATGAGCAAAATCTGCTCTGCAGAAAGGCTTGGGGTTACCAGTGGGTTAGCCTTTTTCCCTTTGCGCCCAGGTAGATGCACCCACACATGTGAGGTGCTGTTTTCGTCAGGACACCTGTGGGAACACGGGAAGGTAGGACATATGTTGTTGGTGGCGTATTTCGGTGGGTAGGTGGAGGCAAATGTTTGAAAATTTTGTTTTTTTCACCAAATTTCCAAATTTGCTGGGATTTTGGGTAATAAATTCCTGGTCGATTCGCGCAAGTCAGACCTCTGTGCATTCCCACAGGTGTCTTCTTTTCGTAAATTCATGGGGTTGTTACTTGGTGGCTTTGACACCCTATGCCCAAATCTGTAGGTTGTCCACATGAGCAAAATCTAATCTGCCGAAAGGCTTGGGGTTACCAGTGGGTTAGCCTTTTCCCTTTGCGCCCAGGTAGGTGCACCCTAGTGTTTTCCTTGGGACACCTGTGGGAACACGGGAAGGTAGGACATGTGTTGTTGGTGGTGTGTTTCAGTGGGTGGGGGGGTGGAGGGAAATGTCTGAAAATTGTGTTTTTTTCACCAAATTTTGGAATTTACCGGGGATTGTGGGTAATAGATTCCGGGGCGATTCGCGCGAGTCAGACCTCTGTGGATTCCCACACATGTCTCTTATTATCCGAAATGCATGGGGTTCCCTGATTTCCATGATGGCTTTGACACCCTAGGCACAAATCTGTAGGTTGACCACATGAGCAAAATATGCTCTTCCGAAAGCTTGGGGTTACCAGTGGGTTAGCCTTTTCCCTTTGCGCCCAGGTAGGTGCACCCACACACGTGAGGTACTGTTTTCGTCGGGACACCTGTGGGAACACAGGAAGGTAGGACATGTGGTATTGGTGGCGTGTTTCGGTGGGTGGGTGGAGGGAAATGTCTGAAAACTTTGTTTTTCTCACCAAATGGCGGAATTCGACGAGGACTGTGGCTAATAAATTCTGGGTTGATTTGTGCAAATAAGACCTCTGTGCATTCCCACAGGTGTGGTTTTTTTCCCCTAAATTTCGATCTTTGTCTGGGATAGTGTATAATGCTTTCTGTGGCAATTCACACAAGTCAGATCTCAAAGAATTCCCACGGGTGTCTTCTTTTCAGAAATGCATGGGGTTCCCTGATTTTCTTGATGGCTTTGACACCCTAGGCACAAATCTGTAGGTTGTCCACATGAGCAAAATCTGCTCTGCCGAATGGCTAAGGGTTACCAGTGGGTTAGCCTTTTCCCTTTGCGCCGAGGTAGGAGCACTCACACATGTGAGGTACTGTTTTTGTTGCGACACCTGTGGGAATGCAAAATGGTAGGACATGTGTTGTTGGCAGCGTGTTTCGGGGGGTGGCCAGAGTGAAATGTCTAAAAATGGTGGTTCTTTTGCCAAATTTTGGAATTTGCTGGGGACTGTGGTTAATAACTTCTGGGGCGATTCCCGCAAGTCAGACCTCTGTGGATTCCCACAGGTGTCTTCTTTTCGAAAATGCATGGGGTTCCCTGTTTTCCTTGCTGGCTTTGACGCCCTAGGCCCAAATCTGTAGGCTGTCCACATGAGCAAAATCTGCTCTGCCGAAAGGCTTGGGGTTACCAGTGGGTTAGCCTTTTCCCTTTGTGCCTAGGTAGGTGCACCCACACATGTGAGATGCCATTTGTGTCAGGACACCTGTGGGAATGCCCAATGATAGGACATGTGTCGTTGTCGACGTGGTACGGTGGGTGGCCAGAGTGAAATGTCTAAAAATTGAAGGTTTTTTGCCAAATTTTGGAATTTGCCGGGGTCTGTGGTTAATAAATTCTGGGGCGATTTGCGCAAGTTAGACCTCTGTGGATTCCCACAGGTGTCTTCTTTTCAAAACATGCATGGGGTTCCCTGTTTTCCTTGGTGGCTTTGACACCCTAGGCTCAAATCTGTAGGTTGTCCACACGAGCAAAATCTGCTCTGCCGAAAGGCTTGGGGTTACCAGTTGGCTAGCCTTTTCCCTTTCTGCCCAGGTAGGTGCACCCACACATGTGAGGTACCGTTTTTATCAGGACACCTGTGGGAATGCACAATGATAGGATATGTGTTGTTGGTGGTGTGTTTCGGTGGGTGGCCAGAGTAAAATGTTTAAAAATTGTGGTCCTTTTGCCAAATTTCGGAATTTGCCAGGGACTGTGGTTAATAAATTCTGGGGCGATTCCCGCTAATCAGACCTCTGTGGATTCCCACAGGTGTCTTCTTTTCGAAAATGCATGGGGTTCCCTGTTTTACTTGGTGCCTTCGACACCTTAGGCCCAAATCTGTAGGTTGTCCACATGAGCAAAATCTGCTCTGCCGAAAGCCTTGGGGTTACCAGTGGGTTAGCCTTTTCCCTTTGCGCCCAGGTAGGTGCACCCACACATGTGAGTAGTGTTTTCCTTGGGACACCAGTGGGACACGGGAAGGTAGGACATGTGTTGTTGGTGGGGTGTTTCGGTGGGTCTGTGGAGGGAAATGTCTGAAAATTGTGTTTTTTTTCCACCAAATTTCGGACTTTGTCTGGGATTCTGGATAATGCTTTCTGGGGCAATTCGCGCAAGTTAGATCTGTGTGGATTCCCAGAGCTGTCTCTTATTTTCGGAAATGCATGGAGTTCCCTGTTTTCCTTGGTGGCTTTGACACCCTATGCCCAAATCTGTAGAATGTCCACATGAGCAAAGTCTGCTCTGCAGAAAGGCTTGGGGTTACCAAAGAGTTAGCCTTTTCCCTTTGCGCCCAGATAGGTGCACCCACACATGTGAGGTACCGTTTTTGTAGGGACACCTGTGGGAACGCAGGATGGTAGGACATGTGTTGTTGGCGGCGTGTTTCGGTGGGTGGCCAGAGTGAAATGTCTAAAAATGGTGGTTCTTTTGCCAAATTTAGGAATTTGCTGGGGACTGTGGTTAATAAATTCTGAGGCGATTCCCGCAAGTCAGACCTCTGTGGATTCCCACAGCTATCTTAATTTCGAAAATGCATGGGGTTCCCTGTTTTCCTTGGTAGCTTCGACACCCTAGGCCCAAATCTGTAGGTTGTCCACATGAGCAAAATCTGCTCTGCCGAAAGGCTTGGGGTTACAAGTGGGTTAGCTTTCTCCATTTGCGCCCAGGTAGGTGCACCCACACATGTGAGGTACAGTTTTTGTCGGGACACCTGTGGGAATACGGAAAGGTAGGAAATGTGTTGTTGCTGGCGTGTTTCGTTGGGTGGGTGGAGGGAAATGTCTGAAAATGTAGTTTTTTTCAACAAATTGTGGAATTCGCCAGGAACTGTGGCTGAAAAATTCTGGGTTGAATCGCGCAAGTCAGATCTCTGTGCATTCCGACAGGTGTCTTCTTTTTGGAAATGTATGGGGTTCCCTGTTTTACTTGGTGGCTTTGACACCCTTTCCCCAAATCTGTAGGTTGTCCACATTATCAAAATCTGCTCTGCCGAAAGGTTTGGGGTTACCAAAGGGTTAACCTTTTTACATTGCGCCCGGTAGGTAGATCCACACATATGAGGTACCGTTTTTGTAGGGACACCTGTGGGAACGCAGGATGGTAGGACCCAAGGCACAAATCTGTACTTTGTCCACATGAGCAAAATCTGCTCTGCCGAATGGCTTGGGGTTACCAGTGGGTTAGCCTTTTCCCTTTGCGCCGAGGTAGGAGCACTCACACATGTGAGGTGCCATTTGTGTCAGGACACCTGTGGGAATGCACAGTGATAGGACATGTGTCGTTGTCGACGTGGTACGGTGGGTGGCCAGAGTGAAATGTCTAAAAATTGTAGGTTTTTTGCCGAATTTTGGAATTTGCCGCGGTCTGTGGTTAATAAATTCTGGGGCGATTTGCGCAAGTTAGACCTCTGTGGATTCCCACGGGTGTCTTCTTTTCAAAACATGCATGGGGTTCCCTGTTTTCCTTGGTGGCTTTGACACCCTAGGCCAAAATCTGTAGGTTGTCCACATGAGCAAAATCTGCTCTGCCGAAAGGCTTGGGGTTACCAGTGGGCTAGCCTTTTCGCTTTCTGCCCAGGTAGGTGCTCCCACACATGTGAGGTACCGTTTTTATCAGGACACCTGTGGGAATGCACAATGATAGGACATGTGTTGTTGGTGGTGTGTTTCGGTGGGTGGCCAGAGTAAAATGTTTAAAAATTGTGGTCCTTTTGCCAAATTTCGGAATTTGCCAGGGACTGTGGTTAATAAATTCTGGGGCGATTCCCGCTAATCAGACCTCTGTGGATTCCCACAGGTGTCTTCTTTTCGAAAATGCATGGGGTTCCCTGTTTTACTTGGTGCCTTCGACACCTTAGGCCCAAATCTGTAGGTTGTCCACATGAGCAAAATCTGCTCTGCCGAAAGCCTTGGGGTTACCAGTGGGTTAGCCTTTTCCCTTTGCGCCCAGGTAGGTGCACCCACACATGTGAGTAGTGTTTTCCTTGGGACACCAGTGGGACACGGGAAGGTAGGACATGTGTTGTTGGTGGGGTGTTTCGGTGGGTCTGTGGAGGGAAATGTCTGAAAATTGTGTTTTTTTTCCACCAAATTTCGGACTTTGTCTGGGATTCTGGATAATGCTTTCTGGGGCAATTCGCGCAAGTTAGATCTGTGTGGATTCCCAGAGCTGTCTCTTATTTTCGGAAATGCATGGAGTTCCCTGTTTTCCTTGGTGGCTTTGACACCCTATGCCCAAATCTGTAGAATGTCCACATGAGCAAAGTCTGCTCTGCAGAAAGGCTTGGGGTTACCAAAGGGTTAGCCTTTTCCCTTTGCGCCCAGATAGGTGCACCCACACATGTGAGGTACCGTTTTTGTAGGGACACCTGTGGGAACGCAGGATGGTAGGACATGTGTTGTTGGCGGCGTGTTTTGGTGGGTGGCCAGAGTGAAATGTCTAAAAATGGTGGTTCTTTTGCCAAATTTAGGAATTTGCTGGGTACTGTGGTTAATAAATTCTGAGGCGATTCCCGCAAGTCAGACCTCTGTGGATTCCCACAGCTATCTTAATTTCGAAAATGCATGGGGTTCCCTGTTTTCCTTGGTAGCTTCGACACCCTAGGCCCAAATCTGTAGGTTGTCCACATGAGCAAAATCTGCTCTGCCGAAAGGCTTGGGGTTACAAGTGGGTTAGCTTTCTCCATTTGCGCCCAGGTAGGTGCACCCACACATGTGAGGTACAGTTTTTGTCGGGACACCTGTGGGAATACGGGAAGGTAGGAAATGTGTTGTTGCTGGCGTGTTTCGTTGGGTGGGTGGAGGGAAATGTCTGAAAATTTAGTTTTTTTCAACAAATTGCGGAATTCGCCGGGAACTGTGGCTGAAAAATTCTGGGTTGAATCGCGCAAGTCAGATCTCTGTGCATTCCGACAGGTGTCTTCTTTTTGGAAATGTATGGGGTTCCCTGTTTTACTTGGTGGCTTTGACACCCTTTCCCCAAATCTGTAGGTTGTCCACATTATCAAAATCTGCTCTGCCGAAAGGTTTGGGGTTACCAAAGGGTTAACCTTTTTACATTGCGCCCGGTAGGTAGATCCACACATATGAGGTACCGTTTTTGTAGGGACACCTGTGGGAACGCAGAATGGTAGGACCCAAGGCACAAATCTGTACTTTGTCCACATGAGCAAAATCTGCTCTGCCGAATGGCTTGGGGTTACCAGTGGGTTAGCCTTTTCCCTTTGCGCCGAGGTAGGAGCACTCACACATGTGAGGTGCCATTTGTGTCAGGACACCTGTGGGAATGCACAGTGATAGGACATGTGTCGTTGTCGACGTGGTACGGTGGGTGGCCAGAGTGAAATGTCTAAAAATTGTAGGTTTTTTGCCGAATTTTGGAATTTGCCGCGGTCTGTGGTTAATAAATTCTGGGGCGATTTGCGCAAGTTAGACCTCTGTGGATTCCCACGGGTGTCTTCTTTTCAAAACATGCATGGGGTTCCCTGTTTTCCTTGGTGGCTTTGACACCCTAGGCCCAAATCTGTAGGTTGTCCACATGAGCAAAATCTGCTCTGCCGAAAGGCTTGGGGTTACCAGTGGGCTAGCCTTTTCGCTTTCTGCCCAGGTAGGTGCTCCCACACATGTGAGGTACCGTTTTTATCAGGACACCTGTGGGAATGCACAATGATAGGACATGTGTTGTTGGTGGTGTGTTTCGGTGGGTGGCCAGAGTAAAATGTTTAAAAATTGTGGTCCTTTTGCCAAATTTCGGAATTTGCCGGGGACTGTGGTTAATAAATTCTGGGGCGATTCCCACAAGTCAGACCTCTGTGGATTCCCACAGGTGTCTTCTTTTCGAAAATGCATGGGGTTCTCTGTTTTCCTTGGTGGCTTTGACGCCCTAGGCCCAAATCTGTAGGCTGTCCACATGAGCAAAATCTGCTCTGCCAAAAGCCTTGGGGTTACCAGTGGGTTAGCCTTTTCCCTTTGCGCCCAGGTAGGTGCATCCACACATGTGAGGTACTGTTTTCGTCGGGACACCTGTGGGAACACGGAAAGGTAGGACATGTGTTGTTGGTGGCGTGTTTCGGTGGGTGGGTGGAGGGAAATGTCTGAAAACTTTGTTTTTTTCACCAAATTGCGGAATTCGACGGGGACTGTGGCTAATAAATTCTGGGTTGATTTGTGCAAGTAAGACCTCTGTGCATTCCCACAGGTGTGTTTTTTTTTCCCCAAATTTCAGACTTTGTCTGGGATAGTGGATAATGCTTTCTGGGGCAATTCACACAAGTCACATCTCAAAGGATTCCCACAGGTGTCTTCTTTTCAGAAATGCATGGGGTTCCCTGATTTTCTTGATGGCTTTGACACCCTAGGCACAAATCTGTAACTTGTCCACATGAGCAAAATCTGCTCTGCCGAAAGGCTTGGGGTTACCAGTGGGTTAGCCTTTTCCCTTTGCGCTGAGGTAGGTGCACTCACACATGTGAGGTACTGTTTTTGTCGCAACACCTGTGGGAATGCAAAATGGTAGGACATGTGTTATTGGCAGCGTGTTTCGGTGGGTGGCCAGAGTGAAATGTCAAAATATAGTTTTTTTTCGCCAAATTCCGGACTTTGTCTGGGATTGTGGGTAATACATTTGGGGGCAATTTGCATAAGTCAGACCTCTGTACATTCCCACCGGTGTCTTCTTTTCAGAAATGCATGGGATTCCCTGTTTTCCTTGGTGGCTTTGACACTCTACGCCCAAATCTCTAGGTTGTCCACATGAGCAAAATGTGCTCTGCCGAAAGGCTTGGGGTTACCAGTGGGCTAGCCTTTTCCCTTTATGCCCAGGTAGGTGCACCCACACATGTGAGGTACCGTTTATGTCAGGGCAACTGTGGGAATGCACAATGATAGGACATGTTTTGTTGGTGGCGTGTTTCCGGGGGTGGCCAGAGTGAAATGTCTAAAAATGGTGGTTCTTTTGCCAAATTTTGGAATTTGCTGGGGACTGTGGTTAATAAATTCTGGGGCGATTCCCGCAAGTCAGACCTCTGTGGATTCCCACAGGTGTCTTCTTTTTGAAAATACATGGGGTTCCCTGTTTTCCTTGGTGGCTTCGACACCCTAAGCCCAAATCTGTAGGTTGCCCACATGAGCAAAATCTGCTCTGCCGAAAGCCTTGGGGTTACCAGTGGGTTAGCCTTTTCCATTTGCGTCCAGGTAGGTGCACCCACACATGTGAGTAGTGTTTTCCTTGGGACACCAGTGGGACACGGGAAGGTAGGACATGTGTTGTTGGTGGGGTGTTTCGGTGGGTCTGTGGAGGGAAATGTCTGAAAATTGTGTTTTTTTTCACCAAATTTCGGACTTTGTCTGGGATTCTGGATAATGCTTTCTGGGGCAATTCGCGCAGGTCAGATCTGTGTGGATTCCCAGAGCTGTCTCTTATTTTCGGAAATGCATGGAGTTCCCTGTTTTCCTTGGTGGCTTTGATACCCTATGCCCAAATCTGTAGAATGTCCACATGAGCAAAATCTGCTTTGCAGAAAGGCTTGGGGTTACCAAAGGGTTAGCCTTTTCCCTTTGCGCCCAGGTAGATGCACCCACACATGTGAGGTACCGTTTTTGTAGGGACACCTGGGGGAACGCAGGATGGAAGGACATGTGTTGTTGGCGGCGTGTTTCGGTGAGTGGCCAGAGTGAAATGTCTTAAAATTGTGGTTCTTTTGCCAAATTTAGGAATTTGCCAGGGACTGTGGTTAATAAATTCTGGGGCGATCCCGCAAGTCAGACCTCTGTGGATTCCCACAGGTATCTTCTTTTAAAAAATGCATGGGGTTCCCTGTTTTCCTTGGTGGCTTTGACACCCTATGCACAAATCTGTAGAATGTCCACATGAGCAAAATCTGCTCTGCAGAAAGGCTTGGGGTTACCAAAGGGTTAGCCTTTTCCCTTTGAGCCCAGGTAGGTTCACCAAATTTCGGGGGGTGGCCAGAGTGAAATGTCTAAAAATGGTGGTTCTTTTGCCAAATTTTGGAATTTGCTGGGGACTGTGGTTAATAAATTCTGGGGCGATTCCCGCAAGTCAGACACAGGTGTCTTCTTTTCGAAAATGCATGGGGTTCCCTGTTTTCCTTGGTGGCTTTGACACCCTAGACCCAAATCTGTAGGCTGTCCACATGAGCAAAATCTGCTCTGCCGAAAGGCTTGGGTTTACCAGTGGGTTAGCCTTTTCCCTTTGTGCCTAGGTAGGTGCACCCGCACATGTGAAGTACCATTTGTGTGAGGACACCTGTGGGAATGCACAATGATAGGACATGTGTCGTTGTCGACGTGGTTCGGTGGGTGGCCAGAGTGAAATGTCTAAAAATTGTAGGTTTTTTGCCAAATTTTGGAATTTGCCGGGGTCTGTGGTTAATAAATTCTGGGGCGATTTGCGCAAGTTAGACCTCTGTGGATTCCCACGGGTGTCTTCTTTTCAAAAAATGCATGAGGTTCCCTGTTTTCCTTGGTGGCTTTGACACCCTAGGCCCAAATCTGTAGGTTGTCCACATGAGCAAAATCTGCTCTGCCGAAAGGCTTGGGGTTACCAGTGGGCTAGCCTGTTCCCTTTCTGCCCAGGTAGGTGCACCCACACATGTGAGGTACTGTTTTTATCAGGACACCTGTGGGAACGCACAATGATAGGACATGTGTTGTTGGTGGTGTGTTTCAGTGGGTGGCCAGAGTGAAATGTCTAAAAATTGTGGTTCTTTTGCCAAATTTTGGAATTTGCTGGGGACTGTGGTTAATAAATTCTAGGGTGATTCCCGCAAGTCAGACCTCTGTGGATTCCCACAGGTGTCCTCTTTTCGAAAATGCATGGGGTTTCCTGTTTTCCTTGGTGGCTTCCACACCCTAGGCCCAAATCTGTAGGTTGTCCACATGAGCAAAATCTGCTCTGGCGAAAGCCTTGGGGTTTCCAGTGGGTTAGCCTTTTCCCTTTGCGCCCAGATAGGTGCACCCACACATGTGAGTAGTATTTTCCTTGGGACACTTCTGAGACACGGGAAGGTAGTACATGTGTTGTTGGTGGGGTGTTTTGGTGGGTGGGTGGAGGGAAATGTCTGAAAACTGTGTTTTTTTCACCAACTTTTGGAATTTGCCGTGGATTGTGGGTAATAAATTCCGGGGCAATTCACGCAAGTCAGATCTCTGTGGATTCCCACAGGTATCTTCTTTTCAGAAATGCCTGGGGTTCCCTGATTTCCTTGATGGCTTTGACACCCTAGGCACAAATCTGTAGGTTGTCCACATGAGCAAAATCTGCTCTGCCGAAAGGCTTGGGGTTACCAGTGGGTTAGCCTTTTCCCTTTGCGCCCTGGTAGGTGCACCCACACATGTGAGGTACTGTTTTCGTCGGGACACCTGTGGGAACACGGGAAGGTAGGACATGTGGTGTTGGTGGCGTGTTTCTGTGGGTGGGTGGAGGGAAATGTCTGAAAACTTTGTTTTTTCACCAAATTGTGGAATTCGATGGGGACTGTGGCTAATAAATTGTGGGTTGATTTGTGCAAGTAAGCCCTCTGTGCATACCCACAGGTGTGGTTTTTTTCCCCAAATTTCGGACTTTGTCTGGGATTGTGGATAATGCTTTCTGGGGCAATTCACACAAGTCAGATCTCAAAGAATTTGCACGGGTGTCTTCTTTTCAGAAATGCATGGGGTTCCCTGATTTTCTTGATGGCTTTGACACCCTAGGCACAAATCTGTAGGTTGTCCACATGAGCAAAATCTGCTCTGCCAAAAGGCTTGGGGTTACCAGTGGGTTAGCCTTTTCCCTTTGCGCCGAGGTAGGTGCACTCACTCATGTGAGGTACTGTTTTTGTCGCGACACCTGTGGGAATGCAAAATGGTAGAACATGTGCTGTTGGCAGCGTGTTTTGGTGGGTGGCCAGAGTGAAATGTCAAAATATAGTTTTTTTTCACCAAATTCCGGACTTTGTCTGGGATTGTGGGTAATACATTTGGGGGCAATTCGCATAAGTCAGACCTCTGTAGATTCCCACCGGTGTCTTCTTTTCAGAAATGCATGGGATTCCCTGTTTTCCTTGGTGGCTTTGGCACCCTAGGCCCAAATCTCTAGGTTGTCCACATGAGCAAAATCTGCTCTGCCGAAAGGCTTGGGGTTACCAGTGGGCTAGCCTTTTCCCTTTGTGCCCAGGTAGGTGCACCCACACATGTGAGGTACCGTTTCTGTCAGGGCACCTGTGGGAATGCACAATGATAGGACATGTGTTGTTGGTGGCGTGTTTTGGGGGGTGGCCAGAGTGAAATGTCTAAAAATGGTGGTTCTTTTGCCAAATTTTGGAATTTGCTGGGGACTGTGGTTAATAAATTCTGGGGCGATTTGCACAAGTTAGACCTCTGTGGATTCCCACGGGTGTCTTCTTTTCAAAAAATGCATGAGGTTCCCTGTTTTCCTTGGTGGCTTTGACACCCTAGGCCCAAATCTGTAGGTTGTCCACATGAGCAAAATCTGCTCTGCCGAAAGGCTTGGGGTTACCAGTGGGCTAGCCTGTTCCCTTTCTGCCCAGGTAGGTGCACCCACACATGTGAGGTACTGTTTTTATCAGGACACCTGTGGGAACGCACAATGATAGGACATGTGTTGTTGGTGGTGTGTTTCAGTGGGTGGCCAGAGTGAAATGTCTAAAAATTGTGGTTCTTTTGCCAAATTTTGGAATTTGCTGGGGACTGTGGTTAATAAATTCTAGGGTGATTCCCGCAAGTCAGACCTCTGTGGATTCCCACAGGTGTCTTCTTTTCGAAAATGCATGGGGTTTCCTGTTTTCCTTGGTGGCTTCGACACCCTAGGCCCAAATCTGTAGGTTGTCCACATGAGCAAAATCTGCTCTGGCGAAAGCCTTGGGGTTTCCAGTGGGTTAGCCTTTTCCCTTTGCGCCCAGATAGGTGCACCCACACATGTGAGTAGTATTTTCCTTGGGACACTTCTGAGACACGGGAAGGTAGTACATGTGTTGTTGGTGGGGTGTTTTGGTGGGTGGGTGGAGGGAAATGTCTGAAAACTGTGTTTTTTTCACCAACTTTTGGAATTTGCCGTGGATTGTGGGTAATAAATTCCGGGGCAATTCACGCAAGTCAGATCTCTGTGGATTCCCACAGGTATCTTCTTTTCAGAAATGCCTGGGGTTCCCTGATTTCCTTGATGGCTTTGACACCCTAGGCACAAATCTGTAGGTTGTCCACATGAGCAAAATCTGCTCTGCCGAAAGGCTTGGGGTTACCAGTGGGTTAGCCTTTTCCCTTTGCGCCCTGGTAGGTGCACCCACACATGTGAGGTACCGTTCTTGTCAGGACACCTGTGGGAACACACAATGATAGGACGTGTTATTGGCAGCGTGTTTCGGTGGGTGGCCAGAGTGAAATGTCAAAATATAGTTTTTTTTCACCAAATTCTGGACTTTGTCTGGGATTGTGGATAATACATTTGGGGGCAATTCGCATAAGTCAGACCTCAGTAGATTCCCACCGGTGTCTTCTTTTCAGAAATGCATGGGATTCCCTGTTTTCCTTGGTGGCTTTGGCACCCTAGGCCCAAATCTCTAGGTTGTCCACATGAGCAAAATCTGCTCTGCCGAAAGGCTTGGGGTTACCAGTGGGCTAGTCTTTTCCCTTTGTGCCCAGGTAGGTGCACTCACACATGTGAGGTACCGTTTCGGTCAGGGCACCTGTGGGAATGCACAATGATAGGACATGTGTTGTTGGTGGCGTGTTTTGGGGGGTGGCCAGAGTGAAATGTCTAAAAATGGTGGTTCTTTTGCCAAATTTTGGAATTTGCTGGGGACTGTGGTTAATAAATTCTGGGGCGATTCTCGCAAGTCAGACCTCTGTGGATTCCCACAGGTGTCTTCTTTTCGAAAATGCATGGGGTTCCCTGTTTTCCTTGGTGGCTTTGACACCCTAGGCCCTAATCTGTAGGCTGTCCACATGAGCAAAATCTGCTCTACCGAAAGGCTTGGGTTTACCAGTGGGTTAGCCTTTTCCCTTTGTGCCTAGGTAGGTGCACCCGCACATGTGAAGTACCATTTGTTTGAGGACACCTGTGGGAATGCACAATGATAGGATATGTGTCGTTGTCGACGTGTTTCGGTGGGTGGCCAGAGTGAAATGTCTAAAAATTGTAGGTTTTTTGCCAAATTTTGGAATTTGCTGGGGTCTGTGGTTAATACATTCTGGGGCGATTTGCGCAAGTTAGACCTCTGTGGATTCCCACGGGTGTCTTCTTTTCAAAAAATGCATGGGGTTCCCTGTTTTCCTTGGTGGCTTTGACACCCTAGGCCCAAATCTGTAGGTTGTCCACATGAGCAAAATCTGCTCTGCCGAAAGGCTTGGGGTTACCAGTGGGCTAGCCTTTTCCCTTTCTGCCCAGGTAGGTGCACCCACACATGTGAGGTACTGTTTTTATCAGGACACCTGTGGAAACGCACAATGATAGGACATGTGTTGTTGGCGGTGTGTTTCAGTGGGTGGCCAGAGTGAAATGTCTAAAAATTGTGGTTCTTTTGCCAAATTTCGGAATTTGCCAGGGACTGTGGTTAATAAATTCTAGGGTGATTCCCGCAAGTCAGACCTCTGTGGATTCCCACAGGTGTCTTCTTTTCAAAAATGCATGGGGTTTCCTGTTTTCCTTGGTGTCTTCGACACCCTAGGCCCAAATCTGTAGGTTGTCCACATGAGCAAAATCTGCTCTGGCGAAAGCCTTGGGGTTACCATTGGGTTAGCCTTTTCTCTTTGCGCCCAGGTAGGTGCACCCACACATGTGAGTAGTGTTTTCCTTGGGACACCTCTGGGACACGGCAAGGTAGGACATGTGTTGTTGGTGGGGTGTTTCGGTGGGTGGGTGGAGGGAAATGTCTGAAAATTGTGTTTTTTTTCACCAAATTTCAGACTTTGTCTGGGATTGTGGATAATGTTTTCTGGGGCAATTCGCGCAAGTCAGATCTCTGTGGATTCCCACAGCTGTCTCTTATTTTTCGGAAAAGCATGGAGTTCCCTGTTTTACTTGGTGGCTTTGACACTCTATGCCCAAATCTGTAGGTTGTGCACATGAGCAAAATCTGCTGTGCCGAAAGGCTTGGGGTTTCCAGTAGGTTAGCCTTTTCCATTTGCGTCCAGGTAGGTGCACCCACACATGTGAGTAGTGTTTCCCTTGGGACAACTGTGGGAACACGGGAAGGTAGGACATGTGTTGTTGGTGGCGTGTTTCAGTGGGTCGGTGGCTGGAGGGAAATCTCTGAAAACTGTTTTTTTTTCACCAAATTTTAGAATTTGCCGAGGATTGTGGGTAATAAATTCCGGGGCGATTCGCGCGAGTCAGACCTCTGTGGATTCCCACACTTTTCTCTTATTTTCGGAAATGCATGGAGTTCCCTGTATTACTTGGTGGCTTTGACACTCTATGCCCAAATCTGTAGGTTGTGCACATGAGCAAAATCTGCTGTGCCGAAAGGCTTGGGGTTTCCAGTGGGTTAGCCTTTTGCATTTGCGCCCAGGTAGGTGCACCCACACATGTGAGTAGTGTTTTCCTTGGGACACCTCTGGAACACGGGAAGGTAGGACATGTCTTGTTGGTGGCGTGTTCCGGTGGGTGTGTGGAGGGAAATGTCTGAAAATTGTGTTTTTTTCACCAAATTTTGGAAATTTCCGGGGATTGTGGGTAATAATTTCTGGGGCGATTTGCGCAAGTCAGACCTCTGTGGATTCCCACAGGTGTCTCTTATTTTCGGAAATGCATGGAGTTCCCTGTTTTCCTTGGTGGCTTTGACACCCTATGCCCAAATCTGTAGGTTGTGCACATGAGCAAAATCTGCTCTGCAGAAAGGCTTGGGGTTACCAAAGGGTTAGCCTTTTCTCTTTGCGCCCAAGTAGGTGCACCCACACATGTGAGCTACCGTTTTTGTAGGGACACCTGTGGGAACACAGGATGGTAGGACATGTGTTGTTGGCGGTGTGTTTCGGTGGGTGGCCAGACTGAAATGCCTGAAAATGTTGGGTTTTTTTCATCAAATTTCGGACTTTGTCTGGGATTGTGGATAATGCTTTCTGGGGCAATTCGCTCAAGTCAGATCTCTGTGGATTCCCACGGGTGTCTTCTTTTCAGAAATGCATGGGGTTCCCTGATTTCCTTGATGGCTTTGACACCCTAGGCACAAATCTGTAGGTTGTCCACATGAGCAAAATCTGCTCAGCCGAAAAAGGCTTGGGGTTACCAGTGGGTTAGCCTTTTCCCTTTGCGCCCAGGTAGGTGCACCCACACATGTGAGTAATGTTTTCCTTGGGACACCTGTGGGAACACGGGAAGGTAGGACATGTGTTGTTGGTGGCGTGTTTCAGTGGGTGGGTGGATGGAGGGAAATGTCTGAAAATTGTGTTTTTTTCACCAAATATTGGAATTTGCCGTGGATTGTGGGTAATAAATTCCGGGGCGATTCGCGCGAGTCAGACCTCTGTGGATTCCCACACATGTCTCTTATTTTCGGAAATGCATGGGGTTCCCTGATTTCCTTGATGGCTTTGACACCCTTGGCACAAATCTGTAGGTTGTCCACATGAGCAAAATATGCTCTTCCGAAAGGCTTGGGGTTACCAGTGGGTTAGCCTTTTCCCTTTGCGCCCAGGTAGGTGCACCCACACATGTGAGGTACTGTTTTCGTCGGGACACCTGTGGGAACATGGCAAGGTAGGACAAGTGGTGTTCATGGCGTGTTTCGGTGGGTGGGTGGAGGGAAATGTCTGAAACTTTTGTTTTTTTCACCAAATTGCGGAATTCGACGAGGACTGTGGCTAATAAATTCTGGGTTGATTTGTGCAAATAAGACCTCTGTGCATTCCCACAGGTGTGTTTTTTTTCCCCCAAATTTCGGAACTTGTCTGTGATAGTGGATAATGCTTTCTGGGGCAATTCACACAAGTCAGATCTCAAAGAATTCCCACGGGTGTCGTCTTTTCAGAAATGCATGGGGTTCCCTGATTTTCTTGATGGCTTTGACACCCTAGGCACAAATCTGTAGGTTGTCCACATGAGCAAAATCTGCTCTGCCATATGGCTTGGGGTTACCAGTGGGTTAGCCCATTCCCTTTGCGCCGAGGTAGGAGCCCTCACACATGTGAGGTACTGTTTTTTTCGCGACACCTGTGGGAATGCAAAATGATAGTACACGTGTCGTTGTCGACGTGTTTCGGTGGGTGGCCAGAGTGAAATGTCAAAATATAGCTTTTTTTCACCAAATTCCGGACTTTGTCTGGGATTGTGGGTAATACATTTGGGGGCAATTCGCATAAGTCAGACCTCTGTGGATTCCCACAGGTGTCTTCTTTTCGAAAATGCATGGGGTTCCCTGTTTTCCTTGGTGGCTTTGACGCCCTAGGCCCAAATCTGTAGGCTGTCCACATGAGCAAAATCTGCTCTGCCGAAAGGCCTGTGGTTACCAGTGGGTTAGCCTTTTCCCTTTGTTCCTAGGTAGGTGCACCCACACATGTGAGGTGCCATTTGTGTCAGGACACCTGTGGGAATGCACAATGATAGGACATGTGTCGTTGTCAACGTGTTTCGGTGGGTGGCCAGAGTGAAATGTCAAAATATAGCTTTTTTTCACCAAATTCCGGACTTTGTCTGGGATTGTGGGTAATACATTTGGGGGCAATTCGCATAAGTCAGACCTCTGTAGATTCCCACCGGTGTCTTCTTTTCAGAAATGCATGGGATTCCCTGTTTTCCTTGATGGCTTTGACACCCTAGGCCCAAATCTCTAGGTTGTCCACATGAGCAAAATCTGCTCTGCCGAAAGGCTTGGGGTTACCAGTGGGCTAGCCTTTTCCCTTTGTGCCCAGGTAGGTGCACCCACACATGTGAGGTACCGTTTCTGTCAGGCCACCTGTTGGAATGCACAATGATAGGACATGTGTTGTTGGTGGCGTGTTTCGGGGGGTGGCCAGAGTGAAATGTCTAGAAATGGTGGTTCTTTTGCCAAATTATGGAATTTGCAGGGGACTGTGGTTAATAAATTCTGGGGCGATTCCGGCAAGTCAGACCTCTGTGGATTCCCACAGGTGTCTTCTTTTCGAAAATGCATGTGGTTCCCTGTTTTCCTTGGTGGCTTTGACGCCCTAGGCCCAAATCTGTAGACTGTCGACATGACCAAAATATGCTCTGCCGAAAGCCTTGGGGTTACCAGTGGGTTAGCCTTTTCCCTTTGCGCTGAGGTAGGTGCACTCACACATGTGAGGTACTTTTTTTGTCGCAACACCTGTGGGAATGCAAAATGGTAGGACGTGTTATTGGCAGCGTGTTTCGGTGGGTGGCCAGAGTGAAATGTCAAAATATAGTTTTTTTTCACCAAATTCTGGACTTTGTCTGGGATTGTGGATAATACATTTGGGGGCAATTTGCACAAGTCAGACCTCAGTACATTCCCACCGGTGTCTTCTTTTCAGAAATGCATGGGATTCCCTGTTTTCCTTGGTGGCTTTGACACTCTACGCCCAAATCTCTAGGTTGTCCACATGAGCAAAATCTGCTCTGCCGAAAGGCTTGGGGTTACCAGTGGGCTAGCCTTTTCCCTTTATGCCCAGGTAGGTGCACCCACACATGTGAGGTACCGTTTATGTCAGGGCACCTGTGGGAATGCACAATGATAGAACATGTTTTGTTGGTGGCGTGTTTCGGGGGGTGGCCAGAGTGAAATGTCTAAAAATGGTGGTTCTTTTGCCAAATTTTGGAATTTGCTGGGGGCTGTGGTTAATAAATTCTGGTGCGATTCCCGCAAGTCAGACCTCTGTGGATTCCCACAGGTGTCTTCTTTTCGAAAATTCATGGGGTTCCCTGTTTTTCTTGGTGGCTTTGACACCCTAGGCCCAAATCTGTAAGCTGTCCACATGAGAAAAATCTGCTCTGTCGAAAGGCTTGGGTTTACCAGTGGGTTAGCCTTTCCCCTTTGTGCCTAGGTAGGTGCACCCGCACATGTGAAGTACCATTTGTGTGAGGACACCTGTGGGAATGCACAATGATAGGACATGTGTCGTTGTCGACGTGGTTCGGTGGGTGGCCAGAGTGAAATGTCTAAAAATTGTAGGTTTTTTGCCAAATTTTGGAATTTGCCAGGGTTGTGGTTAATATATTCTGGGGCGATGTGTGCAAGTTAGACCTCTGTGGATTCCCACGGGTGTCTTCTTTTCAAAAAATGCATGGGGTTCCCTGTTTTCCTTGGTGGCTTTGACACCCTAGGCCCAAATCTGTAGGTTGTCCACATGAGCAAAATCTGCTCTGCCGAAAGGCTTGGGGTTACCAGTGGGCTAGCCTTTTCCCTTTCTACCCAGGTAGGTGCACCCACACATGTGAGGTACTGTTTTTATTAGGACACCTGTGGGAACGCACAATGATAGGATATGTGTTGTTGGCGGTGTGTTTCAGTGGGTGGCCAGAGTGAAATGTCTAGAAATTGTGGTTCTTTTGCCAAATTTCGGAATTTGCTGGGGACTGTGGTTAATAAATTCCCGGGTGATTCCCGCAAGTCAGACCTCTGTGGATTCCCACAGGTGTCTTCTTTTCGAAAATGCATGGGGTTTCCTGTTTTCCTTGGTGGCTTCGACACCCTAGGCCCAAATCTGTAGGTTGTCCACATGAGCAAAATCTAATCTGCCGAAAGGCTTGGGGTTACCAGTGGGTTAGCCTTTTCCCTTTGCGCCCAGGTAGGTGCACCCACACATGTGAGTAGTGTTTTCCTTGGGACACCTGTGGGAACACGGGAAGGTAGGACATGTGTTGTTGGTGGCGTGTTTCAGTGGGTGGGTGGAGGGAAATGTCTGAAAATTGTGTTTTTTTCACCAAATTTTGGAATTTGCCGTGGATTGTGGGTAATAAGGTCCGGGTCGATTCGCGCGAGTCAGACCTCTGTGGATTCCCACACATGTCTCTTATTTTCGGAAATGCCTGGGGTTCCCTGATTTCCTTGATGGCTTTGACACCCTAGGCACAAATCTGTAGGTTGTCCACATGAGCAAAATATGCTCTTTCGAAAGGCTTGGGGTTACCAGTGGGTTAGCCTTTTCCCTTTGCGCCCAGGTAGGTGCACCCACACATGTATGGTACTGTTTTCGTCGGGACACCTGTGGGAACAAGGCAAGGTAGGACATGTGGTGTTCATGGCGTGTTTCGGTGGGTGGGTGGAGGGAAATGTCTGAAACCTTTCTTTTTTTCACCAAATTGCGGAATTCGACGAGGACTGTGGCTAATAAATTCTGGGTTGATTTGTGCAAATAAGACCTCTGTGCATTCCCACAGGTGTGTTTTTTTTCCCCCAAATTTCGGACTTTGTCTGGGATAGTGGATAATGCTTTCTGGGGCAATTCACACAAGTCAGATCTCAAAGAATTCCCACGGGTGTCGCCTTTTCAGAAATGCATGGGTTTCCCTGTTTCCCCTGGTAGCTTTGACACCCTAGGCCCAAATCTGTAGGTTGTCCACATGATCAAAATCTGCTTTGCCGAAAGGCTTGGGGTTACCAGTGGGCTAGCCTTTTCCCTTTGTGCCCAGGTAGGTGCACCCACACATGTGAGGTACCGTTCTTGTCAGGACACCTGTGGGAACACACAATGATAGGACATGTGTTGTTGGCGGCGTGTTTCGGTGGGTGGCCAGAGTGAAATGTCTAAAAATGGTGTTTCTTTTGCAAAATTTTGGAATTTGTCGGGGACTGTGGTTAATAAATTCTGGGGCGATTCCCGCAAGTCAGACCTCTGTGGATTCCCACGGGTGTCTTCTTTTCGAAAATGCATGGGGTTCCCTGTTTTCCTTGGTGGCTTCGACACCCTAGGCCCAAATCTGTAGGTTGTCCACATGAGCAAAATCTGCTCTGCCGAAAGCCTTGGGGTTACCAGTGGGTAGCCTTTTCCCTTTGCGCCCAGGTAGGTTCACCCACACATGTGAGTAGGGTTTTCCTTGGGACACCTGTGGGAACACGGGAAGGTAGGATATGTCTTGTTGGTGGCGTGTTTCGGTGGGTATGTGGAGGGAAATGTCTGAAAATTGTTTTTTTTTCACCAAATTTTCGAATTTGCCGGGGATTGTGGGTAATAATTTCTGGGGCGATTTGCGCAAGTCAGACCTCTGTGGATTCCCACAGGTGTCTCTTATTTTCGGAAATGCATGGAGTTCCCTGTTTTCCTTGCTGGCTTTGACACCCTATGCCCAAATCTGTAGGTTGTCGACATGAGCAAAATCTGCTCTGCAGAAAAGCTTGGAGTTACCAAAGGGTTAGCCTTTTCCTTTTGCGTCCAAGTAGGTGCACCCACACATGTGAGCTACCGTTTTTGTAGGGACACCTGTGGGAACACAGGATGGTAGGACATGTGTTGTTGGCGGTGTGTTTCGGTGGGTGGCCAGACTGAAGTGTCTGAAAATGTTGCTTTTTTCCATCAAATTTCGGACTTTGTCTGGGATTGTGGATAATGCTTTCTGGGGCAATTCGCTCAAGTCAGATCTCTGTGGATTCCCACGGGTGTCTTCTTTTCAGAAATGCATGGGGTTCCCTGATTTCCTTGATGGCTTTGACACCCTAGGCACAAACCTGTAGGTTGTCCACATGAGCAAAATCTGCTCTGCCGAAAGGCTTGGGGTTACCAGTGGGTTAGCCTTTTCCCTTTGAACCCAGGTAGGTGCATGTAAAGACCGGTAGGGGGTGTCTGTACTTCCGCTCTCTATATGGTAGAGGAGAGGCACAGCAGACCCCAGCCAAGATTCTCTATTACGGTAGCAATGGACAAGCAATCAAGGGCTAGCTTCTCAGGAGGTGATGCGGGCTGGTTCTTAAGTACAGTGTAGTCCCCGAACCCCCACAAAGGAATGTCCACACACTATATTACTGAAAACACAGTCTTTATATAATTAATATTCAAAGGTATGTACACAATCACAATAACGCACTTTGTACTTGGAAGTCAATAATGATAAATATATACACGTCTAGAGTGGTACCACTAATGTTATCAAATCTCATTAAAGTGCATCAACTGTATGGTTAAAATGTCACACAGATCAATAACGAGTAAACCAGCAATAGAGATAGGCAGGAACGTAAGATGGTTGAAACAATAGGCAGAATGCTGACCCCTACCACTAGGCACAGTTCTGTGTGGAGATCCCTCCACCTGGGCAACCTGTAAATAAAGATATGTAGCACAAGCCCAGTCTATGCAATGTTCGATAGTCTTACTTCTTCCTATTAAGGTTTTACCCCCCCAATGTACCTGGTGGAGTGGAGTTCTCCGACGATACGTCGACCGATCCTTCTTGAGTGCCTCCCTTTCAGGCGGGAGCCACGGATCGTCGAGAGGTGTCGGGGAACTTGGCGTTCGGTGTCGGGGAATCGACGGCCCTTCTTGAGTGCCTCCCTTTAAGGCGGGAGTCACGGGTCGTGGAACGTCCGACGGTGAACAGGGTGAACTACGGCAGGGAAGTGACAGCTTCGTTCCTAGCGGTGCTCGTCGACGACAGAGCGTTGGAGTCCTGCAAGGAAGAGGCGTGCGGGGCGCCTCGGTGACGATAGTTCTGGACCGCAAAGAGATGATGAAGAACTGTGGCCCAGCAAGGGCGTCGAGTCGTCGGCGTCTCTGCGGTCTGTAGGTGGCGGGAAACCCACCGGTGGATGCTCCTCAGCGCATCGACGGTCGAGCCTTCTCCAGCGGGAGACAAGCGGATGACGATGCAGACGAGAGCCTCAGATGATCAATGAAGTTCTTAGGCAAACGGGAGCACGGCGGCTCCGGTCAGCGTCGGCGGTCATCGACAGTGGCAGACAACAGTCCGAGTGCTTCTCCTTGGAGTTCCGCAGCAGTCCCCGTATCGGGTCGGCAGCCTGTCGAAGGTCTGTCTACAAGGGAGCGTTGGCAAAGATCAGCTGTGCACGATGGTCCCTCGTAGCTCGGGAAAAGGGCGCCTTACCAGGTCCTCTCTGGGTCAGTCCTTGGAGGCACAGCAGCTTTCGGATTGTGAAGGAGAGCAACAGCAATTCTTCTCGTCCAGCAGGGCTTCCAGGTCAAGCGATAGTTAATCCAGTTACTCATCATAGTGGACTTCAGCTTCTGAACACGATTCCTAGCAGTGAGAGGTCCCCAGATATACTGTTGATCTCCCATTCATTCCGCTGGGTCACACTCAAGCATCCAATCACGACTACGGCTATTCATGCAGGCAGGCAGCCAATCAGGCACACGAGGTATTCAGGCCATTCACTTCTCTCCAGACACTCACAACAAGTTATGTGTATTGGGACAAGTACCGAGCCATTCAACACTCCAAGCTGCATTCATACCGGTTTCGGGCAGGGTTGTCTCAGTCATTGTGTCAACCACCAGATACTAGACACCCACAACACAGAATGCATATTCGTCACACACTCTATTCACCCAGGTCCCACCCACAAGAGGTACCCACAACATACATCACCGGGAAGGCTCCAGCTAGTCTGACTGGGCCTTCACAACAACACCATATATGGCACTTCCATCCAACAGCCAGTCAGGGGGAAGGGACAGAGTCAGGGCTTCCCAGGACTTTGGGAAAACAAAGTAATGGGTAATAGAAAGCAAGAGGCCACCAGGGCCATCTTGTTTTCCATCAGGGATCAACTGATCCCAATGGCAGGGCCGGGGTATCCCAAAATGGAGGATACTCTTCGCACCTGTCAAATTCAGCATGGAGCTGCCACCAGCCCATACCCTGCTCTGTGGGCCACCCACAAACATACACTAGGGGCACAGGGTTGTACCCCCACCCATGGGTGCTATAAGGGTATCCCACGGGTCCGTTCACCAAACCAAAAGAAGGAGTGCTGCACCGCCAGGAGTCCCACATGAACTCCTGCGCGGAAAACACGACAGAACACACGATAAAAAGCAGTAAAGGACAAGGATACGGAGGCCCTGTCCATCCGATGCATTTCCAGCATCACAGTGCACCCACACATGTGAGGTACCGTTTTTGTCACGACACCTGTGGGAACGCACAATGGTAGGACATCTGTTGTTGGCAGCGTTTTTCGGTGGGTGGCCAGAGTGAAATGTCAAAATATTGTTTTTTTTCACCAAATTTCGGACTTTGTCTGGGATTGTGGGTAATACAGTTGGGGGCAATTCGTGTAAGTCTGACCTCTGTAATTTCCATGGGTGACTTCTTTTCAGAAATGCATGGGGTTCCCTGTTTTCCTTGGTGGCATTGACACCCTAGGCCCAAATCTGAAAATTGTCCACATGAGCAAAATCTGCTCTGCCGAAAGGCTTGGGGTTACCAGTGGGTTAGCCTTGTTCCCTTTGCGCCCAGGTAGGTGCACCCACACATGTGAGTAGTGTTTTCCTTGGGACACCTGTGGGAACACGGGAAGGTAGGACATGTGTTGTTGGTGGCGTGTTTCGGTGGGTGGGTGGAGGGAAATGTCTGAAAATGTTGTTTTTTTCCATCAAATTTCGGACTTTGTCTGGGATTGTGGATAATGCTTTCTGGGGCAATTCGCTCAAGTCAGATCTCTGTGGATTCCCACGGGTGTCTTCTTTTCAGAAATGCATGGGGTTCCCTGATTTCCTTGATGGCTTTGACACCCTAGGCACAAATCTGTAGGTTGTCCACATGAGCAAAATCTGCTCTGCCGAAAGGCTTGGGGTTACCAGTGGGTTAGCCTTTTCTCTTTGAACCCAGGTAGGTGCATGTAAAGACCGGTAGGGGGTGTCTGTACTTCCGCTCTCTATATGGTAGAGGAGAGGCACAGCAGACCCCAGCCAAGATTCTCTATTACGGTAGCAATGGACAAGCAATCAAGGCCTAGCTTCTCAGGAGGTGATGCGGGCTGGTTCTTAAGTACAGTGTAGTCCCCGAGCCCCCACAAAGGAATGTCCACACACTGTATTACTGAAAACACAGTCTTTATATAATTAATATTCAAAGGTATGTACACGATCACAATAACGCACTTTGTACTTGGAAGTCAATAATGATAAATATATACACGTCTAGAGTGGTACCACTAATGTTATCAAATACATCGACCGATCCTTCTTGAGTGCCCCCCTTTCAGGCGGGAGCCACGGATCCTCGAGAGGTGTCGGGGAACTTGGCGTTCGGTGTCGGGGAATCGACAGCCCTTCTTGAGTGCCTCCCTTTAAGGCGGGAGTCACGGGTCGTCGAACGTCTGACGGTGAACAGGGTGAACTACGGCAGGGAAGTGACAGCTTTGTTCCTAGCGGTGCTCGTCGACGACAGAGCGTTGGCGTCCTGCAAGGAAGAGGCGTGCGGGGCACCTCGGTGACGATAGTTCTGGACCGCAAAGAGATGATGAAGAACTGTGGCCCAGCAAGGGCGTCGAGTCGTCGGCGTCTCTGCGGTCTGTAGGTTGTGGGAAACCCACCAGTGGATGCTCCTCAGCGCATCGACGATCGAGCCTTCTCCAGCGGGAGACAAGCGGATGACGATGCAGACGAGAGCGTCAGTTGATCAATGAAGTTCTTAGACAAACAGGAGCACGGCGGCTCCGGTCGGTGTCGGCGGTCATCAACAGTGGCGGACAACAGTCCGAGTGCTTCTCCTTGGAGTTCCGCAGCAGTCCCCGTATCGGGTCGGCAGCCTGTCGAAGGTCTGTCTACCAGGGAGCGTTGGCAAAGATCAGCTGTGCACGATGGTCCCTCGTAGCTCGGGAAGAGGGCGCCTTACCAGGTCCTCTCTGGGTCAGTCCTTGGAGGCACAGCAGCTTTCGGATTGTGAAGGAGAGCAATAGCAGTTCTTCTCGTCCAGCAGGGCTTCCAGGTCAAGCGTCAGTTAATCCAGTTACTCGTCGTAGTGGACTTCAGCTTCTGAACACGATTCCTAGCAGTGAGAGGTCCCCAGATATACTGTTGATCTCCCATTCATTCCGCTGGGTCACACTCAAGCATCCAATCACGACTACGGGCATTCATGCAGGCAGGAAGCCAATCAGGCACACAAGGTATTCAGGCCATTCACTTCTCTCCAGACACTCACAACAAGTTATGTGTATTGGGACAAGTATCGAGCCATTCAACACTCCAAGCTGCATTCATACTGGTTTCGGGCAGGGTTGTCTCAGTCATTGTGTCAACTACCAGATACTAGACACCCACAACACAGAATGCATATTCGTCACACACTCTATTCACCCAGGTCCCACCCACAAGAGGTACCCACAACATACATCACCGGGAAGGCTCCAGCTAGTCTGACTGGGCCTTCACAACAACACCATATATGGCACTTCCATCCAACAGCCAGTCAGGGGGAAGGCACAGAGTCAGGGCTTCCCAGGACTTTGGGAAAACAAGGTAATGGGTAATAGAAAGCATGAGGCCACAGGGGCCATCTTGTTTTCCGTCAGGGATCAACTGATCCCAATGGCAGGGCTGGGGAATCCCAAAATGGAGGATACTCCGCGCACCTGTCAAATTCAGCATGGAGCTGCCACCAGCCCATACCCTGCTCTGTGGGCCACCCACAAACATACACTAGGGGCACAGGGTTGTACCTCCACCCATGGGTGCTATAAGAGTATCCCACGGGTCCGTTCACCAAACCAAAAGAAGGAGTGCTGCACCGCCAGGAGTCCCACATGAACTCCTGCGCGGAAAACACGACAGAACACACGATAAAAAGCAGTAAAGGACAAGGATACGGAGGCCCTGTCCCTCCAATGCATTTCCAGCATCACAGTGCACCCACACATGTGAGGTACCGTTTTTGTCGCAACACCTGTGGGAACGCACAATGGTAGGACATCTGTTGGTGGCAGCGTATTTCGGTGGGTGGCCAGAGTGAAATGTCAAAATATTGGTTTCTTTCACCAAATTTCGGACTTTGTCTGGGATTGTGGGTAATACAGTTGGGGGCAATTCGTGTAAATCTGACCTCTGTAATTTCCATGGGTGACTTCTTTTCAGAAATGCATGGGGTTCCCTGTTTTCCTTGGTGGCATTGACACCCTAGGCCCAAATCTGTAAGTTGTCCACATGAGGAAAATCTGCTCTGCCGAAAGGCTTGGGGTTACCAGTGGGTTAGCCTTTTTCCCTTTGCACCCAGGTAGGTGCACCCACACATGTGAGTAGTGTTTTCCTTGGGACACCTGTGGGAACACGGGAAGGTAGGACATGTGTTGTTGGTGGCGTGTTTCGGTGGGTGGGTGGAGGGAAATGTCTGAAAATTGTGTTTTTTTTCACCAAATTTCGGACTTTGCCTGGGATTGTGGATAATGCTTTCTGGGGCAATTCGCGCAAGTCAAATCTCTGTGGATTCCCACAGGTGTCTCTGATTTTCAGAAATGCATGGAGTTCCCTGTTTTCCTTGGTGGCTTTGACACCCTAGGCCCAAATCTGTAGGTTGTCCACATGAGCAAAATCTGCTCTGCCGAAATGCTTGGGGTTACCAGTGGGTTAGCCTTTTTCCCTATGCGCCCAGATGGGTGCACCCACACATGTAAGGTACCATTTTCATCGGGACACCTGTGGGAACACGCAAAGGTGGGACATGTGTTGTTGGCGGCGTGTTTCGGTTTTTGGCCAGAGTAACATTTCTAAAATTGTGTTTTTTTCACCAAATTTCAGACTTTGTCTGGGATTGTGGATAATACATTCGGGGGTAATTTGCGCAAATCAGACCTCTGTAGATTTGCACGGGTGTCTTCTTTTCAGAAATGCATGGGGTTCCCTGTTTTCCTTGTTGGCTTCGACACCCTAGGCCCAAATTTGTAGGTTGTCCACATGAGCAAAATCTGCTCTGCAGAAAGGCTTGGGGTTACCAGTGGGTTAGACTTTTCCCTTTGTGCCCAGGTAGGTGCACCCACACATGTGAGTAGTGTTTTCATCGGGACACCTGTGGGAACACGGGAAGGTAGGACATCTGTTGTTGGTGGCGTGTTTCGGTTTTTGGCCAGAGTAACATTACTAAAATTGTGTTTTTTTCACCAAATTTCAGACTTTGTCTGGGATTGTGGATAATACATTCGGGGGTAATTTGCGCAAATCAGACCTCTGTAGATTTGCACGGGTGTCTTCTTTTCAGAAATGCATGGGGTTCCCTGTTTTCCTTGTTGGCTTCGACACCCTAGGCCCAAATTTGTAGGTTGTCCACATGAGCAAAATCTGCTCTGCAGAAAGGCTTGGGGTTACCAGTGGGTTAGACTTTTCCCTTTGTGCCCAGGTAGGTGCACCCACACATGTGAGTAGTGTTTTCATCGGGACACCTGTGGGAACACGGGAAGGTAGGACATGTGTTGTTGGTGGCGTGTTTCGGTGGGTGGGTGGAGGGAAAGGTCTGAAAATTGTGTTTTTTTTCACCAAATTTCAGACTTTGCCTGGGATTGTGGATAATGCTTTCTGGGGCAATTCGCGCAAGTCAAATCTCTGTGGATTCCCACAGGTGTCTCTTATTTTCAGAAATGCATGGAGTTCCCTGTTTTCCTTGGTGGCTTTGACACCCTAGGCCCAAATCTGTAGGTTGTCCACATGAGCAAAATCTGCTCTGCCGAAAGGCGTGGGGTTACCAGTGGGTTAGCCTTTTTCCCTTTGCGCCCAGGTGGGTGCACCCACACATGTAAGGTACCATTTTCATCGGGACATCTGTGGGAACACGCGAAGGTGGGACATGTGTTGTTGGCGGCGTGTTTCGGTTTTTGGCCAGAGTAACATTTCTGAAAATTGTGTTTTTTTCACCAAATTTCAGACTTTGTGTGGGATTGTGGATAATACATTCGGGGGCAATTTGCACAAATCAGACCTCTGTAGATTTGCACGGGTGTCTTCTTTTCAGAAATGCATGGGGTTCCCTGTTTTCCTTGTTGGCTTCGACACCCTAGGCCCAAATCTGTAGGTTGTCCACATGAGCAAAATCTGCTCTGCAGAAAGGCTTGGGGTTACCAGTGGGTTAGACTTTTCCCTTTGTGCCCAGGTAGGTGCACCCACACATGTGAGTAGTGTTTTCATCGGGACACCTGTGGGAACACGGGAAGGTAGGACATGTGTTGTTGGTGGCGTGTTTCGGTGGGTGGGTGGAGGGAAATGTCTGAAAATTGTGTTTTTTTCACCAAATTTCGGACTTTGCCTGGGATTGTGGATAATGCTTTCTGGGGCAATTCGCGGTAGTCAAATCTCTGTGGATTCCCACAGGTGTCTCTGATTTTCAGAAATGCATGGAGTTCCCTGTTTTCCTTGGTGGCTTTGACACCCTAGGCCCAAATCTGTAGGTTGTCCACATGAGCAAAATCTGCTCTGCCGAAAGGCTTGGGGTTACCAGTGGGTTAGCCTTTTTCCATATGCGCCCAGATGGGTGCACCCACACATGTAAGGTACCATTTTCATCGGGACAACTGTGGGAACACGCAAAGGTGGGACATGTGTTGTTGGCGGCGTGTTTCGGTTTTTGGCCAGAGTAACATTACTAAAATTGTGTTTTTTTCACCAAATTTCAAGGTAGGACATGTGTTGTTGGTGGCGTGTTTCGGTGGGTGGGTGGAGGGAAAGGTCTGAAAATTGTGGTTTTTTTCACCAAATTTCAGACTTTGCCTGGGATTGTGGATAATGCTTTCTGGGGCAATTCGCGCAAGTCAAATCTCTGTGGATTCCCACAGGTGTCTCTTATTTTCAGAAATGCATGGAGTTCCCTGTTTTCCTTGGTGGCTTTGACACCCTAGGCCCAAATCTGTAGGTTGTCCACATGAGCAAAATCTGCTCTGTTACCAGTGGTTACCAGTGGGTTAGCCTTTTTCCCTTTGCGCCCAGGTGGGTGCACCCACACATGTAAGGTACCATTTTCATCGGGACATCTGTGGGAACACGCGAAGGTGGGACATGTGCTGTTGGCGGCGTGTTTTGGTTTTTGGCCAGAGTAACATTTCTGAAAATTGTGTTTTTTTCACCAAATTTCAAACTTTGTCTGGGATTGTGGATAATACATTCGGGGGCAATTTGCGCAAATCAGACCTCTGTAGATTTGCACGGGTGTCTTCTTTTCAGAAATGCATGGGGTTCCCTGTTTTCCTTGTTGGCTTCGACACCCTAGGCCCAAATTTGTAGGTTGTCCACATGAGCAAAATCTGCTCTGCAGAAAGGCTTGGAGTTACCAGTGGGTTAGACTTTTCCCTTTGTGCCCAGGTAGGTGCACCCACACATGTGAGTAGTGTTTTCATCGGGACACCTGTGGGAACACGGGAAGGTAGGACATGTGTTGTTTGTGGCGTGTGGAGGGAAATGTCTGAAAATTGTGTTTTTTTCGCCTACCTTCGGACATTGCCGCGTATTGTGGGTAATACATTTGCGGGCAATTCGCGCAAGTCAGACCTCTGTAGATTCCCACGGGTGTCTTCTTTTCGAAAATGCATGGGGTTCCCTCTTTTCCTTGGTGGCTTCGACACACTAAGCCCAAATCTGTAGGTTGTCCATATGAGCAAAATCTGCTCTGCCGAAAGCCTTGGGGTTACCAGTGGGTTAGCCTTTTCCCTTTGCGCCCAGGTAGGTGCACCCACACATGTGAGTAGTGTTTTCCTTGGGACACCTGTGGGAACACGGGATGGTAGGACATGTGTTGTTGGTGGCGTGTTTCGGTGAGTGGGTGGAGGGAAATGTCTGAAAATTGTGTTATTTTCATCGAATTTTGGAATTTGCCAGGGGTTGTGGGTAATAAATTCCGGGGCGATTCGCGCGAGCTAGACCTCTGTGGATCTTCACAGGTGTCTCTTATTTTCGGAAATGCATGGGGTTCCCTGTTTTCTTTCGTGGCTTTGACACCTTAGGCCCAAATCTGTAGGTTGTCCACATGAGCAAAATCTGCTCTTCCGAAAGTCTTGGGGTTACCAGTGGGTTAGCCTTTTCCCTTTGCGCCCAGGTAGGTGCACCCACACATGTGAGTAGTGCTTTCCTTGGGACACCTGTGGGAACACGGGAAGGTAGGACATGTGTTGTTGGTGGCGTGTTTCAGTTGGTGGGTGGGGGGAAATGTCTGAAAATTGTGGGTTTTTTTCACCAAATTTCGGACTTTGTCTGGGATTTTGGATAATGCTTTCTCGGGCAATTCGCGCAAGTCAGATCTCTGTGGATTCCCACAGGTGTCTCTTATTTTCAGAAATGCATGGAGTTCCTTGTTTTCCTTGGTGGCTTTTGAAAAGACTGGTAGGGGGTGTCTGTACTTCCGCTCTCTATATGGTAGAGGAGAGGCACAGAGGACCCCAGCCAAGATTCTTTGTTATTGGTACGTGGTCGAGCAATCAAGGCCTAGCTTCTCAGGAGGTGATGCAGGCTGGTTCTTAAGTACAGTGTAGTCCCCGAACCTCCACAAAGGAATGTCCACACACTGTATTACTGAAAACACAGTCTTTATATAATTAATATTCAAGGGTATGTACACAATCACAATAACGCACTTTGTACTTGGAAGTCAATAATGATAAATATATACAGTTCTAAAGTGGTACCACTAATGTTATCGAATCTCATTAAAGTGCATCAACGGTACGGTTAAAATGTCACACAGATTAATAACGAGGAGACCAGCAATAGAGATAGGCAGGAACGTAAGATGGTTGAAACAATGGGCAGAATACTGGCCCCGTTACCTAGACACAGTTCTGTGTGGAGATCCCCCCCACCTGGGCAACCTGTAGATAAAGATATATAGCACACGCCCAGTCCATATAATGTTCGATAGTCTTACTTCTTCCTATTAAGGTTTTACCCCCCCAATGTACCTGGTGGAGTAGAGTTCTCCGACGATGCAACGACCGATCCTTCTTGAGTGCCTCCCTTTCAGGCGGGAGACACGGATCGTCGAGAGGTGTCAGGGAACTTGGCGTTCGGTGTCGGGGGAATCGACAGCCCTTCTTGAGTGCCCTCCCTTTAAGGCAGGAGTCACGGGTCGTCGAACGTCTGACGGTGAACAGGGTGAACTATGGCAGGGAAGTGGCAGCTTCGTTCCTAGGAGTACTCGTCGACGACAGAGCGTTGGCGTCCTGCAAGGAAGAGGCGTGCAGGGCACCTCGTGACAATAGTTCTGGACCGCAAAGAGATGATGAAGAACTGTGGCCCAGCAAGGGCATCGAGTCATCGGCTTCTCTGCGGTCTGTAGGTGGCGGGAAACCCACCGGTGGATGCTCCTCGGCGCGTCGACGGTTGAGCCTTCTCCAGCGGGAGACAAGCGGATGACGATGCAGACGAGAGCGTCCGATGATCAATGAAGTTCTTAGGCAAACGGGAGCACGGCGGCTCCGGTCGGCGACGGCGGTCGTCGACAGTGGCAGACAACAGTCTGAGTGCTTCTCCTTGGAGTTCCGCAGCAGTCCTCATATCGGGTCGGCAGTCTGTCAAAGGTCTGTCTACCAGGGAGCATTGGCAAAGATCAGCTGTGCACGATGGTCCCTCGTAGCTTGGGAAGAGGGCGCCTTACCAGGTCCTCTCTGGGTCAGTCCTTGGAGGCACAGCAGCTTTCAGATTGTGAAGGAGAGCAACAGCAATTCTCGTCCAGCAGGGCTTCAAGGTCAAGCGTCATTTAATCCAGTTACTCGTCGTAGTGGACTTCAGCTTCTGAACACGATTCCTAGCAGTGAGAGGTCCCCAGATATACTGTTGATCTCCCATTCATTCCGCTGGGTCACACTCAAGCATCCAATCATGACTACGGGCATTCATGCAGGCAGGCAGCCAATCAGGCACCCGAGGTATTCAGGCAATTCACTTCTCTCCAGACACTCACAATAAGTTATGTGTATTGGGACAAGTACCGAGCCATACAACACTCCAAGCTGCATTCATACTGGTTTTGGGCAAGGTTGTCTCGGTCATTGTGTCAACCACCAGATACTAGACACCCACAACACAGAATGCATATTCGTCACAAACTCTATTCACCCAGGTCCCACCCACAGGAAGTACCCACAACATACATCACCGGGAAGGCTCCAGCTAGTCTGACTGGGCCTTCACAACAACACCATGTATGGCACTTCCATCCAACAGCCAGTCAGGGGGAAGGGACAGAATCAGGGCTTCCCAGGACTTTGGGAAAACAAGGTAATGGGTAATAGAAAGCAAGAGGCCACCGGGGCCATCTTGTTTTCCATCAGGGATCAACTGATCCCAATGGCAGGGCCGGGGTATCCCAAAATGGAGGATGCTCTGCGCACCTGTCAAATTCATCATGGAGCTGCCACCAGCCAATACCATGCTCTGTGGGCCACCCACAGGTGCCCAGAAACATGCACTAGGGGCACAGGGTTGTACCCCCACCCATGGGTGCCATAGGGGTATCCCACAGGTTCGTTCACCAAACCAAAAGAAAGAGAGCTGCACCGCTGGGAGTCCCACATGAACTCCTGCGCGGAAAACACGACAGAACACACAATAAAAAGCAGTAAAGGACAAAGATACGGAGGCCCTGTCCCTCCAATGCATTTCCAGCATCACAGTCGCCCCCCCAGACTGAGGTGGAGGGTGCCTAATCTCCCACGGGATAGACACCCTCATCCAGACGGTCAACATACCTTCTGGAAAGGCCATCTGCATTATCGTGACTCTTCCCTGGTCTGTGCTCTATGGTGAAGCCTAGCCCTTGCAGGCTAATGGCCCACCTGAGCAGTTTCAGGTTCTCACCCTTCATCTGCATAAGCCACTTTAGGTGCTTATGATCTGTTTGGACCTTGAAGGTAGACCCCGTAAGGTAGGGCCTAAAACGCCTAAGGCTCCAAGCTATACTAAAACACTCCTTTTCAATAGTAGCCCACCTAAGTTCTCTACCCTTGAGTTGTCTACTGATGAATATGATAGGATGTTCTCTCCCTTTGTCATCTAACTGGGACAAGACAGCTCCAATTCCGGTGTCGCAGGCATCCGTCTGGAAGATAAAGAGTTGGCTGTAGTCAGGCGCACACAACACGGGTGCCCGACACAGACTTTCTTTCAAGCCTTTAAAGGCCCTCTGACAGTCTTCAGTCCAATTGACCTTCCTACGCTGCTTGGGTGAAGTCAAAGCTGTCAGTGGTGCAGCTATGCTTCCATAGTCCACCATGAAATTGCGATAGTACCCAGTGAGACCCAAAAAGGCTCTCACCTGGGTTTGAGTAGTGGGAGTCTCCCAGTCATGTACATCCTGTACCTTACTGGGGAGAGGTTGGATTTGACTCCCTCCTACCTCATGACTAAGATACGTGACTTTCCCCTGAGCTATCTGGCACTTGGTGGCGTTGATAGTGAAGTTAGCCCTTTTTAAGGCCTGCAACACTCTACCCAGATGTGTCAAGTGCTCTTCCCAAGTGGAACTGTAGACGGCTATGTCGTCTAAATAAGCCACACAAAAGGCTTCCAGCCCACTGAGAGCATGATTGACCAACCTCTGGAAGGTGGCAGGGGCATTCTTCAACCCAAAAGGCATGACCCTAAACCGGTAGAGTCCCTTTGGTGTTGAGAACGCCGTCTTTTCCTTGGCATGGTCCATCAGAGCTATTTGCCAATAGCCTGAGGTGAGGTCAAAGGTGCTCACACATTTGGCAGCACCTATGGTGTCCACGAGCTCATCAACCCTGGGCAATGGGTGCGCGTCAGTTTTGGTGACGGCATTGACTCCTCGGTAGTCCACACAGAACCTCCAATCCTTGGTACCGTCCTGGGAACTTGCTTTGGGGACAAGGACCACTGGACTGGACCAGGGACTGGTTGAGGGTTCAATAACACCCAGATCCAACATCTTGGCGACCTCAGCCTGGATGTGGTTCTTAACCGTATCTGACATTCGGTAGCTCCTGCTCTTGACAGGCACGCTGTCACCAGTGTCATTCTCGTTCTTACACCACGGTGTAAGGCCTGGCGTCAGCGAAAACAGAGAGGCATACTGCTGGAGCAAAGTCCTGCAGGCCCTCTGCTGCTCGGTTGTCAAATCTGGAGAGAGCTGCACCCCCTCCACTGAGCCATCCTGAGGGTTGCTATGCAGCAAATCAGGAAGGCGCTCACTCTCATCCTCTTCTTGCTCTGAAGCCAGCAAGAGACATGAGACTTCTGCTCGTCTGTGGAACGGCTTGAGCCTGTTAACATGGAATACCTGAGGGGCTACCCCTAGAATTCCCATGTCAACCAGATAATTGACCTCGCCCATCTTGGAGACTATCCGGAAGGGTCCAGTCCATTTATCTGCCAATGCACGAGGCTTGGTAGGCTCCATCACGAGGACCTCCTGTCCCGGAGTCCACTCCATGTGAAATGCTTTAAGGTCATGCCAGTATTCGTTCAATTCCTGGCTGGCTTTGAGATTCGCCGTTGCTTGTCCCATAATCTGTGTCATCCTCTGGCTGAGGCCTAACACAGAGTCCCCCACTAGCTTGGCGGGACCGGGAGGGGTGGATTCCAAACCTTCTCTGATCAAGGCGAGGGGCCTCCTCACGGGATGTCCAAAGAGCAACTCAAAGGGGCTGAAACCAACACCCTCTTGAGGTACCTCTCTGTAAGCAAACAGCAGGCATGGCAGGAGGAGATCCCATTTCCTCCTTAGGGGCTCTTCCAAAGCACCTAGCATGCCCTTGAGAGTTTTATTAAACCTCTCAACCAGACCATTGGTCTGGGATGGTAAGAAGTGGAGAACTTATAGGTTACCCCGCACTCTTTCCACATGGTTTTCATGTAACTAGACATGAAGTTGGATCCTCGGTCAGAGACAACCTCCTTGGGGAATCCAACTCGGGTAAAAATGCCCATGAGGGCCCGGGCAACCACCTTGGCAGTAACAGTCCGAAGGGGTATAGCCTCAGGGTACCTGGTGGCATGATCTACCAAAACCAGGATGAACCGATGTCCACCTGACGTGGGAGGGTCAAGGGGACCGACGATGTCGATGCCCACCCTCTCAAATGGTGTGCCAACCACTGGCAATGGCTGCAGTGGGGCAAGGACACTGCCTCCAGTCTTGCCAGACAACTGACAAGTTGGGCAGGTCCTGCAGTGGGACTGCACTTCTACTCCTATAGAGTAGAAATGGGCAGAGAGCCTCTGCTTAGTCTTCTTGGTACCAAGATGACCAGCCAAGGGCACCTCATGCGCCAACTGCAGTAGGAAGGGCCTGTAAACCTGGGGTACCACCAACCTCTTGAGGGCACCAGGTTCAGGCTTAGTGTGCTCACTAACAAGGAGCTCACCCTCCCAATAAATCCGGAAAGTCCTAGGTACTTCTCTGTGTGCCTGGGACAGGGCCTGTTTCCTCAGACCCTCGAGAGAGGGACACTCTCCTCTCTGTCCTCTGCAGAAGTCTGCCCGGGAGGGTCCCCCTTCAGCTAACAAGCATTGAAGCTTGGGATGATCCTCCGGGTTGAGAACCTCTCCCACAGGAGAGTCTTCTGGCTCTTCTCCCACAGGAGTTGAGACGGGGTTTGCCACCGGACCCAGCCCGTCCGGGGCATGGATCCCAATGGGTGCTGTAGGAACAGCAGGAAGAGAAGGGGCTCCCTCCACAGAGGTAGCCTTCTTGCTCTTCCTTCATCGTGCCGTAGGCCGCTCCTTTGGCTCGGGTACCTGACTCACAGCCAGACCCGGTGTCACCTGTGATCTAGTGACCGCAGCAGCAGTCATGGGAAGACCATCCGCGATCAATCCCAACTCGACTAGATCATTACCTAATAGAATGTTAGCAGGGACATTGTCCTGAACCAGGACAGGAAGCTTAACTGTCTTGTCTCCAATTACGAGTGTGACTCGGGCTACAGGCAATAATTTGGGAGGCCCACGAGCTAACCTGGTGGTTCTCAGAGGAGCATCTACATAGTCCTCTGGCTTGAGCAGGGTCCTGTCCACCACTGTCATGCTTGCCCCAGTGTCTCTCAAACCAGTAGAAGGCTGGCCATTCAGGAGGACACTTCTCAAAAATCTACTTGTGTTCTGTGGGATAGTCGCCAGTACTTCCGCGTACTGGTCCCAGGCCCCAAGGGACACTAAGGAAATCTCTACGGGAGCACCAAAGGTGATCCCTGTAGAGGAAGGGAGGACAGTGGCCTCCACCTCAGACTTGGGGTAAGGGTAGGTCAGGCTGACAGCTTGTACTCCGAGTGCCTTACCTTTACACTTGGAGTCACCCCTTTTGTGATCCAGAGCCCCACAGTCCCAACAAGTGCCGGGAGTGCGGGGTACGGTACTGGAACCACCGGGAGCCTGCTTTGCAGCAGGTGGACCACTACTCTTATTCCCACCCACAGATGACCTATCCCCACTAGATTTTTGGGTCTTAGGAGAGGAGGGTTTAGGTTTATTCAACTGTGACTGCTTTTGGGACTCCTCAGCTTTCTTACAGGCCCCCTTTTCTTTGTCCTTGTCCTTCCCACTGGAGTCCTTAGGGGACACCCGGTGGGAGACCCACTTGTCAGCCAACCTAGCCAGCTTAAAGGGATCCAAAATGTTCTGGTCAGCAACATACTGACGCAGCTCTGGTGAACAGGCTTCAGAAAAATTCTCAAAAAACAATAAGTGGGACAATTCAACAAAAGTTTACACCTTGTAACCGTCAATCCACCCCATCATAGTCATGTGCGCAGCACTCACCCAGTCGACCCAAGACACATTCTCTCTTTTCTTAAAATCCCTGAACCTTTTAAGGTATTGGGTAGGTGTCTTGCCAAACTTGGCAATCAAAGCAGATTTCATACACTCATACTGACCCCATTCTTCCAACTCAGCTTCAGAATACAGTCATATCCAGTTTGAGGCACTCTGCTTAGCAAACACTTAGCCCAATCTCTTTTGTCAACATCATGAATTGCACAAGCCATTTCAAACACTTCAATCCATTGGAGGATATCAGAACCCTCCGAAAACACACCAACCAAATCCTTCATAAATTTAGTGGCTGGGGACCTGACACTCTCACTGGGTTTCGCTGAAGTCTCCACTCAAGCTTTCTCTCGCTGGATTCTCTGACATTCAGTGTCCTTGTCTTTGAGTTCAAGTTCCCTATTCTTGAGTTCCACTTGTTGCGCCAGCTCCTCTTTCTTAAGCTCAGCATCTATTTCCAACTTGCGATATTCAAAGGCCAATTTCATCCTTAATAACTCAAGTTCCAAGGAATTGCTGGGGTTCAGAACAGAGGCAGCAGGAATGGTGGTATTCCCAGAAATAGATTCAGAAGAACCCCCAGGATAAGAGTCCTCATTGGTTGCCTTCCCCCCCTTATCAAGAGTTTCACCATCAGTCTGGTAGTCCACCAGGGCAGCTATTTAGTGGCTGGGGCCCTGACACTCTCACTGGGTTTCGCTGAAGTCTCCACTCAAGCTTTCTCTCACTGGATTCTCTGACATTCAGTGTCCTTGTCTTTGAGTTCAAGATCCCTATTCTTGAGTTCCACTTGTTGCGCCAGCTCCTCTTTCTTAAGCTCAGCATCTATTTCCAACTTGCGATATTCAAAGGCCAATTTCATCCTTAATAACTCAAGTTCCAAGGAATTTCTGGGGTTCAGAACAGAGGCAGTAGGAATGGTGGTATTCCCAGAAATAGATTCAGAAGAACCCCCAGGGGCAGAGTCCTCATTGGGTGCCTTCCCCCCCTCATCAAGAGTTTCACCATCAGTCTGGTAGTCCACCAGGGCAGCTATCAGCTCAGCCCTAGACTTATCCACAAAGTCTAACTCCCTGGCCTCACAAGCACTCTGGAGAGCCTCTAAGCTCATCCTAGTCAATTTACCATTTGCATTAGACTCCATTGCTTGTAATTCAGTTATTTTGTACACAACCAAACCTTAATTTGATAAAGTGCAGATATTTTGTAAGTGGCACGGTTATACACTGATTCTTAAAACCATAAGCATCCCACCGCTGCCACCAATGTAAAGACTGGAGGGGGTGTCTGTACTTCCGCTCTCTATATGGTAGAGGAGAGGCACAGAGGACCCCAGTCAAGATTCTATATTATTGGTAACGTAGTCGAGCAATCAAGGCCTAGCTTCTCAGGAGGTAATGCAGGCTGGTTCTTAAGTACAGTGTGGTCCCCGAACCTCCACAAAGGAATGTCCACCCACTGTATTACTGAAAACACAGTCTTTATATAATTAATATTCAAATGTATGTACACGATCACAATAACGCACTTTGTACTCGGAAATCAACAATGATAAATATATACAATTCTAAAGTGGTACCATCAATGTTATCGAATCTCATTAAAGTGCATCAACTGTACGGTTAAAATGTCACACAGATCAATAACGAGGAAACCAGCAATAGAGATAGGGAGGGAAAGCATGATGGTTGAAACAATAGGCAGAATACTGGCCCCTACCACTAGGCACAGTTCTGTGTGGAGATCCCCCCACCTGGGCAACCTGTAAATAAAGATATATAGCACAAGCCCAGTCCATATAATGTTCGATAGTCTTACTTCTTCCTATTAAGGTTTTACCCCCCCCAATGTACCTGGTGGAGTAGAGTTCTTCGAAGACGCGTCGAAGGATCCTTCTTGAGTGACTCCCTTTAAAGCAGGAGCCAATGATCGTCGAGAGGCGTCGAAGATGGTGAACTTGTCATCGACGGCGGCGATGAGAAGTTCAAGGGTGCCGAGACCCCGATGTCGATCCAGGCGGTGCTCGTCAGCGACGTCCTGCGAGGATGAGGTGTGCGGGGCATCTCGGCGATGGATTGTTCAGGACCGCAAAGAGTTTCAGAAGAACTGTGGCCCAACAAGGGCGTCGAGTCGTCAAAGCCTTTGAGGCCTTCAGGTGGCGGGAAACCCACTGGCGGATTCTCCTCGGCGCGTTGGTCGTCCTCGACGTTCTCCGGCGGGACAAAGCGTTCGACGTTGCGGACAAGGGAGTCCTTATATTCAAATGTTCTTAGGCAAAGGAGCGGGCGGCTCTGGTCGTCGGCACGGCGTCAAGTGGTCTCCACAGCTGGGCAACACAACTTCGACGGGCTTCCAGCGGTTACACAAACCTGCGAACCCTGGTTGACGGCAAGAGACTTCGACAGCACTGAAGTTCGGGTGCGTTGCTTCGTTCTCCTCAGCGGTCCCGTCTCGGCAGCCTTTCGAGGGTCTGATTTCCAGGGAGCTTAGGCGAAGGTTAGCGGTGCTCGATGGTCCCTCTGAGCACAGGAAGAGGGCGCCTTACCAGATCCGCTCTCGGATCAGTCTTCGACGAATTCGGTAGCTTTCAGATCAAGTCGAAGCAAATGCAACAGCAAGTCTTCTTCTTCCAGCTGGGTGTCGAGGATCAGCAGTTCCAGTTACTATTCAAGTGTAGACACAGCTTCTGAACGCTTCTGAACGCTTCTGAACAATTACCAGTGGTGAGAGGTCCCCAGATATACTATTCTGTCTCTCATCCACACTGCTGGCTCACAGTCAGCAGCCAATCATACAGAAGGGCATTCATGCAGTCAGTCAGCCAATCAGGCACACAGTGCAATCAGGCCATCCTCTTCCCTCTCAGACACTCACAACAAGGAATGTGGATTGGGACAAGTACCCAGCCATTCAACACTACACACTGCATTCAGGCCAGTTTCGGGCAGGGCTGTCTCAGTCTTTGTCTCTCATACCAGAAAACAGACAGCCACAACAAGAAGTGCATATTGGTCACACACTCCATTCCCCCAGGTCCCACCCATTGGCCGTACCTCCAACATACAGTCACTGGGAAGGCTCCAGTCAGTCTGGACTGGACTTCACAACAACACCATATATGGAACTTCCACCCAACAGCCAGTCAGGGGGAAGGGACAGAGTCAGGGCGGCTTCCCAGGACTTTGGGAAAACAAGGTAACAGGCAATAGAAAGCAAGAGGCCACAGGGGCCATCTTGTTTTCCATCAGGAATCAACTGATTCCAATGGCAGGGCCTGGGTATCCCAAAATGGAGGATACTCAGAGCACCTGTCAAAGTCAGCATGGAGCTGCCACCAGCCCACACCCTGCTCTGTGGGCCACCCACAGGTGCCCTATAACATAAACTAGGGCCACAGGGTTGTACCCCCACCCATGGGTGCCGTAAGGGTATCCCATGGGTCTGTTCACCAAACCAAAAGAGAGAGAGCTGCACCGCAAGGAGTCCCACATGAACACCTGCGCGGAAAATATGACAGAACACACGATAAAAAGGCAGTAAAGGACAAGGATACGGAGGCCCTGTCCCTCCGATGCATTTCCAGCATCATAGCATGTTTCGGTGGGTGGGTGGAGGGAAATGTCTGAAAATTGTGTTTTTTTCACAAAAGTTTGGAATTTGCCAAGGATTGTGGGTAATCATTTCTGGGGCGATTCGCGCGAGTCAGACCTCTGTGGATTCCCACAGGTGTCTCTTATTTTTCAGAAATGCATGGGGTTCCCTGTTTTCCTTGGTGGCTTTGACACCCTATGCCCAAATCTGTAGGTTGTTCACATGAGCAAAATCTGCTCTGCAGAAAGGCTTGGGGTTACCAAAGGGTTAGCCTTTTCCCTTTGCGCCCAGGTAGGTGCACCCACACATGTGAGGAACCTTTTTTGTAGGGACACCTGTGGGAACGCAGGATGGTAGGAAATGTGTTGTTGGCGGCGTGTTTCGGTGGGTGGCCAGACTGAAATGTCAGAACATTTTGGGGTTTTTTCACCAAATTTCGGACTTTGTCTGGGATTGTGGATAATGCTTTCTGGGGCAATTCGTGTGAGTCAGATCTCTGTGGATTCCCACGGGTGTCTTCTTTTAAAAAATGCATGGGGTTCCCTGATTTCCTTGATGGCTTTGACACCCTAGTCACAAATCTGTAGGTTGTACACATGAGCAAAATCTGCTCTGCCGAAAGGCCTGGGGTTACCAGTGGGTTAGCCTTTTCCCTTTGCGCCGAGGTAGGTGCACCCACACATGTGAGGTACAGTTTTTGTCGCAACACCTGTGGGAACGCACAATGGTAGGACATGTGTTGGTGGCGGCGTGTTTCGGTGGGTGGCCAGAGTGAAATGTCAAAATATTGTTTTTTTTCACCAAATTTCGGACTTTGTCTGGGATTGTGGGTAATACCTTTGGGGGCAATTTGCGTAAGTCAGACCTCTGTAGATTCCCACAAGTGTCTTCTTTTCGAAAATGCATGGGGTTCCCTGTTTTCCTTGGTGGCTTTGACACCCTAGGCACAAATCTGTAGGTTGTCCACATGAGCAAAATCTTCTCTGCCGAAAGGCTTCGGGTTACCAAAGGGTTAGCCTTTTCCCTTTGCGCTGAGGTAGGTGCACCCACACATGTGAGGTACAGTTTTTGTAGGGACACCTTTGGGAATGCAGGATGGTAGGACATGTGTTGTTGGCAGCGTGTGATTCGGTGGGTGGCCAGACTGAAATGTCTGAAAATGTGGGTTTTTTTCACCAAATTTTGGACTTTGTCTGGATTTGTGGATAATGCTTTCTGAGGCAATTCGCGCAAGTCAGATCTCTGTGCACTCCAACGGGTGTCTTCATTTCGAAAATGCATGGGGTTCCCTGTTTTCCTTGGTGGCTTCGACACCCTAGGCCCAAATCTGTAGGTTGTCCACATGAGCAAAATCTGCTCTACCGAAAGCCTTGGGGTTACCAGTGGGTTAGGCTTTTCCCATTGCACCCAGGTAGGTGCACCCACACATGTGAGTAGTGTTTTCCTTGGGACACCTGTGAGAACACGGGAAGGTAGGACATGTGTTGTTGGCGGCGTCTTTCGGTGGGTGGCCAGACTGAAATGTCTGAGAATTTGGGTTTTTTTACACCAAATTTCAGACTTTGTCTGGGATTGTGGATAATGCTTTCTGGGGTCATTCATGCAAGTCAGACCTCTGTAGATTCCCATGGGTGTCTTTTTTTCAGAAATGCATGGGGTTCCCTGTTTTCCTTGGTGGCTTTGACACCCTAGGCCACAATCAGTAGGTTGTCCACATGAGCAAAATCTGCTCTGCCGAAAGGCTTTGGGTTACCAGTGGGCTAGCCTTTTCCCTTTGTGCCCAGGTAGGTGCACCCACACATGTGAGCTACCGCTTTTGTCAGGACACCTGTGGGAACGCACAATGATAGGACATGTGTTGTTGGCGGCGTGTTTCGGTGGGTGGGCAGAGTGAAATGTCTAAAAATGGTGGTTCTTTTGCCAAATTTCATTAATTGCCAGGGACTGTGGTTAATAAATTCTGGGGCGATTCCCGCAAGTCAGATTCTGTGGATTCCGACAGGTGTCTTCTTTTCGAAAATGCATAAGGTTCCCTGTTTTCCTTGGTTGCTTCCACACCCTAGGCCCAAATCTGTAGGTTGTCCACATAAGCAAAATCTGCTCTGCTGAAAGCCTTGGGGTTACCAGTGGGTTAGCCTTTTCCCATTGTGCCCAGGTAGGTACACCCACACATGTGAGCTACCGTTTTTGTCAGGACACCTGTGGGAACGCACAATGATAGGACATGTGTTGTTGGCGGCGTGTTTCGGTGGGTGGGCAGAGTGAAATGTCTAAAAATGGTGGTTCTTTTGCCAAATTTCGTTAATTGCCAGGGACTGTGGTTAATAAATTCTGGGGCGGATCCCGCAAGTCAGACCTCTGTGGATTCCCAAAGGTGTCTTCTTTTCGAAAATGCATGGGGTTCCCTATTTTCCTTACTGGCTTCGACACCCTAGGCCCAAATCTGTAGGTTGTCCACATGAGCAAAATCTGCTCTACCGAAAGCCTTGGGGTTACCAGTGGGTTAGCCTTTTCCCATTGCACCCAGGTAGGTGCACCCACACATGTGAGTAGTGTTTTCCTTGGGACACCTGTGAGAACACGGGAAGGTAGGACATGTGTTGTTGGTGGCGTGTTTCAGTGGGTGGGTGTCGGGAAATGTCTGAAAATTGTGTTTTTTTCACCAAATTTTGGAATTTGCCAGGGATTGTGGGTAATAATCTCTGGGGCGATTCGCTTGAGTCAGACCTTATTTTCGGAAATGCATGGGGTTCCCTGTTTTACTTGGTGGCTTTGACACCCTATGCCCAAATCTGTAAATTGTCCACATGAGCAAAATCTGCTCTGCAGAAAGGCTTCAGGTTACCAAAGGGTTAGCCTTTTCCCTTTGCGCCCAGTGTGATGCTGGAAATGCGTCAGAGGGACAGGGCCTCCGTATCCTTGTCCTTTACTGCTTTTTATCGTGTGTTCTGTCGTGCGCAGGAGTTCATGTGGAACTCCTGGCGGTGCAGCTCTCTCTCTTTTGGTTTGGTGAACGGACCCGTGGGATACCCTTCTGGCACCCATGGGTGGGGGGTACAACCCTGAGCCCCTAGTGTATGTTTTTGGGCACCTGTGGGTGGCCCGCAGAGCAGAGTATGGGCTGGTGGCAGCTTCATGCTGAATTTGACAGGTGCGCGGAGTATCCTCCATTTTGGGATACCCAGGCCCTGCCATCGGAATGAGTTGATTCCTGATGGAAAACAAATTGGCCCCTGCGGCCTCTTGCTTTCTATTAGCTATTACCTTGTTTTCCAAAAGTCCTGGGAAGCCCTGACTCTGTCCCTTCCCCCTGACTGGCTGTTGGGTGGAAGTGCCATATATGGTGTTGTTGTGAAGGCCCGGCCAGACTAGCTGGAGCCCTCCCAGTGATGTATGTTGTGGGTACCTCCTGTGGGTGGGACCCGGGTGAATAGAGTGTGTGACGAATATTCATTCTGTGTTGTGGATGTCTAGTATCTGGTGGTTGATACAATGGGCCTCATTAGGACCCAGGCGGTAAGGGGTTTACGGCGGCGTAAACAGCGCCGACCCTTACCGCCTGATTCCGAGGTCCCTTAGCGCCATGGCGGATTTAACACCTGCTTTTAGCAGGTGTTAAAATCCATGGCGCTAAGGGACCATGTTGTTAATTACGCCACCGTAATTTACGGTGGCGTAATTAACGCCTTCCCCACTCCCATTATGCCCTATGGGGCAAAAATGGGAATGGGGAAGGGTAAATGGGGATTGGGGACTTACCGCCCCGCCGACCTCGGAATGGGGCGGTAAGTCCGCCAACCACCATGGCGTGAACGTAGTTTACGCCATGGTGGTAAAGGTACGACCCAGGCGGTAACTTACCGCCTGGGTCGTAATGAGGCCCAATGACTGAGACAACCCTGCCCGAAACCGGTATGAATGCAGTTTGGAGTGTTGAATGGCTCAGTACTTGTCCCAATACACATAACTTGTTGTGAGTGTCTGGGGAGAAGTGAATGGCCTGAATACCTTGTGTGCCTGATTGGCTGCCTGCCTGCATGAATGCCCTTAGTTGTGATTGGATGCTTGAGTGTGACCCAGCGGAATGAATGGGAGATCAACAGTATATCTGAGGACCTCTCACTGCTAGGAATCATGTTCAGAAGCTGAAGTCCACTTTGACGAGTAACTGGAGTAACTGAAGCTTGACCTTGAAGCCCTGCTGGACGAGAAGAATTGCTGTTGCTCTCCTTCACAATCTGAAAGCTGCTGTGTCTCCAAGGACTGACCCAGAGAGGACCTGGTAAGGCGCCCTCTTCCCGAGCTACGAGGGACCATCGTGCACCAGCTGATCTTTGCCAAAGCTCCCTGATAGACAGACCTTCGACAGGCTGCCGACCCAAGACGGGGACTGCCTCGGAATCTCAAAGAGAAACACCCGGACTGTTGTCCGCCACTGTTGACGACCGCCATCGCCGACCGGAGCCGTCATGCTCCCGTTTGCCTAAGAACTTTATTTGATCATCAGACGCTCTCGTCTGCATCGTCGCCCGCTTTATCCCGCTGGAGAAGGCCCGACCGTCGACGCGTCGAGGAGCATCTGCCGGTGTGTTTCCCGCCACCTAAAGACCACAGAGACGCAGACGACTCGACGACCTTGCTGGGCCACAGTTCTTCATCATCTCTTTGCGGTCCAGAACTATTGTCGCCGAGGTGCCCCGCACGCCTCTTCCTTGCAGGATGCCAACGCTCTGTCGTCGACGAGCACCGCTAGGAACGAAGCTGCCACTTCACTGCCGTAGTTCAACCTGTTCGCCGTCGGACGTTCGACAACCCGTGACCCCTGCCTTAAAGGGAGGGCACTCAAGAAGGGCCGTCGATTCCCCGACACCGAACGCCGAGTTCCTGGACGCCTCTCGACGGTCCATGGCTCCTGGTTTAAAGGGAGTCACTCAAGAAGGATCGGTCGACGCATCTTCGGAGAACTCTACTCCACCAGGTACATTGGGAGGGTAAAACCTTAGTAGGAGGAAATAAGACTATTGAACAATATATGGACTGGGCTTGTGCTGTATATCTTTATTTACAGGTTGCCCAGGTGGGGGGATCTTCACACAGAACTGTGCCTAGTGGTAGGGGTCAGCATTCTGCCTATTGTTTCAACCATCTTGCGTTCCTTCCTATCTCTATTGCTGGTTTCCTCATTATTGATCTGTGTGACATTTTAACTGTACAGTTGATGCACTTTAAGGAGATTCGATAACATTGGAGGTACCACTTTAGAATTGTATATCTTTATCATTGTTGACTTCCGAGTACAAAGTGCGTTATTGTGATCGTGTACATACCTTCGAATATTAATTATATAAAGACTGTGTTTTCAGTAATACAGTGTGTGGACATTCCTTTGTGGGGGTTCGGGGACTACACTGTACTTAAGAACCAGCCTGTGTCACCTCCTGAGAAGCTAGGCCTTGATTGCTCGACCACTAGCTTCTCAGGAGGTGATGCAGGCTGGTTCTTAAGTACAGTGTAGTCCCCAAGCCCCCAGAAAGGAATGTCCACACACTGTATTACTGAAAACACAGTCTTTACATAATTAATATTTAAAGGTATGTACACTATCACAATAACGCACTTTGTACTCAGAAATCAACAAGGGTAAATATATACAATCCTAAAGTGGTACCACCAATATTATCAGATCTAATTTTTTTTTTTTTATTGAAATATTGACTCAGTTTTTAAGGAACTGAGTTTTATCAAAAGTTGTGAAAGTTTGTCCTCTTTCTTCGATTATGGAGGGAATGGCTTCACGCAACGCCACCGCAGGTTATTCTCCAACGGATGCTTACTCCGGAGACACCTCTCGTGCGTTGCGACTTACGGTGGAGGGTGAAGAAAGAGAATCTGTTGTTTGCTGTGGATGCACTGGAGTTCCTTGGGAGTTTATTTCTTTCATCGCTAGTTCAATTAGCTTGGCCATTGCCACTGCCTAACTCGTTTTCTCTCCTGCGATTAGTCTATCCCACCACTCGTCGGGCTCCAAGATCCAGGCGTTCTTGATCAGAGGGCGCAGGTAGGCTATTCTGTTTTCCCTGGTCGTAGGGCAGTCGATCACTAGGTATTTGACAGATTCGATCGGCAAGTCTTGACGGTATTTGGGTCACGAATGGCCATAATTTCCCGTGTCGGGAGTAGGTTCAATCTGGCTTTCAGAAGTAAGGTTCTCAATTTTTTATCAGGGAATTTTAGGCAATAGTTTAGTGGCTTCTTTAGTTTGTTAAACGTGGGCGGTAGGTTGGATAAAAGTTTGTTTTTAGTCGCCTTTTCCACTTTGGTGATCCAATCCCAATCCTCCATTTTGCGCTTGATGCGGTCTGGATTTTCCTTCAGGTCTTGTTCGGAGCAGGCTATTTGGGCTAGATCGTTTTCCCTTTTCTTCGCCCAGTTGGTCAAGGTGGTACATTTACCTTGCTCTTTTTCTTTCCTCAAGGTTTCATATATTTGCAGGGTGTCAGACATGATGATTTTTCTAAATAGCCTCATCGCGCTTTGGTCCACCATGGACGCCAGGGAAACTAGGCCCAGTTCTCGCCTAATTGCTGGCATGGCGGTGGATTTGGGTAAACCGAGGACCGATTTCCACACGTAACCCTCTAGTTTTGACCATAGCTGCCGAGGTAGGCACAGAGATGACTCGGCGCCGTATACTATTGACGGGACCACCTTTGTTTTATAGAAGGTTATGGCTGGCGTGAGTGAGAATTTGCCATATTTTCTGTCCACAGCTCTTACTTGAGCGGTGAGCCGTTTGGTTTTCTCCCATAGTTGAAGTTGCCAAGCCAAGTCTCCTCCAGAACAGTCCAGCAGAACACCTTGGTATTTAAAGGTTTTAACAGTTTCGATTTCAGTGTGCTCAAGAAACCATGTGTGTTGTTTAGTTCTTTTATTATTTTTTTCGAAGACCAGAATCTTGGTTTTGGACTCGTTGATCTCCAGGTTGTTTTCGCTGATATACTTTGCTAGGTTTGTAATTTTGCGCTGGAGACCGACTGGAGTTTGGTCAATTAGTATGACATCGTCTGCGTACAGCAATCGCGGGATCTCTGTATTCCCTATTTTAGGGGGGAATGACCTGATTTTACTTTCTATCTGGCCGTAATCTCCCAAAAATGCAATGAATAGGGCGGGGGCCAATGGACAACCCTGTTTTACGCCTCTATGAACTTCAATCTCTTCAGATAGTGTCCCTTGGTGATTCAATTTGACCCTGATTTTCGTCTTCTCGTGGAGGGCTTTTATTGGCTCCAACACCTCGTCCGGGCAGTGCCAGTGATGGAGTTTCGACCATAACCTGTTACGATCAATCTTATCGAAGGCCTTCGATAGGTCCACGAAGGCTAGAAAGATCCTGGGCGCCCCTTCCTTTACCTTGGCTTTCAAAATGTTGAGGATTAAGATATTGATCGTAGTACTCCCGTTTTTTTGGAAGCCTGTTTGTAGGAAGTCTTTCGACGGGCTGTTTTGTTCCCACGATTTGAAGTGGGCCAATAAATGCGTTGCAAAGATCTTGCCTATAATGTCAAGGAGAGCGATGGGTCTGTAGCTGACGGGCTCGTTGCGGGCTCCCTTTTTGTACACCGGGACAATGACCGCGTTGTTCCATGTTTTGGGGATCATCTTTTTTCTGCCGCACTCTTTGAAAATTTCACTGATCAGTTCTGACCATTTTTTTGGGTACCGCTTGAGGTCCATATTCGTGAGGCCATCGGTGTAAAGACCGGTGGGGGGGTCTGTACTTCCGCTCTCTATATGGTAGAGGAGAGGCACAGAGGACCCCAGCCAAGATTCTCTATTACGGTAGCGATGGACGAGCAATCAAGGCCTAGCTTCTCAGGAGGTGATGCAGGCTGGTTCTTAAGTACAGTGTATCCCCAAGCCCCCACAAAGGAATGTCCACACACTGTATTACTGAAAACACAGTCTTTATATAATTAATATTCAAGGGTTATGTACACTTATCACAACAACGCACTTTGTGCTCAGGAAAATCAATAATGGTAAATATCTACAATTCTAAAGTGGTACCACTAATATTAGACCTCATTAAAGTGCATTCACAATACTGTAAAAATGGCACGCAGATCAATAAGAAGGAAACCAGCAATAGAGAGAGGAGAGATAACAGATGGTTGAAACAATAGGCAGAAGACTGGCCCTTGCTACTGGACACAGTTCTGTGTGGAGATCCCCCCACCTGGGCAACCTGTAAAATAAAGAGATATAACACAAGCCCAGTCCATATATTGTTCAATAGTCTTATTCTCTCCTACAATGTTTTTACCCCCCCAATGTACCTGGTGGAGTCGAGTTCTTCGAGGAGGCGTCGACAGATCCTTCTTGAATGACCCCCTTTTAAAGCAGGAGTCACGGATCGTCGAGAGGCGTCGAGAAGCGTCGAGGAACTCGGTGTTCGGTGTCGGGGAATCGACGGCCCTTCTTGAATGCCTTCCCTTTCAAGCGGGAGACACGGGGCGTCGAACGTCCGACAACAAACAGGGTAGAACGGCGTCGATGAGGTGGCAGGCTTCGATCCGAGCGGTGCTCGTCGGCGTCGAGACGTCGGCGTCCTGCGAGGAAGAGGCGTGCGGGGCACCTCGGCGACACTAGTTCTGGACCGCAAAGATTGTGAATGACGGTGGCCCAGCAAGGGCGTCAAGTCGCTCGAGTCTTTGGAGTCGTGAGGTGGCGGGAAACCCACCGGCGGATTCTCCTCGGCGCGTTGGTCGTCCTCGACTTTCTCCGGCAGGACAAAAGCGGTCGACGATGCGGACGAGGGAGTCCTTCCAGTCAAATGTTCTTAGGCAAGGAGCGGACGACTCCGGTCGTCGGCGGCACGGCGTCAAGTGGTTCCCACGGCTGGGCAACACAACTTCGACGGGCCTCCTGCAGTTACACAGACCTGTGAACCCTGGTCGACGGCAATGGACTTCGACAGCGTCGAGGTCCGGGTGCTTTACTTCGTTCTCCTCGGCAGTCCCCTTCTCCGGTCGGCAGCCTTTCGATGGTCTGGCGTCCAGGGAGCTTTGGCGAAAGTGCAGCGGTGCTCGGTGGTCCCTCGGAGCACGGGAAGAGGGCGCCTAGCCAGGTCCTCTCTCGGGTCAGTCCTCGACGAACAAGGCAGCCTTCGGATCGGTCGAAGCAAATGCAGCAGCAAGTCTTCTTCTTCCAGCTGGGCGTCGAGGGTCAGCAGTTCCAGTTACTCTTGAGTGGAGACTCAGCTTCTGAACGCTTCTGAACAATTTCTAGTGGTGAGAGGTCCCCAGATATACTATTCTGTCTCTCATCCACACTGCTGGCACACACACAGCAGCCAATCACACAGAAGGGCATTCATGCAGACAGTCAGCCAATCAGGCACACAGTGCATTCAGGCCACACTCCTCCCTTTCAGACATTCACAACAAGGAATGTGGATTGGGGCAAGTACCCAGCCATTCAACACTACACACTGCATTCAGGCCAGTTTCGGGCAGGGCTGTCTCAGTCTTTGTCTCACATGCCAGAAACCAGACAACCACAACAAGGAGTGTATATTGGTCACCCACTCCATTCACCCAGGTCCCACCCACAGGAGGTACCCACAACATTCAGTCAATGGGAAGGCTCCAGTCAGTCTAGCTGGGCCTTCACAACAACACCATATATGGACCTTCCACCCAACAGCCAGTCAGGGGGAAGGGACAGAGTCAGGGCTTCCCAGGACTTTGGGAAAAACAAGATAACAGGCAATAGAAAGCAAGAGGCCACAGGGGCCATCTTGTTTTCTATCAGGAATCAACTGATCCCAATGGCAGGGCCTGGGTATCCCAAAATGGAGGACACCCAGAGCACCTGTCAAATTCAGCATGGAGCTGCCACCAGCCCATACCCTGCTCTGTGGGCCACCCACAGGTGCCCAAAAACATACACTAGGGGCACAGGGTTGTACCCCTACCCATGGGTGCCATAAGGGTATCCCATGGGTCTGTTCACCAAACCAAAAGAGAGAGCTGCACTGCCAGGAGTCCCACATGGACTCCTGGGCAGAAAACACGACAGAACACACGATAAACAGCAGTAAAGGACAAGGATTCAGAGGCCCTGTCCCTCTGATGCATTTCCAGCATCACAGTCGCCCCCACCAGACTGAGGTGGAGGGTGCCTAATCTCCCACGGGATAGACACCCTCATCCAGACGGTCAACATACCTTCTGGAAAGGCCATCTGCATTATCGTGACTCTTCCCTGGTCTGTGCTCTATGGTGAAGTCTAGCCCTTGTAGGCTAATCGACCACCTGAGCAATTTCGGATTCTCACCCTTCATCTGCATAAGCCACTTCAGGGGCTTATGATCTGTTTGGACCTTGAAGGTGGACCCCGTAAGGTAGGGCCTAAAACGCCTAAGGCTCCAAACTATACTAAAACATTCCTTTTCAACAGTAGCCCACCTAAGTTCTCTACCCTTGAGTTGTCTACTGATGAATATGATAGGATGTTCTCTCCCTTTGTCATCTAACTGGGACAAGACAGCTCCAATTACGGTGTCGCAGGCATCCGTCTGGACGATAAAGGGTCGGCTGTAGTCAGGCGCACACAATACAGGTGGCCTACACAGACCTTCTTTCAAGCCATCAAAGGCCCTCTGACAGTCTTCGGTCCAATTAACCTTCCTAGGCTGTTTGGGCGAAGTTAGAGCTGTCAGAGGTGCAGCTATGGTCCCATAGTCTGCCATGAAATTGCGATAGTACCCAGTGAGGCCGAAAAAGGCTCTCACCTGGGTTTGAGTAGTGGGAGTCTCCCAGTTCTGTACGTCCTGTACCTTACTGGAAAGAGGCTGGATTTGACCCCCTCCTACCTCATGACCAAGATAGGTAACTTTCCCCTGCGCTATCTGGCACTTGGTGGCCTTGATAGTGAGGTTAGCCCTTTTCAAGGCCTGCAACACCTTATCCAGATGTGTCAAATGCTCTTCCCAGGTGGAACTGTAGACGGCAATGTCGTCTAAGTAAGCCACACAAAAGGCTTCCAGCCCACTGAGCGCATGGTTGACCAATCTCTGGAAGGTGGCAGGGGCATTCTTCAACCCAAAAGGCATGACCCTAAACTGGTAGAGTCCCTCAGGGGTGGAGAATGCCGTCTTTTCCTTGGCATGGTCCGTCAGAGCTATTTGCCAATAGCCTGAGGTGAGGTCAAAGGTGCTCACAAATTTGGCAGCACCTATGGTGTCCACGAGCTCATCAGCCCTGGGCAATGGGTGCGCGTCAGTTTTGGTGACGGCATTGACTCCTCGGTAGTCCACACAGAACCTCCAATCCTTGGTACCCGCCTGGGAACTTGCCTTGGGGACAAGGACCACTGGACTGGACCAGGGACTGGTTGAGGGTTCAATAACACCCAGATCCAACATCTTGGCGACCTCAGCCTGGATGTGGTTCTTGACGGTATCTGACATACGGTAGCACCTGCTTTTGCCAGGCACACTGTCACCAGTGTCAATTTCGTGCTTACACCATGGTGTAAGGCCCGGTGTCAGTGAAAACAGAGAGGCATACTGCTGGAGCAAAGCCCTGCAGGCCCTCTGCTGCTCTGTTGTCAAATCTGGAGAGAGACGTACTCCCTCCACTGAGCCATCCTGAGGGTTGCTATGCAGCAAATCAGGAAGGGGCTCACTCTCATCCTCTTCTTGCCCTGAAGCTAGCAAGAGACATGAGACCTCTGCTCGCCTGTGGAAAGGCTTGAGCCTGTTGACATGGAATACCTGAGGGGCTACCCCAGAGGCACCCATGTCAACCAGATAATTGACTTCGCCCATCTTGGAGATTATCCTGAAGGGTCCAGCCCATTTGTCGGCCAAAGCCTAGGCTTTGTAGGCTCCATCACAAGGATTTCCTGTCCCGGAGTCCAATCCACTTGCGAAGCTTTAAGGTCATGCCAGTACTTATTCAACTCCTGGCTGGCCTTGAGATTTGCTGTTGCCTGACCCATCATTTGTGTCATCCTCCGCCTGAGGCCTAACACATAGTCCCCCACTTGCTTGGCGGGACCTGGAGGAGTGGCTTCCCAGCGTTCTCGGATCAAGGCGAGGGGCCCCCTCACGGGATGTCCAAAGAGTAACTCAAAGGGGCTGAAACCAACACCCTCTTGAGGTACCTCTCTGTAAGCAAACAGCAGGCATGGCAGGAGGAGATCCCATTTCCACCTTAGGGGCTCTTCCAAAGCACCTAGCATGCCCTTGAGAGTTTTGTTAAATCTCTCAACCAGACCATTGGTCTGGGGGTGGTAAGAGGTGGAGAACTTATAGGTTACTCCACACTCTTTCCACATGGTCTTCATGTAACTAGACATGAAGTTGAGTTGGATCCTCTGTCAGAGACAACCTCCTTGGGGAATCTAACACGGGTGAAAATGCCCAGGAGAGCCCTGGCAACCACCTTGGCAGTTACAGCCCGAAGGGGTATAGCCTCAGGGTACCTGGTGGCATGATCAACCAAGACCAGGATGAACCCATGTCCACCGGAAGTGGGAGGGTCCAGGGGACCGACAATGTCGATGCCCACCCTCTCAAACGGTGTGCCAACCACTGGCAATGGCTGCAGTGGGGCAATGACCCTGCCTCCAGTCTTGCCAGACAACTGACAAGTTGGGCAGGTCCTGCAGTGGGACTCCACTTCTACTCCCATCCGGGGCCAGTAGAAGTGGGCAGAGAGCCTCTGCTTAGTCTTCTTGGTACCAAGATGACCAGCCAAGGGCACCTCATGCGCCAACTGCAGTAGGAAGGGCCTGTAAACCTGGGGTACCACCAACCTCTTGTGGGCACCAGGTTCAGGCTTAGTGGGCTCACTAACAAGGAGCTCACCCTCCCAATAAATCTTGAATGTCCTAGGCACTTCACCTTGTGCCTGGGACAGGGCCTGTTTTCTCAGACCCTCGAGAGAGTGGCACTCTCTCTGTCCTTTACAGAAGTCTGCCCGGGAGGGTCCCCCTTCAGCTAACAAGCATTGAAGGTCGGGATGATCCTCCGGGTTGAGAACCTCTCCCACAGGAGAGTTTTCTGTCTCTTCTCCCTCAGGAGTTGAGTTTGGGTTTTTCCCTGGACCCTGCCCGTCCGGAGCATGGATCCCAATGGGTGCTGTCGGAACAGCAGGAAGAGAAGGTGTTCCCCCCACAGAGGTGGCCTTCTTGGTCTTCCTTCGTCTTGCCTTAGGCCTCACCTTTGGCTCGGGTACCTGACTCACAGCCAGACCCGGTGTCACCTGTGACCTAGTGACCGCAGCCGCAGTCATGGGAAGACCATCCGAGATCAACCCCAACTCTACTAGATCATTTCCTAACAAAATGTTAGCAGGGACATTGTCCTGAACCAGGACAGGAAGCTTTGCTGTCTTGTCTCCAATCATGAGTGTGACTAAGGCTACAGGCGATAATTTGGGAGGCCCACCAGCTAACCTGGTGGTTCTCAGAGGAGCACTGACATAGTCCTCTGGCCTGAGCAGGGTCCTGTCTACCACTGTCATGCTTGCCCCAGTGTCTCTCAAACCAGTAGAAGGCTGGCCATTCAAGAGGACACTTCTCAAAAACCTACGGGTGTTCTGCGGGATAGTCGCCAGTACTTCTGCGTACTGGTCCCAGGCCCCAAGGGACACTAAGGAAATCTCTACAGGAGCACCAAAGGTGATTCCTGTAGAGGAGGGGAGGACAGTGGCCTCCACCTCAGACATGGGGTAAGGGTAGCTCAGGCTGACAGCCTGTACTCCAAGTGCCTTACCTTTACACTTGGAGTCACCCCTTCTGTGGTCCAGAGCCCCACAATCCCAACAAGTGCTAGGAGTGCGAGGTACGGTACTGGAACCACTGGGAGCCTGCTTTGCAGCAGGTGGACCACTACTCTTATTCCCACCCACAGATGACTTATCCCCACTAGGTTTTTGGGTCTTAGGAGAGGAAGGTTTTGGTTTACCCGACTGTGATTGCTTTTGGGACTCCTCAGCTTTCTGAGAGGTCCCCTTTTCTTTGTCCTTGTCCTTCCCACTGGAGTCCTTAGGGGACACCCGGTGGGAGACCCACTTGTCAGCCAACCTAGCCAGCTTAAAGGGGTCCAAAATGTTCTGGTCAGCAACATACTGACGCAGCTCTGGTGAACAGGCTTCAGAAAAATGCTCAAAAAACAACAGGTGGGATAATTCAGCAAAAGTTTTCACCTTGTACCCGTCAATCCACCCCATCATGTTCATGTGCGCAGCACTCACCCAGTCAACCCAAGACATATTCTCTCGTTTCTTAAAATCCCTGAACCTTTTAAGGTATTGGGTAGGTGTCTTGCCAAACTTGGCAATTAAAGCAGACTTCATACACTCATACTGACCCCTTTCTTCCACACTCAGCTTCAGAATACAGTCATATCCAGTTTGAGGCACTCTGCTTAACAAACACTTAGCCCAATCTCTTTTATCCACATCATGAATTGCACAAGCCATTTCAAACGCTTCAATCCATTGGAGGATATCTGAACCCTCCAAAAACACACCAACCAAATCTTTCATAAACTTGGTGGCTGGGGACCTGCCACTCTCAATTGGTTTAGCTGAAGTCTCCACTCGAGCTTTCTCTAACTGGATTCTCTGACATTCAGTGTCCTTTTCTTTGAGCGCAAGATCCCTATTCTTGAGTTCCACTTGCTGTGCCAGCTCCTCTTTCTTAAGCTCAGCTTCTATTTCCAACTTGCGATATTCAAAGGCTAACTTCATCCTTAATAACTCAAGTTCCATGGAATTGCTGGGTTTCGGAACAGAGGCAGCAGGAATGGCGGCATTCCCAGAAACAGATTCAGCGACAACCCCAGGGGCAGAGTCCTCACTGGTTGCATCCCCCCCTTCATCGAGAGTTTCACCATCAGTCTGGTAGTCCACCAGGGCAGCTATCAGCTCAGCCCTAGACTTATCCACAAAGTCTAACTCCCTGGCTTCACAAGCACTCTGGAGAGCCTCTAAGCTCATCCTAGTCAATTTACCATTCGCAATGGACTCCATTGCTTGTAATGCAGTTATTTGGAACACACCCAAACCTTAATCTAATAAAGTGCGGCTATTTTGTAAGTGGCACGGTTATACACTGAGTCTTAAAACCATAAGCATCCCACCGCTGCCACCAGCTTGTAAAGACCGGTGGGGGGGTCTGTACTTCCGCTCTCTATATGGTAGAGGAGAGGCACAGAGGACCCCAGCCAAGATTCTCTATTACGGTAGCGATGGACGAGCAATCAAGGCCTAGCTTCTCAGGAGGTGATGCAGGCTGGTTCTTAAGTACAGTGTATCCCCAAGCCACCACAAAGGAATGTCCACACACTGTATTACTGAAAACACAGTCTTTATATAATTAATATTCAAGGGTTATGTACACTTATCACAACAACGCACTTTGTGCTCAGGAAAATCAATAATGGTAAATATCTACAATTCTAAAGTGGTACCACTAATATTAGACCTCATTAAAGTGCATTCACAATACTGTAAAAATGGCACGCAGATCAATAAGAAGGAAACCAGCAATAGAGAGAGGAGAGATAACAGATGGTTGAAACAATAGGCAGAAGACTGGCCCTTGCTACTGGACACAGTTCTGTGTGGAGATCCCCCCACCTGGGCAACCTGTAAAATAAAGAGATATAACACAAGCCCAGTCCATATATTGTTCAATAGTCTTATTCTCTCCTACAATGTTTTTACCCCCCCAATGTACCTGGTGGAGTCGAGTTCTTCGAGGAGGCGTCGACAGATCCTTCTTGAATGACCCCCTTTTAAAGCAGGAGTCACGGATCGTCGAGAGGCGTCGAGAAGCGTTGAGGAACTCGGTGTTCGGTGTCGGGGAATCGACGGCCCTTCTTGAATGCCTTCCCTTTCAAGCGGGAGACACGGGGCGTCGAACGTCCGACAACAAACAGGGTAGAACGGCGTCGATGAGGCGGCAGGCTTCGATCCGAGCGGTGCTCGTCGGCGTCGAGACGTCAGCGTCCTGCGAGGAAGAGGCGTGCGGGGCACCTCGGCGACACTAGTTCTGGACCGCAAAGATTGTGAATGACGGTGGCCCAGCAAGGGCGTCGAGTCGCTCGAGTCTTTGGAGTCGTGAGGTGGCGGGAAACCCACCGGCGGATTCTCCTCGGCGCGTTGGTCGTCCTCGACTTTCTCCGGCAGGACAAAAGCGGTCGACGATGCGGACGAGGGAGTCCTTCGAGTCAAATGTTCTTAGGCAAGGAGCGGACGGCTCCGGTCGTCGGCGGCACGGCGTCAAGTGGTTCCCACGGCTGGGCAACACAACTTCGACGGGCCTCCAGCGGTTACACAGACCTGCGAACCCTGGTCGACGGCAATGGACTTCGACAGCGTCGAGGTCCAGGTGCTTTACTTCGTTCTCCTCGGCAGTCCCCTTCTCCGGTCGGCAGCCTTTCGATGGTCTGGCGTCCAGGGAGCTTCGGCGAAAGTTCAGCGGTGCTCGATGGTCCCTCGGAGCACGGGAAGAGGGCGCCTAGCCAGGTCCTCTCTCGGGTCAGTCCTCGACGAACGCGGCAGCCTTCGGATCGGTCGAAGCAAATGCAGCAGCAAGTCTTCTTCTTCCAGCTGGGCGTCGAGGGTCAGCAGTTCCAGTTACTCTTGAGTGGAGACTCAGCTTCTGAATGCTTCTGAACAATTTCTAGTGGTGAGAGGTCCCCAGATATACTATTCTGTCTCTCATCCACACTGCTGGCACACACACAGCAGCCAATCACACAGAAGGGCATTCATGCAGTCAGTCAGCCAATCAGGCACACAGTGCATTCAGGCCACACTCCTCCCTTTCAGACATTCACAACAAGGAATGTGGATTGGGGCAAGTACCCAGCCATTCAACACTACACACTGCATTCAGGCCAGTTTCGGGCAGGGCTGTCTCAGTCTTTGTCTCACATGCCAGAAACCAGACAACCACAACAAGGAGTGTATATTGGTCACCCACTCCATTCACCCAGGTCCCACCCACAGGAGGTACCCACAACATACAGTCAATGGGAAGGCTCCAGTCAGTCTAGCTGGGCCTTCACAACAACACCATATATGGACCTTCCACCCAACAGCCAGTCAGGGGGAAGGGACAGAGTCAGGGCTTCCCAGGACTTTGGGAAAAACAAGATAACAGGCAATAGAAAGCAAGAGGCCACAGGGGCCATCTTGTTTTCTATCAGGAATCAACTGATCCCAATGGCAGGGCCTGGGTATCCCAAAATGGAGGACACCCAGAGCACCTGTCAAATTCAGCATGGAGCTGCCACCAGCCCATACCCTGCTCTGTGGGCCACCCACAGGTGCCCAAAAACATACACTAGGGGCACAGGGTTGTACCCCTACCCATGGGTGCCATAAGGGTATCCCATGGGTCTGTTCACCAAACCAAAAGAGAGAGCTGCACTGCCAGGAGTCCCACATGGACTCCTGGGCAGAAAACACGACAGAACACACGATAAACAGCAGTAAAGGACAAGGATTCAGAGGCCCTGTCCCTCTGATGCATTTCCAGCATCACAATCGGGACCTGGGGCTCTTGATGTTTTAAGTTTGTTGATTGATGCTTCTATGTCGCTGGAATCAGATACATCAACCCAAGATGAATTTGATCGTTTGGTCTCTGGAAACACTTTACTGTCTGGACTCTTAAATTCTGCGGTCAAGTATGTGATCCAGCTTGATTCGGCGACCGCGTTTGTCTGAGCTGAGCCAGGGACGTTTGACAGATCTTTTATGAGGCCCCAAAAATCGCTGGATTTTTTTGTCTGTAATTTGGACATCATCAGCTCAGCGTCTAGTTTTAGTTGGTAAGCTCTCTGCTGTTTTAACCAGTTTTTGTATCCTTTAGATACTTGCTTCAATATCTCCCAATCGGCAGCAGCGTTTGTTTTTTTCGCTATTCTTCTTCGATTGCAAACCTCTTTTCTTTTGTCTACCAGGGCTTTGTTAAAGGCATGTCTTTCAGCCCCCGGTGGCTTGGAGGACTTTTTAGCCTTCGTCTCGTAGGCCAATAGCAAAGGCAGAGAGTTAGGCCGTTCCATCCAGTTGCATTTTGTGTACATTTTCGACCCAACCTTGCTTGATTTTGGCGACGTCCACTTCGCTTATCTTCAGCCTTGTTCTTTGGGGGTTTAGGTCGAGCGCCGTACCATATGTTTCTTTTTGTTGTCTACTGCCTTGCCATACACAGGAGAGTAGATTATGGTCACTGTGTTCAGTTTTTATGACTGTGAAGCTGGTGATGTCTGCTATGAGATCGTCTGAGATAAAGATGTAGTCGAGGGTTGCGTTTGCCGAATTTCGTTCCCATGTAGGGAGATTTACCTGTGAAGGAAAAAGATTGGCGACGTCTTGGATATTTCTTGCTTTGATGACTTGTACCCAGGCTTTACCTCGCTCGAAAGCTGCTTCTTTTAACCTGGTTACTTTTTCACTTGCCGAACCAAGGGGCCTTGGGTCAAAGCATTTTGCGTTGAAGTCGCCGCATATTATAATGTCAATCAGGTCAAAGTTCTCATACAGTTTGTCGATAGTGCTTCTCATGTTGTTACAGAATATTTTCGTGGACATCCGTTGAGGGTTCCAGTAGCAGTTGACAATTGCTACAGTTCTTATTTGCCTGGTTTCACTTCTGTTACTTGTCTTTTGCCATGAAGTCAGCACCACCAGTACTTCGTATGCCTCCTTCCATTTGATTGGAGCCGATAGGCCTTGGCCCGATTTAATCACCACCAAGAGGCCAGACGATGGTCTGCCTAGTAAGCCTCTTACTGAGGCTGAGATTTCGACTGTATAGCCGTCCAAAGCCGGTTTGGCCATCAGCCATGTCTCTTGGAGACAGATCATGTCATAAATCCCCAGGTTTGTCTCGCCGACCTTCGTCAGGTGGGCGTGCCCTCTTGTGTTCCATGAGAACAATGTGAAGGCCTCCTTTTCTGGCCGCTCCTCTTCGCTGCATAGTTTTGAATCGCCAACGCTGAACGGCCCTGGTCGTTGCTATTTTCTGTTTTTGTTCCATTTTTGGCTGAACCATTTCCAGGGGCCTAGTTCTTGATTAGCAGCTTTAGCGACGTCTCTGAGCTCTTGTGGGCTGCTTTTTTCATCTCTCCTCCTTGGCTCAATGTCTACCTCGTTCCGTTGCTCCATCTTTCTTCCACGTGGCGGGCTACCTTCTACACGACTATACACCCTGTCCCGCTGTTCTCTTCTGTAGCACTGCCGGGTTTCGGCAGGAGAGTCGTGGTATCTCTTTCTTGTGGTATTCTTTACATCCTTATCCCGACGATGGTCGTGGTAGGCCCTTCGGCGTCCGTCATTCTTGGCTGCCTCTTGCCTTCAAGTTAGGCGGTACAGCTCTTCCGTCCTTGATTTATAGTATGTTGATGTAGCGACGGTATCTGCCTTTTTCTTACTCGGGGAAGCTGACTCCCTTGATTTTGTTATCTCTGTCAAAGTGAAGCCCAACGACTTTAATTCCTCGTATGCCACTTGGTCAATCCGCTCTATACCTATTGCTTTGATGTGGACGTAGGATTTAGCCCTTTTCTCCCTGTGGTATGGTTCCACTAACACCACTTCTTCCGGTCGGATTTTGTTTAGAGTTGTTGTTTGCTTCATAATCTTCATAACCGTGGATCTATTCAAAATAAGGTGGCCGCTCTCTGGCTTCCTTTGCTCTAGCTTGAACACTCTTAGCTCGTCTTTTTTTGTTTTTTGGTCAACCCTTACGCCTCTTTGGGCTCTTTGTTTCACTGGGCTGTTTTTTTCTCTGCGCGTTTTGGGCTCGATGCTTGCCTTGTCTGGAGATGTCTGAGGTCTCTCCTTTGGGTCGCGGACAACCCGATTTTGCTGCGGTGTCGCTGTGGCGTCTTTACTTCCATTTTCCTTTTCCGCCCTTCTGTTGTCTCCATTTTGGGCCTGTGGGTGTATGTCTACTCCTGCAGTTTGCCCGATCTGCTCTGTGTCTCTACTTTTCTCAGTTTGCTCGTTTTCCTCGTAGACCGACATGTTTATTAGGTCAGAGTTTACCATAAATTCATCTACCGTTTGCAGTGATTTGGGAGAGGAAGCCTCATTTGCCGATCTATATTGAGTATTACGGATTTCCCTTTCTTGCGGCTTTGCCCTGTCTTTTGTGATGTTTGTTAGGGCTCTGAGCAGGCTTGCCTCTTTGGGTGGACTACTTAGATCCACTGTCTGGTATTGGATTTCGTCAGGCCTTTTGACTACGTTATTGTTTGTGATGGGTAACTCTTTCCACGGAAACAGCATTGATATGGAGTTTCTTGTGCCCTTCTGGTACGGCTGTGATACCTGGGGTAGTGGTTTTTGGCTGTTTATTTGAACCCTCAGCTCGTTGTTTATTTGTTCCATAATTTCTATCTTTTTCTCAAGTCTAATGATTTTACTTTCGCAGTTGCAATGAGGAGAGGTGGCATGGTTTTCTATGGCTGAGATAAAGCTTTCGACGTTGGACATTTTGGTCATCATGTTAGATAGAATAGCGGTGTTGTCTTTCACCTCTTCTTTTATCGCCTCGTATAGTTTGCAAAATGGGGCCAGCACGATCGTCATAGCGGACATGATCGCAATCATGTCAGGCTTTTTGCTCGGCGACTCCTTTTGCATTGCTGCCGCTATATCACTTAAGCGTCTCTTTTTGGAGAGGCCAAGATTTGTTCTTTTCTTTGTGTAGTTGCCGGAAGGTCACTGTACAGGGAGTCACCGCTCGGACTGTGGCCGTTATTTATTAGCATGGTTGGGTTTCTTCGCCCTTTGTTCGCTAGAACCTGGTCCCAGAGGGTTTTGGACGAGTCCCTTATCTCTGGGGCTTGTTTGGTTGGAGAAACCAGCGTCAAGTGTGGTCGAGTCCAGGCCACCCGCTGCTCCCTGTCAACTTCTTGATTTTTCCCAGGGATTGGGTCGTGGGTATTTTGCCTTTCTGGTTCCTTACTCTCCTCTATACCCGTACTAGGGTCTTCTGTAAGGCTTGTCATCTCTTGATCAGGTTTCTTTCGAGGTGAAGTGGGGTGACTAAGTGGCGGCTCCATCAGGTTTCCCCTCTCGTCTTTGTTCATTCTCTCTTCTGTTGTATCGATTTGAAGTGACTTTGCCCTATCTTTTGGGTTTTGGGCTTTTGCTTTTTCGTTTAGCTGCTCCTGACTCAGGATGTGGTTTAAATACAGGTCAGGTTTGCGCAAATTAGCGGCTTGTGGGAGGTCCCCTACAGCTTCTAGCATATCAGCGTCCGATACTTCATCTTCTGTTTGACTATTTCTTTTTTGGTGGCGTGTAAAGAAGGCTTTTAAAGAGTTTTGGTTTAAGGGGTTGGGGAGCCCCTTTGAGAGAGCCTCTCTTTTGGATCGTTCTTTTTTACCCTTTAGGTCTATCGTCTCTGAGACGGACTTTACTCTTTTGTAGGCAGTTTTTTTGGTGTCTTGCAGTATCCTCTTTCTTCCTAGGTTTAAGAGGGTATGGTTAGTTGGACTTATAGTTCCCCCCTTTTCCAGGTTTTCTGCGCTCGAGTTCGAGTTCTTTGGTTTCTTTATCGGGACCGACAATTCGGCAATTTCAGTGTCAGAGTCCACTTCTATCACTGCCACATCCGACCCCTCGTCAGATCCCAGCTGAGCTTCTTGATCCCTGGTTAAGTCCATGTTTAGGTCTGAATCCGTTTCGCTGCTGCTCGTCTCCGAGAGGCACTTGCGTTCGTTTGATCGTCTTTTAGACCTTTTGATTGCTTTTTTAGCTTGTTTTAAGATGGGGGACGATCCACTAGGGTTTGTATGAATCATTGCCATTACCTGAGTAGCCTTGGGTCTGCCGAGTGGGCCTTCCTTTTGCGGAGTGCTGAGCGGGGGATTTTGATTTTCCCCCTGGCTCTTTCTCCTTTTTCTGGATTTGTAATGGCGATCAGCCGACTTGTGTTTGCATGAGGGGGGACCCCCGGTGTTTGGCTTGGTTCACTGGCTTGGGTTGGTTCTCTGGTGCTCGCCCGGTCGTTTCCCCTTTCGTGGTCCATTGTCACCTCCTTCGGGTGAGTTGTATCCCTTTGCCCCACCACACCATAGGTCTTGATTGCGTGCGGGGCCTTATCTCCCGTCGTGTTTTCCCCGTTTGTCCTCACATCTCTGGCGAACTGCAGACACTCTTCGGCGGCGTCCACCGGCCTCACGGCAGACTCCGAACTCACGACGGAGATAAGGAGCTTTGGATCCGGGAGTTTTAGTCTCCCTGGGGACTGTGCGGGGGGCTCAGACTCAGAAGGTATGGAGGGAGTAGATGCGACCGCGTCGACCTCTTTGTCGGCATCTTGGTCAGCTTGTGTTTTCTCGGGTGTCTTAGGTTTTCCCAGGGGGGGTGGTGAGACCCCGTTTGAACAACCCCCAGGTGTGGTCATGGCACTATGCTCGCTAGACCCATACTGTGGCCTCTCCGGCCAAGAATTGGGAGCACAAAGATCAGAGATTTCGGTCATGGAAACAGGTGGAGTGTGAGGGTTTACGGACCTTTCCCTCTCCCTCCGAAGGCAGATGCACTCGGGCTGCTGACGGTTGTAAGACCTGCCCAAAGCACTTTTGTCTGGCACCTTCTCTTGTCGATTTCGCGGTCGAAACGGACTTTGTTCTTTGTTTTTTCCCCGGAGGGGACAGCCACATAGGGGTAGCTCGGCACGGTCTCACATCAGGGTCCATCCTGCTGCGGCTCCGCGTAAGCAGCGGACTGCAGCAGACTGCTCCAACTCAGCTCACAACTCCGCTCCGCTCCGCGGGTTTTAGGTGCTAATAGTCACTTCCTGCAAACAACGATGTGGTCAGAACACAGGACTGCAGCAGACTGCTCCAACTCAGCTCACAACTCCGCTCCGCTCTGCGGGTTTTAGGTGGTAATAGTCACTTCCTGGACGTAGGTTTTAGTTGCCTCTGCAGAGCCGTAAACAACAACCACTTATCAGTTTGTGGATTTAATGAGCAACGGAAGTGCGCCCGTGCCTGTCCCAATAGCGTCTAGTTCAGATCTCATTAAAGTGCATCAACTATACTGTTAGAATGTCACACAGATCAATAACAAGGAAACCAGCAATAGAGATAGGAGGGAAAGCAAGATGGTTGAAACAATAGGCAGCATACTGGCCTCTACCGTTAAGCACAATTCTGTTGAAGATCCCCCTACTTGGGCAACCTGTAAAGTAAAGATATAGTAGAAGCCCAGTCCATATATTGACCACTAGTCTTATTCTCTCCTATAATGTTTTTACCCCCCCGATGTACCTGGTGGAGTAGAGTTCTTCGAAGAAGCGTCGACGGATCCTTCTTGAGTGACTCCCTTTAAAGCAGGAGTCACGGATCGTTGAGAGGCGTCGAAGAAGGTGAACTTGGCGTCGACTGCGTCGACGAGAAGTTCGAGGGTGCCGAGACCACAGCGTCGATCCAGGCGGTGCTCGTCGGCGACGTCCTATGAGGATGAGGTGTGCGGGGCATCTCGGTGATTGATTGTTCAGGACCGCAAAGAGTTTCTGAACAACTGTGGCCCAGCAAGGGCGTCGAGTCGTAAAAGTCTTTGTGGCCTCTGGGTATCGGGAAACCCACCGGCGGATTCTTCTCGGCGCATCGGCGGCCTTGACTTTCTCCGGCGGGACAAAGCGGTCGACATTGCAGACAAGGGAGTCCTTCGATTCAAATGTTCTTAGGCAAAGGAGCGGGCGGCTCCGGTCGTCGGTGGCACGGCATCATGCGGTCCCTTCTTCTGGGGCAACCCGACTTTGACGGGCCTCCAGCGGTTACACCAACCTGCGAACCCTGGTCGACGGCAATGAACTTCGATGGCGGCGAAGTCCGGGTGCTTCACTTCGTTCTCCTCAGCGGTCCCGTCTCGGGCCGGCAGCCTTTCGAGGGTCTGACTCCTAGGGAGCTCCGGCGAAGATCAGCGGTGCTCGATGGTCCCTCGGAGCACGGGAAGAGGGCGCCTTACCAGGTCCTCTCTCGGATCAGTCTTCGACGAATTCGGCAGCTTTCATATCAGGTCGAAGCAAATGCAACAGCAAGTCTTCTTCTTCCAGCTGGGTGTCGAGGATCAGCAGTTCCAGTTACTCTTCAAGTGTAGACACAGCTTCTGAACAATTTCAGGAGGTGAGAGGTCCCCAGATATACTATCCTGTCTCTCATCCATACTGCTGGCTCACAGTCAGCAGCCAATCATACAGAAGGGCATTCATGCAGTCAGTCAGCCAATTAAGCACACAGTGCATTCAGGCCATCCTCCTCCCTCTCAGACACTCACAACCAGGAATGTGGATTGGGACAAGTACCCAGCCATTCAACACTACACACTGCATTCAGGCCAGTTTCGGGCAGGGCTGTCTTAGTCTTTGTCTCTCATACCAGAAACCAGACAAACACAACAAGAAGTGCATATTGGTCACACACTCCTTTCACCCAGGTCCCACCCACAGGGTGAACCCACAACATACAGTCACTGGGAAGGCTCCAGCCAGTCTGGACTGGACTTCACAACAATACCATATATGGAATTTCCACCCAACAGCCAGTCAGGGGGAAGGGACAGAGTCAGGGCTTCCCAGGACTTTGGGAAAACAAGGTAACAGGCAATAGAAAGCAAGAGGCCACAGGGGCCATCTTGTTTTCCATCAGGAATCAACTGATTCCAATGGCAGGGCCTGGGTATCCCAAAATGGAGGATACTCAGCGCACCTGTCAAAGTCAGCATGGAGCTGCCACCAGCCCATACCCTGCTCTGTGGGCCACCCACAGGTGCCCATAAACATACACTAGGGGCACAGGGTTGTACCCCCCCCACCCATGGGTGCCGTAAGGGTATCCCATGGGTCTGTTCACCAAACCAAAGGAGAGAGAACTACATCACCAGGACTTCCACATGAACTCCTGCGCGGAAAACACGACAGAACACATGATAAAAAGGCAGTAAAGGACAAGGATACGGAGGCCCTGTCCCTCCGATGCATTTCCAGCATCACAGTGCACCTACACATGTGAGATACTGTTTTTGTCAGGACACCTGTGGGAACGCACAATGATAGGACATGTGTTGTTGGCGGCGTGTTTCGTGGGTGGCCAGAGTGAAATGTCTAAAAATGGTGGTTCTTTTGCCAAATTTCGGAATTTGCCGGGGACTGTGGTTAATAAATTCTGAGGCGATTCCCGCAAGTCAGACCTCTGTGGATTCCCACAGGTGTCTTCTTTTCGAAAATGCATGGGGTTCCCTGTTTTCCTTGGTGGCTTCGACACCCTAGGCCCAAATCTGTAGGTTGTCCACATGAGCAAAATCTGCTCTGCCGAAAGCCTTGGGGTGACCAGTGGGTTAGCCTTTTCCCTTTGCGCCCAGGTAAGTGCACCCACACATGTGAGTAGTGTTTTCCTTGGGACACCTATGGGAACATGGGAAGGTAGACATGTGTTGTTGGTGGCGTGTTTCGGTGGGTGGGTGAAGGGAAATGTCTGAAAATTGTGTTTTTTTCACCAAATTTTGGAATTTGCCGGGGATTGTGGGTAATCATTTCTGGGGCGATTCACATGAGTCAGACCTCTGGATTCCCACAGGTGTCTCTTATTTTCGGAAATGCATGGGGTTCCCTGTTTTCCTTGGTGGGTTTGACACCCTATGCCCAAATCTGTAGGTTGTCCATATGAGCAAAATCTGCTCTGCAGAAAGGCTTGGGGTTACCAAAGGGTTAGCCTTTTCCCCTTGCGCCCAGGTAGGTGCACCCACACATGTGAGGTACCGTTTTTGACACCTGTGGGAAAGCATGATGCTAGGACATGTGTTGTTGGCGGCGTGTTTCGGTGCGTGGCCAGACTGAAATGTCTGAAAAAAATAAATAATTCACCAAATTTCGGACTTTGTCTGGGATTGTGGATAATGCTTTCTGGGGCAATTCGCGCAAGTCAGATCTCTGTGGATTCCCACGGGTGTCTTCTTTTCAGAAATGCATGGGGTTCCCTGATTTCCTTGATGGCTTTGACACCCTAGGCACAAATCTGTTGGTTGTCCACATGAGCAAAATCTGCTCTGCTGAAAGGCTTGGCGTTACCAGTGGGTTAGCCTTTTCCCTTTGCGCCCAGGTAGGTACACCCAGTGCTTTAAGTGGGCCGGGGCCTGCCGGGGCCGGGCCCCGGCAGTCTCCAGAAAGTGGGGCTGAGCCGGGGCCCAGCCGGGGCCCCCCATCCCACACAACATTGGCGGGATGCATTATCCCGCCGCGGCCGCAGCCGCGACGGGAGATGCGCCCGTCATTATGTCGGCCAAGCTGACAGAAGTGCCAGCCAGCCACAGCGACGCTGAGGCTGGCGGCACTTCTGTCAGTTAGTGTAACTCCCTCTGATGACCCCTCATCAGGGTCATCAGAGGAAGTTACTGTCCCTTTGTTTTCCCTCCCCAGGTCACTGACCCCCGCGGGCTCCGTGATCTAATATGCAGATTAAATCACGGAGCCCGCGGGTTCGCAGAGGGTGAAAGACGCCTCGGGCTCAGTGATCTATGTGCTCTGAGCAGATAGATCACAGAGCCCGAGGTGCCTTTCTGCGTCGGCAAAGCTTTATAGAAGATGCCTTGAACTGTGTACGTTTCAAGCCATCTTTTATAAAGGTAGAAATATTTATTCTATGTTTATAAAAGACGGCTTGAAACATGCACAATTCAAGGCATCTTTTATAAAGCTTTGTCGACGGACAAAGCCACCTTGCGGTTTGTTTTGTCCGTCATCAACGCTTTATAAAAGATGCCTTGAATTGTTTAAGTGTCAAGCCATCTTTTAGAAACATAGAAACATGTTACAAATATCTATGTTTATAAAAGGTGGCTTGAAAAGTACACAAACCATAGTAAGGTAAGCACACAAGTGTGCGTAACTTACTATGGTTTGTGCACTTTTCAAGCCACCTTTTACAAACATAGAAATATGTAACATTGCTATGTTTATAAAATATGGCTTGAAAAGTACACACACCATAGTAGTAAGCATACAAACATATACATGCTCACATACATTTATGTGTTTGTTTGCGCACCTTACTATGATTTGTGCACGTTTAGGCCATGCCCCCAATGAAAGCCACGCCCCCAAACGAGGGCCCCCCCTCAATTTCTTACCCCACTTAAAGCACTGGGTACACCCACACATGTGAGGTACCGTTTTTGTCTCGACACCTGTGGGAACGCACAATGGGATGACATTAAAGAATTGTCTATCCCATTAGATGCCACATAAGTTCTAAAAGAGGAAGAATTTATCCTCTTTACCCTCCCTGGGGTGCTTCTTTTACTTGTAGTCTCTTCCGATTCAAATTAACTGGAGGAGAGTGGTATTGGACTTACAAGGCTGAATGCATTACACATCATAGAATGTGTTAATTTCATTCTTATTCTGTCACTATTAGACAAGCGTTGTAACACCGCAACCTAGTTGAGAGTGCACAGTAGGCAGGGATAGTACCTTTGTTTTGCTCTATCCTTCTGTCTTCTGTCACAGCCTTGTTCTCTACTCTATTAATACACTAGAGTCCATACCACAGTAACTCTTGGGTTTGGTTTTTATCAACTGGACCTTCATTGGGTCTCTTTCGGCTGCTAATAGCCTAGAACACAGACGTGTGTTGCCTACTCCTTTTGTGTGAACATTATCTACTAAGGGCAATACCCTGTCAACTTTGTAGAACTTGCCCTATTGTTTGGTTACATGCCAATGTTTGACCAGAGCTTGACCAGTCTTCAAGTTATCACTTGCCTCTGCCATCATGTATGTCTTTCTCCTCCGGAGACCTATCACAAAGTCAGTCACTCTGACTGGCTTGGGGGAAGGAGCACTCTTCAACCCCTCCTTAATCAGGGCCAATGGACCTCTGACTGGCTGGCCATAGAGAAGTTGGAAGGGAGTGCATCCTACTACCTCCTGAGGGACTTCTCTATATGCAAAGAGAAGGCATGGCAGTAGAAGGTCCCTCTTTCTTCAAAGGGGTTCTTCTAAAGCACCTATCGTTCTGTTAAACCTCTCTATCAGCCCATTGGTTTGGGGGTGGTAGGCAGTTGAGAACTTGTAGGTGACTCCACAGGTTTTCCACATGGTTTGCATGTAGTGGGACATAAAATTTGATCCCCTGTCAGATATCACTTCCTTAGGAAAACCTACTCTGGTAAAAATACCAAGTAGGGCCTCAGCCACAGCCGGAGCCGTAACAGTCCTCATATGTATGGCTTCAGGAAATCTAGTGGCATGGTCCACTACAACCAGGATAAACCTGTTGCCTGAAGTTGTGGGAGGGTCAAGAGGACCAACAATGTCAATCCCAACCCTCTCAAAAGGTATTCCCACCACTGGGAGAGGCACTAAGGGTGCCACATTCTTGGATCCACTCTTGCCAGAGGTTTGGCAAGTGTGGCAGCTTCTGCAGAATTTGTCTACTTCTGTACCCATCTTAGGCCAGTAGAAGTGCACAGATAGCCTTTCTTTGGTCTTCTTAAAACTTAAGCGACCAGCCAAAGGTACCTCATGGGCTAACTGCAGAAACTGGAGTCGGTTCACTAGAGGTACTACAAGTCTTCTGTAGTCTCCAGGGGTTGACTCAGTTGGTTCACCGTAGAGGAGGCCATCTTCCCAGTGCAACCTATACTTCCCAGGCTCAGTCTCATTGAGCTGAGAAGCTGCCTGTTGGCGAAGACCTTCCAAGGTAGGACACTCTCTTTGTCCCTTACTGAAATCTTTTCTGTTGGGTCCACCTTCTGCCAGTAAAGACTGCAGCTCAGGATGGTCAACAGGGTCAAGATCTCCTACCAGGGTAAGATCCTCTTCTAGATCTGATTCCTCAGTATCTAGTTTGACCATACAGTGTTGAACCTCACACTCAGCCTCAGCTGGTGTGGGAGTCACAGGTGTGACTGTGGACAGTCTCAGAGATGTCCTTCTGGGTACAGTAGTTCTTGCTGGTTTCTTGCTGGCAGACTTAGGTTTCCCCTTTGTCTTTTCTTGCCCTGCAATGGCAGTAAGTAAATCCTGTGTACTTGGGGTGATAGCTTCTTTTATCATGTCCCCAGGAGAGCCTCTTAAGGTTCTCTCCCTTGCAGACCTTGTGAGCTCCTGCTTCCTTCTGCTGGTGGCTCGCGGGGTGCTAGACACAACTCCAAGAGTTTTAAGGTCATTACCCAACAGGACCCTTCCAGGTATGTTATTTTGCACACTTGCAGGTATTCCGACAGTCATGTCATTACACTGGATGAGAGCTGGTAACTGGGGAACCATTTGCACAGGGCCTCCAGCTAACTTGGTTAAGTGTTTGGGTGCCTTAGCAACATCCTACACTTTGAAAAAACATTCATCAACCACAGTTATGCTGGCTCCAGTGTCTCTGATGGCAGGGGTCTCCTGACCATTCACAAGAACACTATCTTTATAATACTCTTTAGTATTATCTGGGATTGAGTTATAGACATCTAAGCTCTGTTGTTCCCAAAGACCCAAGGACACTAAAGAAACACTAGCTGAGACTCTCATGGGCTCGTCAGCTAGTAGCTGAAAGTTTCCACTGGTCATAGGTACGTCATCCACCTGGGAGAAGGCTAAGGAGACAGTGTTGATCCCAGAAGGTTTACCCTTACACTTGGGATCTCCTTTCACATGACCAGGCAACCCACAAACAAAGCATTTTCCAAATGCTCTCTGGAATGGGGGTTTGCCCTGGCCTCCATCTGGTGTGGAACCAGGTGGTACACTATCCTGATTCGGTTTACCTTGTGCGTTACCCTGGTTATGTTTGGGGCCCTCTTTTGGATTGGAATTATTGAATTCTCTTTGTTGTCTTTCTTAGGCTGCTTACCCTCATCCTTCTTCTGAGTAGCCCCAGAATCCTTGTGAGTAGCCCTGTTGGCAACCCACAAGTCAAGCAGCCTTAGCTAGCTTCTTAGGATCTATCTCCTTTGAATCAGCCAAGTGCTGTCTGAGCTCAGGAGAGCAGACATCAAAAATAGACTCCAACATGACAAGATTCCTCAAACCTTCATAAGTGTTCACTTTGTAACCCTTAACCTAACCATCTAAGTTTTTCAAACATTCACACACCCAGGTAGCCCAAGGGGTACCATCATGCTTTTTGAGGGTTCTAAACCTCTTAAGATATTGGGAAGGGGTCTTCCCAAACCTAGCTATTAATGCTAGTTGTTTCACACACTCATAATCCTTTTTATCCTCCACCCCCAACTCCATTACAGCATCACTTGCAACAGGGGGGAGCGTAGAGAAAAGCCAAGGAATCAGCTGATTCCCTGAGATACCTTGAATCCCAGGATTGTACTCAATCATTGCTAACCAATCCAAAATATCAAGTTTAGTCTCATACATACCAACCATTTCCTTTGGCATACGGGGTCTCTTAGGGCTTGAAGACCTAGAGGACTCTCGGAGAGAAGCATTTTCTAGAGACAGTTTCTTCATTTCTAGTTCATGGTTCAGTTCTCTGAGCCTTAACTCTTGATGTTTCATGGCAGTTTGTGCATCAATACGTTTCACTTCTAATTTAAGTCTCATTTTCTCAAGTGCAATACATTCAGGAGTAAGTGCAGGACCTGTGGGGGTCCCTGTGGACAGAGTTTGTGCATTCTGAGCAGGCAAGGGAGTTGTAGGGTTTCCTAGCAAGAACTCATCTACTTCTTCACAATTAACACTCTCAGAATCAGAAACATCAAATTCCACATTTGCTGGAGTGGAAGGTCTTTTTCCCATTAACTTTGCAACTAGTTCAGATTTCTTTCCTTTACCAGAGATATTCTTATCCCTACACATGGTTCTCAGAACCTCAGCAGTATAGAGTAAAAGACTCTCTTCACTGTTGTTTTCCATATTTGACATGATTTCTTAGTTAAATAGAATTAGTGGTGTTAGCCTTGTGGTTAGTTGAACCCAAGCAATAGCAGCACTCTAAGTGTAATCACTCTACTTCCAAATCCTCACCGCTGTACACCAGTGTTAGGCAGAATCATGTGCAGTGCCCTTAGGGACCACAACACACAATTAAGACTACAGGTGGCAATACAAGTTTTACCTTTGGTACAAGCCTGTACTACTATGTCAGAGTGGTAGCAGTGGCGGAGCAGCCAGGCTTATCTCAAGAGTGTATGAGCAGTAGCAGAGATTACACAAAGGGACCACAATTACTGTGACTCAAGCAAACACTGACTCAAGGTTTCAGGTAAAAAATATAAGTACATTTATTTTTAACCATTCGTTATAAACACAACACTTCTATTAAACTTAAATAAAAACCACACGTTAAATATAGCACAACTAACCAATTCACTTTGTACAGTAAGTCTCAAGGTAAGTACCCTGTGTTTGAATGAACCAGTGTTACGAACAAAACACGTTACCGTGAATACGATTGCGATCACTTTTTGACAGTTCGGTCTACTAAGCAAACGCGTATCCGTGACATGGAATGCTACCGGGGCAAGAACACACTTAGCACTTGAGATATCCAGAGGGAGTTGGAGATAAAAATCACAGGCAATATTTTGGTTAGGCAGGCAGAATCAAAAAACGTTCTAAGACAGGAGTTCAAAAGTCAAAGGGCCGGAGCCATGGTCGAAAGACACCGGGGCCAGTTGCCGAAGATCATACAGTCAAACAGTTCACGATTCAACGTAGCCAAAAGTACTTGATATTGTTAATGTTCGGAAGCAAAAGTTATAAGAAGGAGGGAAGACAAGGGCAAGCCTTGGAAATGAAGAAAAAGGGATTTACCCAGTTTCCTAAACAGAACACAGTACCTTGTTCCAGTGGTGCAGCTGGTGCCCTGGCAGTTGTTCCTGTTGGTTTCCCGCAGACCCACGATTCCTGGAGCTTCGTTGTGAAGGAGGACGTCTGAAGGGGGTCTGCACCACACAGGGATGAAGCCGCTGCAGCGACAAGGAATAAAAGGTGTGCTCCTTAAAAACAGGAGAGGCTCTTCAGGTGGCTATCCGGACCACTACAGCAGTGTGCAGGGATTTCGACCAAGGAAGAGGATCCTCTGGCTGTAGAAGATGAGCTGGTTATCCCCACCAAGCTCAAGGGAAGAAGACTCCGGACTGGATATTCTCTAAGTCGTTGAATGGAAGATAGCTCGGGACTGCAGCAGGGCTTCACCGGGACGGGGTAGTTGCAGCAGCCGCCGTTCTCTCTGCTTCTCTTCAGTTCCTTGTAGTTCCAGTGGCGACTCTCTGACTTCTAGCCCAAAAGACCTGCCTTTTATGCGAAAAAAAACCCCATTCACACAGCCTGGCTGTCAATCACCCAGCAGGGGGGTTGTCCAGCCCAGACAACTACCCTGGCCAATGATGACAAAGTGTGACTTGGGTTTCCTAGGATACCCTGTGCAGGGGGTGACTACACCTCTCCCTCACATTCAGCCCACCTAGACACCCAGGCACCTTGAGGAGGGCTTCTGAGCAGAAGCCTGCCAAAAGACAGTGAACAAAGAAGGCGAACCTAGTTTGCCGTGCAAAGTAAAACTCAAGAAGGACTTTAACAAAAAGAAATGGCGAATAAACCCAACCAGAGCCAAAAGAAAGACGATTTGGTCAAGCGGGATTATGTTCGAGGCTAATATAATAGCCAAGAACATTACCACGTTTATTTAATATAATCGTGGTAGAAAAGTTAGGGTAGATACCACTACCACCAGCCAAGTCTAAATGTTAAAAGAGCAAAACAATGCTCTAGGAGGTACAGATAAAAAGGGATACAAGTTAACCCTTTCCAGTACTCCACGGAAGATGGGGCGTACTAGATCTCTAGTAGAATGGCTGAGTAAAGCTAATGGTAACTTTACCCTTTTCTGGGGGACAGTAGTCGCCTCAGAAATAGAGTCCAGGGAAACCTTAAAGACAAACCTGTGCCATGGCACTGAAGGTGCTGTGTACACACAAAAAGAAGGGGGCTGCTGAAGTGGTGTGCTTTAGAGTCCACAATCACAAAAACATGAGAAACACATAGCAAAACACAGGTAAGAGTGGGGGGAAAGCTCTCACTCTTACCAAGTGGAAAAAAATCAACTCCAGGAGTCCAGCAAAGCTGAGCTGCTGAGGGACTCACTAGGTGAGGGAAATTAGCCATAGATGACAATTCTCCCTAACAAGGTCTGTCTGGAGAAAGCACTGGAGTAGGTGTCAGTAATAGGGAGACCAGGGTTAGAGGCGAGAATATCCTTTTTGAACTTCTTCCTGCCAGACTTAGTGAGAAGGGTAGGGTAGTCAGTGGAGAAACAGTTAAAAAAAATGGGAGAGATAGAGAGTGCCATAGGTCTTGCGGAGGAGGGGGAAGGAAGGAGAGAGTAACAGAGGGAGGGTGGGAGATAGACAGGTTGAGGGAAAAAGGAGGGAGAAAGGGGTAGCACAGGGTAGTCAATGAGTGTAAAGACCAGAGGGGGAGTCTGTACTTCCGCTCTCTATTTGGTAGAGGAGAGACACAGAGACCCCTGCCAAGATTCTCTATTACGATAGCAATGGACGAGCAATCAAGGCCTAGCTTCTCGGGAGGTGATGCAAGCTGGTTCTTAAGTACAGTGTAGTCCCCAAGCACCCACAAAGTAATGTCTGCACACTGTATCGGTTAAAACACAGTCTTTATATAATTAATATAATTAATATTCAAGGTCACGTACACTATCACGATAACTCACTTTGTACTCCGATATCAACAATGGTAAATATATACAGTTCTAAAGTGGTACCACTAACGTTATCAGATCTCATTAAAGTGCATACGGTCAGAATGACACACAAATCAAAATAAAGAGGAAACCAGCAGTAGAGAGAGGAAGGAAGGCATGATGGTTGAGCAATTGGCAGAATACTGGTAACTACCGTTAAACCCAGTTCTGTGTTGAGATCCCCCCACCTAGGCAACCTGTAGAAGAAAGATACAAGCCCAGTCGATATATTGTTCACACTAGCCTTTCCAATAGTTCTGCAACCCCAAAGTATCTGGCGTTGTAGCGTTCTTAGTCGGGGAAATCGACAACACTTCTTGAGTGTCCTCCCTTTCAGGCAGGAGTCACGGTCGTCGAACTTCCAACGGAGAACAGGTCGAGCTATGATGGTGAAGTGGCCGCGTCGTTCCTAGATGTGCTTGTTGGCGGGGAAGTGTAAACGTCCTGCAAGGAAGAGGCCTGCGGACCACCTCGGTATCGATAGTTCTGGACCGCAAAGAGTTGAAGAACTGTGGCCCAGCAAGGACGTCGAGTCGACGGCGTCTCTGTGGTCTTTGGGTGGCGGGAAACCCACCGGTGGATGCTCCTTGGCGCGTCGATGGTCAGGCCTTCTCCGGCAGGATACAGCAGCGACGATGCGGACGAGAGCGTCCTTGGATCAATGAAGTTCTTAGGCAACGGGAGCACGGCGGCTCCAGTCGGCGACGGCGGGCGACGACAGTGGTGGACAACAGTCCGGGCGCTTCTCCTTGGAGTTCTGCAGCAATCCCTGTATGGGGTCGGCAGCCTGTCGAAGGTCTGTCTACCAGGGAGCTTAGGCAAAGATCAGCTGTGCACGATGGTCCCTCGTAGCTTGGGAAGAGGGCGCCTTACCAGGTCCTCTCTGGGTCAGTCGTTGCAGCACAGCAGCTTTCAGATTGCGAAGGAGAGCAACAGCAATTCTTCTCGTCCAGCAGGGCTCAAGGTTAAGCTTCAGTTACTCCAGTTACTCGTCGTAGTGGACTTCAGCTTCCAAACACGATTCCTAGCAGTGAGAGGTCCCCAGATATACTGTTCATCTCCCATTCATTCCGCTGGGTCATACTCAAGCATCCAATCACGACTACGGGCATTCATGCAGGCAGCCAATCAGGCACACGAGGTATTCAGGCCATTCACATCTCTCCAGACACTCACAACAAGTTATGTGTATTGGGACAAGTCCTGAGCCATTCAACACTCCAAGCTGCATTCATACTGGTTTCGGGCAGGGTTGTCTCAACCATTGTGTCAAATACCAGATACTAGACGGCCACAACATGGAATGCATATTCGTCACACACCCCATTCACCCAAGTCCCACGCACAGGCGTACCCACAATATATGGTCATTGAGAAGGCTCCAGCCAGTCTGGTCGGCACTTCTACACACTACCATATACGGAACTTCCACCCAACAGCCAGTCAGGGGGAAGGGACAGAGTCAGGGCTTCCCGGGACTTCGGGAAGATCAAGGTAACAGGTGATGGAAGGCAAGAGGCCATGGGGGCCATTTTGTCTCCATCAGGAATCTACTGATTCCAATGACAGGGCCTGGGCATCCCAAAATGGAGGACGCTCAGGGCACCAGTCATTTCAGCACAGAGCTGCCACCAGCCCGTTCCCTGCTCTGTGGCTCACACACAGGTGCCCAAAAACATAAACTAGGGGCACAGGGTTGTACCCCTACCCATGGGTGCCATAAGTGTATCCCACGGGTCTGTTCACCAAACCAAAAGAGAGAGAGCTGCACCGCCAGGAGTCCCACATGAACTCCTGCGCGGAAAACACGACAGAACACACGATAAAAAGCAGTAAAGGACAAGGATACGGAGGCCCTGTACCTCCAATGCATTTCCAGAATCACAATGAGATAAACTGATTTTTATTTGTATGTTTTTTTAAGATGCAACAAATGCATTCCAAAAATTGCTGCACAACTGAGATATGGCCCCCATTACAAGTTTGCCGGTCCACAAATAAGGTGCCAGTAACAAGGTTAATTGCTTCTTTTCTGGACCGGCAAACTATAAGTCTGCCGGTAGGGGCAATGAACTACTGGCAGGCCTGACCTGCCGGTAGTTCAAGCCCATACCGGTAGAAATTTCACTGAAGCACCGGCACCGTTGCTAAAAGTGCTGGTGCTTCATTGTTCCCATTCCTGTGGAATTCTATGGGACTCCACGGGAATGGGAACTTACTGTTTTGCCGCCACCCGTAACTTCCTGGTATTACCGGGATATCAGGCAGCGGAAACGGTAATGCGAGTCTGCCGGTAACCCGGTACTTATATATTTTAGCCCAAACTAGCTGACTATAAAATAAATTACCATCTTGATATTGCAGTTCGTTAAGCTTCTCAAACACCATTCTTTTTCTAAACCTCTATCTACTGTTTTGTTGTAATGGTTCGAGCACACATTAAACAGCTTCCGCAGGGATAATATCCCAATACATCTCCAAGCCCCCATAGTTGGTTCAGAGTTGGTTCAGAGTGAGTGTTTGTCTTTCTTGTTCTTTAATATCATTCATATTACTTACGCTCGGACACCTTTTGAAAACAACAATTGGTTCCTTAAATTTGAACTACTATTGTTCAAAGTTTTCCAGTATCGTTTTATACAGTTTGTTTTATTTTTTATGACATGGTAATGAATGTACTCACCCACATAATCCTCTGTTCCTATTGTTCCTCTTGATTCCTGTCCTTAGTTTCAAGGAAAGCTTGTCTATTATTGTTCCCTCTTGGCCATCTTCCTAAATTGCCTCTTTCCATAACCTCTTTTTTGCAATTAATCAATCAGCATATTAATTTCAGCCTTATAGATACTCTTCATACTAATTTTCCTTCTTAATCTCAATAATTATCCCTAGGGTACATTTTCCATAATTTGTTTCGGATTGTAACCTTAGGGTGTCCATCATGGGATGTTCACTGTTATTAGTTTACTGTAGAATTCCTCCATGATCAGCAAGGTGAGAGGATACCTCAACAGAGGGGCTTTTAGCCATCTTTTAATTCTTCCCTAGTGATTGTTTCTGTGGCCTTTTTGCTTTATTCAACATCTTTGGATATTTTCTAAACTTCGCAGAAAGAACTTAACATCTTTTAGGTCAGATTTCAAGATTTCTGGCCCTGGCCATTCCTTCAGACTCCAACATGTGATGCTCTGTTTGGTAGGTGCCATGAATTGGGGGCGGTGGCGGTAAGACGACAAAGCAGAATGAGCAGGACATGTTCATGCACTACCTTCCCAAAGTAAAAAAAAAAAAAAAAACTGTCAAGCATGTGGCAGCTTAAATGCCAGTGGCATGGTCTTAACAGGAGAGAATGGCAAAGGTGTGAATGATATTGGCAAGGCAATAAACACTGGCCACCGTCGGAATAGTACTGGCATTCAGGCTTTTCTGGGCATGTGATCCGAGGCCACCAATAAGTTGCCTGTGAAAGTATTAAGTTATGCTTGGTCTTTGATGTGAACATGTAACATAATTGCTCGCATGGGATCAAAGCGCATTAGGTATCAATAGCTTTTTGGTAAGTATTCTTGAATGGGTATCATGGACAGGTGTTTAAAACCTGTTGAATGTGAGCTCAAGATGCTACTCACATAATCATCCCAATGAATGAGGAATGTCTGTGGGAAATGGCCCAAATAATCCAACATGGGGCTTTCGGCTGTTCCCATGGTATACCAGTCCCCCTTTGCATTCTACGGGGATTGAATGAGGCAAATGAGACATCACTGCATGTGCATGAAATCCTCATGATATGTACCTGCTTCCAAATGCATGCGATGATTCTTCTGACATTTCTACCATGTGCAATGTTCTCAGTATGAGCACCGATGAGATGCACATTGGCTGTAGCCATTGCAACACCACCCTACCATCTCGCCAGTTCATTTAATTTTATTGTGCCTGGTTTCAACAGACATAGCAATACCAGGCACAATCCGAGATACTGAAGCTGAGGGCATTGAAATTAGCATAGATAATGGTACATAATACAAGTGTACGTGCCCAGTAAATACCATGTGGTGGGTCGCCTTGAATTCTGCAATGCACTTAATGAGCTGTATGGGGAAAATTCCAGGTAAAGCCGTTTTGAGCATACGTTTTCCCCCATCATACCTACCATGCATAAGCACGAAAGAGAACATTCTCTTGCAATGCTTTTGCATTTTTTAAATGATTATATGCATTTGTTATGTGTACATTTACCCAAAGCACTAAATCAATTTAATATTGAAGGAGCAGAAATATGTGATTATTAAATCTCATATATGTTTCTGTTTTAGGGAAGTGGAGGAAGAAGGCTCAGACCTGGTAGGTAGAAATACATTTTTTGTTATAGTAAGCAGTATGTAGGATTCTGCCCCGGATGTGGTAACTATGAATCTTACCTTACTTGAATGATTTCCCTTGTGCCATTATAAGCAAATATATTGCCAAAACAATATATTTACAAACAACACTACAAGAAATTGAGAAACATACCGCTGCACATTCATAATAACATTGGCAGGTCCCCCGATGATAACAATAATATTAATTAATGAGAGTAATAATTACAATATTGAAATTGCCACTTTGATAAATAGCTTTACCTTTCATTAAGGGGGACGACTCACAACGACATTACCAGGAATAAATGTGGCTTAACCGTGAATTATTTCTAGAGAGGGCTTTACAATTCACAAAAATAGGTACTCTGGATAACTCTAATTTGCTCCTGATTAGTAGGCACACTTTGGTACCTCTGAATTAGCAGGAGTAGGTCAGAGATAGTTATAGTAACTTATAGTGTGCATCACATAGCCCTCTTAGGAGTAAGTTAATAGTTAAAAACGGTAGTTTCTTTTTGTATTTGCTACACCTTGTTCAATTTTCAAGTACGTAAAATTTGCCATTTTTAGAAGATGACAACGCATTGTTTCTTAAATGTAAAATTGTAATTGTTCTGTTCCTATTCAAGCAATGGCACCCATGGATCCAGAATGTAGTGGCAGATACATGCACAGATTTAGGTTTGAGTGCATGTAAAGTATATTTGTTGTTTTTCTAGTGATGTACCCATTTGACATTCTTCCACATTGAGGGATAGAACACCCTGAAAGAAACCAACATTCGCCAAAGTAGAGAATTATAAAAATGCAGACAATATCAAATACTCCTTAGATCGATTTTTTTCAAGTTTTCACACATAAGCAAACGTCAGAGAATGTATTACAAGTAGTTTTAAAAGAGTATTATTCATCCAAATATTTTAAATGCATTACAATATTGTACCTTTAAAGAATCCTGTTTAGAAATTTGTTTTTCTCTTGGGTTTATGTTTAGTTTCGTAAGATTGTTACTAAGAGTTAATATGATTTAAGGCTTTAAATGTTGAAATGTGTTAACTGTTTTTTCCTGCTTTTTCTTTTTATAAGTAGCATGGTGCTCATTATTTGTCTGCTTTGATTGTCAAAACGACCCATCATCACTCTCTCAGTTCTTGCTTTAACAAAGTACAGCCATTGCAGTTTATGAAACACAACCGTAACTTTTACGTCCAGGTGCTGTTACTCCTTTTGGAATGGATTGTGTCCTCCCATGTATTCCTCATCTTATTATATCTCAATATTCAACTTCAGATGCTTCTGAAAGATGCGTGTCTATGCCTGTTGACTCAATGTCCCTCGAGGGCCTCCATCTCGATGTCGACGTTATCGATGGTATATAGCGCGCACAGAGACTGTTGGCTTCAGTAATGTTTTTCTGCAAGAGCTATAGCTTCGGAAGATCGGGGGAACTTTGGTTCCTTGACAAGAAACCTTTTGTATTTAGTAAAAAGGGCATAGTCGTCGGCATCATCGACTCCGAGATCAGGGATAAAAAAAGGTCACAACGGTGGGGTGAAAAATGTCCCTTATGGACCCCCACCAGGTGTGTCGGTGGTGCTTAGGATACACTGATTTAACATCAGAGTGTGGGTTCTGCCTATCAATGACAGCGAAAGCCATGAAAGAGCATATAGGGAAGTTATCTGCAGATAGGTCTCATAAATCCCCTTCGACAACCTTGTCAAAAAAAGTGATCCTCCGAAAAGTCGAGAGACAACTCTCCTCGTCGGAAGAAAGCTAAAATGTCCTGATCACGCAGTGACTCACACCACTTGTCATCAACCTCATGGCGGTCAAAGAAAAGGCACCACACATCTTCGTTGTTGAGTTCCTCCCCAGAACGGGTCTCCTATCCAACTAAAGCAGACTCACCGAAAAAAAGGGAAAGGACAATACCTGTGTGCCCTCAGGCCGGGTGTCCAGGAGAAAACTCCTCGGGAGCCCTCACAGGTTCCCTTGAGTAGAGAAAAGACTCCTTCAAATACAAAGTCATCAACGTCAACAATGCCATCGGCACCGAAAGACTCCGCGTCGATGTCTAAAAAATCCTTGACGCCACAATCGCGAAGCCCTCGACGTCAACGCCGTTGAAGACTTCAACGCCATTGTAAAGACTGGTAGGGGGTATCTGTACTTCCGCTCTCTATATGGTAGAGGAGAGGCACAGAAGACCCCATCCAAGATTCTCTATTACGGTAGCAATGGACGAGCAATCAAGGCCTATCTTCTTAGGAGGTGATGCGGGCTGGTTCTTAAGTACAGTGTAGTCCCCGAACCCCCACAAAGGAATGGCCACACACTGTATTACTGAAAACACAGTCTTTATATAATTAATATTCAAAGGTATGTACACGATCACAATAACGCACTTTGTACTCGGAAGTCAACAATGATAATATATACATTTTTAAAGTGGTACCACCAATGTTATCGAATCTCATTAAAGTGCATCAACTGTACGGTTAAAATGTCAGAGAGATCAATAACGAGGAAACCAGCAATAGAGATAGGCAGGAACGTAAAATGGTTGAAACAATAGGCAGAATGCTGACCCCTATCACTAGGCACAGTTCTGTGTGGAGATCCCCCCACCTGGGCAACCTGTAAGTAAAGATATATAGCACAAGCCCAGTCCATATATTGTTCAATAGTCTTATTTCCTCCTATTAAGGTTTTACCCCCCCAATGTACCTGGTGGAGTAGAGTTCTTTGAAGATGCATTGACCGATCCTTCTTGAGTGACTCCCTTTAAAGCAGGAGCCACGGATCGTCGAGAGGCGTTGAGGAACTCGGCGTTCGGTGTCGGGGAATCGACGGCCCTACTTGAATGCCCTCCCTTTAAAGCAGGAGTCACAGGTCGTCGAACGTCCGACGGTGAACAGGTGGAACTATGGCAGGGAAGTGGCAGCTTCGTTCCTAGTGGTGCTCGTCGACGACAGAGCGTTGGCGTCCTGCAAGGGTGAGGTGTGCGGGGCACCTCGGTGACGATAGTTCGGGACCGCAAAGAGATGATGAAGAACTGTGGCCCAGCAAGGGCGTCGAGTCGTCGGCGTCTCTGTGGTCCTTAGGTGGTGGGAAACCCACCGGCGGATGCTCCTCGGCGCGTCGACGGTCGGGCCTTCTCCAGCGGGATAAAGCGGGCGACGATGCAGACGAGAGCGTCCGATGATCAAATGAAGTTCTTAGGCAAACGGGAGCACGGCGGCTCCGGGCGGCGACGGCGGTCGTCAACAGTGGCGGGCAACAGTCTGAGTGCTTCTCTTTGAGATTCCGCGGCAGTCCCCGTCTCGGTCGGCAGCCTGTCGAAGGTCTGTCTACCAGGGAGCTTTGGCAAAGATCAGCTGTGCACGATGGTCCATCGTAGCTCGGGAAAAGAGCGCCTTACCAGGTCCTCTCTGGGTCAGTCCTTGGAGACACAGCAGCTTTCAGAATGTGAAGGAGAGCCACAGCAATTCTTCTCGTCCAGCAGGGCTTCAAGGTCAAGCTTCAGTTACTCCAGTTACTCGTCGTAGTGGACTTCAGCTTCTGAACACGATTCCTAGCAGTGAGAGGTCCCCAGATATACTGTTGATCTCCCATTCATTCCGCTGGGTCACACTCAAGCATCCAATCGCGGCTAAGGGCATTCATGCAGGCAGGCAGCCAATCAGTCACACAAGGTATTCAGGCCATTCTTTTCTCTTCAGACACTCACAACAAGTTATGTGTATTGGGACAAGTACCGAACCATTCAACACTCCAAGCGGCATTCATACCGGTTTCGGGCAGGGCTGTCTCAGTCATTGTGTCAACCACCAGATGCTAGACATCCACAACACAGAATGCATATTCGTCACACACTCCATTCACCCAGGTCCCACCCACAGGAGGTACCCACAACATACATCGCCGGGAAGGCTCCAGCTAGTCTGGCTGGGCCTTCACAACAACACCATATATGGCACTTCCATCCAACAGCCAGTCAGGGGGAAGGGACAGAGTCAGGGCTTCCCAGGACTTTGGGAAAACAAGTTAATGGGTAATAGAAAGCAAGAGGCCGCAGGGGCCATTTTGTTTTACATCCGGAATCAGCTGATCCCAATGGCAGGGCCGGGGTATCCCAAAATGGAGGATACGCCGCGCGCCTGTGAAATTCAGCATGGAGCTGCCACCAGCCCATACCCTGCTCTGGGTGCCATAAGGGTATCCCACGGGTCCGTTCACCAAACCAAAAGAGAGAGAGCTGCACCGCCAGGAGTCTCATATGGACTCCTGTGTGGAAAACACGACAGAACACATGATAAAAAGCAGTAAAGGACAAGGATACGGAGGCCCTGTCCCTCCGATGCATTTCCAGCATCACAGTCGCCCCCCCAGACTGAGGTGGAGGGTGCATAATCTCCCACGGGATAGACACCCTCATCCAGACAGTCAACATACCTTCTGGAAAGGCCATCTGCATTATCGTGACTCTTCCCTGCTCTGTGCTCTATGGTAAGGTCTAGCCCTTGCAGGCTAATGGACCACCTGAGCCACTTCAGGGGCTTATGATCTGTTTTGACCTTGAAGGTAGACCCCGTAAGGTAGGGCCTAAAACGCCTAAGGCTCCAAACTATACTAAAACACTCCTTTTCAACAGTAGCCCACCTAAGTTCTCTACCCTTAAGTTGTCTACTGATGAATATGATAGGTTGTTCTCTCCCTGTGTCATCTAACTGGGACAAGACAGCTCCAATTCCGGTGTTGCAGGCATCCGTCTGGACGATAAAGGGTCGGCTGTAGTCAGGCGCACACAACACAGGTGCCCTACACAGACTTTCTTTCAAGCCATCAAAGGCCCTCTGACAGTCTTCAGTCCAATTAACCTTCCTAGGCTGTTTGGGTGAAGTTAGAGCTGTCAGGGGTGCAGCTATGGTTCCATAGTCTGCCATGATATTGCAATAGTACCCAGTGAGGCCCAAAAAGGCTCTCACCTGAGTTTGAGTAGTGGGAGTCTCCCAGTCCTATACATCCTGTACCTTACTGGGGAGAGGTTGGATTTGACCCCTTCCTACCTCATGACCAAGATACGTGACTTTCCCCTGAGCTATCTGGCACTTGGTGGCCTTGATAGTGAGGTTAGCCCTTTTCAAGGCCTGCAACACTCTACCCAGATGTGTCAAGTGCTCTTCCCAAGTGGAACTGTAGACGGCAATGTCGTCTAAATAAGCCCCACAAAAGGCTTCCAGCCCACTGAGAGCATGATTGACCAATCTCTGGAAGGTGGCAGGGGCATTCTTCAACCCAAAAGGCATGACCCTAAACTGGTAGAGTACCTCTTGTGTTGAGAACGCCGTCTTTTCCTTGGCATGGTCCGTCAGAGCTATTTGCCAATAGCTTGAGGTGAGGTCAAAGGTGCTCACAAATTTGGCACCACCTATGGTGTCCACGAGCTCATCAGCCCTGGGATATGGGTGCGGGTCAGTTTTGGTGACGGCATTGACTCCTCAGTAATCCACACAGAACCTCCAATCCTTGGTACCTGTCTGGGAACTTGCCTTGGGGACAAGGACCACGGGACTGGACCAGGGACTGGTTGAGGGTTCAATAACACCCAGATCCAACATCTTGGCGACCTCAGCCTGGATGTGGTTCTTAACTGTATCTGACATTCGGTAGCTCCTGCTCTTGACAGGCATGCTGTCACCAGTGTCAATCTTGTGCTTACACCACGGCGTAAGGCCTGGCGTCAGCGAAAACAGAGAGGCATACTGCTGCAGCAAAGTCCTGCAGGCCCTCTGCTGCTCGGTTGTCAAATCTGGAGAGAGATCCACTCCCTCCACTGAGCCATCCTGAGGGTTGCTATGCAGCAAATCAGGAAGGGGCTCACTCTCATCCTCTTCTTGCTCTGAAGCCAGCAAGAGACATGAGACCTCAGCTCGCCTGTGGAAAGGCTTGAGCCTATTAACATGGAATAGTTGAGTGGCTACCCCTGGGATTCCCATGTCAACCAGATAATTCACCTCGCCCATCTTGGAGATTATCCTGAAGGGTCCAGTCCATTTATCTGCCAATGCCCGAGGCTTGGTAGGCTCCATCACGAGGACCTCCAGTCCCGGAGTCCAATCCACTTGCGATGCTTAAGGTCATGCCAGTTTTTGTTCAATTCCTGGCTGGCCTTGAGATTCGCTGTTGCCTGACCCATCATCTGTGTCATCCTCCGTCTGAGGCCTAACACATAGTCACCCACTTGCTTGGCGGTACCGGGAGGGTTGGCTTACAAACCTTCTCTGATCAAGGCAAGGGGCCCTCTCACGGGATGTCCAAAGAGTAACTCAAAGGGGCTGAAACCAACACCCTCTTGAGGTACCTCCCTGTAAGCAAACAGCAGGCATGGCAGGAGGAGATCCCATTTCCTCCTTAGGGGCTCTTCCAAATTACCTAGCATGCCCTTGAGAGTTTTATTAAATCTCTTGACCAGACCATTGGTCTGTGGGCGGTAAGAGGTGGAGAACTTGTAGGTTACCCCGCACTCTTTCCACATGGGTTTCATTTAACCAGACATGAAGTTGGATCCTCTGTCAGAGACAACCTCCTTGAGGAATCCAACACAGGTGAAAATGCCCAGGAGAGCCCTGGCGACCACCTTGGCAGTAACAGTCCGAAGGGGTATAGCCTCAGGGTACCTGGTGGCATGATCTACCAAAACCAGGATGAACCGATCTCCACCGGACGTGGGAGGGTCAAGGGGACCGACAATGTCGATGCCCACCCTCTCAAATGGTGTGCCAATCACTGGCAATGGCTGCAGTGGGACAATGACACTGCCTCCAGTCTTGCCAGACAACTGACAAGTTGGGCAGGTCCTGCAGTGGGACTCCACTTCTACTCCCATCCGAGGCCAGTAAAAATGGGCAGAGAGCCTCTGCTTAGTCTTCTTGGTACCAAGATGACCAGCCAAGGGCACCTCATGTGCCAACTGCAGTAGGAAGGGCCTGTAAACCTGGGGTACCACCAACCTCTTGAGGGCACCAGGTTCAGGCTTAGTGGGCTCACTAACAAGGAGCTCACCCTCCCAATAAATCTGGAATGTCCTAGGCACTTCTCCTTGTGCCTGGGACAGGGCCTGTTTCCTCAGACCCTCGAGAGAGTGACACTCTTGCTGTCCTTTACAGAAGTCTGCCCGGGAGGGTCCCCCTTCAGCTAACAAGCATTGAAGATCGGGATGATCCTCCGGGTTGAGAACCTCTCCCACAGGAGAGTCTTCTGGCTCTTCTCCCACAGGAGTTGAGACGGGGTTTACCACTGGACCCAGCCCGTCCAGAGCATGGATCCCAATGGGTGTTGTAGGAACAGCAGGAAGAGAAGGAGCTCCCTCCACAGAGGTGGCCTTCTTGTTCTTCCTTCGTCTTGCCGTAGGCCGCGCCTTCGGCTCGGGTACCTGACTCACAGCCCGACCCGGGGTCACCTGTGACCTAGTGACCGCAGCAGCAGTCATGGGAAGACCATCCACGATCAATCCCAACTCGACTAGATCATTTCCTGACAGAATGTTAGCAGGGACATTGTCCTAAACCAGGACAGGAAGCTTTGCTGTCTTGTCTCCAATTACGAGTGTGACTAAAGTTACAGGCGATAATTTGGGAGGCCCACCAGCTAACCTGGTGGTTCTCAGAGGAGCACCTACATAGTCCTCTGGCTTGAGCAGGGTCCTGTCCACCACTGTCATGCTTGCCCCAGTGTCTCTCAAACCAGTAGAAGGCTGGCCATTCAGGAGGACACTTCTCAAAAATCTACGGGTGTTCTGTGGGATAGTCACCAGTACTCCTCCGTACTGGTCCCAGGCCCCAAGGGACACTAAGGAAATCTCTACGGGAGCACCAAATGTGATCCCGGTAGAGGAGGGGAGGACAGTGTCCTCCACCTCAGACATGGGGTAAGGGTAGGTCAGGCTGACAGCTTGTACTCCAAGTGCCTTACCATTACACTTGGAGTCACCCCTTCTGTGATCCAGAGCCCCACAATCCCAACAAGTGCCGGGAGTGCGGGGTACGGTACTGGAACCACCAGGAGCCTGCTTTGCAGCAGGTGGACCAATACTCTTATTCCCACCCACAGATGACTTATCCGCACTAGATTGTTGGGTCTTCGGGGAGGAGGGTTTAGGTTTACCCGACTGTGACTGCTTTTGGGACTCCTCAGCTTTCTGAGAGGCCCCCTTTTCTTTGTCCTTGTCCTTCCCACTGGAGTCCTTAGGGGACACCCGGTGGGAGACCCACTTGTCAGCCAACCTAGCCAGCTTAAAGGGATCCAAAATGTTCTGGTCAGCAACATACTGACGCATCTCCGGTGAACAGGCTTCAGAAAAACGCTCAAAAAACAACAGGTGGGACAATTCAACAAAAGTTTTCACCTTGTAACCATCAATCCACCCCATCATATTCATGTGCGCAGCACTCACCCAGTCAACCCAAGACACATTCTCTCTTTTCTTAAAATCCCTGAACCTTTCAAGGTATTGGGTAGGTGTCTTGCCAAACTTGGCAATCAAAGCAGATTTCATACACTCATACTGACCCCTTTCTTCCACACTCAGCTTCAGAATACAGTCATACCCAGTCTGAGGCACTCTGCTTAGCAAACACTTAGCCCAATCTCTTTTGTCAACATCATGAATTGCACAAGCCATTTCAAACGCTTAAATCCATTGGAGGATAACTGAACCCTCCACAAACACACCAACCAAATCTTTCATGAATTTAGTGGCTGGGGACCTGACACTCTCACAGGGTTTCGCTGAAGTCTCCACTCTAGCTTTCTCTAGCTGGATTCTCTGACATTCAGTGTCCTTGTCTTTGAGTTCAAGATCCCTATTCTTGAGTTCAACTTGTTGAGCCAGCTCCTCCTTCTTAAGCTCAGCATCTATTTCCGAACAAAAAACTGACAAGCAAGTACAGAGCGTCGAGCAGTGACCCCTATTATCTGAAAAAACATCCATCTCCTGAAAGTTTGGCAGTTCAGGCTGCCACTTCTACATCCAAACAAAATGCATACCCAACTATCCCCTGGATAGAGATGACAAGCGTTATGATGGGAAAGATGCAATGTGCGAATCCCTCCAGACTGGTCTCGGCTCTGTTGACAGTATCAGCAGAGCGATGGCGTCTAGCGCTTTAATGCGCAGATTTGCCTGGTTGAGAATGTCTGGTTTTGCCCCAAATGTGCAATTTCTACTTCTTAACATGCCCTTTGACGACACACATTTATTTGGCAGCAAGGCTAATGAGAGTCTGGAGAAGCTGCAGACCTCCAAAGCAGCAGCCAAATCCCTTGGCCCAGCAATCAGACAGATACAAACTTCCCCACTGGTACAGCTTGCAGGGGAAGGACCTTTCGCTATTACTCCTCAGTTGGAAGAGTGAGAGCACTGTGGAATCAAAGAGGTCAGAAGAGTTTCCCTCGTGGTGAAGGGGAAGAGGTGCTAAGACCGCCTAGGCAGGGGCTAGTTTACCATCAGCCGCGGCATCAGCCACCTCAAAACTGCTCTGAGGCCTTAGTCCACAAAACCCTGGTGGGAGGCAGACTCTCACAGCATCTGAAAGAATGGTGGGGTATTACTTCAGATGCATGGGCATTAGAAACTGTATCCCAGGGTTACTGCCTACCATTTCTAAAAAGGCCTCAGGATCATCCACCAGGGAACAGCTCTTTCAAAGTTCCAGATCCGCTCCTTATACAGGACATCTTTATCCTGCTAGAGAAAGGTACTATAGAACCGGTACCTGTAGCAGAGAGGAACAACTGTTGGTACTATTGTTACTTTCTAATCCCCAAGAAGGACGGAGGATTGAGACCCATCTTGGACTTAAGAGACTTGAACAAGTTCCTCAGGAAGGACAAGTTCAAGATGCTTACCCTTTCTCAGATCCTTCAGGCCCTCCAGCTTCAGGACTGGATGGTATCATTGGACCTTCAGGATGCTTACTTTCATGTGCTAATCCATCACAAGCACAGAAGATACCTGTGGTTCGCTGTTGGCGGTTCTCATGATCAGTTTCTAGTTCTGCCATTTGGGCTGACCTCCGACCTAGGGTTTTCACCAAGTTGATGGCAGTGGTGACAGTGAGTCTCGGGAGAGGCGGGATCCACGTCTTCCCCTTCCTGGACGATTGGCTGACCAGGGCTGCTCTCTCACACAGGTACTGGAACATCTCAGCTCCACCTGTCACTCCCTCCACAGACTGGACTTCTCCCTCAACTTCAAGAAGTCCCACATGATACCATCTCAAAGGCTCCAATTCATCGGGGCTGTCCTAGACCCATCCTTGGGAAAAGCCTTGCCACCTGAGGTGAATGCTCAAGACATTCTGCAGATGATCACAAAATTCCAGAGTGCCCAGCGTCTTCCGGCCTTTGATTTTCTGAGGTTGCTCGGCTTCATGGCATCCTGTACTTTTCTGGTGCCAGAGGCTCGCCTGAGAATGTGATCTCTCCAATGGGCTCTCAGGACTCAACGGTCCCAATTCTCAGACAGGATGTCAGACCTTCTTCAAGTTCCAAGCAAAGTAGCACAAGACCTTCTGTGGTGGACCTACCAGGAAAACATTCTGAAGGATGAACCATTTTAGTAACCATGGCCGGAGATAATGGTAGTTATGGATGCCTCACTCATGGGGTGGGGGGCACATGCCAATGATCTGACAATCAGCGGTCGTTGGTCTCCATCGGAGTCCAAACTACACATCAACCTTTTATAGCTGAGGACAACCAGACTAGCGCGGAAGGCCTTCCTGCCCTCTGTAAGGGGAAAGAACATTTTGATAATGACAGGCAACACAGTGACCATGTACTACTTCAACAAGAGAGGAGGTGTAGGGTCACTACCACTGTACAGATAGGCAATGAAGCTCTGGTTCTGGGCAATTCAAGAAGGAATCTCCCTGTCGGCAGTTCACCTAGCCGGAGAGGAGAACACAGCGGCGGATGATCTGAGTAGGCAGAGCATAGTCTGCCACAAGTAGGAACTAGCTCAGGAAGTTCTTCAAGGGATCTTCACCCTTTGGGGAACCCCTCAAGGGGATCTGCTAGCGACCAGTGTCAACCAGAAGTGCGAACTGTTTTGCTCCAGGAAATTTCCCCCAAGAGGAGCTCTACGCGACACATTTGTGTTGGACTGGGAGTTTCCACTCATGTATGCATTTCCTCCAGTCCCCGTCATTCCTCAAGCCATTAGGAGGTTGAGAAAGTTTTGGAAATCCATGATCCTAATTTCTCCGGATTGGGCCAGGAGGACGTGGTAACCTGGACCTACTGTACATGTCCATCTGCCCTCCAATACGTCTGCCACAAAGAGAGGACCTTCTCTAACGAGAGGAGGGTCAGGGTCTCCATCCAGTGGTCAAGACACTCAACCTTCACGCATGGTTTATGAGAGGTTGAGATATAAGCATTGGGACCTTACAGATGACGTAATGGAGATTTTGCTTTTGGCCAGAAGGCCAGCAACGAAGTCCTTGTACCGCTGCCATTGGAACAGGTTCTGCAGCAGGTCCAGGGATAAGAATGTGGACCCTTTTACATGCTGTACACCTATGGTGTTATGATTCCTGTTACACCTGGCTCTTCTGGGGCTCCGCGTTGGCACAATTAAAGGGTATCTGGCAGTGCTATCTATTTTTAAGCGCTCCTCTGAAGAAGTATCCATGGTCAAGATTCCGCTCGTTATACAATTTTTGAAAGGATTGACAAATGTTTTTCCTCCGGTCCCTTTCCAAGTTCTTTTTAAGTCCCCACCTAGTTCTGGGCTCCATTCGAGCCTATTCACTCCTGTTCTTTAAGAGTGTTAACTTTAAAGACCATCCTTTTAGTGCCTCTTACATCAGCCCGTAGTGTGAGTGAACTTAAGCCTTGTCCTGTAAGCCTCCTTACACAGTCATCTTTTGGAATAGAGTGGTCCTTAAGGTTAAACCTACCTTTCTACCAAATATTGTGTCTGAGTTTCATTTAACTCAAACAATCATTCTACCTTCTTTTTTTCCTCCACCTCATCCTGAAAAGCAAGAGGAGAGGCTACACAGACATGACCCAAAGCATGCACTTAGTGTCTACATTTGCAGGATGTCTAAATTAAGACAATATGATCAACTTTCTGTTGGTTACAGAGGCCATAAGTTGGGTATGGCGGTCTCAAAACAAACCTTATCTAGGTGGATCATCCTAGCAATCTGTGAATGCTACAGATGAGCTGGAAAAGATCCTCCTGGTGGTCTCAGAACATATTTGACCAGAGGCATGGCTACTTCCTCTGCCTTACAGAGGGGATTCTCAATTCAGGGTATATGTGCAGTTGCAACATGGTCCTCGGTCCACACATTCACCAAGCATTATAGTCTGGACTCCTTCTCAGGCCGGGAATCTGTTTTTGGGAAGGCAGTGTTACATTCTGTACACACAGACCAATAAAGAACTCCTAAATTATTATTAGATTGAAAATTCTGACTCCCTCTTCCGGAAATACAAACACTGCTCTGGGAGTCTATCGTAAAATGAGGAATACGTGGGAGGACACAATATATTTGAAGAACAAATTACTTACATGTGGTAACGTTCTTTCGACTGGATGTTCCTCCCATGTATTCCTCATCGCCCCTCCCAGCCTACCCCACAGTAGAATTTCCTTTTTATTGCAGTTTAGGCTCTTTCAGGGTGAGTAGCTGTTGGGCGTAGGATAAACCAATACACATAGAAATCGGAACAGAAGCCAAGGGTTGCTACACGCGCTACATTCCATCAATGACATCGACGCCGAGACTGAGGCCCCCTGCTAGAAAAGATTTTCCGAAGCAGCTGAAGCTTGGTATGTAAATATCATAAGATGAGGAATACGTGGGAGGAACATCCACAGGTAAGTAACTTGTTCATCTTTCTGGAAATAATGCTCCTGCAACCGGCCAAGCTAGGAAATTGGCTTTTCTTAGAAACATCAGCGTTTTTTACAATTTAGAGGTCAGCCCCTCTACCCCCGCCCCCTGGCATGTGGCCCTCCCTTCACACACCATCCGTCCCTATCACTTATACATACACGGCCTAAGCGCCCTACCTATAGTTAATGTTTTTCAGCTTACCGGTTGGAGAGTTGCTTTTAGCGTCCTTCGTTTTATGTCCTTTTGGGTGTATTTTATGTTGTTATCTTTTTACTATACAGTCTATTTACAGTGCAACTGCCTTCATATTCAGATTTGTGGGGCTGTGCTTCAAATGCGCTTTCTTTGTTTAAAAAAAAGAATTTCTTTTTCAATATATACGTTTTTATATGTTAATGATGATTTGCAACATGCCAAGATAAATAAGGAGTTAACATTTTTAGGCAATTCAAGTATGAGAGCAGGAAAGACATTTTTAGGCAATTCAAGTATGAGAGCAGGAAAGACATTTTAAGAAGAAGGGGTGACAGGAAAGGAGAGGAGGGTAAGGGAGAGTGCAGAAGAGGGTAAGTAGATAGGTTATGTCAAGAGGGCGGAACAACTGATGTACAAGAGTAGGGTAAATACACAGCAGTCACAGGTATCGCACAGTCTAAACATTCTTGATAGATGAAAAGCGATAAAAACGTTCACTACATAGTGCTCTAAAATGTTTAAGATGGAGGGATTCCTTATCTTGAGGTGTTTAGGTGTGGTTAGTAGGTTCAGGTTGTTCAGGAATAGTCGAATAGTCCTATGCGGGGGGCGCCTTTTAATTTTCTCTGGGTCTTCTCCGTCTTACATGCCCATGAATAATTTGATCCCGGCGGATAATGCCTTGGGCTGAGAGTAATCTGGTCCTGGTTCTTATTTTCTAGGCCTTCATAGTAGCTGTTGTTGTGTAGTTTCTGATCTGAGGGATCTAGTAGGTATATAATAGTTAAACAAACTGGTCAGGTAGTTTGGCCCTACATTCCAAAACGCCTCGTGGGAAAGACAGATGTTTTTCTGGACTATGTGTTACCCCACAGGTAGCCATATTTGTAATCTAATGGCGGGGAAGTGTAGTCCCTGGGTTTGAGGCCTGAGATCATTCTAGACACCTCAATCCTTAAGAATTGGACTTAGCAGATATTTTTCTTGGGGAAATGTATAGAATATATGCTATTGCAGTAATCTTTTTTGGATATAACCAGGTCATATTTGTTATGAGTGTTCCTAATAATTGAATTGATAGGGGGCAGAGGGCTGAGGTTATTAAGGTGTTAACAGTGATATCAAGGTTGTTCGGATCAGGGTTTGAAAGCTGGTGGGATAATGGCATCTGCTCTTAATGCTGCCATTATCCGGCCAGCATTCTAAATTGATTCTCCATTCCTCTTGCGCCAAATGTTGTGGACTCTCTAAGCTGCCAGTGCACTTACTGTCCTCTAATTGCTTTTAGGGGGTTCACCACTGCACCGGCTGTTATTTTCTGCCCTACCTCATGCACCTCTGCCCCGTAGTGCCCTCTAATCACAGGCCCCCTATGCACTTATCTACTGTTGAGCCCGTTCCACCTCCCGCCATGGCATAACTTCCTGCCTGTCAGTTCCTTTGCAGCAATTCCTGCTTTGCAAGGTGGCGTGCTCAAAGACCTATATTTGTCACATAACCCATTTTACCCATCAGGCTAAAGTAAGTGAGTCAACTGTCTGGTACGGTCATTTGAAAGAAATTAATAATTGAAAGGGGGATATGCCCTAAAATCCTTAATGTGTAGATAACCTATCAATTCATAAATAGTGATTCACACATAATTTCCTCAAAGCAGGATACTGTAAAACTCTTGAACCATACACATCCTGTCTGGATTCAACAGCCATTCCTCAGAGGATTTTTCCCCCCTCTTTGGTCTTTCACTCCCCAGATCACCTTTGTCCTCAAGGGAGAACAGCCTAAAGAAGCTCTCTGTCCAGCCATTGACAGGCCATTGACAGGTTGTGACCCCAGGGAGATTCTACTTGTCTCAAATGCAAGAACTCCATGCAGCAGTACTGGCACTAACACAGTAAGTGCAGGCCCTCAAAACAGAAAATACAGCCCTGCAGCAGGCTGTATCTACATGTAATACCATCACTCTAGACCTTCCCTGATCTGGCCTTGTGGGTCTGCTGTAAAGAAGCAAGTCCAAAAAATTGAAAGAGTTCCTTTATCTTTAGACCACACCAGTTTGCCTCCTCTTGGGCTCATTTCGGATTCCTGATTAGTTACCTAGAAAGCAAGGTCGTATTCTAGGTGACCCCACTAGTTATGCAGGCGGCATCTCCTCTTCCTCCTCTTACACTACTACTCTTCCTCTTACTCTACTACTGCTCCTTTTTGTCTTTGGTGATCTAGGGGACCTCCTTTTTCATACGCAAGCTCGCTGACTCAATCTGGCAGCTTTGCGAGTAACGGGGTATTGTGGTGCCAAGCGTGGCTTCTTTCTTCTTTGATCATGGTGCACCAGTGCCTCTGGCTTTCTTTGTTGGCTTCGCTCCTGCCCCAGGAATTCCCGGTGTCTCTGCACAGCTCCTTCACTGGTCGTGCACCGCCGTGGCTCCGGCCGGTTGCTCCCTCTTGGGAAGGGGTACTGGTGTGCCTGCAGGACTGAAGCTTTGCGGTGTGGCTTTTCTCTGCTGCTGTCGTTTTGGGTTCTTCTGTTTGGCATGTGGGTCCCAGTTTTGGCTTCTCTTGTTGGACCTATGTTGTTGGTTTTCTATATCACGCTGATGTTCTCTGCAATGGAATGGAGGCACTGGCGAGTATTTGGAATATGAGGCAAGGTGGGAGATAAGGGTCTGCACAAATGCATACTGGTACAGGGGAGAGGGGCCAGGATTGGGTCTGAGGTGCGTTGTGACAGCCCCCACTCTTGAAAAGGTGTCACATACCTCCACCCTTTCCTTCGAGTTCCCTCCTTGTCCGTGGCTGCTGGCTGCCTGATTCCCCAAACCAGGAGGGGAGTTTCTTGAGTTTTGAACCACTTTCAGGCACTGGCCAAAAAGCTGAATATCTGTACCAAGTAACACTTCCTCCGGAAGCCTAGACAATACTATCATCGCCATCACGATCTCTTGGTCAAACGCGTATGGTTAAAGTGTCTTGGGGAGTGATTTGCATCTCTGAGGATACAGATCATTTGGACTGTATGTATCTATATATAAACTTTATTCGAATAGTACAATACAATTAATTAAAGTATACAAAAATAAATACAAATGATAATCATATAAAAGGTAATATAAAATTGTAAGAATCACTGGTATCAGTCACAATCGACACAAGAACCTTATAATACATTTAGGTACTGTGTTCAAATATGCAGAGCCCTACTCATGAATGCATTCACAAAAGACAATGCCCTTGGTTCATTACAAGTTATTAAAAGATAAAAAGCATCTGTACATTTCCTGTCATTGAAATATTTCATAATTGGTACCAAATAAAACATAAAATGTATGCTCGATTCCTCCTTGTCTGAGCAGGCCGGGGCATTTAGGGGAAGTAAATTAAAACATAGCTTTGTGATGCCCCATCCTTCATACTTATGCATAAAACAGCCGAGACACGGCTGAATTCCATTGTTTAAGATGAATAGGTAGTCAACAATCGTCAGGCTTAGGGCAGTGTCCAGCTGCCTAAGCCCTCTTGCAGCAACACAAATTTCGAGGTTAGATGTTTGACCTCCGTTGTGGAGTATCCAAAGTTACTGGGCCATAAAGGGGTGACTTGAAACATGACCAAAGATGTTAAAACATGGTTACACCAGGGGATCTTTCTTGTTGAGGTTAGGAGGTAAGACAGTCCAGAATTAAATTTGATAGTACAGCTTTGGCATTATTGCATGTGGAAAGCTACATCTTGAACAGTGCTCTATACCATGACTGAAAAAGGGGTGAGATGCCCAGTACAATATATAGATTATAACCGGGGGCACAGTTTGGCAGACTCACTAGTCTACAGAGGAAATTGTTTTCAATTGTCTGTAATTTAAGTGTCTTCGAAGCCCCAGAACTCTCTGCTCAATATGTCCCTATTGCCTTAACTCTCACCTCGTAGATATTCATGATCATCTGGATTGGTAGACGTTTAAAAGCTTTAGCAAACTTATTAACAGCGCCCATATTTTGGGTCAGCTTTCTGGTGGTCGTACTTATGTGTTTGAGACCACTCTGATTTTTTTAGCACGTGTCTCTCAAATAAAAGAAGTAGTCTTTCGAATGGATTGTGTCCTCCAACGTAGTCCTCATCTTAGATATTCCCGTCCAGCTTTGGTTGCTTCGGAAATATGTTCTCGGCAGAGGGCGCCGTGCGTCGATGGCATCGAGTCGAGGTCCCTCGAAGGCCTCTGTCGAAGGTGACGTCATCGGATATACAAGTAGCTTGCGCGGCACCCGTTGGCCTCAGTTCCCTTTTTCCGCAGTACGTATTGCTATCAGAGACTCAGTGCGCCTCGGTATTTCTGATACGCAGTTATCGTTTTCATCAAAAATCGAATCAAAGATGTCCTCTTCATCGACCCTAGCTACCCCGTGTCCGGGGTTCAAGAAGTGCAAAGATTGCAGTTCTAAAATGTCAATAACTGACTCACATTGATGGTGTTGATGGTGCCTCGGAGAAGATCACGACACGGAGGCATGCACAAAGTGTCAGGCGATGACTGGTAAGGCCTTGCGAGAGAGGAAGGGAAAACTACAGGTGGGTCGACTAGCGAAATCCGACCGATCCTCGACCGTCGAGGCGAAAACCCATTTCCCGTGACGCGATAGGACACATAGGTCGATATCCAGAAGTGGCTCCCACCACTCGTCGTCTTTGACAAAAAGGTCAAGGAAGAGATGCCACCGGTCACCATCCACTTCGTCATCAGACGACTCTTCAAAAAAGTTAAAATGCCCCACAAAACATTCTTCCTCCGAAGAGTGGGAAGCTTTCAGAGTAATAATTATTGAGGTATTTGAGAGGGCCAAGCCTCGGACCGCGCCTTCCTCGGAAGCCGGCCGAGAGCGTTCCCGTGCCGACACTTGCATGCCCTCAAGTCCGGGTGATCGAAGAAGAGCTGATCGGGAACCCTCGAGGACCCAGAGCAAGAAAGACCGCTCGAGTCGAGACGGCCGTTCGAGGTCATCGACGCTGTACAAGGTACTGCATACCTCGAAGGAAAAAGCCTTGAAGGATGCCTCGACGCCTTCGACGTCATTTCCGTCGACGGCTCCTCTTTCATGGACACCATCAATGCCTTTGTCAATGTCGATTCTGAAGCCGTCGGCACCGAAAGCTCCTAAGGCTTCTGTTCAGTTATCTGAACATGTCGCAGCAGGAGAAAAGGCTACAAAAGCTACATCCTCTTCTAAAACAGTTCCTCCAGAGAAGACTTACACTCCTCTACTTAGGACAGAATTCTTTTAGTTCCTATCTTCAATCTTTAAGAGCAGGAGTGGTCTGAGGATGAGGAGGTCCCATTTGGCCTGGAGTATGGCACCCCCAATGTCCCAGAATGTCTCATCTCTGAAGAGAGTAGAATGAGAGATCTCATAGAGACATTATATAATGCTAGTGGTGTAGATACATCACCGGAGGCTGAATTTGGTAAATCAGAGCCAGGGGAACATGCCAGTTTCTCATACCGTCAACTAATGACAAAGGTGGTTGATTATTTAGGATGGACTAGACCACAAACCCAATTTGTCCAAGATGATCTGACGGACATTCTAGATCAAGGTCTTCCCACTGATCCAATTGTACCCTTTCACGTGGCCTTTCAAAATAGGGTCGCCAAGAATCGGGAGACCCCGGACTCTATTCCTCCCGTGAATAAGTCCCTTACAACAAAATACCGCCCTTTCAGTAGCAACCCCGGCTATCTGTCAAAACACCCCACTCCCGAGAGTCTGGTGGTCCAGGCAGCCACTGCTGCATCCAACAAAGTAGCATACACTACTATCCCTCCAGATAGGGACGACAAGCGTGTGCATGGATGGGCATGCAAGGTATTTTCAGCCGGGAGTATGGCCTTAAAATCGGCCAACTCCACATGTGCCTTGCGAAAATTCTTGTACACTCTCTGGGAGTGCATCGCCATGGCGGCGGAGCATATACCAGAAGGGGAGGAAAGGGAGGGATTCCTAGCTATCGTTAGAGATAGAAAGGAAGCCATGCAAGAATCCCTTCAATCTGGTTTGGACACTGCAGACAGCGTCAGCATGTCCATGGGTACTAGCACAGTTATGCGTAGGTTTGAGTGGTTGCGGAAGTTGGGTTTCGCACCAGATGTGCAGTCCTGTCTCCTGAACATGCCCTTTGACGGATCTCATCTTTTTGGCAGCAAGGCTGACGAGCGCCTTGAGAGGTTGCAGACCTCAAAAGCGGCTGCCAAATCTTTGGACGCTGCTATCAGGCAACCTCAGCCTTTTCGTTCATCGGGAGAATCTTGGAGGGGATGATCCTATCGTTACTACTCCTCATTTGGAAAGGCGAGAGGAATGGCCAGTCAAAGAGGCCAAAGAAAGATCCCTCGCGGTGGACGAGGTAAAAGTGCTAAGCCAGCTCCAGCTGCAGCTTCCTTGCCATCAGCAGCCACAGCATCCGCCCCAAAATCGCTTTGAGGGCTTGCATCATGTAACACCGGTGGGGGGCAGACTCTCTCAGCAGCTGCAAGAATGGCGAGCCATTACTTCAGATATTTGGGCTCTGGAATCAATAGCCCAAGGTTACTGCCTTCCATTCTTAACGCAGACTCACAACAATCCCCCGGGGAGACACTCTTTGAAGTTCCAAATCCGCTCCTACAGCAGGAGATTTTAACCATGCTAGAGAAAGGCGCTATAGAACCAGTGCCTGTAGCAGAGAGCAACAAGGGTTGGTACTCCCCATACTTTTGGATTCCCAAAAAGGACTGAGGACAGAGACCCATCTTGGACTTGAGATACTTGAACAAGTTCCTCAGGAAGTACACGTTCAAGATGGTCACTCTTTCTCAGATCCTTCAGCCCATTCAACCTCAGGATTGGTTGGTGTCATTGGACCTTCAGGATGCTTATTTTCTTGTGCCAATACATCGCAAGCACAGAAAATATCTGAGGTTCGCCGTTGGTTCGCACTATCAGTTTTGAGTCCTACCATTCAGGTTGACCTCCACCCTGAGGGTTTTCACCAAACTGATGGTGGTAGTGGCAGCGTATCTCAGGAGAGGGGGGGGGGGTTGATCAGACTGGGCTTCTCCCTCCATTTCAAGAAGTCACAGATGACACCTTTGCAGCAGCTCCTGTACATCGGAGCAGTATTAAATACATCCTTGGGAAAGACGAGGGCTCAAGACATTCTTCAGATGGTCTCCAAATTTCAGAGTGCCCAAAATCTTCCAGCCTACGACTTCTTGAGGTTGCTTGGTCTCATGGCATCCTGCATCTTCCTAGTGCCAGAGGCACGCCTGAGAATGAGATCCCTTCATTTGGGCTCCAAAAACTCAGTGGTCCCAGTTCTCAGGAAAGATGACAGATCTACTTCAGGTTCCGAGCAGGGTTCAACAAGACCTTCTGTGGTGGATCTGCGAGAACAATATTCTGAAAGGAGAAAATGTTTGGCAACCATAGCCGGAGATTACAGTAGTGACAGACACCTCACTCAAAGGTTGGGGATCCCATGTCAATGATCTGACAGTCAGCGGTCGTTGGTCTCCATCGGAGTCCAAACTACACATCAACCTTTTAGAGCTGAGGGCAATCAGACTAGTGCTGAATAATGTCCTGATAATGATGGACAACACTGTGGCCATGCATTACCTCAACAAAAAAGGGGGTGTAGGGTCACTACCCCTGTGCAGAGAGGCAGTGCAGCTCTGGTACTGGGCAATTCAAGAGGGAATCTCCTTATCGGCAGTTCAACTAGCCGGGGAGAAAAACACGACAGCGGATGCTGTGAGCAGGCAGAGTACAGTCTCCCACGAGTGGGAGCTAGCTCAGGAAGTCCTTCGAGAGATTTTCGCCCTTTGGGGAACCCCTCAAGTAGACCTGTTTGCAACAAGGATCAACTGAAAATGGGAAAGGTATTGCTCAAGGGAATTTCCTCTGAAAGGAGCTCTAGGGGTGGATTGGGATTTCCCGCTGCTGTATGCGTTCCCTCCGATCCCCGTCATTCCTCAAGTCATCAGGAGGTTAAGATGGTTCGGAAACCGCATGATCCTAGTTGCCAGGGATTGGGCCAGGAGAACTGGTACCCGGACCTTCTAGACATGTCCATCTGTCCTCCAATTCGTCTTCCTCAGAGAGAGAATCTTCTCTCACAAAGGGAGTTTCAGGTTCTCCATCCAGAGGTCAACACTCTCAACCTTCATGCTTGGTATCTGAAAGGCTGAGATACAAGGATTGGGACCTCCCGGATGACATCATTGCTTTCGGCAAGAAGGCCAGCAACAAAGTCTCTGTACCGTTGCCATTGGAAAAGGTTTTGCAACTGGTGCAGGGAAAAGAATGTTGATCCGCTTCTATGTTCAATCCCAGAAGTGTATCTTTCCTCTTATCACTTGCACATAAGGGTCTCAATGTTGGGACCATTAAAGGTTATTTGGCAGCGCTTTCCATTTTTAAGCGCTCTTTGGAAGAGTGTTCCTATTTTAAAATTCCTTTGGTAATCCAATTCCTAAAAGGGCTCACAAATGTGTACCCAACTTCTTTCCAAGTCCCAGTTCGGGACCTTAATCTAGTTCTCAAGTTTTTAATGTGTGCCCAATTTGAACCTTTGCACACATGCACTTTAAGGTTGTTAACCTTCAAGACCATTTTATTGGTTGCATTAACATCATCTGCACAAAGAGTGAGCAAGTTGCAGGCACTATCTTCCAGGCCACCCTATACTGTGTTCCACAAAGACTGGGTCATTTTAAGGGTTAAACCCTCTTTTTTGCCCCAAAAGATTTCTGACTTCCATCTGAATCAGAAAATCATTCTACCGGCTTTCTATCCTCCGCCACATCCCGGTAAGGAGGAAGAACGACTCCACATGCTGGACCCTAGAAGGGTGTTAAGCTTTTATATTTCTAGGCTCTCCAAGCTCAGAGTTGATGATCAACTTTTTATTGGCTACATTGGAAATAAATTGGGTCAGGCAGTGTCTAAACAGACCGTGTCAAGATGGATTGTACTTTGCATTACTGAATGCTACAGATTGGCTGGTAAGGACCCACCGGAAGGCTTCAGGGCCCACACAACCAGAGGTAAAGCCTCTTCGACAGCCCTTCAAAGGGGCGTACCCATTAAGCTGATTTGTGATGCAGCGACTTCGTCCGCAATACATACTTTCAGAAGTTTTACAGTTTAGATGCTTCCCACTCTAAGGAACTTGCCTTTGGTAAGGCAGTGCTATATTCAGCACTGTAAAAAAATAAAATTCTACTCCCTCCTCCAAATTCTTACACTGCTTTGGGAGTCTATCTAAGATGAGGAATATGTTGGAGGACACAATCCATTCGAAGAACAAGTTACCAACTGGTAACGTTCTTTTGACTGAATGTTCCTACAATGTATTCCTCATCGCCCTCCCATCCTACCCCTTTGTAGAATTTCCAATGTTGTCACTAATTCAACTCTCGTAAGGCCGAATCTTGTCGGCCTACACTGACTATCAACACGAACAAGAGGGGAAAAACAGAACTGAGGGCAACGGGTGCCTGTGCGAGCTACTTGTATACACGATGACGTCACCCTCGACGGAGGCCTTCGAGGGACCTCGACTCGACGCCATCGACGCACGGCGCCCTCTGCCGAGAACATTTTTCTGAAGCAGCCAAAGCTGGACAGGAATATCTTAGATGAGGAATACGTTGAAGGAACATCCAGTCGAAAGACGTTACTAGTTGGTAAGTAACTTGTTCTTCTCAGGCATAATTTCACTTGGCCAAGCAGGGTAAATGAAGCGCCTTTTGGTGGTTTTCTTGGGGTTCAAAATAACAATCACTGATTTAGTGGGATTCCCTTTTAATCCAATGGAAGCCATCAACCCAACGTATCTAGTGATCAGTTTTTGTAGGGAGAGGGGGGTGTCCTCACAGTAAGGACATCATCATCTGTGTAAGCCAGGGCCGGGATTTCGTTTAGCCAAAAACAGTCATATCAACTAGGTCCATCAGGAGTGCATTTTAGTTATGTATAATGAAAACAGAACGGGCATCCTAATTCATTTTATTTTTTTAAATGTATAAAGTGCACAAACAGCCTGAGGGCATTGAGGCGCTGTTACAAGAAGACGGCTTAGTTACATGGAGCGTACATAAAGTTTTACATGTAAAACATTACTTACAATAAAGATTGCCCACGCTAATAGCCCAGGAAAGTCTTCATTCTATTATGCTCGCCTCCTTGTCTTTAATAGAATGAAGACTTTCCTGAGCTATTAGCGTGGGCAATCTTTATTCTATGACAAGACAGGAGGCTTGCATTATGCTTGTTCAAAGCTTGCTATCACTCTATTCGGTATATCAGATACTGGCTTGAAGTAAAAAGTCTTAAAGGTGGATTCAGAAGACCAATCTGCAGATTTCATAATATCTTGTAGGGCTACTCCTGTCGCAAACGCTCTAGAAGCCATTGCTCCCCTAGCGGAATGTGCACCGAATAAGGATAAGTCTATCCCTGCCCATTGCATGACCTCCCTGACCCATCTCGCAATGGTCACTGTCGCTAGTGCGTTGTGAGGCTTCCTAGGCGCTATAAGCAACTGGGTTACGCCGCGCGGTCTGATCTGCGCTGTTGCTGCTTCATAATCGTTGATACATTATGCTACGCATAACTCTCATTCGAAGGGATTGTGTCCTCCGACGTATTCCTTATCTTAGATGTCTCTTTCTAGCTTTGCTGGCCTCAGAAATGTTTTCTCTCTAGAGGGCGCTGTGGGTCGACGTCCGCCGAGCCGATGTCCCTCGACAGCCGCCGACGTCATCCTGCCTATAAAGGCCGCGCGCAGCGTCCGTTGCTCAGTTCCGTTTTCCGGGCTTACTCAGTGCCTCGGAATATCGTTGCTCAGTTTCGTAGATATATTATTCCATTTTCCTCGAGATATTCGATCCATACTCGATGGCTTCCTCGTCTGAACCGACGACCCCTCGGTCCGGCTTTAAAAAATGCCGAGACTGTGGAAAAAAGATGTCGCTAACGGACCCTCACAGGGTCTGTCTGTGGTGTTTGGGAGCTGAACACCATTGTTCGGAGTGTGAGGACTGCATGTCTATGACAGCTAAAGCCCTGAAGGAGCGTAGGGGGAAGCTGGAAAAAGGTAAGACTTCTAAAGCTTCTTCTTCCTCGACGAAGTCGAGACATTCGTCTCCTCATCACCATTCGCGCTCCAGGTCTTGAAGCGGATCCCATCACTCTTCGAGATCGAAGCACTCGAAAAGGAGACACCGAATATACCCTTCTTCGTCCTCCTCTTCCTCTGTTTCACCTAAGAGAATCCCTTGCCCCACGAAGCATAGTTCCTGGGCTGAATGGGAGGAATTCCGAAAAAATATGATGAGCGTCTTCGAGAAAGCGGCCTCGACCCCCTCGAAGACTGCCGAGAGTGATGCTCTGGTCGAAAAACCCAAAGGTCCAAAACGCCGCGAGTCGCAGTACCCGGCGAAGGAAGCTTCTCGAGCGCGTCACGAACCCTCGAGTAAAGCAAAGACCTCGAATCCTTCTTCGAAGGTTCCATCGACGCCGTCGACAAAGGTTCCGTTGACACCGAGGTCGGTGTCTTCGACGCCGTTGTCGAAGGGACCTTCGACACACGGGTATGTCGACACAACGCCATCCTCAACACCGGCGTCGACGCCAAGGAAAGTCACGGTTGCGGCGCACCCAGTGGCTATTCCCAGGTCTTCGATGTCGATGTCGTCGAGATTGTCGATATCCTCGAGCAGAATTCCGATTCTATCGAAGACCTCGAGGCCTCCATCTTTGTTATCGATGCCCCTTTCGAAGCCTTCGACGTCGGCGTTGACAACATCAACGTTTTCGAGGCCGATTATGACAAGTTTGGCACCCACTGCCTTGGAGATGGGTTTCACACCCTTTGTGAGCTCAGACCAATTGAGAACAATGTCTTCAATTATGGAAGAGGGAGAACTGTCTGATCAAGAAGAGCCATTTGAGTTGCAGGGATCTGCAACCCCAGTTCAATAGGAGTTATTCTCAGAGGAACGCAGATTAAAGGAACTCCATGATTCCTTACATGAGGCAAGTGGTTTAGACACTTCCCCAGAGGTGGAGTTCGCTAGGCCAGACCCGGGGGAGCATGCTGAAACCCCTTATAGAGCCTTAATGGCCAGGATTACAGAATTTATGGGGTGGTCAACACCTTCACCGGCTTTCCAACAGGATGACCTCACGGATATTCTTGATAAAGGTCCACAGGAGGATCCTGTAGTACCTTTTCATAAAGCTCTTCAAAGAAAAATAATGACGAACTGGGAAACCCCAGATGTCGTCCCGGCAGTAAATAAAAAAATGTCTGCTAAATACAGGGTATCTTCTGCAGACCCGGAGTTTTTGTCCAAACACCCATCCCCAGAAAGTCTGGTGGTACAGGCAGCATCTTCTACTGACATCAAGACTGCTTACCCTACCTTCCCACAGGACAGGGACGATAAGAAATACGATGCTTTGGCTAAGAAAGTCTTTTCGGCATGTAGCATGGCGTTAAAATCTATTAATGCTACTTGCACCCTTGCTAGATTTAGCCATACACTTTGAGAGTGTGCTTCTACAGCGGCTGACTGCATCCCGGAGGGAGAAGAAAGGGAGGCGTTCCTAAATATCATAAGGGACGGTAAAGACGCTATGTGCGAATCCCTCCAGACGGGCATTGACTTGGCTGACAGTATCAGCAGAGCAATGGTGGCAAGTACAACAACCAGGAGATTTGCTTGGTTGAGAAAGTCTGGTTTTGCCCCAGATGGGCAAGCCAGGCTCTTGAACATGCCATTTGATGGCTCTTCTTTGTTTGGGAAAAAGGCGGATGACAGTTTAGAAAAACTGCAAACATCAAAGGCAGCAGCAAAATCCCTAGGCGCTGCAATCCGTCAGACACCTTTTCCTCCCACAGGAACCTCTGCGAGAGGCAAGTCTTTTCGCTTCTACACCGCATTCGGAGGTAGGTAGAGGACGACCGGCTCAAAGGGGACAAAGAAGAACTACCCGAGGTGGATGGGGTAGATATTCAAAAGCCGCAGCAACCGCAGGTGCCTCTTTACCATCGGCATCTGCATCAGCCGCCCCTAAACCACTCTGAGGACTTCCCTCACAAGACACCTGCCGGAGGCAGGTTAACTCAACATCTGGCGGAATGGCAGGCTATCACATCAGATCCTTGGGCATTGGAGACAGTTGCACAAGGTTACTGCCTGCCTCTCCTACGCATACCTCAGAGTCACCCACCGGGGATCAGCTCTCAAAAAGCTCCAGATCCGCTCCTCTTGCAGGAAATTTTAGACCTGCTAGAGAAAGGTGCCATAGAACCGGTACCTGTAGCGGAGAGGAACAAGGGCTGGTACTCCCCTTACTTTCTCATACTAAAGAAAGACAGAGGACTGAGACCCATCTTGGACTTGCGGGAATTGAACAAATTCCTCAGGAAAGACACATTCAAGATGGTAACTCTCTCTCAGATCCTTCAGGCCCTTCAGTTCCAGGACTGGTTGGTATCTCTGGACCTTCAGAACACTTATTTCCATGTGCCAATCCATCTCAAACACAGGAAATACCTGAGGTTCGCAATTGGCAACTCTCATTATCAATTTCGAGTTCTGCCATTTGGGCTGACCTCCGCCCCGAGGGTCTTCACCAAGTTAATGTCGGTAGTGGCTGCAAGTCTAAGGCGGGAAGGGATTCACGTCTATCCCTACCTGGTCGATTGGTTGATCAGAGCTGTATCTTCAGAACAAGCTCAGATCCAGCTAGATTATGTTTGCCACTCCCTTCACAGACTGGGCTTCTCCCTCAATTTAAAGAAGTCACAAATGATACCATCGCAGAGACTCCAGTTCATCAGAGCGATCCTGGACACTTCCCTGGGAAAAGCCTTGCCACCAGAGGTGAGGGCTCAAGATATTATACAGATGGTCACCAAGTTTCAAAATGCCCAACGTCTCCCAGCCTTCGTATTTTTGAGGTTGCTAGGCCTCATGGCATCCTGCATTTTCCTAGTGCCAGAGGCTCGCCTGAGAATGAGATCTCTCCAGTGGGCACTGAGAACTCAGTGGTCACAATTCTCAGGGAGAATGACAGATCTTCTTCAGGTTCCCGACAGGGTGGCTCGAGACCTTCAGTGGTGGGCCTGTTAGGAGAACATTCTGAAAGGAGAGCAGTTTTGGCAACCTTGGCCGGAGATAACAGTAGTCACGGATGCCTCACTTACGGGGTGGGGAGCCCACGCCAACGACTTGACGATCAGCGGTCATTGGTCTCCATCGGAGTCCAGACTACATATCAACCTGTTAGAGCTGAGGGCCATCAGACTTGCGCTGAAGGCTTTTCTGCCATCTGTACAAGGAAAGAATGTCCTGATAATGACGGACAACACAGTGGCCATGTATTACCTCAACAAAAGAGGAGGCGTAGGATCACTACCACTGTGCAGAGAGGCGATGCAGCTCTGGTTTTGGGCAATCCAAGAAGGAATCTCTCTATCGGCAGTTCACCTAGCCGGAGAGAAGAACTTGACAGCGGACGCTCTGAGCAGGCAGAGCACAGTCTCCCACGAGTGGGAACTAGCTCAGGAAGTCCTTCAAGAGATCTTCGCCCTTTGGGGAACCCCTCAGGTGGATCTGTTCGCCACCAGTGTCAACAGGAAGTGCGATCTGTTCTGTTCAAGGGAATTTCCCCCGAGAGGAGCTCTGGGAGACGCGTTCATAGTGGACTGGGAGTTTCCACTCCTGTACGTGTTTCCACCAGTCCCTGTCATTCCTCAAATGATCAGGAGGTTGAGAAGATTCCGGAAAACCATGATCCTAATTTCCCCAGATTGGGCCAGGAGAACGTCGTACCCGGACCTTCTAGACTTGTCCATCTGCCCTCCAATTCGACTTCCACTCAGAGAGAATCTGCTCTCACAGAAGCGAGGTCAGGTTCTCCATCCAGACATCAAAACCCTCAACCTTCACGCTTGGCTTCAGAAAGGCTGAGGTACAAGAATTGGGACCTCCCTGATGACGTTATGCAGGTGTTGCTTTCAGCAAGAAGGCAAGCAACAAAATCTTTATACCGCTGCCGTTGGAACAGATTTTGCAGCTGGTGTAGAGAAGAGAATATCGACCCCTTTTCATGTGGTACACCAACGGTGTTATCCTTTCTACTCTACTTGGCAAATTCAGGCCTTCAAGTTGGCACTATCAAGGGCTATCTCGCAGCGCTATCCATCTTTAAGCGCACTGAGGAAGAACCATCCTATTTCAAGTTACCCTTGGTAATACAGTTTCTAAAGGGGTTAACTAACGTTTATCCCCAAGACCATTCCAGGTTCCCCTATGGGATTTAAATTTAGTCCTAACTTTCCTGATGGGCACACCTTTCGAACCACTCCACTCTTGTTCGTTAAGGTTTCTTACCCTTAAGACTGTTTTATTAGTAGCACTTACATCTGCTAGAAGGGTGAGCGAGTTACAAGCTCTTTCTTGTAAACCCCCTCATACAATCTTTCACAAAGACAAAGTTGTTCTGCAAGTGAAGCCTAATTTCCTCCCAAAAGTTGGTTTCTGAATTTCATATCACACAGAAGATTACCCTTCCATCTTTCTATCCTCCTCCCCATCCGGGGAAAGAGGAAGAGAGGTTACACAGGCTGGACCCAAGAAGGGCTTTAAGTTTTTACATTAGTAGACTGACTAGGATAAGACAAGCAGACCAGCTGTTTGTAGGCTACGCAGGTCACAAGCTGGGGCTACCGATAACTAAGCAGACCATTTCCAGATGGATTATTTTAGCCATTTTGGAATGTTATAAACTGGCAGGAAAAGAGCCCCCTCAAAATTTTAGGGCTCATTCGACCAGAGGTATCACAGCTTCATCGGCCCTCAAAAGAGGAGTGCCGGTTCGAGACATATGTGCGGCTGCCACATGGTCGTCCGTCCATACCTTTACATGGTTTTACAACTTGAATTCCTCCTCCAGTCAGGAAACTAGGTTTGGAAGGGCAGTATTGCACTCTATTCATCAATAAGAGGAAGCATGAAGTCAGTACTCCCACCTCCAATAACAGAATACTGCTATGGGAGCCTATCTAAGATAAGGAATACGTCGGAGGACACAATCCCTTCGAAGAACAAGTTACTTCTTACCTTGTAACGTTCTTTCGATGGGATGTTCCTCCGACGTATTCCTTATCAACCCTCCCATCCATCCCCACAGTACTACTTCCCTTGTTGTTGCAGCTTACGCTCCTTCAGGGTGATTAGTCTAGTCCAGAAAGAATTATTGTGGGCTACAAAACGGAACTGAGCAACGGACGCTGCGCGCGGCCTTTATAGGCAGGATGACGTCGATACGGCGGCTGTCGAGGGACATCGACTCGGTGGACGTCGACGCGCAGCGCCCTCTAGAGAGAAAACATTTCCGAGGCCAGCAAAGCTGGAAAGAGATATCTAAGATAAGGAATATGTCGGAGGAACATCCTATCGAAAGAAGGTTACAAGGTAAGAAGTGACTTGTTCTTCTCTGCAAAATATGGGTAGGAAATTACTCTGGAGTCGGTCTTTGTTCTTTTCGCGATAGTAAACGCTACTCCTTCTGGATAAAATATCTTTCTATCTATTTCTAATGCTTTCACGTCTGACACTCTCCTGCACGCTACTAGACATAGAAGCATGGCTAATTTGCCTGATAATTGTGACCGGGATAAAGCTTCATTTTCCGGCCACCTAAGGAATAACTGAAAAACGTCTTTAACGTCTCATAAAACCGCATACTTTGGCTCTGGCGGCCTTCTCAATTTTATACCTTTGAGGAGCCGTAAGATTGCTGGGTGCTCTCCTATTGGATTACTTTACTGTGCCCTGCTGAAATTGCAGATCTGTAGACTCCTATCGTTCTGTAAGCAGAACCCTCCTGGAATTTTGAAGCCAAAAAGTTCAAGATATTCACTAGAGGTGCTGAAATGGGATCCAGACTGTGTTCTGAACACCACTGCGCCCAACTGTTCCAAGCCGTGTTATAGCTCCTAATGGTGGAAGGCGCCCAGAAATCTCGGATACAATCTGCAGCGAGGTCCGAAATTCCTGGCAAGTTCCATCTTCTCCTGAAACCTTGCAGGCAATCAGCTGCAAGGAGCCCGCTTCTATGAGCGGGTGAACCCGACCGGTCGGGTCGAGTAGAAGGCCCTGGATGCTCGGAACTATCCTCGGAAAATCTGTAGAAAGTTCCATCGCTACTGGAAACCAGGCCTGCGCCTTCCAACAGGGTAGCACCATCACCACTTCCGCTTTGTCTCTGCGGACTTTCGCTAGAACTCTTGTGATCATTGTGAATGGCGGGAAGGCATAGTGGACTGCTCCGTTCCATGGATGTAGAAAAGCATCCGTACCCGCTGCTCCTGGATCTATCCTCCAGCTGAAATATTTCTGCGTCTGCGCATTCAGTCTGGACGCAAACAGATCTATGTCTAGGGGTCCCCATATGTCTTGGAGACGCTTGAAAACTAGAGGGTGCAGCTTCCAATCGCTGGAGTCTACAAGATACCGAGTGTTCCAGTCTGCTATACTGTTCTGGCTCCCTGGAAGATATTCTGCAGTCACCGCAATGTCATTCTGAAGGCAATAATGCCAGAAATCTTTTGCTAATTCCGCTAGCATTCTGGATCTTGTTCCCCCTAATTTGTTGATGTAGCGGACTGCTGAGATGTTGTCCATCTTGAGCAATACGCAACATCTTATTTTGTCCTTCGTGAATGCCCGAACTGCGAAGGAGCCTGCAAGAAGTTCTAGACAATTTTTGTGGAGATTCAACTCTTCGCCGGACCATTTCCTGCCTGTCAGCGTTTGTTCGCACCTGGCTCCCCAACCTGACCTGCTTGCGTCCGACTCGATGGTCAGTTCTGGAACATCTCCGAAGATCGCTCGTCCGTTCCAGGCTTCCATGTTCTCTAGCCACCACCGTAGCTCTGTCATGGCTTCTTGGTCTAGGTTCACTAGCTGATGGTATCTCAGGCCTCCGCGGAGATGCTTGATCTTGAGCCTCTGCAACACTCGATAATGTAACGGACCCGGGAAGATGGCCTGAATGGAGGCTGCAAGCAGACCTACTATTCTGGCCAGGTTCCGAAGCGAAATTACTCCCTTTGCCATCACTGTCCTGAGCTCCTTCTTTATCGCTCTCACTTTGTGACCTGGAAGCTCTAGAGTCGCTTTCACGGTATCTATGGCGAAGCCTAAAAATTTGAAGTGGCGCTAATTAGGACTTCTCTAAATTGACTAAGAATCCCAGAGATGATAGGAACCTGAAAATCCACTGCACATCTCTCGTGAGGGTCTCTTTGCTGGATCCCATCACCAGGATATCGTCCAGATAGATAATCATACGAATAACTCTCTCCCTGATCGCTGCAGCTACTGGCTTCATCACTTTCGTGAACGCTCAAGGTGCTGACGCCAGCCCGAACGGCAGGCATGCAAAGCGCCAAATCTCTCCTTCCCATCGGAACTGGAGATACTTCCGAAAGGTAGTTGCTATCGGAATCGCTAGATAGGCGTCTTTGAGGTCTAGACGGGCTAGCCAATCTCCCGAACGCAATAGGTCTCGGAGGAGATGTATGCCCTCCATCTTGAAATGGTTGTATTGCAGCCAACTGTTCAATTCTTTTAGATTTATGACTGGACGAATCTTTTCTCCTCTGCGCACCAGGAACATATTACTGAGGAAAACCTGACCTTCTGTGCTCTCGCGCTCTATTGCGTTTTTCTCTACTAATTTGCTTAATTCGCTGTGTAAAAGCGCTTTCTCTTCTTGTGGCATGCAAATGGGGACAGGTTCTCTGTACTGCTTTGGGATGTCTATGAAATCTAGGTGAAGGCCCGCTACTGCTTGTAAAACCCAAGCATCGCTTGACAAAGCTTGCCGTTCTCTCAGAAAACGGAGAGTTCTGCCTCCGATAGGAACAATTGGTGTACTCACCGCCTGTTGCGCCGGACTGACGGAAAGAACCTCTTCCTCTGCGACCTCTTGGAAGTCTTCCTCTGGCCGGGAAAAAGGTGTCCTGTTGACGGTTTTCCCAATATTGAGCGCGTGGACCTTGAGGTCTTCTTTGATAGTTGTACCGACCGGATGAACAACCTCTGACTCGTCCGGTCCCAGCAAAAACATGCCCGGGAAATATCTTCTTTATAGAGCTCTGAGCTCTCTCGAGGGCTGAGTAGGTGCCAACAAATTGAGACATTTCCTTAGCGAAGGCCTCCCCGAAAAGCAGGCCTTTGGTGCCCTCACCTGCTTCATACGTGGCTAGATCGCCGAGCTTATTGTCGATCTTTAGGAGGATGCCTCTTCTACGCTCTGAAGAGAGTGCACAGTTGGCGTTACCCAACAAGCACACTGCCCTTTGAGCCCAGTTACCTAGGGTGTGAATATCTACTGGGGTACCAGTATCTTTTGATTTTTCTACAAGGACCATAATCTTTGCCAGTGGACCTGCTAAGTCCAAGAGCTTATCTTGACACCCTTTCCACGCACGATCGATGCCTTTCCTAACGTCTCGTGATGTTTTGGTCACAAAGTGACCATTTTTGGGTCTAGTTTTGGTGTATCTGCCAGCTTCCCGGGCAGTTCAGGCCCTGGACATTCTGATCGCATGCCGGATCGAAGTTCTCTGTCCAGCGGCTTCCTGATGTGTTGTGACATGTATAATGCCACTCTGGGTGAGGGCACCCACTCAGAAGACTTCGGGTGTCTAATGGACTGCGGGTCAAACATATCCATCACGTTGTCTTCTTCCTCGGGAAGAGTTTGAGGAATTGGTTGAGGGAACTCTTCTTCCTCGCCACCTTCGTCGTTGGGGGCGTATCCCTCTTCATTTTCCCCTGAATTGTCCACCCCTGGGGCAGGGGGTCTGATGTGGCCATCTGCTAATGTTGCTAGAAAGGCTTCTTTCAATCTGGCGACTGGGTCGCTTTCACTTTGGGGAACACAGTCAACCCTATCTTTTGTGCCCGAGGGGGTCAATGAGTCTGCGCTCTTCCGGGCTTTTTTACCTCCCTTATTTTAAACCCTCTTCTGAGGGTGTCCAGACGACGTCCCCTCTCCAGGGCTGTCAGCCCGTCTCTTCCTGGCCGCCAGCTGTTCCTGCTGCTCAGCCATGCATGCTTCGAGCATTTCTAACCTTTCAGTCAAAGGTTGAACCCCTTGGGATACTCCTTGGGAAAGTGAATCTCCCAGTACCCTCTTGAAGCTGAGGGAAAATCTGTGTCTTGCCAGGTGGGTTCTTCCTCCCACTCTTGTTCACTCCACTCTGATGAGGTGGACTGGGAATCTCTCGGGTGCGATGAGTGAGCCATTGAATACTGTTAGCAGCGCTAACTTCTCGGGGTCAGCTGAAAATTAAGGCTCTCAATCAGAGTTTACCTCCCGTGCACTCTGCGCCTTCTAGCCTATCTGTGAAACAATTTTACGTTCTCTGTAGATCCAACAGATGCCACCAAGAAATGTCTCTCAGGTATTTACTCGCACGACACTCTGCTCCGTTTCGCTATGTGTACGCGCGAAATGCGAGCGTTAGGGGAACGTGGAGCATGCCGGGAATGTTATGAGGCTGAACCTGCTTCGCTGGGTCCTAAAACCCTGCGCGATTGGCGGCGCAAGCCGCCTCCGCGCACACGTGTATAATGTAGGCTGCCGCAGGGTCCTAGAGCCTTCACGAGCGAACACTTCGCAAACGTCGGAGGAGAACGGGGCAGCTGCCAGAAGCGAGCGGCTTTGCCCGCGGCTCCGCCCCGCCTCTCCTCACTCCCGTTCCTGTTAGAATTGAAATAAAAGCGTGACGGGGAAAACACTGATAATACGCGCGCGCGCGCTTTCTACACAACGGTACAAATGCTGTAAAATAAGCTCTCGACAGCTATCAATCAAACACCTGTTAGTCTATCAGCTAACTATCATTGATAATGACTACATTTAGTGACTAAATTATACTAGGCAACGATAATCTAAGCTTGTTTCACTTTGGGCACTGTGAGTAAATTTGCCTATGGTGTTCTGGTTGGTCTGGAGGATGTTATCTGTTTATTCTTTGTGTTAGGTATTGAGGGGTTGTGTGGTTAATGCATTTATGGGTTAGGGCAAGTGTTTTGAAGAGGACACGTTCTTTGATGGGTAGCCAGTGCAGCTGTTTCTTGGCAGTTGAGATGTGGTCCCTTCTGGGAATGCCAATGGCTGCACAGAGCGCACTGTTTTGGATGGATTGGAGTTTCTCCAGGTGTTTTACTGACGTTTCAGCAAAGAGGTTGTTGCAGTAGTCAAGTCGGGATCCAATTATGGCTCTAGCTATTATGAGGCAGTTTTCCGTAGTCAGGAAGGGGCTGGCTGCATTTAGAAGCTTAGAGTGGTAGGCTGAGGAGGACTTGATGGCGTTGACTTGCCTGGACATGGAGAGGTTGGAGTCTAGGTAGACTCTCAGGGTTTTTACAGCATGAGATACTGGGATTTGAATGTTGTCACTAGTGAAGACCAAGTATTGGTTGTCCAATTTCTTTAGTGTTTCAGTGGATTCAATCATGAGTAGTTCTGTCTTGTCTCCATTCAGGCACAACTAATTCTCTGCCATCCTGGTTTGGATGGTGGAGTAGGCGGCGTTGAGGGTCTTGGCGTCAGACTCATAGTCACCAGGTAAGGGGAGGAGGACTTGTGTGTTGTCAGCATAGTTAGTATACGGATGCCTAGCGAATCCAGAATGTTGAAGAGTGGTCTGGTGAAGATGTTATATAGTGTAGAGGATATGCATGAACCCTGTGGCACTCCACATTGGAATGATGTCAGGTTTAGCGCAGGCTTGGTCGGAGAAGACTCTCATGGCTCTGCCTTGTCGGAATGATGTGATCCATGCTGTGACGTTTGGGGAGAAATGTGCTGAGGATGAGAGGTGGTGGCAGAGGGTTTTTTGGTCTACACGGTCAAAAGCCGCTGACAGGTCCAGGAGGAGGAGAAAAGCAGGTTTACCAGAGTTCCTGACATTGTCCATTTGTTTTTTAAGTTGATTAAGGCTGTTTCAGTTCCGTGGCCAGGGCGAAATCCAGACTGACGGAGGCCGACGAGGCTATTGGCTTCGGGGAACTGTTGGACTTGTAGGTAAGCTGCTTTGTCCAAGATTTTTAGCAAGAATGGAACAGTGGTTATGGGCCTGTAGTTGCCAGGGTTATGCAGTGTTAAGTAAGGGTTTATTTAGGAGGGGGCGTACCCATGCTTCTTTGAGGCAGACTGGGACACACCCGGCAGAGAAGGTTGTGTTTATGAAGGCAGTAAGGAAGGGTGCAAATGTTCCAGCGCAGTCTTTGATGAGAGGGGCCGGGCAGATGTCCCCTTTACAGTTGGAGTGTTTGATGGTATTCATGAGGGCCATAACGTCTAGTTCGTTGACATCCTTTTAGGCGAAGAGAGGTGTGTCGCTGGTTTTATGAGGTGGGTGGAGTGGCGTGGGTTGGCCAATGTCTGTTGGTTGGCTTTGATTTTGCTGTGCAGGGCGTCTAGTTTGCTCAGCATGGCTGTTTGTATACTGTTGCACCAAGCTTCATCTTTGGTGTTAGTCTCGGGGGGGGGGGGTCGGTGTTTCTAACTCCCTGAAAATGGAGAAGATCTCTTTGGTGTCTGATTTAGCGTTGGCAGTCCTTGTGCTGAAAGAGGTGGCTTTAGGTTGGACGATTGATTTTTTGTATTGAAACTCTAACTTGGCTGAGTTGAGGTGATTTGCTTGCCAAATGGATAGTGCTGTCCGTTTTGGAGCGGAGGTCTTGTAGCTCAGGGGAGAACCAGGAGTTGATGTGTTTTGTAGGTTTGGCTTTCCAAGACATAAAAGGGGCAATGGCTTCCACTGCTAGTTTCATAGTGGTGTTATATGTTTGTGCCAGTATATCGGGGTCGTTGGAGAAGGGAGGCCTGAAGGCCAGCACTAGTAGGTGGGGAAGGAGGCTATCTTTGGTGAGATGACGAGAGCTCCTGGTGGGAGCGGGTGGGAGAGGCATAGCGGGCTGGTTCACTTTCTTGGGGGTGGCAATGTCAAATAGGATGACGTGGTGGTCTGTCCATGGGGAGGGGGAATTAGCCTTGATAGAAAGTGGGCATCTGTGGTGAGCTAATCAGTCTAGGGTGCAGCCCTTGATATGGGTGGGGTCTGTGATAACGTGTTTGAAGCATAGGTTTTCAAGCGCGTTGTCAAGTGATTTGGCAGAAGAGTCTTTGGGGTCTTTGAGGCCGAGGTTGAGGTCTCCTAGGAAGATGGCCTTCGTTGATTTTGTTAGGTTGTCGGACAGAAGGTGTGTCAGGGCTGCCTGGAAGTCGGCTATGTATCTGGGGGGCCGATAGACAATAGGGAGGGTAATTGTACACTTCGGAGAGGATTAAGTTTGAGGAGTAGGTAGTCACTATTGCTCTCCAGTGTCCTTTCAAACTTTCTGATGGGGATGGACAATTCGCTATCAGGGCAACACCCTCACCTTTCGAGTGCGGGCAGACCTATCTGAATACAGTGTAGCGTGAGGGGAGTGCTAGAGTTAGGACCGAGCCAGAGGCTTCATGGAGCCAGGTTTTGGTGATCATGAGGAGATCCGGTTTGTGCGTGGTGATAAGGTTGTGTATATCAAGGGCATGTGCAGAGAGGGAACTTGCATTGATGAGGGCACAGCTGAATGAGGTGCGCTGTGCCATGCTGGCGCAGCAGTATGGGGTGCTTTGTCATCCTGGGGCAAGGGGGTGGTAGCTTCTTTAGCCTCCAGTGTGGTGCTCACATCAGTGGGTGTCATAAGGGTGCCAAAGGCATTGGGTGAATGCCGGGTGCCAGCATATCAGGCGGCATCCTGGGGGTGCTCATACTATTATGCATCAACAGGGTACTAGCGACATTGGGTATGTTCACATCATTAAGCAATAAGGGAAGGCTAGCAACAATAGGCATGGGCAGGGTGCAGGCAATATCATGTATCATAGGGGTGTTCATAACAATAGGCATCCACAGGGAACTAGCGTCATAATGCACCCCTGTCAGACACCCCTGTCGATTTGGAATCACAGGGTTGGTTCCCCTATGAGTCCAATTATAACAGCCTCCCGGATACCATTGTGAAGATCCACAATCACCTTTAAAAGGTGCTCCGGGAAAAACCATGATGGTTTCGCAATACCCTCCACAACTTTGACCTATTATTTAAGTCAAAAGCTGGGTTGATACCCATGAACACCACAAAGATTGGTTCCTGCTTTATGAAATAAGAATTTGCCATGTTCAAATAAAGATTTAGGACCTGATTTGCATTGCCCCAAACATCAATGAAGCCAAGTTGTGCATCTGATAAAATATTAGTGGCCTTAACCCATATTATTTTATACAAACTATCTAAAAGGGAAAAGGAGCTATAAGAGGATGGAGGAGCATAGTTGCATTTTTGTAAATTGGAGACAGTAGTGCATCCCTCCAATTCGAGGGATATGTCCTCGAAGCCAAAGTGTTAAATAAAAAATACAGGATGACAGCCCAGAAATGTTAGTTCATATTTGAATAGATCAGTGAATACCCTGTCCGGGCCCGGGGCTTTACCTGATTTTGATGCTGCATTGGTTCCGATACATATGTCCATGAAAAGACTGTGCTGGGGTTGGCATATCCTGAGTTGTTTAACATTTCAGGAATTCCTAAAGAGGGTGGAGCATCCCTTATCCCAGCACTAGAGGGATGCTGGATATAACTTATATATAGTTCCTCATAGTGTCCTACCCAAACATCAGCTATGATAGTACTGGCTGGTTCAAAGCAAGCACTCTGAGGGAATAGGCCTATGCTCACCAGTTCCCAAAATGTTTTACTATCATTCGCCAGGGAGTCGTCCAAGAGCTTATCCCAGTCTTATCCCAGTTTATCACAATCCTATATATTCATACATCCACCCTTTCCTTTGAGTTCCTTCCTTGTCCCTGGCTGCTAGCTGCCTGATTCCCCCGCCCAGGAGGGTAGTTTCTTGAGTTTTGAACCATCTTCAGGCACTGGTCAAAAAGCGGAACATCAGTGCCAAGTGACACTTCCTCTGGAAGCTGAGGCATTACTATCATGGTCATTACGATCTTTGGTTCAAACAAAGGTTAGAGTGGCTTGGGGAGAGATTGACATAACGGGACTGCTGTGCCTGGGACTCTGTGGGCCTGAAGCTTCTCGGTGCAGCTTTGTTTCTCTGTTGTCTTTATCGTGTTCTTCTGTTTGGAAATGTGGGTCACTGTTGCAGTTTCTCTTGTTGAGCCTCTGTGGTTGGTTTTCTGTATCACGCTGGCAGTCTCTCCAATGGAAAGAAGACACTGGCGTAATTTGGTATCAGGCAAGGCAGGAGATTAGGGTCTGCACACATACACACTGGCACATGGGAGAGGGGCCACAATTGTGCATGCAGTGCTTTGTCAGATGTACCCCTTGGCCTGCTTGACAAGGCAAAAACAGTGGCCTTGTCACAAATCTGTGTGGGAATTCTAAACATGGATCTCTCATACTTTTTTTTTAAACTTTGGTTTTTATTAGCATTTTGTAAAACAAAAATAAACATTACATTAGACCCAAACTTCCCCCTATCTTGCCCCCCCTTTCCCCGCACCCCCCGTGTCCACACCAACATAACAGTAGCAAGGAGACCAAACTTTCATATCATTTCCGCTGTATCTGACTCAATGCGACACGTGACCAACTCAATGGCTGGCTTGAGGCCGATATCGCCCCGGGTCATGGGATCCCCTCACTGGGTATAGTTCTTCTCGTTGATGGTTGCGCCCCGACCATCCGGGGGCGCGGTATTGGAATTAATGGACGTCCCATCCCCATGTCTGCTGGATCCCATACCAATCAGCGAGAAAAGAACATGAATTATTGTTTACCAAGGCAGTCAATTTGTCCATCAAGAACATGTTCTTGAGTTTTTTCATCCAGTCTCCCCTAGAAGGTGTTTCCGGGCTCTTCCACCTCTGTGCTAGGGCCACTCTTCCCGCTCTCAACATAGTTTCCACCATTCTTGGGTACCGGTGCAGTTCCGCCTCCTCCGGAGGGAGGCCCAGCAGCATGGTCAGCAGGTCGAGTGGCAGAGGGTCTTACGTTACCTCCGCTATCCAACCTTTCACAGATTCCCAGTAGGTCTGCACTTTCGGGCATAGCCACCACATGTGGCCTCTAGTCCCTACTTGGCCACAACCCCTCGGGCATTCTGGTGACACCCCTGTAAACATTTTCGAGAGTTTCACCGGATCCCTGTGCCACCCCGGCAAGATTTTAAAGTTGTGTTCCATGTCTGAGGTAAAAAGATTGCCGTGGAACGATATCCTAAAAATGTGCGCCCAGGCGTCCTCTAATATCTCTTCCCCCGCCAGGCCATTCCAAAACCCCCGAAAGCCTCTCCTAGTCTGAAGGTTATGGGTGTTTAGGATTGCGTACATACAGGACACCGCGCCCTTTCTGGAGGTTGCTGAATCGAGGAGTTTCTCGAAAGGAGTTAATTGTCTCCGCAGGTTTGGGCCCCATGCGGGGTCGTTAAGGATACCCTTAAGACGAAGGTATTCGAAAATGGATAAAGCACCGCCCCCCAGCCCATCCCTAAGCTCCACATAACTCAGGAATTCTCCCTCCCTGAATAACTGGCCCGCCCATTCCAGGCCCACGTCGGACCAGCGCTGGGATTGTCTAAATCCTCTACTACCCAGTTTCAGAAGGGGCCCCCACAGAGAGGTCATAGGGGACGGCCAAGATGAAAGATGGGCTGTCCGGGGGCATTCCCTCCAGATCTCCCAGAGAACACCCAGAGTTGGGTGGGATAGAGCTTGTTTCGGAATTGACCTGCGAGGGGCCCACAGGAGGTCTCAGACCTTGAGGGGGTGGACGTCCATGTCCTCCAGATATGACCAATATGTCCGCAGACCCTCCTTCATGTGTTCCAGGAGGACCCGTAGTTGAGCCGCTTGGTAATACAACTGGAAGTCAGAGAGACCCAATCCCCCCTCCTCTCTTGGAAGCGTCAGGGTGGCCCTTCCAACCCTCGGGGTTCTTCCCTGCCAAATAAAGTCTCGGACCCCCTTATGCAAGTCTATGAAGGTTTGGGCGGGTATCCGGGTAGGGAGGGCTGTAAAGAGGTACAATAGCCGGGGCAGTATATTCATTTTGACTGCCGTCATCCGGCCATACCAAGAGAGAATCATCTTTCCCCATCTCCTCAAATCTGAGTTAATATCGGACAAGATGGGCCCGTAGTTAGAGGTTCCCAGTGCTGATAAGTCCCTAGTGAGGAGGACGCCCAGGTATTTTATGGTGTTCTTGCTCACTGCTATCCCTTGAAACCTGGACAGGGGGTCTAGTACCGGGTCCTCCAGGCGCATTGGAAGGAGAACGGACTTGGTCGTGTTAATTTTTAGACCCGAGAAACACCCAAAGGAGCTAACCAGGGACAGGAGGGGAGGGATCGAAGAGACCGGGTCCACCAGATATGCCAGGATGTCATCGGCAAACAGGGAGAGCTTAAATTCCACCTCCCCCCTTCGAATACCCCTAATGTCTGGGTGGGATCGGACCGCTATGGCCAGAGCCTCCATCGTGAGGACATATAACAGTGGGGAAAGAGGGCAGCCCTGTCTAGTCCCTCGGCTGAGGGAAAAGGATTCTGACAGCAGTCCGTTCACCTGGACCCGTGCGGTTGGGGCTCTATAGAGGGCGCCCACCCAACACAGGATGTGCGCGCCGAAGCCCATCCGCTGGAGAAGGAGGGTCATATATCACCACTCAACTCTATCAAAAGCTTTTTCCGAGTCCAGGGACAGGATGCATGCGTCTAGATCTGAGTTATGGGCAAAATGCATCTAATCTATCGTTTTTCGGATGTTGTCCGACCCTTGTCTGCCCCTAATGAAGCCAACTTGATCCGCGTGGACTAGCTTTTGCATTATCCCTTCCATCCGCCAACCCACCACCTTGGCCAAGATTTTAACATCGATGTTAAGCAGTGATATGGGCCGGTATGACGAACATTCCCTCGGGTCCTTACCTTCCTTGGGCAGGACCACTATGATGGCGCCCATCATGGAATCGGGGAGGGTGCCCCCTTCCAGGACAGAGTTGAAAACCCTTGCCAGGTAGGGAGACAGGGTGGCGCGAAACCTCTTTTAAAAATAAACCGAGAAGCTGTCTTCCCCCGGGGAGGTCCCCACCTTCATCCCGCTGATCGCCTTCTCCACTTCTTCCTCGGTAACCCGGCCCTCCAACCCCTCTGACAGCTCCCGGGGAAGGGACCGTAGATACGGAGTCAAGAAACTCCTCGATCTGGGCATCGCCTCCATCATATTCTGAGGTGTATAGTGCCTCGTAGTATTTGCGAAAGGCTTCACTAATGTGGGGGGTGTCGTAGCCTAGTATTCCCCTGTTGTCCCTCACCTCCTTCACCATCCCACTCCTCTGGACCTCCCGCAACCTCCAGGCCAGGATCCTATCCGCTTTGTCCCCCTTCTCATAGCATCTCTATTTGACCATTTGGAGGCTCCTCTCTGTTTTATGGAGGAGCAGGTCTTTTAATTGAAGTCTGTAATCCTCCAGGGTGGCCACGCGGTCTCGGTCTAAGGCCTGTGCCGGGGGGCCCCCCGGTTGGAGGCGTGCTATCTTTTCCCTCAGAATTCTCTCATGGGTCTGCCTCTCCCTCTTCTGACGAGAACCTATTTTTATCAGGACCACTCTGAGGATCGCCTTGAAGGCATCCCAGAGGGTATGCGTACCCACCTCCCCATTGTCGCTGAGCTCAAAGAACTCCGAGATGGCTTCCAAGACAGCCTGGGCATGAACCTCGTCTCTCAATATGGCATTATTACACCTCCAGCGGCCTCTTCGTTCTCTACACCAGCCCCCCGCCAAGGTGACTCTAACCAGGTTGTGGTCCGACCAGGGAACGGGGTCTATCGTGTAGCCCGGTACGTGTGGGCGGAGTACCTCGTCCACAAAAATGTAGTCTATCCTGGAGAAGGCTTTGTGAGCGGAGGAATAGTACGAGAAGGATGGTGCCCCCGTCCGGGGGGCGGGCATCGTGTCTGTCAGGCCCAGGTCCTCATTCACCCCCTGAAAACCGCGTGACATTGCATCTCCCGTGGGTCTGGGGCTCGATACGCCCACCCGCTGTCTATCTCTGGATGGGTTGAGGACCATATTGAAATCACCTCCCACCAACAATGAGCCTTGAGCGAAAGTTTTCAGCTTTTCCCCCACTGCCTCCCAGAATAGTGCCTGGCCTTCGTTTGGAGCGTATACTACTGCCAGAGTTGTGGGGGCATCCTGTAGGGAGCCCCGTACAAAGAGGTAGCGGCCTTCAGGGTCCCTGAGGATGGAGTCTTTCTCGAATCCCAACCCCCTAGCTAGCAGGACTGCAACCCCTCTTTTCTTTCCTTTATGGGATGCATAGAACATCTCCTCAATACCTCCCCCCGCATCTTGTGCTCCCTCCCCCTCGCCCAGTGTGTTTCCTGTTGAGAAAGGTAGGTCCAGCTTAGCCCTCTTAAATTCTCTACTGATTAGGGATCTTTTCGTGGGGGTGTTCAGGCCCCGCACATTCAGGGTTCCCACTCCTAGGGCCGGTCGGTCATCAGCCATGGTCGTTGTCACCTTCCCTTTTGGTCATTGATGTCGCATGGTCGCACCCTCCCTGCTTTCTGTGGTCCCTTGCCTGGACATTTTTAGAACTTTTCCCCAACTTGTCCCCCAACTCAGGCCCCACCCCAAAACCCCCAACTTGTGTGCAAACCCCCACCCCCCTCCCCGGCGTCCAGCCATGTAGTTCATCCATTCTTGGATTCCTGGCCGGACCACCAGCCGATTCCCTACGGCCAGGAGTTGATAACAAAGCACACTAACGTGAGCCCCCCCCCTCCGCTTCCCGCCTCCCATGCGCCCTGGCTTGGATATTGCTCGAGGGGGAATCACAAGTGTTACTTCCACCCCCCAATCGTCAGGGCCCGAACTACGGGTAGTTCGGGCTGATCCCTCCGCCCGTGGGCGATCAATCCCTGGGCACAGAATGGTACATCTCACAGCACCCATAGTCGTGGCCCCCGAGGCCCCCTTATACTTGCAGTTCAAGGGAGTGCTGCAGGTGAAGCGTCTCCCAAGACCTCCTGTTGGTTGGTCCCGAAGATCATCTTGGGGTCGCTGTTGCGACCCCTCCGATTCGGCCCGCTCCTCCTCCATTGGTGCCGGTGGTGTGTTCAATTTCTTGAATTTCCTAGCGCCGGTTTTCATTCTCCTGGAGTTAGGCTGACTGGGGGAGCCCCTGCTTAGCGCTTCAGGGCCCACTGGCCCTTTCCTGGGGGCGGAATCCCCCACGTAGTCTTGAATAGCTCCTTTAATGTCCTCTTCCATCACCAGCATTGTACGTTGGCCTGAATATTCAAAAGACAGGGAAAAGGGATATCCCCATCTGTATCGAACGCCCTTCTCTTTCAGTAGTTGTGTCAGGGGGCGGCACATCCTACGTTTAGCTAGGGTGTAGGCTGAAAGATCTTGGAAGATAGAGATTTGGGAGCAGTTGTAAGTTATCGATCCTGCCTTCCTCGCAGCCTCCAGAACTTTGGCTTTGTCGGTGTTATAGTGGAAGCGGGCCAGGACCGATCTGGGGCTCCCCGACCTTCCCCCGGCCCTGTGCACCCGATTGAACGTGAGCAGCGTTGTCATTTCTTCTGCAAACAGCAGGGTGATAATGTCTCTCACCACTCGAGTCAACTCTCTTTCCGTTTCGCCCTCTGTTTCCGGGATCCCAAAGAACCTTAGATTGTTCCGTCTTTCCCTATTTTCATAATCATCCATTAGCTTGGCTCTCTCCTCGTCTCTCCTTTCCAGAGCAGCGAGCCGTGTGCCGAATTGGATCTCCTGCGATGTAGAGGATGATTGATAGTTTTCCACTTGGAGGACTCTGTCCTCGATTTTGTCTACTCTTTGGTCCAATTTCTCAAACTTCTGAGCGATATCAGATCTCATTTCTCTAATCTCCTGGAGAATGGAGGCGAAGCCTCTTTCCATTGTCATCGCGGGTTGTCCTGCGGATTCAGGGTGGGCCATGGTGCTGGACAGTGTGGGGACCCCAGTGGTGGCCTCAGTTACTTGAAAGCGAAACGTTTGTAGGGTCTTCTTCCAACTCATATGGTGCCACTGGTCCCCCGCTGTGGGATCCACTGCGGTCTGGAGGGGCTCTTGGGGGGAATACAGAGCAGCCCCGGAGCCTGGCCGCTCCACGTCCCACCAGTGGAGTGTACGGGCAGTGGATTGTCCCCTGCAAGGGGTTGGGCAGATCGCCAGGCGGGCACTCGCCCCACCAACCTGGGACGGGGGCCTCTCACCTGGGACGCAGGCCGTCTGCAAGTTCAGGGTGGGCCGTGGGCCCGCTGAAGTCAGGGAAGACCCCCACCCCGCAGTAGCGGGGAGCCCGTGGAGTCCTCCTGCAGGCCGTGGGGGCGGACTGACCCCCAGCTGCAAGGACCGTCGTGGCCCAGCAGAACCCGGAGGGTGTATTATGTTGCCCCGACGACGTGTCGTTAAATAATTCTCGGGCGGGGGCTTCCAGGAGCAGGCTCCAGCCCCCCCGGGGAATGGGGTAGTCCCCCCAGGCGGGCACACGCCCCACCGATTGCCGGCGGGGGCCTCTCACCTGGGCTTCTTGGTTGCTGTTGCCTCCCGGGCTTGCCCCCCCGGTTCCCTCTGTGTTCTGGCAGGTCCTCGCTCTGATGGGCCCCCAGGGCGGTGTCTTGATTCGTGGTGGGGTCTGGGCCAGGGCAGCTCACCCCTTTCTGGCCTCCAAATTCGCCCTTGAAGCGGGGTCCCTCTGCGCTTGGCAGCGCCATCAGTCGTTTTGGTCCCTGTGTGGGGGGGGGGGCAGATCCGCCACTCGCCCGAGGTGGGGCGTCACCGGGGGCCTCCTCACCTGGGTCTCCTCCGGGAAGGCCTGGCCTCCAGCGATGTTTTAGCGGGCCTGCGTTGCCGTGCTGTGGGACCCGGGGCCGGGTCAGAGAGGCGACCGTCTCCTCCTTCTGTGGTCGAGCGGAGAGTGCCTCCACTTGTCCCTGCCCGGGGGGAGCCGCCCCGCCGACACTTGCCTTCCTCCTCCAGGCCCGGTGGGGGGCCGAGTCGTCCCTCCGCTCCTATCTCTGCGTAGGTCTCCTCCGGGTACTGCGCTTCCGATTGCGGCGCCCGCCCAGTCGAGCTCCGACACTCTCCTAACTCCGGTTCCACTTGGAGCTGGAGGTCCGCTCTTTCGAGCGGGGGCGGCACGGGGGGTTCATAAGCTCCTGCCTCCCGTTGTGTTCACTCGGAGGGGTCTTGGGGGGGCTCAATCCCCTGTGTAAGCCCGGCCTCGGCAGGAACACCGCAGTCAGGCAGCCATTGCCTGTGCGCACCCTGGTGGCCTCCGGATCTCTCATACTTAATATATATTTCATTCTTTTGACCTGAATCACTCTATCAGTCATAATATTTCAAAAAGTTACAGTTAGAGTTATATAACAATAATTCAACATAAAAGTAATAACAGCGTGGTTAACTTAATTTCTGTCCCAGATGGCACAAAAAACTCTTTGAGTCTCAAGGACAGTTCAAGGGTTTTTATTAATTCTTTGTGGGGCCTACGGCCGCCCCTCTCTCTCTTACCTTCCCACACATTTCCTCCCTACTCCAGGCATCCATAACCCCGGTTAGTGTCATAGATTGTTGACCCATACTGTCTAATGTCTGGCTTAATCTAGTGATGTTTTCCCTAAAAGCAGCTGTCACTGTCTCCCTCAAGGACTTGCTAATATTTCCTACTCCCGCCATAGGTTAGTTTTTTTGTGATCAGGAATAGGGCTGTGCCTTCCAATTGCTCTGTATGATTTACCTTCTTGCATTCATGGACACTGTTACCTTACCCTTCTACTCTACCTACGTCCTCTCCTCGACTCCACCCCACCGGCCGTCTGTCCCTCCGATGTTTTACTCTGCCTCACTCTTACCTCCACACTATAATGTTAACTCATCGCTTTCTCTTCCCACTCTACTACCACTCCTCCTCTCACTCCAATTACTTTTCCCACTCTACTAAAACTCCACACTTCTACTCTACATCATCCCACACTGCTCCTCCTCCTCCTCATAAGCTACTGCTCCTCCTCTTACTCTATTCCTCCACCCCCTACAACCTACACTCCTCCTCCTCCTACGCTGCCACTACTACACCTCCCTGCTACTACTACTCCTCCTACTACACTGCTGCTACTCCTCATTCCCACTATTGCTCCTCTTCCTACACTACTACAACTCCCACACTACTACTCCTCCCTCCCACAATACCACTGATTCACCTCCTTTACTCAATATCAGCCTTCTCACATACTCACTTTACACTACCCTCTCTACCCACTCATCTCACACAAATGCACATTTAATCTACAGAACCACTATCACGCTTATGCCATATGCCTCACATGCTCCAAAACTCTTCTTTAAAATCTGCTTTTCCCTCTTCCTCCTGCTGGTCTTTTGGTTGCGTCCACCTCCTTTCTGACCTCACCCCCACCCAGTTTCAAAAGTCAACTTAGCCCTGCACACTTTCTCCACTCAGGTTTACCGCTTAGTCGCTTCGGCAGTGTTGGAAAGTTTGTCTGACAGTTTGTGGTTTTGGACTTGTTGCCGGGGGTCGCCTTGGTAAATTCAGGCCCCCTGCCCCCTTTTAGTCCATGGTGGTCCTGTGGATTGTTTTGGTCTAGAGCGGATGCACTGATGAGCTTTGTCAGTCCTGCTGCATGGTTTTCTGCTTCGGGTTGCCGTGCGGTGTCTGTCAGCTTGCCTTTGTCTTCTGCCGCTTCGTACCCTGGGTCGGGTCTCTGCAGTGCTGGAGCTTCAGTGACACAGGTGATTATTCTGGTGTTCCGTGGCACTTCTTTTCTTCTCTCTGCAATGCCGTTATCTGACAGAAACACTGGCGAGTATACATACTTGGTAACAAGACTGGAGACATGGTTCTGCACAAATAAATACTGGCACGGGGGCAACAGTTATTTATGCCTGCCTTAATAAATTGGCACTTAGGACTAAGGTTGGCTCTGGATCTTCCTCTTCACCTACCTCCTCCCATGGTAACGGGTTTGCTCCTCTTCCTGACAAGGTCACGTTTTTGTCCTTGTCACATTACACATATGTTGCATGCCTTAGATACCGAAACATTTTGATGTTATTTACATACTTTAAGTAATACCTTTATAACCACAATCTCTTAAATAATTACTGGTATCCACTATCAATTCGACCGGCAATGTGTCATCTTATCAATTCACAGTGCATTGTAGTGTACACAATCAAGATATCTAATTATGTCATGACAATAACAATCAGATATAGCGACATAAAACAAGTTCAATATTGATGCCTTTAGGGGCTAAGGCTGATAATTTACCTGCCAATAAAGTACTCTTTGAGCTAATGCTAATCTTTTTTGCATCTCACCACCTCTCCTAGGTAGTTTTACTACTTCTAATATGACAGATTTTAACTTGCCACTATGTGTCTTAATTCTGTGTGTGCGATATCGGCTACTGGTGATTCCAATTACATGTAGGAATGTTGGACTTATGTTCAGTCCATCTAAGTTTTGCCATCTTAGATGTTAAACCAATGTAAAAAAAAAAATGACACAATGGCATTGTATTTTATAAATGACATTGGTGGAATGACATGTAGCAAAGTATTTCAGTCCAAATAGATCATAAGTAAGACGCAAGATACAGAATCTTTGAAAGAATCCTTGGTTACCCCCATATTTAAGAAGGGTGATCGGTCTTCCCTTGGAAAATATAGATAACTTGCCATGTTGGATACGGTAAAGATGTGAGGCTCACCTTGAGTAACAGGTGAAAGTATGAGCCACTCGTTACCAAAAAACTAAGAATGCCATCTCATAGATGAAGTTAGGAAGGAGCTTTTGGGCAGGCGCAGGAAGGTTTACTATTAAGGGCTTGATATCAATGTATGACACATGTGTCGTATCAGAAATACCCTATGGCCTGGAACCTCTCGTATGCCGACTGAGAGACTGGTTGCATAAAGTGTCAGGTAAATTGTGCAAAACACCATTAGGCGTTGAGCAAAGCATTCCAATGGAAGCCATACAATTTGAACTTGGATTGGGATCACTGAGCACGCACTTAGCTAAGGGGTACATTGTATATTAAAGTAGTGACACATCCTGACTGTGCACTCCTGAAGTTACTAGGAAGCACGCTTATAAGGGGCACTAGACTTGCAAATGATAACGCTAGTATCCATTTGATTTTTTTAATGAGATTGGTTTGCATCCTGATTGGGAAAATGACAGGTCAGTATTGATGAAGGACCTGAAATACAAGGTGGCTCGATGAAGGTATTGGCAAAATAATTATGATCGTGTGAGGACTAAGAAATCTTTACCCCATTATGATGATTACATGATTAGTAGAATGAACCCACAATATTACGTATTAAAATACCCTTGTACTATAGGCTGGAAACTGTTTATAAGGTTACATTTACCACCTAGCATTGAAGGGAGTCTTGAGAACAGTACTACTGCAGAATCTGTAAAAATGAAAAGTCATTGGAAACTTGTCGACACCTATCAACATTATGCCCTGCATTGGAACAACTGCAAATAAATGATTTAGGAAAATTAATTTATAAGGGTCGTGGACTTAAAACAGATGGATTTTGAACTAGGTGTCTACAGAGTCGCAAAGTGTCTCTTTCTTTGGGAGTTATACATTTATGATTTAGAATAGACGAACTGCTAAATCTCAACAATTAGTAACTTACAGGAAATCTGAGGTTAAGACAAATCATGATCAAATAAGATGATGATTAAAGTGATTGGCTTTATTTAGAATTAAGAGTAGTGATTTTATAAGTGATGCATCAAGTATTCGAGGAACATTTTGAAATGTATATTTGAATGCACTAATCATTTTTTTATAAGACTGTGAAATGTGTATTTTTGATTAAAACAATTAAAACACATTATAATAATAAATATTTAAAAGAATAGTGCTCTCGGTGCAGGGATGATGTATAGTACCTCCTTGAATAAGATTATAATAATGCTCGCAAAATTTGTGAAGAATGTATCACCTGCTGGCCAATTTTGAAGCTCTTTGCAGTTGCTATGCTTGCCTTCTGGAGACCCTTAAACACTAAACATATAAGATAAGGGCAGTGCAACTCAAACACGTGACGGGCGCATGCCCACACCTCTGGGCATTTGCCACACAATTCATTATTTCCAATGCAGCATTCTGGGAAAGCAGGAAGAATTCTCTAACTAAAACAAATTAAGTAAACGTATTATAATGTAGGCCCGCACGGCCCCTCCCTAAACATTAAGATGGAGCGGACACGAAGCACGAGAGGTAAGGAACATTATTCGTCACATCCCAACTCCAACTCACCTTTTTCACATCCTGTCCCTCCCCTTCCTTCCACCCCGCACCCTGTGCCTGAAAGCTCCCTCCCTACCCATGTGATTCCCTCCCGGGCTTTACCAGGACGTCACAACCTGTTTCTCTTTTAACAATAGGTGGGCTGTTAGTCAATTACCTCAATACGTCTCTGTGGTCTATTTCGAGCCCTCTGAGGTCTACGACAACCACTAACCTGACCTTGGCCAGGGCCCAGTTCTTCAGGGACACAAGTTCCTTCCCCACTCGAGTCTTCTCAATCTCCTTCATAGGGGGCATCTTGCTCCTCGGAATCAGACTCTTCTTCGTGTGATCATCTCATGATGACTCCAGGCATTCTGTTGAAATGTGAGGAATTATGCGTCACATTCCTTCTTTTTCCTTCAGCAGTAATGAGGGACCCCGTTACTTTGGCGATGGTTAGGGGAGTGCTGTTAAAAGCAGCAGTGTGCTTGTGCGTCCTAAGTTGTCGCACAATTACACTGTCTCCAGGTATCAAGTCATTTTCGCGGGCCATCCTTGCAGTGTCTGCGCACCTCTTCATGTTCCGCTTGGCGCAAGTGTGTCATTTTCTTGCATTTCTCTGTCTCCTTCGTAAGTTTCTTCCAGAGTTGTGACATGGGGTAGTCGTGTCCTGATGTTGCAACCAAACTTGACTTCTGATGGTGCTTTTCCAGTGGTGCTTTGGGGGGTGTTTCTATAGTCCCTTAATAATTGACATAGCATTTTCTGATCCGACTCTCCTGTCAGATGGGTGAGTTGAACTTTTCTCTTAATGTTGCTCAGGAAACGTTGCACCGTTCCATTAGCCTGCGGCCATAGAGGTGTGATCCTCCTTTGTTTGAAAGCCATGTACTCCGCAAATGTCTTGTCCGGTGAATGGGGGTCCATTATCAGCATCAGCACTCCGTATGCAGTGAACATCCTGTCCAGTGCTGGCATGATGTGATACACAGCCGTCAACTCTATTAGTTGTATGTCGGGGAAACGGGAGTGTTCATCCATTGCCATTGGTAGTCCCTCTTCTGACCTGGCTAGTTCCTCCTTAACAGCCGCTAGGCTTCCCAGCTCTTATTGTGTTTCTAGGGTGGCACCTTTTCCGGCCTGCTTGGACTACTTCCACCTTCCAGACTCAATGCACCTGAATGCAATTTGGATTCCTTGGTCCTTCGGGGTGATGCTCGTACATGCGGAAGCGCAGCCTCCGCGTGCAGTGCATCATTTATTACCGACATCTGGCTGGCCCAGTAATATGTCTGTAGCCTTGGCAGGCCAATACCGCCTTCCTATATCGACCTTTGCAGTGTTTGGAGGGCTATTCTCGGGCGTCCACCTCCCCATAGATGTTTTCTGAGTGTGCAGTCTATTTTTTGGAACGTCTTCCCAGGTATATGCAATGGGGCGTTCTGAAGTGTGTATAAGTAACGAGGGAGTGTCAGCATTTTGAACAGTGCAGCTCAGCCCAACAGGGTCAACGGTAGAGACATCCAATGCTGCACATCTCCAGCAAATCATTCTGTGATGGGTTGTAAGTTAATGGGTGTGTAATCATTGAGATTTCTTGTGATCTTAATACCCAGGTACCGGAAGTGGTCGGGGGCTGTTCTATATGGACAGGGCTCTGGGGCCTCCATACCTAGTTGGTTTAATGCAAATAGTGTGGATTTGGACCAGTTCACTTTTAGGCCACTAAAGGCCCCGTATTTTTGGAGTAACTGTGTCACTACTGCGCATGTCACCTTGGGGTCTCGCATGTATATCAATAAGTCATCTGCGTATAGTGAGACTTTGTCTTCCCAGTCTGGCCCCCCGGGATGCCTCTCCATGTGGGTGTATCTCTTAGCAGCTGAGCCAACGGTTCCATGGCCAGCGCAAAGAGGAGGGCTGATAGGGGGCAGCCTTGCCGCGTCCCTTTTCCCAAGGCAAAGGATCGAGATGTCCATCCATTCACCCTGACTTCGGCCATTGATGCGTTGTACAGTAGTTGGACCAGGATAGGAATTGCTCTTGGAACCCCATTTTACGCATGATCTCCCAGAGTGCCTCCCAGTGGACGGAATCGAACACCTTTTCGAAGTCTATTGCGAGGACTCCCAAGGGAATATTCAGGGTCTGGGCACGTTCAATGGCTAAGTGTATTATCCAAATGTTCATTCTTGTAGATCTGCCAGGCATGAAGCCACATTGGTCTGGGTGGACCAGAGATGATATGACCTGCTGTAGGCGTGTCGCTAATAATTTGGCCAATATCTTCGCCTCGCTGTTAATGAAGGAGATTGGTCTGTAGGAGCCACAATTGTCTGGGGGTTTGTTTGCTTTAGGTATTACTATTATTGTAGCCTTTCTTAGGTCCGCTGGCAGGCATCCCGTGGTTCGGGCCTGCTTGTACATTTTGGGCAGGTGGGGGGCCAATTCGTTACCTACTATCTTTTTACAGGTTTCTATGGGAAAGCCATTTGGTCCGGGTGTCTTCCCGGATTGGAGCTGCATCATGGCTGTTGTGATCTCTTTGTCCATGATTTCCTTTTCTAAAGTAGCAATTTGTTCGGCGTCTAGGGAGGGGAGGGAAACCCCCTCCACCATAGAAGTTTCAGGGGAAGACACAGGTGCCTTATATAGCTCCTTGTAGTATCTTGCAAACTCTTCAGCTATGTCTGCATCCGTCAGGCGTGGTTCCGAGTTTTGGGATGTGCTTGCACTTACTTGGTTGTGCCCTTCGTCTCTTCGTTCGAGCCAGGCGAGCATCTTCCCCGCCTTGTCACCTGTTTCATAAACGCTGGCTTTCATTGCTGCAGGTGCCAGTTTTGCATTGTCCAGTGCAATGTTTTGCAGTTTTTTCTGGGCCAGAACCAAAGCTCTGTTTGTGTCAGGGCAGTCCTGGGTTAGGTGTATTTCTTCTGCTTGTTTTACGTTTGCCTCTGCCTCCCTTAGTGATTCTAGGTGTATTTTCTTTTGTGCTGCAGTCCAGGAAATGATTTTCCCTCGTATCACCGGTTTGTAGGCTTCCCATAGTGTAATAGGACAGTCTACTGATCCTTCATTTAGTTCAAAATATGCTGTGCTAACATTTTGTAGGTGTTCTATTAGTTCAGAGGAGGCCCAGATGATAGCTATTCAATCTCCATACCGGTGGGGGGGTTGGTTTGTATGTCGTAAGTGACATGAGTAGGGGGGGGGTGATCCGAAATGCCTCTTGGGAGGTATTCTGCTTGTGTTGCTGTGTATATTATTGCTGCCGGCACAAAGAAGTAGTCTAAGCGTAACAATGATGCATGTACCCCAGAGTGATAGGAGTATTGTTGTTCTTCAGGATGTAGGTCCCGCCACATGTCTCGGATACCAAATGCTTCCATAAATGTGGCCAAGCTGGTTCCCCGGTTGGGGTCTCTGCTGTGTAGGTGCGTGCGATCCTGTGTATCACTCATGACGTCATTGAAGTCACGTCCAAGGATCAGGATATCAGAGGTATCATCTGTCAGCAAAGGCGTTATATCTTTTATTAACGTGGATTGTAGTGCGGGCGGGGCATAGATCGCTAACAGGGATATTGTTTTATTCCAGAGCGTGCCTGTGGAGTACCTGAATCTGCCCCCAGTATCCTGTGTTGTTTTCGTGAGGGTGAGCAGCAGTCTCTTATGTATCAGTACTCCTCTGGCTCCCATCATAAAGCCTGCCCTTGTTGCTGTGCGGTAGTTGGAATGCTTAAATAGTGCATTGGTTGTACCTGCTAGGTGAGTCTCTGTTAGGAAGACTATGTCTGGGCCATGTCTATTCAGGAACTGTCGTACCAGTCGTCTTTTCAGGCTGTTTCATAAGCCATTCACGTTCCAGGTAAGAAGCTTTAGGACTCGGGTCTTGCTGTCTTGCAGAGTTACGTTAGTACTCATGATTACGGGTGACAATGAAGCCTCCTGGAGTGGTGGCGTTGTTTATGCTTGTCTTGTGGCAGGGAGCAATGGCTAGTGTTTGATTAACTCCTATTTTTTGTATGCTTCAGCATTCTGGTGAGCTTTTCCATCTTCTGAACCTATATCCAACTCCCCCTCCCCATACTACACCCCCAACTGAAGCATCTGTCGCCCCTTCATAACTTGAACACTGAACAGAACAAAAAAAACCTAGTTAGATACTATATGGTCGCTTCCTTGTCTGGGGGGCGGCTCTGGTTTGGCCGCCAGCCATTATGTACTTTGTGGTTCTTGTTTCTGTTTGGAGCAAGGGCTCCGTTGTGCTTCAGCTTACAGCATTTGTGTTGTTTTCGGTTGTTACCTGTTCGTTGTTATTCATTTCCTTGAGCCGGTATTTCCTCTTGTTGTTGCTGGGGTCTGATGTCTGGTGGTCTCTCTGGGCGTGGTCCATTGCGTTCGCCCCCTGATTTCTTTTTAGTACTCCAGTTGCCTACTGTGTTCCTCTCCGCCCAGTTCCACGCTTCTTTTGGGTCTGTGAAGTACACTGTTGTTCCATTATGGAATATTTTGAGCTGGGCAGGGAAGATTAGGCCATATTTTGTTCCTAGTGTTTGCAGCCGTTTTTTTGAGTGGGTCAAAGGATTGGTGCGCCTTTTGCACCTCTCTGGGGAAGTCGGGGAAGAAACCGATTTTAGATCCATTGTGGGTGATAGGCACTTTCAATCTTGCCATTTGCAGTACGGCGTCCCTATCCCTGTAATTTAGGAATCTTGCAATGATTGTGCGCAGTGGCGCCCCGGGTAGACTTTACCAGTTGGGATGCGATGTGCCTGCTCAATGGAGAAGAATTTGGAAAAGGATTTTGCATCGTAAATGTCTGTGAGCCACTCCTCGAGGAATAGTTCCATGCTTGCTCCTTCTGCCTTCTCAGGGAGGCTGAGTATGCGGATGTTGTTGTGCCTGGACCTCCCTTCACTCTTATCCACTCTTGTTTCCAGGATTTTGATGCGGTCTAGCATGCCGGACATGTGCCTGTTGAGCCCTCGTAAGTTCTCTTCAGTTTCCGAGATGCGTGCTTCGGCCTCTCCGGTGCGCGAGGTCAGCTTTTGGAGGTCATGTCTCAGTAGGGACACATCAGCACCAATGCTGTCCATTTTCTTCTCCATTGATGTTCTGGAGCTGGCAATGGCAGCCATCACGTCCCTGAGGGAGATGTCATCCTCCATGTTGTCAGGTTCAGTTTATGCCAGTCGCTCCGGCGAGCGGGACATTGGTGATGTTGCATATTGTTCTATTCTGCTTTGTGTGGAGGTTTTCCTTGGTTTGTCCTTCACCATGTTGGTCCGGCGCCGTAATGATATGGAGGTTTCTTTCGTTTCGGGGGGGTGGGCCTGATAGTATTGGCACACAGGTGTGTTTCAGAGTCTTGGGTTTTTTGGTCTTCTAGAACCTGGAGTCCAATGGAGGGTAGCGCTGTGTGGTTACAGAGAGTGGGGTCCTGCTTTTTTGTTACCACTTTTGATAGGAGTATCTGTGGTTCACAGGACTCTAAATGCAGCTGCATTTGTTATTTTGGTGCCTGATATGTGTGCTTCCACTGCTTACCGCGTTCTGTCCTGTTTGTTTCCCAGTTCGGAGTGTTCTCTCCTCTTACCTCCAATGTAAGTCGTTAGCTATTTGCTGCGACAGGACCCTCTGAGATATCCACTTGTCAAGCAGTCCACATGCGACGTACTTTCCAGGCTGTGGGATCCTGACACATGCACTGGGGGGGGGGTGATGATGTCGTTTACTGTTGTTCGCTGCACCCAGTGCTGGTTGTGTCAGCTGATAAAGGCTTCCGCGTGTATTGTCTCACTGCCCAGCATGCTTGGATATCTGCAGGCTGTTTGTGTGACTTGTGTGGTGCTTTGCGGGTTTTATTGTCTGGCCTCCTTGGCTTGCTCGCACATAGTTCCCCGTCTGTTTGTTGTGGTGGACAGCTGGTCCTGTTATGGATATCTCGTCCTTATATTGATGCCCAATGTAGCACTTTCAGAGTTTTAAGGGGTTGCTTCCAATTGGCTCTGATAGTATTATGTCCTCTTCTCTTGTGTCATGTGGTTTGGACAGGAGGAACGTCTGTGTACCCGTGCTGGTGTGGGGCCTCAATGTTCCTGCTGTATCATGCCGGCATTGTTCGTGCTGCGCTGTAGCAGAAGCACTTGGGGTTTGCAGGGTCTTTGTAATTGTGTTGGTGCGGCTGGAGAGCGGACAGGGGTTTGCACCCGCGGCCACCGCCTCCTGTCTCCCTCCTCTCCCCCTCCTTACCGCTGCTTCTTACTGGCGCCTTTCCACTGCTCCAGGATGTGCCACTGCTGCGTTGGGTAAGGATTAGCAGGTGCTCTACGCAGAGTGGAGCGCCCACGCCCGTATTATGGGTTTTATCGGCTGGATGCGGGTTCGTTTCGGTCCCCCGTAGGTTTCTCTCGGGGCGAAGGGGCTGTGTTATTACCTTCCCCTCTTGTGGTGCGCGGGAGTGAGTCCATGTGAGTGCCCGCACGGAACAGGATGTGGTGTGCACTCTGGGTCTCGGGGTTGCAGATACTACCCGCATGCCCCAAACGCTCCAGGTGGTCGTGTCCGCTCTTCGTCACTGAGTAGGGGCAGGGGAAGGGCCTTTCCTCTTCGCTGTGTGCAGGGGGGAATGTTCGCTGCCGCCGCGTATCATGGGTGCACTGGTCTGTCACAGGGGATGGCAGGGATGGACTGACTCCGCTCGATCGCACACTTTCCCCGATTCTTCCAGGTGGGGGCAGTGTACGTTCTGTCCCCCGTTCCCACGATGTCAGTGCAGCTGGAGACAGTTGCCTCTCTCCTTAGGCCTCACTGAGTCACTGCGCTCTCCGCCTATTCCATGACTCCGGCGGCCATCTTGGATGCTCTTTTCGCAGTCCATTGTCCTTAATCTTCGACCACCGTAACTTCGGAATGACACACCGGTTGTGGTCCGCTGTGCTGCACTTTCCTGCCGCTGTGATTCGTGCTTCGCTGAAGCATATTTAGATGTTTCCAAAGTAATTTTTAAAGCAGGATGGACGCAGGATTAGGCTGGCGGCTCGGGAGCGATGAGGAATCACGTCTTCATCGCACATCCGTCGTCCACGCCCCCCAGTTGGGAACGTGTTTGATGACGTTGCGAATTTCTGCTTGAAAGATTTCCACTGCTGATGACATTCCAAAGCTGAGACGCTTGTACCTGTTGAGGCCCAGATGTGTGTAGCTGCATTCTTCACTTAGTTCTAATTGATGGTAGCCTTTGTTAAGTCTAGTTTTGAGAATATGGTTGCTCCATTTAATGAATGGACCATGTCAGTGATCCTCGCGGCTTGATGTTGTTCCCTCGGGCTGGCTTAATTTGGCCGGCGCATGTCCACACATATTCTGATGTCCTGCGAGTCTTTCTTAGGTACCGGAACAGTTGGTGATACCCACAGGGTGGGTCCTACCGCTGACTCAATAATGTCTTGTTCCAGCAGTTTGTGTAGTTCTTCTTCCACTTTTTGCTGTATGTTTACAGGAATACCATGGTAGTGTTGTGCTACTGGATGAATTTCTGTGTTGATGTGTACCTTGTTTTGGCTGTGCTTCAGTTTTCCTAGACCCTTCAAAAGCATTGGGAACAATTGCTCAATCTCTGCAGATGGGTTGAAGTATTTGTGAGCCATGAGGTGGTACAGTACGTGTATCAGCCCCATGTCTAGCGCAGCTTTAAAACTTAGGATGCACCTGCTGTGTGCAGCAGCTTCAAGGACGTACATAGGTATCCTTTTGGACTGGGTTTTATACTTGCAGTGATCCATGAAGTATCCTTTGCATGGCAGCATGGTTTTGTATCCATATGAATAAATGCTTACTTCTGCCGGCCTTAGTTTTGGGGCATGTGACAGATACCCATATACCTCCTTGCTGATTACATTCACTGTGGCTACCATATCGACTAGAAACTCGGCAGGCATGTTGTTCACATGGAGCAGCACTATTTGGCTCTGTTCCTTCGCTGTGGGATTTCCTAGTGCATAAAGATATCCTTTCTTTCTTAGTTCGTCCTGGTCACGTTCTTTCTTTCGTGGCTCTTCTGCCGAGGACTGACTGGACCTGCTGTCTGTTTGAGACTGCTTTACCAGGTAGCGGATATATCTTTTGGGCCTTCTCTTGGTTCGTGAGGTCGATTGTCTGCTAGATTGCCATTCTGATGGGGCCCGGTCCAATGGTCTACCTTCCTCCTTCCCTTCCCTGTGCCTCCTGGGAGGTTGTTCATGATGTTGGTTCATGTTTGCTGGAGGTCCCTGGGGTTTCTCTCTGGTGCGTGTTACTGCGCCACTACTCCCTTCACCTCTTTGCTTGACTACGGTACATGTGGCATGCCACCTTGAAGTGCCCCCCAAACCCCGCATGCCGAACACTGCTGTCCAATCGCCAGACATGTACCTTCATGGGGAAGCTCGTATCTGCATGGGTAGCAGAATGGTTCCCCGTTGCCTTTATGTGAAGGCCTGATTTCTACTTTGTTGCCGACCCCCGACTGCTCAGTGGAGATTTTCACGTCGCCCATGGTCTCTATCTGGAGGGCCAAATGCTGCATCTGACCTTGCTAATTGCAGGATTTCTTCCAGGGAACGTGGCTTTTGGAGCAGTCTTTTCCTGAAATCAGCAAACTCACATCCTGCAATGATTTGAGATCTCAATGCCTCTTCGTTGGAATAATTATTTAAGTCACACTGTTTGAGACGAACGCGAAGGTGCATTTGAAAGCAAACATTGACTCTCCTTGTGTCTGTTTCATTGTGTGAAATATGTGACATTCATAATCCACATTGGTGTGCAGCGCAAAGTATTCAGTGAGTGTTGTTCTGAGTCCGGTATAGGTATCAGTAGAATCTGCCGGAAGCTCATCCACAATGTCACGTACATTCAGGCCTATGGCCAGCGTTAACAGAGTGTGTTTCTTTTGATCGTCCGGGGGGGCCAATAGCCTTCATGTATATTTCAAAATCCCTAACCCATCTCTTCCATCAGGACCCCAGACTGCTTGTATCGGTAAGATCAAAGTGGGTTTTGCATTTGCATGGCAAGGTTATCCAGAATTCTCGGAGGCAAAGTCACAGGTGGTGTAATGGGAACCGTTAGTGTTTCATATTCTGACATGATGGGGACGGTTGGGATTTCTACCCCCTGGTAAATGCATACTGGGTGGACTGGCAGCCTCTGGTTTGGTTAGATTTTTACTGCTTGCAGAGGATGTCTCATCCGATGTATGTGATGTGCCTCCTTCACTTCTCACAGGGCATTTCTCATGGACCCTACGAGCCGTCTTTCAGAGGCTGATGGGAGGCGTAATGGGTGCCTATGCAGAGAATGGGCGCACCTAGGCCTGGAAACATGTGTACTGTCTATATTCTAGCATCATGCACCCATACCTTGCAGGAACATGTAGGATAGTCCGTAGGCTCTTCCCTCCAGTCCCTCACTCCCCTTCCGGGCTCCTCTGTGAATTCTCGTGACGAGCCGCACTCTGGCGCTCTCACTCCTTCCTTACTTATTGATGTCCATAATGTCGTATTACCGGCCCAGTTCCATTTTGAGGGTACAAGCACTCCCACAAAGATGCGGGCCGCTCTCTGCCCCGTTCCGACGATGCTGCCGTGAAACATCACTGATGCATCGGCTGTGTCCACCCTCCACGCCGGCGCCAGATACCGCAGGCTCCTGGCACTGACTCCAAACACTAATGTCGTGGCGAGCACAGGTGAGCTGAATCTCCCCGCCACTAGTATAATGTAGGCCAGCACGGCCCCTCGCTAAACATTAAGAAGGAGAGGACACGGAGCGGGACAGATAACCAACTTTATTCCTCACATCCCAATTCCAACTCAACTTTTTCACATCCTGTCCCTCCCCTTCCACCCACCCCGCACCCTGTGTCGAAAGCTCCCTCCCTACCCACGTGATTCCCTCCCTGGCTTCACCAGGTTGTTATACTTATTAGTATTTCATTCTGTGACCAATGTAAACTCCAAATGTAAAAATTATGCCTTTTCTTTCTCTAAGCCCATCTCGGGTCAAGGCCTCTCTCCAAAGCAAAGAAAGAGTGGAAGGGTACCTGGTGAGCAGATAAAATCTGTGACCTAGAAATTATCATAGTCACACAGAATCGAGAGGTCAGAAACAGTCAAATATGACCAGGCTCATCACCCAGTGCTCAAGCCAGCCAGCTCCCATTTACTGGCAAAAACAATCAAGTCTTTATAAAAAAGAAATTAAAAATCCTTGTTTTTGGCCAATGTTTTGTTTTCATTCCAGGCCCTCCCACCTCAAGTGCTGGCCCTATTGCTGCACTTAGCTTCATGAGTGGTCTTTCACATGGCTTAATTAGATTTCTTAGTGCTTGCACTGTAGACCCTCTACATTTCTCTTACCTGTGACTCACTTGGGTTTCTGGGCTCTTGTACTCATGCTACACTTGACAGATTGTGCGCTCCCACACTCGACGCTCATGGAATTCTTAACAATGGTACGCTTGCTGCACTTGACTCATATAGCACCTTTGCGCTCCTTGCAGTGACTGTATTACAACTCCTGCAAAGTGGCTTCTTTACTACTTTACTTATCTTTATTAGTGCGTCTGTGCGCACTTTATTCCTTCCATCGTTCCCTCGCTTCATCAACTGACTTGTGCTGCTTGAAGTACTAGGACCACAACTCCAAAACAGCAGTTTCCTTTTTTCTGTAACAGTTTATTTGAATGTATTGTTGATAACTAGCAACCAAGGGACACTGACGCAGCAGTAAAATAATGCCTGAACATGCGCATGCAAAGCACCCTAACACTAAATAAAAAAACAAGGCAATAACGAAATCCACAGTCTTTTAATATGTCGTTTTTGTCCCTGTCGCTTCAGGAGCCTACTGCTCACCTCTGAGTAGTAAACCTAACCTTATGCCCATTAATTCATTTATTCTTTATTTTGGAAACTTTTCCCATAAAAGACATCGGCCTCATTACGACCCAGGTGGTAAGGGGTTAACGGCACCGTAAAAGGTGGCGGCGCCGTTAACCCCTTACCGCCTAGTTACAAGGTCCCTTTGCGGGTCCCCACCTTAACGGCTGGTTTTACCAGCCGTTAAGGAAGGAACCCGCAAAGGGACTTTCGAGGTAATTACGGTACCACAATTTGCGGTACCGTAATTACCGCCTTCCCCATTCCCATTGAGCCCTATGGGGGCAAAAATGGGAATGGGGAAGGGCCAATAGTGAATGGGGAATTACCGCCCCGCAAACCTTGGAATGGGGCGGTAATTCCGCCATCCACCATGGCGCAATCGGTAAAATACCGGCGTCAACCATGGCGCTAATAGCGCCATGGTTAACGCATGGGTCGTAATGAGGCCCATCATGTCAAATAAAATCACGAATACAAAACAAATCCCATATTTTGAGTTATTAAAAATACACCAAAAGAGAATTTAAAAAAACAGAGAACCTACATCTATTATCTTTCCTACAGCGACTTCATATGTTGCGATCTTGTTCGTAGCACAGACATCAACGAATATCCAACACAATAGCATGTTCGGTAGAACTTCAGTAACAATCAATAAAGCAATGCTGGTCTGCTTAAACTAAAACCATTTTCATTGAGTAGATCACATAAATATAACTGTCTAGGTGTAGTATAATTGGGGCTGTAGCAACATTTCCGGTTCCCCTTTCCCACAGGGACAACACATTTCGGAATATTCCTGGCAATACCCCCTGCCAGGCATTGTCATAAATGGCAGGATTTCCAATCTTAGGCGACTAAGGACCCTTCGTCTTTGCCCATCTGTTACAAAGAACCAGTAATCAGCACCTCCCACTGAGATGCCGATTGGCAATTGTGGATCATTTGCTCAGAGCAAGTTTTCCTCTCTTCTCTGATTGTAGCCGTGATATTAGGTTGAGAACAATACCCCTTCCCACTTTAGGTATAACCTCTGTCCTTATCAATCAATTACAGAAACCAATTGATTTGAGTGTCATTCAGATATAGAGTAACTAAGGAATTGTTCGAATGGATTGTGTCCTCCCACGTATTCCTCATCTTAGATATTCGTATCTTCCAACTTTGGAAAAAAAAATCACCAGAGGGCGCTGTGCTCGAGGTCGCAGCATTGATGTGCCTCGAGGGTTGCTGTCGAGCATTGATGTCATCCGTAGTATAAAGGGCTCGAGCCGCACCCTTTGGCTTCAGTTCCGTTTTTCCGATAGCTACTGCTACGTGTAACAAAATGGCGCTTCAGTTTGTCTGTGAAATGTCTTCCTCGTCGAATCCTTCCATGCCCAAAACTGGCTTTAAGAAATGTCAGAAGTGTGGGAAGAAGATGTTGATCACCGACCCACATCGAAATTGCCTCTGGTTTTTGGGCTCAGACCATCAGGTCGACAAGTGCGGTTCCTGTCAGGCTATGACCAACAAGGCTCGTAAGGAACGTAGAGGTGAACTGGCTGTGGGGGAGGAATCCTCAAAGTCTTCTTCGAGAAAGGTAAAAGATTTGAAATATCGGCATAGGTCGAGGAAATGGATATCGAGAAGTTGTTCGAGGAAATCCTCCTCTTCTTCATCTAAAAAAATTGAAGAAAAGACGATACCAATCTCCTTCGTCCTCTTCCTCGTCGGCTGACACAAGGGTCATCCCATACCCTTCAAAATATGATTCCCCCAAAAAATGGGACACCTTTAGGGCTTCGATGATGAAAACTTTCAGGAACGCAGCCCATACCCCCTCGAAAAAGCAGCGTGGAGACCATGCCCCATCTCACTACAAAAGTGACAATGGGAGGCCAAAGACCAGACGTGACAAATCCAACGACAAGCCGTCGAGGGTTTCGTCGGAAGAAATTTCCTCACACCTCGTAAAGAAAGATCAGACCTACCGGTGCATAAATCGGAGGTGTCGACTAACAAGATGGCGCAGGGAATTCACCCGACATCGAGGTCGATGTCGAAGGATACTTCGACGCGTCTATTCAAAGCGCTCTCGAAGCCGACTTTGAAGATGGCATTGACACCTTCCTCGACTGTATCGAAGGCTCCTTCGACATTGTCGAAGCCAGTGACGATGACATTCGACGCCTTCAACACCATTGTCGAGGCCAACTTTAATTCCGGCGCCAAAATCAACACCTTTGTCGAAGCCGAGGTCGATGCCTATTGAGTCACTCACAAAAATATACCAGCCACAACCAAGACAAGACTTTTTCAGCTCTATGTCGTCCATTTATGAGGAGCATTCCTCTGAAGAGGACATTACTCCAGCTGGAGTGAAATATGGGACTATAGATGTCCCTGAGGAATTAATAGACCCTAGATCTAAGATGGATGACCTGTATGAATGCCTACAAACAGCCAGTGAACTGGATACTTCTCCTGAAGTGATTTTGATAGACCCGACCCTGCAGACCATGCAGACTCTGGGTACAGAAATTTGATGAATAGAGTCATTGAGTTTATGGGATGGAAATCTAGTTTCCCTAATTTTGATCAAGATGACATGATGGACATCCTTAATGAGGGCCCTCAAAAGGACCCTGTCCTCCCCTTTCATAAAGCATTACAAAAAAGGGTCATATCCACATGGGAAACCCCAGATTTTGGCCCAGCTGTAAATAAAAATGTTGTAGGGAAGTACAGGCCTTCCTCTTCTGACCCAGAATACCTAGCAAAACATCCCTCGCCTTAGAGCTTAGTGGTGCAGGCGGCCACATCTACTAGGCATTCGGCCTACCCTTTGATCCCCCCGGATAGGGACAACAAAAGGATTGATGCCTGGGCTCGGATTTTTCTTTTTTCTTTGGCCAGCATGGCCTTAAAATCGACGAATGTAACTTGCACCCTTGCAAGGTTCACTCACACCCTGTGGGATTGTATGACGGCAGCGGCTGAACACATTCCTGAAGGCGAGGAACAGGAAGGTTTCCTTGCAATCGTCAAAGATGGGAAGGAGGCTATGGGGGAATGCCTCCAATCAGAATTGGACACTGCTGACAGCATAAGCAGGTCCATGGCGTCTAGCACATCCTGCGCAGATTTGCATGGCTGAGGAAGTCAAGTTTTACACCGGATGTGCAATCCAGATTACTCGATATGCCTCTTGATGACTTGAGGTTGTTTGGCAGCAAGGCGGATGAAAGTTTGGAGAAGCTGCAGACCTCAAAAGCGGCAGCTAATTCACTTAGCGCCTCTATAAAACACCCTGAACAACACTGCTACTCAGGGTCATCTTCCTGGAGGAACCGTTCTTTTCGATTCTACTCCTCATTTTGGGAGAGGGAAACGACAGGCCAATCAAAAGAGACAACAAAGAAAATGTCCTCGTGGTGGAAAGGGAAAGAGTGTTAGATCAGCCCCAGCAGCAGCAACTGTCCCCTCAGCCGCTGCTGCAGCCGCTGCAAAGCCACTCTGAGGCCTTGACCCACAAGACCCCGGTGGGAGGCAGGATCACTCGGTATCTGAACGAATGGCGGGGCATTACTTCAGATGCCTGGGCACTAGAAGCAGTGGCCCATGGTTACTGTCTTCCATTTCAACAAAGGCCTCAGGACCATCCAGCGGGAGACAGCTCTATCAAAATTCCAGACCCGCTCCTTGTGCAGGAGATTGTAACCCTGCTAGAGAAAGGTACAATAGAACATGTACCTGTAGCGGAGAGGAACAAGGGTTGGTACTCCACTTATGTTCTCATTCCCAAGAAGGACGGAGGATTGAGACCCATCTTGGACTTAAGAAATTTGAACAAATTCCTCAGTAAGGACAAGTTCAAGATGGTGACCCTTTTTCAGATCCTTCAGGCTCTCCAACTCCAAGACTGGTTGGTTTCATTGGACCTTCAGGATGCTTACTTTCATGTGCCGATCCATCTCAAGCACAGAAAGTACCTGAAGTTCGCGATTGGCGGCTCTCATTATCAGTTTCGAGTTCTGCCATTTAGGCTGACCTCCGCCCCGAGGGCTTTCACCAAGCTGATGGCTGTGGTGGCAGCGAATCTCAGGAGAAGGGGGATTCACGTCTACCCTTACCTGGACAATTGGCTAATCAGGGAAAGTTCACCGGAACAAGCCCAGGAACATCTGACCATGACCTGCCACTTCTTGCACAGACTGGGCTTCTCCGTCAATTACAAGAAGTCACAAATGATTCCACTCCGAAAGCTCCAATTCATCAGAGCAGTCCTGGATACTTCCTCACCACATTTTGCAGATGGTAACAGAGTTCCAGAATGCCCAGCATCTGCCGGCCTTCGATTTGCTGAGGTTGCTCGGCCTCATGGCATCCTGCATTTACTGGTGCCAGAGGCCAGATTGACAATGAGATCCCTTCAATGGGCCCTCAGGACTCAATGGTTCCAATTTTCAGGGGATATGTCAGATCTTCTGCAAGTCCCGGCCAGAGAGGCTCAAGATCTTCTATGGTGGGCTTGCAAGGAAAATATCCTCAAGGGAGAATATTTTTGGCAACCATGGCCAGAGATAACAGTAGTGACGGACGCCTCACTCACGGGGTTGGGAGATCATACTAATGATCTGACAATCAGCGGTCGTTGGTCTCCATCCAAGTCCAAACTACACATCAACCTTTTGGAGCTGAGGGCAATCAGACTGGCGCTGAAGGCCTTTCTGCCCTCTGTACGGGGAAAGAATTCCTGATAATGATGGACAACACAGTGGCCATGTACTACCTCAACAAGAGAGGGGGCGTAGGGTCACTATCACTGTGCAGAGAGGCAATGCAGCTCTGGTTCTGGGCAATGCAAGAAGGAATCTCTCTATCATCAATTCACCTAGCCGGAGAGCAGAACACGGCGGCGGACGCTCTGAGCAGGCACAGCACAGTTTTTCACGAATGGGAACTAGCTCAGGAAGTCCTTCAAGCAATCTGCGCCCTTTGGGGAACCCCTCAAGTGGATTGTTCGCGCCCAGTGTCAACAGGAAGTGCGAACTGTACTACTCAAGGGAATTTCCCAGAGAGGCGCTGTAGGGGACGCGTTTGTGGTGGACTGGGAATTTCCACTCCTATACGCGTTTCCTCCAGTCCCTGTGATTCCTCATGTAATCAGGAGGTTGAGAAAGTTCAGGAAAACCATGATCCTAATTGCCCCAGATTGGGCCAGGTGGACATGGTACCCGGACCTTCTGGACATGTCCATCTGCCCTCCAATGCGTCTTCCCCAAAGAGAGGATCTTCTCTCGCAAGAGGAAGGTCGGGTTCTCCATCCAGAGATCAAGACACTCAGCCTTCACGCACAGTTTCTGAGAGGCTGAGATATAAGGAATGGGACCTCCCAGATGACGTAATGGAGATTTTGCTTTCGGCCAGAAGGCCAGCAACAAAATCCTTGTACCAGTGTCATTGGAACAAGTTCAGTAACTTGTACAGGATAAGAATGTGGATCCATTCTTATGTAATACTCCTACAGTACTTTCTTTCCTTTTACACTTGGCCAATTTGGGGCTCCAAGTTGGAACAATAAAAGGATATCTAGCAGCGCTATCAAATTTTTAAGCACTTATCAGAAAAAGTGTCTTACTTCAAAATGCCCTTAGTTATTCAGTTCTTAAAAGGACTCACAAATGTGTACCCTCCAACCCCTTTTCAGGTACCCATCTGGAATTTAAAATTAGTTTTAAAATTCCTTACATGTATTCCATTTGAGCCCTTATATTCTTGCCCATTAAGGCTCCTTACTTTGAAAACAATTCTGCTAGTGGCAAATCAGCCCGCCGGGTGAGTGAATTGCAGGTGCTCTCTTGTAAGCCTCCTCACACCATTTCCCATAGGGACAAAGTAATTCTTAGGGTCAAACCCTTTTTTACCAAAAACAGCCTCTGACTTCCACCTGTCACAGAAAATTACCTTATCTTCTTTCTATCCTCCTCCGCATGCAAGTAAGGAGGAAGAAAGTCTACACAGACTGGACCCGGAAAGGGTTCTCATATGTCTTGAGATTAGCTAAATTTAGACAAATTGACCAACTCTTTGTCGGGTACTCAGGACACAAATTGGGTCTAGCAGTATCAAAACAGACGCTATCCAGATGGGTAATTTTGGCAATTAGTGAATGCTATAAATTGGCTGTTAAAAAGCCTCCAGATAGGCTAAGGGCCCATTCAACTAGGGGAATTGCAACTTCAGCGGCTCTTCAGAGGGGTGTCCCGGTACAAGATTATTTGTGCAGCGGCCAACTGGTCGTCAATGCACACCTTCGTGAAGCACTATTGCTTGGACTCAACATCATCTCAAGGTGACCTTTTTGCAAAAGCCGTCCTTTACACAGTTCATGAATAATATTTCTGGTACTCCCTCCTCTGAATTCATACTGCTCTGTGATCCTATCTAAGATGAGGAATACGTGGGAGGGCATAAACCATTCGAAGAACAAGTCACGTATTCCTCATTGACCCTCCCAGCCTATCCCACCATACAGTTTACGTTAGTTGCTCTCTAAATTCCTTAAGAGCTGGAGGTCAATGAATGCCTGGTCACCTGATGCATGTTAACATATCGTAAAAACAGAACTGAAGGTAACGTGCGCGGCTCAAGCCCTTTATACTACGGATGACGTTGGCGCTCGACGGCAACCCTCAAGGGACATGGACGCTGCGACCTCGAGCACAACGCCCTCTGGTGAAAAAAACATTCCGAAGCAGCAAAGCTGGAAAATACGAATATCTCAGATGAGGAATACATGGGAGGAACATCCAATCAAAAGAACGTTACAGTTGGTAAGTAACTTGTTCTTCTTTCTACCTGACTTTCCGATATGCCCTTCTGGATTGTGTGGGTCAAGGTTGCTTTGTAATTGTTTCCTCCTGATACCTAAAATATCAATGGTTGGGAGGTTATCATTTCAGCAATAAATGGTATCCCTAGTTTGGTATGCAGTTTGTAAACAAAAACACTACTTGGCAGTCCAAGAAATTTGTAGAAAAAATATTGTTTTGCCATATGTAATTTTGAAGCACCCATGCTCCCACTTGCCCACACATCCCCAACATTCTAAATATTTTTCACTGTTCACAGTTTCCATGTTATATTTGTATTGTTGACTTCTATACCAAGAATCTCCCAAAGGCTTGCCCTCTCATGATCATGACAGTTCTCTCACATGTCATTCAGCTACTGGTTGAAGAAACCTTTTCGAATGGATTGTGTCCTCCCACGTATTCCTCATCTTTTGATAGATATCCTTCTAGCTTTAGCTGCTTCGGAAAATGTTTTTTGGCAGAGGGCGCTGTGCGTTGATGCTGTCGACTTGATGTCCCTCGAGGGCCTCCGTCTCGGGGTCGACGTCATCATCGGTATATATAGCACGCACATCGCCCCTTGGCTTCAGTTCTGTTTTTCTGCGATAGCTAACGCTTTGAGAAATACAGCGTGCTTTGTTTTTTTGTGAGAAAAAACTGCGGCATCGAGTACAATGGCCTTGTCTTCGACACCATCAACCTGGAAGACTGGGTTAAAAAAGTGTCATGATTGCGGTGCCAAGCTGTCCCTCACGGATCCTCATTGAGTGTGTCTGTGGTACCTTGGCATGGAGCATAGGACGTCAGACTGTGAGTCCTGTCAGTCCATGGCGGGTAAGGCTTTGAAAGAGCGTATAGGGAAATTAGTAGTGGGTAGGCCCCATACTTAATCCCCCTTGATGACTCTGTCGAAGAAACGCTCATCTGACAAGTTGAGAGTCGTCTCTCCTCGAAGGAAGAGATTGAAAAAGTGTTCACACTCCAGGAGCGGATCGCACCATTCCTCGTTCTCATTGAAGAAGGCGAAGAAAAGGCGATATAGGTTGCCTACTTCTTCTTCATCCGATTCCTCTCCAGAGAGAAGGATAGCCTGTCCAACTAAATCCTCGACACCAGCTCAGTGGGAGGAAGTGCTAAACATTTTCGAGAAGGAGGCCTCGAGCCCCTTGAAAGAAAAAGAAAAAAATCATGCTCCTGTCGTGCTGCCGATAGCTGACAAGGAAAGGGCTGAGGCTAAACCATGCGTGCCCTCAAGCCTGGGACACAGGCCGGCGACCCCTAGAGAACCGTCAAGGTCTCGACATGACAAAAAATCATTGACAACCCCATCAAGTTGAGGGTCAAGCCCTTTGAGGTCTCCTTCGATGCCAGGCTCAACGTATAAATCATCAAAGACATCAATGCCATTAGCGTCGAGACCATCTACGCCAAAATCGTCAATGCCATTATTCGTTAACAAACCGTCGACGGCATCAGTGCTTTTGCCCACAAAACCTGCAGTAAACTGAAAAATCTTATAAGCCTTTGCCAGCAAAGGATTTTATCAGATCTTTAACCTCCATTTATGAGGAGCATGAGCCATCGGAGCAGGACACTCATTCATTTGGGCTGGAGTATGGCATTCCTAACGTTCCAGATGCTCTTATATCTGAAGAGTTCAGGTTAAAGGATTTATATGAGAATCTTTAATCTACTAGTGGCATTGACACACCACCGGAACTGGAGTTTGGCAAGCCAGACCTGACAGATCATTCAGATGCCTCTTATAGGCAACAGATGACCACAGTTATTGACTTTCTGGGATGGGACAGACCTGCTCAAACATTCGAGCAAGACGATTTAACCAACATTCTCGACAAGGGTCCACACAAGGATCCAGTTCTTCCATTTCATGTCGTCCTTCAAAAAAGGGTAATGCCAATTGGGAGGTTCCTGAATCAAGTCCTGCAGTGAATAAGAACCTCACCAAGAAGTACGGGTCTTCAAGCAGCGACCCTGAGTACTTGTCAAAGCACTTTGTCAAGCAGACAACCTGGTGGATCAGGCAGCGACGTCTACTTCCAAACAGGCTGCATATCCGACCATCTCACCAGTTAGGGATGATAACCGTTTCGACGCTTGGGCAAGGAAAGTATTTTCTGTCACCAGCATGTCTCTCAAAGCTGCGAATGCAACTTGCACCGTAGCAACATTTACATTCACCCAGTGGGACTGTATAGCTATGGCGGCTGACCATTTTCCTGAAGAGGAAGAAAGAGACGGCTTCCTGAATATTGTAAGAGACAGTAAGGAGACTATGTGTGAGTCTCTACATTCAGGACTGGATATCAGGTCCCAGCTGATAATTCCTGCAGGAGTGGACAATGAACCCAACAGACCCTTTAAGCTCGCCCACTCAACAATCTTCAGGTTAATAATTGCAGAGCCGATAACACCAGGGTATCACCAGGGGTAAAGGGGAAGTGGGTCAAATAAAAAATCAGGTCTCCGCTTCTGGCCCTCTGTGCACTTCAACTCTGCCTGAAGACTCAGCTGACCTAAAAGGAAAAATCACATATTAATTCTGCATCACTTCAAACTATACTCTCACTAGACTTCTGTTCTCACTACTAGGAAATATAAGTAAATGCTCAGTACCTGAATGCCTTTGCTCTGAGCTGAAAGGCCTTTTATAAATCTGCTGCTCCAGTCTTTACTAATTGCAACTCATAAAACTTTTATGTTCTTTCAGTTCCTTTTGCTTCCTCTATAGTAAACATCAACTCTGTCTGACCTCGGCAGTTTGTTTATGTTTTTTCCAAGAGAGTTAAAACCTTTATCTGAACTAGTTACAAATCCAGTAAACTTTTATTCAAATGGATTGTGTCCTCCCACGTATTCCTCATCTTAGATATATCCTTACCTTCAGCTTTGCTGCTTTGGAAATTTGTTCTCTCTCCACCAGAGGGCGCTCCACTCGAGGCGACGGCATCGATGTCCCTCGGCTGCATCTGTCGAATGTCGACGTCATCCGTAGTATAAATGCCTCGAGCGCACCCGTTGACCTCAGTTCCGTTTTTCCGTTAGCTTCGCTTCGGATCGAAATAAAACGGCGCTTCAGTCTAAAGCGATTATGCCGTCTTCCTCGAACCCATCTACTCCGAAAACGGGGTTTAAGAAGTGTCTAAGGTGCAGCAGAAAAATGTCGCTGACCGACCCTCACTGTAACTGCCTCTGGTGTCTCGGGTCCGAACATCATATCGATGACTGCGGTTCTTGCCAATCCATGACCCACAAGGCCTTGAAAGAAAGACGAGGTAAACTGGCGGTGGGGGAGGAATCCTCAAAGTTTTCTTCGAGAGGGAAGAAAGACTCGGCTGAGTCTTCGGCAAAACACCATAAAAAATCACGATCGAGGAGTAGATCAAGGAAGTCCTCTTCTTCTTCGTCCAAAAAGGCGAAAAAGAGACGACACCGATCTCCTTCTTCTTCTTCCTCGACTTCGGAGGAAGTTATTACTTGTCCAACTAAACACGACTCCCCTAAAAAGTGGGAAGCATTTAGAGAGTCAATGATAAAAAAATGTTGAGAACGCGGCCCAGACCCCCTCAAAAATGTCTGTTGAAGGTCATGCCTCTAGTCACAAAAGTGACTGAGGAAGGTCTAAAACTAAGAAGTCCGACAAGAAATTGGGCCTCATTCCGACCCTGGCGTTAACCAAGGCGCTGTTAGCACCTTGGTTGACGCCGTTATCTTTCCGACTCCGCCATGGTGAATGGCGGAATTACCGCCCCATTCCAAGGTTGGCGGGGTCGGTAATTCCCCATTCACCATGGGCCCTTCCCCATTCCCATTTTTGCCCCATAGGGCTCAATGGGAATGGGGAAGGTGCTAATTACGGCACCGTAAATTACGGTGCCGTAATTAGCTCCAAGGTCCCTTTGCGGGTTGGTTTTTTAACGCCTGCAAAAAGCAGGTGTTAAGTTCCAACCCGCAAAGGGAACTCGGAATAGGGCGGTAAGGGTTTAACAGCACCGGTCTCGTTACCGGTGACCGTTAACCCTTACCGCCCGACTCGGAATGAGGCCCATTGTCGAGGGTGTCTTCTAGGGACTCTTCCCAGACACCTAAAAAGACAGACTCTACGAAAAAGACTTTCGACGTCGATAAGTCATTAAAGACTTCGACAAAAACATCTTCAAAGCCTCTGTCGAAGGCTGTCGAGTATAAAGGGTCGACGACCCAATAGAAAAAAGTCACGTCAAATATTTTGTCGACGACCTCGAAGATTTCTTCGATGGCGTTGAGTGTTTCGAAGACTACTTCGACAACATCGACTGCCTCGAAGATTTCTTCGACGCCATTTGTAGTGCCTTCAAAGAATACCTCGACAGCATCGAAGGTAACGGCCACGACTTCGATGCCATCAACGCTTCTGTCGAAGTCGACACCAGGGTTGAAACATATTCCTGAAAAAATATTTCACCCTGAAAACAGACATGATTTTTTCCATACTATGTCATCTGGATATGGAGAAATGTCATCAGAAAATGAAGAATATGAAGAAAAAGATGAACCTGAGGTTACATCAGCAGGGGTAAAATATGGGACAAGAGATGTTCCAGAGGAATTAATAAATCCTCAATCAAGAATGCAGGGTTTGTATGAATGTTTACAGTCTGCAAGTGGAATGGACACATCTCCAGAATATGAATTTTTAGAGACCAGATCCAGCAGAACATGCTGATCTGGGTTACAGAAAACTCATGAATAGAGTAAAAGAGTTTATGGGGTGGGGTAATAATGCACCTGTATACCAGGATGATGACATGACAGATATTTTGTCAGGAGGTCCTCAACCAGACCCCATACTTCCTTTTCATATTGCCCTGCAAAGGAGAGTAAATGCTGCTTGGGAAAGACCGGAATCTAGTCCAGCAGTAAATAAAAAATATGTGGCAAAATACAGACCTTGTAACTCTGACCCAGAGTATTTGAGTAAACATCCTTCTCCCGAGAGTCTGGTAGTTCAGGCAGCCACATCAACAACAAATGCGGCATACCCCACTATTCCCCCTGATAGGGATGACAAGAAAATAGATACTTGGTCGAAAAAGTTCTTTACATCAGGGAGCATGGCTCTGAAGTCTACCAATGTATCTTGTACATTGGCTAGATTTAATTATACTCTGTGGGACTGCATGTCAGCGGCAGCTCAACACATCCCGGAAGGAGAGGAACGTGATGGTTTCCTATCCATAATTAAGGATGGTAAGGAGGCTTCAGGAGAATGCCTTCAAGCAGGTTTGGACACTGCTGACAGTATCAGCAGGTCCATGGCGTCTAGCGCAGTGCTACGCAGATTTGCGTGGCTAAGGAAGTCAGGTTTTGCACCAGATGTTCAATCTAGACTTCTTAACATGCCATTTGATGGCTCGAGGTTGTTTGGCAGCAAGGCAGATGAAAGTTTGGAGAAGCTGCAGACCTCCAAGGCAGCGGCAAAGTCACTTAGTGCCGCTATACGACAACCTCAGCAACGCCCCTACACAGGCTCATCTTCCTGGAGGGGTCGTCCCTTTCATTTTTACTCCTCATTTGGGAGAGGAAGGGGACAGGCCAATCAAAGGGGGCAAAGAAAATTTCCTCGGGGCGAGGAAGAGGCGCTAGATCTGCCCCAGCAGCAGCATCTGTCCCTTCAGCCGCTGCTGGAGCTGCCGCAAAACCACTCTGAGGTTTTGACTCACAAGACCCCAGTGGGAGGCAGGATCTCACAGCATCTGAAAGAATGGCGGGGCATTACTTCAGATGTTTGGGCACTGGAAACAGTATCCCAAGGTTACTGCCTTCCTTTTCTAAAGAAACCTCAGAATCACCCACCGGAATACAACATTACCAAAAAAAGAAGCACTATTGCTTGGACTCAACATCATCTCAAGGTGACCTTTTTGCAAAAGCCGTCCTTTACACAGTTCATGAATAATATTTCTGGTACTCCCTCCTCTGAATTCATACTGCTCTGTGATCCTATCTAAGATGAGGAATACGTGGGAGGGCATAAACCATTCGAAGAACAAGTCACGTATTCCTCATTGACCCTCCCAGCCTATCCCACCATACAGTTTACGTTAGTTGCTCTCTAAATTCCTTAAGAGCTGGAGGTCAATGAATGCCTGGTCACCTGATGCATGTTAACATATCGTAAAAACAGAACTGAAGCTAACGTGTGCGGCTCAAGCCCTTTATACTACGGATGACGTTGGCGCTCGACGGCAACCCTCAAGGGACATGGACGCTGCGACCTCGAGCACAACGCCCTCTGGTGAAAAAAACATTCCGAAGCAGCAAAGCTGGAAAATACGAATATCTCAGATGAGGAATACATGGGAGGAACATCCAATCAAAAGAACGTTACAGTTGGTAAGTAACTTGTTCTTCTTTCTACCTGACTTTCCGATATGCCCTTCTGGATTGTGTGGGTCAAGGTTGCTTTGTAATTGTTTCCTCCTGATACCTAAAATATCAATGGTTGGGAGGTTATCATTTCAGCAATAAATGGTATCCCTAGTTTGGTATGCAGTTTGTAAACAAAAACACTACTTGGCAGTCCAAGAAATTTGTAGAAAAAATATTGTTTTGCCATATGTAATTTTGAAGCACCCATGCTCCCACTTGCCCACACATCCCCAACATTCTAAATATTTTTCACTGTTCACAGTTTCCATGTTATATTTGTATTGTTGACTTCTATACCAAGAATCTCCCAAAGGCTTGCCCTCTCATGATCATGACAGTTCTCTCACATGTCGTTCAGCTACTGGTTGAAGAAACCTTTTCGAATGGATTGTGTCCTCCCACGTATTCCTCATCTTTTGATAGATATCCTTCTAGCTTTAGCTGCTTCGGAAAATGTTTTTTGGCAGAGGGCGCTGTGCGTTGATGCTGTCGACTTGATGTCCCTCGAGGGCCTCCGTCTCGGGGTCGACGTCATCATCGGTATATATAGCACGCACATCGCCCCTTGGCTTCAGTTCTGTTTTTCTGCGATAGCTAACGCTTTGAGAAATACAGCGTGCTTTGTTTTTTTGTGAGAAACTGCGGCATCGAGTACAATGGCCTTGTCTTCGACACCATCAACCTGGAAGACTGGGTTAAAAAAGTGTCATGATTGCGGTGCCAAGCTGTCCCTCACGGATCCTCATTGAGTGTGTCTGTGGTACCTTGGCATGGAGCATAGGACGTCAGACTGTGAGTCCTGTCAGTCCATGGCGGGTAAGGCTTTGAAAGAGCGTATAGGGAAATTAGTAGTGGGTAGGCCCCATACTTAATCCCCCTTGATGACTCTGTCGAAGAAATGCTCATCTGACAAGTTGAGAGTCGTCTCTCCTCGAAGGAAGAGATTGAAAAAGTGTTCACACTCCAGGAGCGGATCGCACCATTCCTCGTTCTCATTGAAGAAGGCGAAGAAAAGGCGATATAGGTTGCCTACTTCTTCTTCATCCGATTCCTCTCCAGAGAGAAGGATAGCCTGTCCAACTAAATCCTCGACACCAGCTCAGTGGGAGGAAGTGCTAAACATTTTCGAGAAGGAGGCCTCGAGCCCCTTGAAAGAAAAAGAAAAAAATCATGCTCCTGTCGTGCTGCCGATAGCTGACAAGGAAAGGGCTGAGGCTAAACCATGCGTGCCCTCAAGCCTGGGACACAGGCCGGCGACCCCTAGAGAACCATCAAGGTCTCGACATGACAAAAAATCATTGACAACCCCATCAAGTTGAGGGTCAAGCCCTTTGAGGTCTCCTTCGATGCCAGGCTCAACGTATAAATCATCAAAGACATCAATGCCATTAGCGTCGAGACCATCTACGCCAAAATCGTCAATGCCATTATTCGTTAACAAACCGTCGACGGCATCAGTGCTTTTGCCCACAAAACCTGCAGTAAACTGAAAAATCTTATAAGCCTTTGCCAGCAAAGGATTTTATCAGATCTTTAACCTCCATTTATGAGGAGCATGAGCCATCGGAGCAGGACACTCATTCATTTGGGCTGGAGTATGGCATTCCTAACGTTCCAGATGCTCTTATATCTGAAGAGTCCAGGTTAAAGGATTTATATGAGAATCTTTAATCTACTAGTGGCATTGACACACCACCGGAACTGGAGTTTGGCAAGCCAGACCTGACAGATCATTCAGATGCCTCTTATAGGCAACAGATGACCACAGTTATTGACTTTCTGGGATGGGACAGACCTGCTCAAACATTCGAGCAAGACGATTTAACCAACATTCTCGACAAGGGTCCACACAAGGATCCAGTTCTTCCATTTCATGTCGTCCTTCAAAAAAGGGTAATGCCAATTGGGAGGTTCCTGAATCAAGTCCTGCAGTGAATAAGAACCTCACCAAGAAGTACGGGTCTTCAAGCAGCGACCCTGAGTACTTGTCAAAGCACTTTGTCAAGCAGACAACCTGGTGGATCAGGCAGCGACGTCTACTTCCAAACAGGCTGCATATCCGACCATCTCACCAGTTAGGGATGATAACCGTTTCGACGCTTGGGCAAAGAAAGTATTTTCTGTCACCAGCATGTCTCTCAAAGCTGCGAATGCAACTTGCACCGTAGCAACATTTACATTCACCCAGTGGGACTGTATAGCTATGGCGGCTGACCATTTTCCTGAAGAGGAAGAAAGAGACGGCTTCCTGAATATTGTAAGAGACAGTAAGGAGACTATGTGTGAGTCTCTACATTCAGGACTGGATATCAGGTCCCAGCTGATAATTCCTGCAGGAGTGGACAATGAACCCAACAGACCCTTTAAGCTCGCCCACTCAACAATCTTCAGGTTAATAATTGCAGAGCCGATAACACCAGGGTATCACCAGGGGTAAAGGGGAAGTGGGTCAAATAAAAAATCAGGTCTCCGCTTCTGGCCCTCTGTGCACTTCAACTCTGCCTGAAGACTCAGCTGACCTAAAAGGAAAAATCACATATTAATTCTGCATCACTTCAAACTATACTCTCACTAGACTTCTGTTCTCACTACTAGGAAATATAAGTAAATGCTCAGTACCTGAATGCCTTTGCTCTGAGCTGAAAGGCCTTTTATAAATCTGCTGCTCCAGTCTTTACTAATTGCAACTCATAAAACTTTTATGTTCTTTCAGTTCCTTTTGCTTCCTCTATAGTAAACATCAACTCTGTCTGACCTCGGCAGTTTGTTTATGTTTTTTCCAAGAGAGTTAAAACCTTTATCTGAACTAGTTACAAATCCAGTAAACTTTTATTCAAATGGATTGTGTCCTCCCACGTATTCCTCATCTTAGATATATCCTTACCTTCAGCTTTGCTGCTTTGGAAATTTGTTCTCTCTCCACCAGAGGGCGCTCCACTCGAGGCGACGGCATCGATGTCCCTCGGCTGCATCTGTCGAATGTCGACGTCATCCGTAGTATAAATGCCTCGAGCGCACCCGTTGACCTCAGTTCCGTTTTTCCGTTAGCTTCGCTTCGGATCGAAATAAAACGGCGCTTCAGTCTAAAGCGATTATGCCGTCTTCCTCGAACCCATCTACTCCGAAAACGGGGTTTAAGAAGTGTCTAAGGTGCAGCAGAAAAATGTCGCTGACCGACCCTCACTGTAACTGCCTCTGGTGTCTCGGGTCCGAACATCATATCGATGACTGCGGTTCTTGCCAATCCATGACCCACAAGGCCTTGGAAGAAAGACGAGGTAAACTGGCGGTGGGGGAGGAATCCTCAAAGTTTTCTTCGAGAGAGAAGAAAGACTCGGCTGAGTCTTCGGCAAAACACCATAAAAAATCACGATCGAGGAGTAGATCAAGGAAGTCCTCTTCTTCTTCGTCCAAAAAGGCGAAAAAGAGACGACACCGATCTCCTTCTTCTTCTTCCTCGACTTCGGAGGAAGTTATTACTTGTCCAACTAAACACGACTCCCCTAAAAAGTGGGAAGCATTTAGAGAGTCAATGATAAAAAAATGTTGAGAACGCGGCCCAGACCCCCTCAAAAATGTCTGTTGAAGGTCATGCCTCTAGTCACAAAAGTGACTGAGGAAGGTCTAAAACTAAGAAGTCCGACAAGAAATTGGGCCTCATTCCGACCCTGGCGTTAACCAAGGCGCTGTTAGCACCTTGGTTGACGCCGTTATCTTTCCGACTCTGCCATGGTGAATGGCGGAATTACCGCCCCATTCCAAGGTTGGCGGGGTCGGTAATTCCCCATTCACCATGGGCCCTTCCCCATTCCCATTTTTGCCCCATAGGGCTCAATGGGAATGGGGAAGGTGCTAATTACGGCACCGTAAATTACGGTGCCGTAATTAGCTCCAAGGTCCCTTTGCGGGTTGGTTTTTTAACGCCTGCAAAAAGCAGGTGTTAAGTTCCAACCCGCAAAGGGAACTCGGAATAGGGCGGTAAGGGTTTAACAGCACCGGTCTCGTTACCGGTGACCGTTAACCCTTACCGCCCGACTCGGAATGAGGCCCATTGTCGAGGGTGTCTTCTAGGGACTCTTCCCAGACACCTAAAAAGACAGACTCTACGAAAAAGACTTTCGACGTCGATAAGTCATTAAAGACTTCGACAAAAACATCTTCAAAGCCTCTGTCGAAGGCTGTCGAGTATAAAGGGTCGACGACCCAATAGAAAAAAGTCACGTCAAATATTTTGTCGACGACCTCGAAGATTTCTTCGATGGCGTTGAGTGTTTCGAAGACTACTTCGACAACATCGACTGCCTCGAAGATTTCTTCGACGCCATTTGTAGTGCCTTCAAAGAATACCTCGACAGCATCGAAGGTAACGGCCACGACTTCGATGCCATCAACGCTTCTGTCGACGTCGACACCAGGGTTGAAACATATTCCTGAAAAAATATTTCACCCTGAAAACAGACATGATTTTTTCCATACTATGTCATCTGGATATGGAGAAATGTCATCAGAAAATGAAGAATATGAAGAAAAAGATGAACCTGAGGTTACATCAGCAGGGGTAAAATATGGGACAAGAGATGTTCCAGAGGAATTAATAAATCCTCAATCAAGAATGCAGGATTTGTATGAATGTTTACAGTCTGCAAGTGGAATGGACACATCTCCAGAATATGAATTTTTAGAGACCAGATCCAGCAGAACATGCTGATCTGGGTTACAGAAAACTCATGAATAGAGTAAAAGAGTTTATGGGGTGGGGTAATAATGCACCTGTATACCAGGATGATGACATGACAGATATTTTGTCAGGAGGTCCTCAACCAGACCCCATACTTCCTTTTCATATTGCCCTGCAAAGGAGAGTAAATGCTGCTTGGGAAAGACCGGAATCTAGTCCAGCAGTAAATAAAAAATATGTGGCAAAATACAGACCTTGTAACTCTGACCCAGAGTATTTGAGTAAACATCCTTCTCCCGAGAGTCTGGTAGTTCAGGCAGCCACATCAACAACAAATGCGGCATACCCCACTATTCCCCCTGATAGGGATGACAAGAAAATAGATACTTGGTCGAAAAAGTTCTTTACATCAGGGAGCATGGCTCTGAAGTCTACCAATGTATCTTGTACATTGGCTAGATTTAATTATACTCTGTGGGACTGCAGCTCAACACATCCCGGAAGGAGAGGAACGTGATGGTTTCCTATCCATAATTAAGGATGGTAAGGAGGCTTCAGGAGAATGCCTTCAAGCAGGTTTGGACACTGCTGACAGTATCAGCAGGTCCATGGCGTCTAGCGCAGTGCTACGCAGATTTGCGTGGCTAAGGAAGTCAGGTTTTGCACCAGATGTTCAATCTAGACTTCTTAACATGCCATTTGATGGCTCGAGGTTGTTTGGCAGCAAGGCAGATGAAAGTTTGGAGAAGCTGCAGACCTCCAAGGCAGCGGCAAAGTCACTTAGTGCCGCTATACGACAACCTCAGCAACGCCCCTACACAGGCTCATCTTCCTGGAGGGGTCGTCCCTTTCATTTTTACTCCTCATTTGGGAGAGGAAGGGGACAGGCCAATCAAAGGGGGCAAAGAAAATTTCCTCGGGGCGAGGAAGAGGCGCTAGATCTGCCCCAGCAGCAGCATCTGTCCCTTCAGCCGCTGCTGGAGCTGCCGCAAAACCACTCTGAGGTTTTGACTCACAAGACCCCAGTGGGAGGCAGGATCTCACAGCATCTGAAAGAATGGCGGGGCATTACTTCAGATGTTTGGGCACTGGAAACAGTATCCCAAGGTTACTGCCTTCCTTTTCTAAAGAAACCTCAGAATCACCCACCGGAATACAACATTACCAAAAATCCAGACCCGCTCCTGTTGCAGGAAGTTTTAACCCTGCTACAGAAAGGTGCAATAGAACATGTACCTGTAGCGGAGAGGAACAAGGGTTGGTATTCCCCATATTTCCTCATTCCAAAGAAGGACGGAGGACTGAGACCCATCTTGGACTTGAGAAACTTGAACAAGTTCCTCAGGAAGGACAAGTTCAAGATGGTCACTCTTTCTCAGATCCTTCAGGCTCTCCAACTTCAAGACTGGTTGGTATCATTGGACCTTCTGGATGCTTACTTTCATGGGCTAATCCATCTCAAGCACAGAAAGTACCTGAGGTTCGTGATTGGCAACTCTCACTATCAGTTTCGAGTTCTGCCTTTCGGGTTGACCTCCCCCCCAAGAGTTTTCACCAAGTTGATGGCGGTAGTGGCAGCGAGTCTCAGAAGAGGGGGGATTCATGTCTACCCCTATTTGGACGATTGGATGATCAGGGCACGTTCTCCAGAACAAGTCCAGGATCATCTATCCAAGACTTGCCACTTCCTTCACAAACTAGGGTTTTCTCTGAATTTAAAAAAGTCAAACATGATACCATCACAGAAGCTCCAGTTTATAGGAGCAGTCTTGGATACTCGTTCGGGCAAAGCCTCGCCTCCCGAAGAGAGAGCTCACCACATTCTGCAGATGGTGACAAAATTCCAGATGGCCCAGTATCTACCGGCCTTCGATTTTCTCAGGTTGCTCGGCCTCATGGCATCCTGCATTTTTCTGGTGCCAGAGGCCAGATTGAGGATGAGATCCCTTCAATGGGCCCTCAGGACTCAATGGTCCCAATTTTCAGGGGAAATGACATATCTCTTACAAGTTCCAACCAGAGTAGCTCAGGACCTACAATGGTGGGTTTGCAAAGAACACATCCTCAAGGGACAATCTTTTTGGCAGCCATGGCCGGAGATCACTGTAGTGACGGGCGCCTCACTCATGGGGTGGGGAACCCACACCAACGATCTGACAATCAGCGGTCGTTGGTCTCCATCGGAGTCCAGACTACACATCAACCTTTTGGAGCTGAGGGCGATTAGACTAGCGCTGAAGGCCTTCCTGCCCTCTGTACGGGGAAAGAATGTCCTGATCATGACGGACAACACAGTGGCCATGTACTACCTCAACAAGAGAGGAGGAGTAGGGTCACTGCCACTGTGCAGAGAGGCAATGCAGCTCTGGTTCTGGGCAATACAAGAAGGGATCTCTCTATCTGCCATTCACCTAGCAGGAGAGCAAAGCACAGCGGTGGACGCTCTCAGCAGGCAGAGCACAGTCTCTCACGAGTGGGAGATAGCTCAGGAAGTCCTTATGGAGATCTTCGCCCTTTGGGGATGCCCTCAAGTGGATCTGTTCGCGACCATTGTCAACAGGAAGTGCGAACTGTACTGCTCAAGGGAACTTCCCCCGAGAGAATCTCTAGGAGACGCATTTGTAGTAGAGTGGGAATTTCCTCTTCTATATGCGTTCCCTCCAGTCCCTGTGATCCCTCAGGTAATCAGGAGGTTGAGAAAGTTCAGGAAAACCATGATCCTAATAGCCCCGGATTGGGCCAGGAGAACGTGGTACCCGGACCTTCTCCACATGTCCATCTGCCCTCCAATACGTCTTCCAAAAAGAGAGGATCTTCTCTCGCAAGAAGGAGGTCACGTTCTCCATCCAGAGGTCAACATACTCAATCTTCACGCATGGCTTCTGAGAGGTTGAGATACAAGGATTGGGACCTTCCGGATGATGTTATGGAGGTGTTGCTTTCGGCCAGAAGGCCAGCAACAAAATCTTTGTACCAGTGTCGTTGGAATAAATTCAGTAACTGGTGCAGGGGTAAGAATATGGATCTTTTTGAATGTGACATTCCAATGGTATTATCTTTTCTATTACATTTAGCTAATCTGGGGCAATAAAAGGATATGTAGCAGCGCTATCTATCTTCAAGCGCTCATCAGAAGAAAGATCTTATTTTAAGATACCCTTAATAATACAATTTCTAAAAGGTTTAAACAATGTTTTTCCACCAGTACCTTTTCAAGTTCCTATGTGGGATTTAAATTTGGTACTTAAATTTCTGACATGTGCACCCTTTGAGCCTTTACATTCTTGTCCGTTATGGCTTCTTACATTAAAAACTATACTTTTAATTGCATTGACATCAGCCCGCAGAGTAAGTGAGTTGCAGGCTCTTTCGAGTGGTCCTCCTCACACCATCTTTCATAAAGATAAAGTTGTCCTTCAAGTTAAACCATCTTTTCTACCAAAAATAGTTTCAGACTTTCATCTGTCACAGAAAATAATTCTACCTGTGTTCTACCCTCCTCCTCACACATGTAAGGAAGAGGAAAGACTGCATAGGCTAGATCCCAGAAGGGCTCTAAGCTTTTACATCTCAAGATTGTCAAAGATACGTCAGTGTGATCAACTTTTTGTGGGATACACTGGACGTAAATTGGGACTAGCCGTAACCAAACAAACATTATCAAGATGGATAATTTTAGCCATAACAGAGTGTTATAGGCTAGCCGGAAAAGATCCCCCTGAAGGCTTAAGAGCCCATTCAACTAGGGGCATAGCAACTTCAACAGCACTTAAGAGGGGTGTCCCTGTGCAAGATATTTGTGCAGCACCTACATGGTCATCCAGGCATACTTTCATCAAACATTATGCTTTGGACTCAACTACATCTCAAGGAGGTTTATTTGCCAAATCTGTACTACATTCCGTACATGACTAAAAGGCATCTGTACTCCCGCCTCCAATACAAAACTGCTTTGGGAGTCTATCTAAGATGAGGAATACGTGGGAGGACACAATCCTTACCAACTGTAAAGTTCTTTCGATTGGATGTTCCTCCCACGTATTCCGCATCGACCCTCCCATCCTACCCCACAGTACAGTTTACGTGGTTTACACTCTAAATTCTTTCAAGGCTTGGGTCAATAAGAGGCACGCCTTTGTTTATAATACATGGACTCTGATACGAAAAAACAGAACTGAGGCCAACGGGCGCGCTCGAGGCATTTATACTACGGATGACGTTGACACTCGACGGATGCCACCGAGGGACATCGACGCCGTCGCCTCGATTGGAGCACCCTCTGGTGGAGAGAGAAAAAACTTCCGGAGCAGCAAAGCTGAAGGTAAGGATATATCTAAGATGAGGAATACGTGGCAGGAACATCCAATCGAAAGAACGTTACAGTTGGTAAGTAACTTGTTCTTTTCAACGTTGCCCTGCTGACTGACAAGTCTTAAATTGATCCCAAGGGCTGATTAAATAGGGCATCGCTTGCGCGCTGCCTTTGATCACACCATGCTTCAGATAAGTGCACAATTCGGCCCACAGTCTTCTGCACTTCTTTTACTAATGCACGCCTTGACATGAAAATGACGGCGCTGACAGAAAAGCTTTCTGTGCCGAGTTGAAGCCACAAAGGTCTCTGAGTGATGCGTGCGACACTAGCTCATGTTTGCAGGTCCTTTCCTCTAAGGATTCTGACGTGAACTTTCAATGCGCAACACAGGATTAACGTCTTTATTATTTTACTCACCACGTGCAAAGGTTAGTATAGTTAAGATATCCGCGCTCACAGAGTTTGCAGTGCACCTTCAAAAGAATGTATTATCTGCCGTAAGTTAAATTCACAGTTCTACTCAGTCTCTTAGCAGGGCACCATAACCTACTTTTTAACTAACTATGTACACTAATTAACAGCACTTATCTCAATACAGAAGGAGCTTCTGTGTTCTTCTTTCTTCACCTGATGTCTGCTACAGTTTACCTCTTGTTAAGTTTCCTTGTGTTTTTCCTATGAAATCTCTGGAGCTCTGAAAGCTGTGACCTTCCTGTGTAAAGAGTTGAATGAAAGGCAGTTTAGAATCTTTTGCAATATTCCAAACTACCTCACTGGAACTGTTCAGTCAATCAGTTCTGAGTCTCATCACCACAATCTTTGATTGGGACTACCCCAGACTCCTGCATAATCAAAGTTAAGGAAAGGAGAGGTTCTTTACAAATAGCCAATAGTCAGGAACTGCCCCCTGTCCCTTGCACTCCCTTCCTCCTGTGTCTTACACATGCCTTGAAAGCCCTGACCTGTCTTCTAGCCTTGATGCTAAAAGGAAACCTGACAGTATTCCCACCCGCCATAAACCTGACACTGGACTTGGCTGATAGCATCAGCAGAGCCATGGCGGTAAACACAGTAATACAGGGTAGCAGGGTTTGCACCGGACATGTAGTCCACGCTCTTCAACATGCCCTTTGACGGCATCCAGCTGTTTGCAGCAAGACTGATGAAAGCCTGGAGAAGCTGCATACCTCAAAGCGGCAGCCAAATCCCTTGGTGCCGCCATCAGACAGCCACAACCGTCCCACCCCAGTGGATCATCTTGGAGGGTTAAGTCCTTTCACTTCTATTCCTCATTTGGAATAGTGAGAGGACTGGCTAGTCAAAAGGGCCTAAGAAGATTCCCTCGTGGTGGATGAGGGAGAGGTGCAAAGTCTGCCCAAACAATGGCTACTTTACCATCAGCTGCTGCTTCAGACGCCTCAAAACCTCTCTGAGGCCTTAACCCACAAGACACCTGTGGGAGGCAGACTCTCACTGCATCTGCAAGAATGGCACGGTACTACTTCAGATGCATGGGCATTGGAAACAGTAGCCCAGGGTTACTGCCTCTCCTTTATAAAAAGGCCTCATGACCATCCACCGGGGAGACACTCATTCAAAGTTCTGAATCTGTTCCTTGTGCAGGAATGTTGAGCCTGCTAGAGAGAGGTGCTATAGAACCAGTACCTGTAATGGAGATGAACAAAGGGTGGTACTCTCCTTATTTCCTAATCCCCAAGAAGCCGAGGATTATCTTGGACTACAGATGCTTAAACAAGTTCCTCAGCAAGGACAAGTTCAAAATGGTCACACTTTCTCAGATCCTTCAGGCCCCCAGCTCCAGGATTGGATGGTGTCATTGAGCCTTCAGGATGCTTACTTTCATTTGCCTAGCCATCACAAGCTCAGAAAGTACCTGAGGTTCTCTGTTGGTGGTTCTCATTATCAGTTTCAACTTCTGCCATTGGGCTGACCTCCACCCGAGGGTTTTCACCAAGCTTATGGTAGTGGTGGCAGCGAGTCTCAGGAGAGGGGGGGGCTTCCCGTATACCCCTATCTGGATGATTGGCTGGTCAGGGCACTTTCTACCGTACAGGCCCTGAAACATCTCAGCATCACCTGCCACTCTCTCCACAGACTAGGCTTATCCCTCAATGCAAGAAGTCCCACATGATACCATCTCAAAGACTCCAGTTCATTGGAGTGGTCTTGGATGCATCCTTGGGAAAAGCCTCGCCACACGAGGTGACGGCTCAGCACATTCTGCAGATGGTCACCAAATTCCAGGGTTCCCAGCATTTTCCAGCCTTCAACTTGTTGAGGTTGCTCAGTCTCATGGCATCTTGCTTTTTCCTGGTGCTACAGGCTCGCCTGAGAATGAGATCCCTCCAATGAGGTCTCAGGACACAGTGGTCTCAATTCTCAGGCAGGGTGACAGATCTCCTTCAGGTCCCATGGATACATGGGGTTGTCCTTCCCTGAATATTTTACTGCATTACTAACAATTTGGTAATACATATTTCAGTTTTTGTCATGCGGGATACACTGGAGAGCAATTAGAGTGTATCATGTACAATATTTGTTGGTTAAGAAGCTGGTTTAACGAAAAACGTTTGACCAGTATTTATTAGTGGTCTTAAGTATTGTAGGTAGTGTAAGCAGCAGAAATACAATGGTATAAGGTGCTATTAGTGAGCAATTCCTTCACCTCCAGTGACTTGTGATGTACAGTAGTTTACGACATTTATCAGTCACATTTAAGCAATCTGTTTTAGTGGATAGTTGCAGAAGCCGGGCACAGAAAGGGTTGGCCTAATCAAAGGTCTAGGTTTTCATCTTTAAGGAATTTGTCTTCCTCCAGTTTTAAATCTTCTTGTATTTTAGTATGAATTCTTTGGGCTGTTGTGATAGTAAGGACCATTAGGTCGCGGCTGCATTTGGTGGTAATCTTGCTAAATCCAAGCATATATTCTTTATCGTCGAGGAAAAGGGCTGGTTCATTTCTAACAATTAGTCCAACTGGCACAAGGTTAACCCTGAGGTATTCCCTCAAAAGGTGTCTGTGTACTTCCGACCGGAAGCATTTCTTCCTGTCAGAAGTTCACCTAGCCGGAGAGGCGAACATGGCGGCCGATGCCCTGAGCAGGCACAGCACAGTCTCCCACAATTGGGAACTAGCACAGGAAGACCTTCAAGAAACATTCACCCTTCGGGGCGACCCCTCAAGTGGATCTGTTCATGACCAGTGTCAACCGGAAGTGCGAGCTGGAAATTTCCCCCAAGAGGAGCTCTAGGAGACACGTTCATAGTGGATTGGGAGTTTCCACTTCTGAACGTGTTTCCTCCAGTCCCCGTCATTCCTCACGTGATCAGGAGTTTGAGAAAGTTTGGTAAATCCATGATCTTAATTACCGCAGATTGGGCCAAGAGTACGTGGTACCCAGACCTTCTGGACATGTCCATCTGCCCTCCAATGCGCCTTCCGCAAATAGAGGACCTTCTCTCGCAAGAGGATGGTCAGGTTCTCCATCCAGAGGTCAGGACACTCAAACTTCACGCATGGGTTCTGAGAGGTTGGGATATAAGGATTGGGACCTCCCGGGTGACATAATGGAGATTTTGCTTTCGGCCAGAAGGCCAGCAACGAAATCCTTGTACCGCTGCCGTTGAAATAAATTCTCCAGCTGGTGTAGGGAAAAGGATGTGGACCCTTTTCAATGCAATAAACCTATGGTGTTATCTTTTCTGTTAAATTTAGCAAATCCGGGGCTCCAGATTGGAACAATAAAAGGTCATTTGACATAGATGTTAATTTTCAAGCACACATCGGAAGAGGTATCCTATTTCAAGATGCCTTTAATCATTCAATTTCTTAAAGGGCACACTAATGTGTTCCCTCCTACCCCTTTTCAAGTACCGATTTGGGATCTTAATTTTGAGTTGATATTTCTGATGTGTGCTGCCCTTGAGCCTCTCCTTTCATGTCCACTAAGACTCCTAACTTTCAAAACCATTTTGTGGTTGCGTTGACATCAGGCTGCAGGGTAAGTGAGTTGCAGGCCTTACCTAGTAAGCCTCCATTTACAAAGTTGTCCTTAGGGTTAAACCTTCTTGTTTGCCAATAATTGTATCAGATTTTCATTTATCCCAGAAAATTGGGCTTCCTAAATTCTATCCACCTCCTCATCCTGGCAAGGAAGAGGAAAGGCAACATAGGCTTGATCCCTGAAGGTCTTTGAGCTTTTACGTTTCACTGATGGCAAAAATATGTCAACAAGACCAGCTTTTTATTGGGTACACTGGACACAAACTCGGTTTTCTGGTTACAAACTGGGTCTTCTAGTTACAAAACAACCTTTGTCCAGGTGGATACATTTTGCTATTACAGAATGCTACAGATTGGCCGGGAAAAGATCCCCAGAAGGCCTGAGAGCTCATTCCACAAGGGGCATGGCAACAACTTCTGCAACATCTGCTCGGCAAAGAGGGGTGCCTATAAAAAGCATTTGTGCGGCAGCACTTTGGTCTACCATTCACACATTTACAAAGCATTACTGTCTGGATTCATCCTCTAGCCAGGAATGAGGATTTAGGAAAGCTGTCGTACATTCAACCCATGACAAATCTTAAGTCTGAAAATTCATAATCCCTCCTCCAATACCTAACACTGCTTTGGCAGTCTATCAAAAGATGAGGAATATGTGGGAGGACACAATCCATTCGAAGAGCAATCTACTTACCTCTGGTAATGTTCTTTCGACTGGATGTTTCTCCCACGTATTCCTCATTGCCCCTCCCAACCTACCCTGCAGTAGAATGTCCAGGCATTATACTTTACGCTCTTTCAGAGTCTGGTATTGTCTGGGACTCACTGATGTGGTAATTCTGCAAGAGGAATGCGTAAAAACAGAACTGTAGCCAACTAGCAATGCACGTGCTATATATACCGACGATGAAGTCGACCCTGAGATGGAGGCCCTCAAGGGACATCGAGTCAACCACTTCGACGCACATCGCCCTCTGCTAAAAAATAAATTCCGAAGCAGCTAAAGATAAAAGTATATCGATCAAAAGATGAGGAATAAGTGGGAGGAACTTCCAGTCAAAATAACGTTACCAGGGGTAAGTAACTTGTTCTTCAATGCTTCAACTTAGCAGGTGCTCTTAATTTAGCATCCACCCCCTCCATCGAGTCAAGATCATATAGACCAGTTGATTTCATTAGGTCAGGTTCCAGGGTCTACGACTTGGAGTCATCTTGCCAGACACCCCAGAGCAGAAAAATGTGCAGTTTTAATTTATTTTAAAGGCCTGATAATATTTTAGATTCCCCATCAATCCAAACTCTCCCTTCCCCACCTCCTTCATTAGGATGTGCCTTGGAATCTGCCATCCCTTCCTTTCACCGCACTGGAAGGAGCTAAAGACCTTTTCCATTTTTCAGTAATCCATCCAGGAAGGTTCTGTAGACCCTTACAGAAGATTTTCAGCTTTCCCATATCAAACAATTACATTTTACCCTGGCTTTGGCCTTGTCTATATTCGGTCATACCAATTTCATCATTCTCTAGCCAGGCGTATTCTGAAATATCTACTATCATGTTTATCCAATTTAATAAAGCATTTCTCAATGTACCCTCTGATACACACACATTTGAGCGGGAATACCACTGACTTACTCCAGTCTATTTTAGGGCCAGACACTCTGCTAAACCTTAGCATCATATCCATTACAAGTCTGTGAGATATCTGAAACTTCCACAAAAATCCCCATATTATTGACACATGACATCACCTTACTCTGTGTATACCCACTGGAGTAACCTCTTACCCGTACCTTCTGGTGAATCCCTGCTGCTAGTGGCTCTATAGCTAGGTTGAACAGAAAGATGGTGTGGGGACATCCCAGCTATGTTCCTTTGTTTAAATCCAGATGTTTAGAGACAACCATGTTCATCAGAATCATGGGATTTTCAACCAAGTAAGAGAACCGAAAAAATATAATAACCCTAGAGCCAACCAAGTTTCCCAAGGGTATATTCTAAGTAAGCTCAGGGGCCAATATGAGTCCCGCTGTGGTGAAGGGGCATGTCAAAGGCCATTCCCCCTTCCACAGTGCCTACTGGGTATGGCACAGTGGGTAAACGGGGGCTCTTTGAGGTGACTGTGGCATGGCAAAATGCAGTACCCTGGACAAAGGGTCTTCTCAACATGGCTGCAGGCCATGACATGTCATGCTGTCTGTTAGATGTGTCTGGGGCTGACAGGGAGGCCATGCCAAGTGGGCCAATTTGGCATCATTGGGATGCCCAGAACACATCAGAATGTTATCCATTGGGCATAAATGAAGGCCATTCCCAGTTGGCGCATAAAGGCCTTTGTGGTTCCTGGGCATCTGGCACAATGTCACATGTTAACGGGTGTAACACGTCTCTTTGAGGTGCCTGGTGCCGCTTACATTACAGATTAAACCGCTACTTCACCTCACCCATTTTAAATATATATATAATTTACATCAGCACTATACATATATGGAATCTTGTGCTATAGTGTTGCAGTATGAGTTAAGATTTCATTTGTGGTGTAAAGTTGTACGTTTATGTTTCACACACACATTATATATATATATTTTTGCATAGTGCAGTGTTTGGCCCAAGTTTTGAAACATGCAAAAGGCTGAAATTGGCCCAAAGGTTGGCAGACTTTGAAGGCAGAAACACCACACCCGCTGCGAGCACGTTTCCTCCCACTCCAGCTGTATGCTGGATCAGCTGTTTTCTCGTTTGGAACAACCGTGTGTTCCATTGTGATCCCGCCCGCCGCGTGTGCCGTCCTGAAACCTGCTAAGATGGATGCCAGAGCAGTTTCCATGGAAGTATCCAAAACCTCCACGAAGTCTGCTGCCCATTCGTCAAGTCGGCTTGCCTGCCGCTCCCCTCCTGCTTTAAATGGAGGGGGTGAGGGCCGAGAGGCGAAGCCGACGAGAGAAGGCCAGGAGAAAAGGCCCCCTGTGCTCTTTGCAGCTCCGCTGCGAGCACGTTTCCTCCCACTCCAGCTGTATGCTGGATCAGCTGTTCTCTCGTTTGGAACAACCGTGTGTTCCATTGTGATCCCGCCCGCCGCGTGTGCCGTCCTGAAACATGCTAAGATGGATGCCAGAGCAGTTTCCATGGAAGTATCCAAAACCTCCACGAAGTCTGCTGCCCATTCGTCAAGTCGGCTTGCCTGCCCCTCCCCTCCTGCTTTAAATGGAGGGGGTGAGGGCCGAGAGGCGAAGCCGACGAGAGAAGGCCAGGTGAAAAGGCCCCCTGTGCTCTTTGCAGCTCTTCACTGCTCGTCTGCCGTTTGCCCGAAACCTACGCCACACCCGGAAGGTAAGAAGCTCTAACCCTGCAAGCTTCTCTCCAACCCCTGCACCACCTCAAGGCGCTTCAGGCTGCGCGCCCGTACTTTGAAAGCTGCCCTCAGTTCACAGCCCATTCCCACGAATAGCCGTAATACGCGGCTATGCTCACGCACTGTACAGCCCTCCGCACTCGCTGATAAGGCCAGGCACCCCCGCGAAACCTCAAAGCCTGCATCCACGTCAAGTACTACCTACACAGCCACCAACAAAGTACTTAACTTTCCGTACAATTATACCGCCTCTATAACCAATGTGATTACAAATGTGTCCACCACCGCTGAAAATGTGACCCCCAGTGTAAAATCTGTGATTTGCAATTCTTCTACCACCATTTTGAATGCTAGTGTGCCAAATGCTATACCACATGTGTCCACCACCGCTGAAAATGTGACCCCCAGTGTAAAATCTGTGATTTGCAATTCTTCTACCACCATTTTGAATGCTAGTGTGCCAAATGCTATACCACATGTGTCCACCACCGCTGAAAATGTGACCCCCAGTGTAAAATCTGTGATTTGCAATTCTTCTACCACCATTTTGAATGCTAGTGTGCCAAATACTATACCACATGTGTCCACCACCGCTGAAAATGTGACCCCAGTGTAAAAACTGTGATTTGTAATTCTTCTACCACCATTTTGAATGCTAGTGTGCCAAATGCTATACCACATGTGTCCACCACCGCTGAAAATGTGACCCCCAGTGTAAAATCTGTGATTTGCATCTCCCCTAACACCCAGAGCTCAACCCCCCCTCCACCAAACCCTCTCTCATCATGAACCCCCTCTCAGGCACTACTGAACCCCACATGAAATGCGCCATGATTAACACCAGGTCCATCAATGCCCACGCCCTAGACATACACGACCTCCTAACCTCCCACAACCTAGATCTACTCATGATCTCAGAAACATGGCTACATGATGCCTCCGGCCCGGCACTATCCCTCGCCCTACCCCCTGGCTATTCCATAACTAGACAAGACCGCCTCTCCAAAGGTGGAGGTGTAGCAATTATTGCCAGAGACTCGCTCTCTATCAGAAAGATAGAGAAATCCCTGACCAACAACAACTGCGACTACCTCCAAGTTAAAATAACCCTCTCTCCCCATTGCACCATTACTGTGCACACCATTTACCGCCCCCAGGCCCAACAGGAGACTTCCAAGCCTCTCTCATCCACCTCCTCTCTGACAACCTCAAAAAACAGTCTAAAGCCATTTTCCTCGGGGATGTCAATCTAGGGCTCCGGGATAGTAAGGACGTAGCAGCCAAATCCCTTGACTCTGCCCTCAATGCTCTAGGCTACAAGAACACCATCCTTAGCCCTACTCACACTCAAGGCAGAACGCTTGACTGGATAGCACAGCATAACTGCCCACTCATCATTACAGGTAACAATCCCACCCCGTGGTCTGACCACCACATCATCACCTTTAGCATCCTCACCACTAGCTCCCCTGCTGCCCCCTTGCCCCAACCGCTCCCTCCTTGCCTCACCAGAAGCTCCCGCCAGCTCACCAAGGAAAGGCTACTGCCCTTCCTCCAAGGCCCAGCCTTCAGACCACCTTTTTCATCAGACCCAGAAACACTTGCAACAACCTATGATACTGCCATTAAAGCAGCTATCAACTCCATTGCCCCTCTCAAGCCACGCAAATCCAAACCCACTACCCATTCCAACTCTTGGTTCACACCTGAGCTCCTCACACTCCGCAATGAGAAAAAATCTGCACTCACACAGTGGCAAACGTCCCACTTTGAAAAAGACAAGATGTTCTTTAAAGCCCTATCCACCAAATACAAAAAGGCAATCACCCAAGCAAAGGCCAAATCCTTTGAATCCAGAATCTCGGAAGCCCAATCTAGCACCAAAGAAATCTTCGCCATTTTCAGAGAGCTCGAGACACCCACTCCCGCCCCCCAGAATCTCACCAAAGACAAAGACTGGTGTGACAAAATACAAACGGCCATGCAAACCAAATTAAGCCTCCTCAAAAGCAAAATACTAGCCAATAAACGAGCCCTACCCAGTAGGCATATCCCTATCCCATCACCCGCCCCGGATCCCCCCCTACCCTTCTCCTTCAAACCCATCCAAGAAAAAGACATCAACATTATGAGGAACATCAAGCCCTCTAACTGCAAAGGTGATGCATGCCCAGCCTCCATTATCAAAGACTGCACGGAAGCGCTAGCGCCCTTCCTAACAGCCTTCGTTAATGCCTCCTTTACCACAGGGAAAGTCCCCGCCTCCCTCAAGGAAGCTTGGGTCCGACCTCTCTTGAAAAAACCAACTCTCGATCCCACCTCCCCCAACAACTACAGACCTATCACCACTGTCCCATTCCTCCTCAAAATATTGGACAAAGCAGCCTACTTGCAGGTCCAGCATTTCATTGAAGAGAACAAACTCCTTGGACTCCGCCAATCTGGCTTCCGCCCTAGACACGGGACCGAAACCGCCCTACTTGACTTGAAGAACCAAATGGACGATGCTAGAGGCATGGGTAAACCAGCACTTCTCCTACTCCTTGACCTATCCGCGGCATTCAACCTCGTGGATCATGGCGTCCTATGCCACCACCTTTCCTCCACCGCCAAATTCTCCCCAGAGGCCACATCTTGGATCACCTCCTTCTTACAAGACAGAACTATGCAAGTATTCTCTGACCTAGCCGCCGCATCCCCAACTACTATACTTTGTGGTGTACCCCAAGGCTCCTGTCTCTCCCCCACCCTATACAACATCTTCACACGACCCCTCTTCCTCATCCTCGACGCTATGGGCATCTCATACACCAACTACGCCGACGACACCCAGATCCTCCTCACTCTCACAGGTAACTATGACACCGACTCCCTGACCCTCAACAACCTCTACAACACCATCCAAGCCTGGATGGCTGACAACGGACTATGCCTCAACTCTGACAAGACGGAACTCCTCCTGGTAGGTTCCCCCGACACGCTAAAAAACCTAGATGTCCAATTTAGCCACTTCACCATTGACTCCATTAAAATCCCGGTCTCCGATTCTGTCAAAACTCTGGGAGTCTACCTGGACTCCAGCCTATCCAGGAAACTAGCCCACTGGCTCCCAATAAAGGAAAGGATCGTATTCAAAGCCCTGACACTGACCCACAAGTGCATTCACTTCACTGCTCCTGCCTACCTTTCTCAAAGGATCCACCCTGTCTCCACCACCAGGCCAACCAAATCCCTGTACACCAACATGCTCTCTTGTGCCACTAGTGAAAAGAGTAAAAGCGGATGGTTCCAGCTTCCCCTACCTCGCGCCCACCTTCTGGAATGCCCTACCTCCCACCATCCGTGGCGAGGACTCCCTCACCACCTTCCGCAAAACACTGAAAACTACCCTCTTCACATAAGGACCGACACATCAGCACAAATACTTATCATTTAGGTTTGTAATTTACGCCCAAATGCAATATTTGTAACAACAGTATGATTTCCTGTACTACTCATAATGTGTCAACAATCGCTATCATATGTACCATGTATCTAAGTTATTGCAAGTAACAGCGCCTCAATGCCCCTGGGCTGCTTGCGCACTATATAAATTTAAATAAATAAATAAATAAAATTGTATCTGTACACTCATGTCTGACCATGCACATGAATGGACAGGCAGAAGATGCACACCTGGGAAGGAGGTGTCTGCCCACAAAGTCTGCATATATTTAATAAAAGTGTACAGATGTTGGAAATGCCAATTTGAAGGTGTCTTTAAACATTCAATGTAAATGAAATATTCATAAACATATAGTCTGCCCACTACCATTGAAACCTTAGCTCACTACCTATAGTGCACCGTTGATGTTAACCACCCTACACATACCATTCATATCAATCTATCTTTCTATCCACCTATCTGTCTGTCTTTGGTACAAATACACAAACAGGGCAAGAGCTTTCTGCTTGTGTTATGTTTATTTTCCTTCAGCTTGGGAGTCTCTTTGGATTTATCTTTTCTCCTATTTCGCTTGACATTCCTCGGCAGTCTTTGCATCCAGAGACGCCGTTGCCGTGCAGCCCCAGATGAACACTTAATTCAACCTAAGTTCTGCCATTCATGGACCGTCTGGTTTAGCTGCAGCCATTAAGAAGTGGGTTATTCCACCATCATCACAATTGATGACATTACTTAACGCCTGAGGTATTTACTTTTTTCCTCATCGGCTAATCATATGCCGTCGTGATATCCATACCAAGATGGATACCTTTACTTATCCCTGCACTGGATAAGTCTTCGATAGAGATCCCGGGACCACAATTTACTCCATCGCACGTCCTGATGAAGGCCTGCATACAAAGCTGCACTCTACAACTCTCTTCTGGGCCGAAACACCTTTGTGTCGACGATTACACCACAAGTACAGTGCACAGTCTGTGCACTGCTTTGTTTTTTGTTATATGTCCATAGAATTTGGTCTTTTGTTCATTCTGTAACTGCACAACCGAAAATGTTGACCAAATCAGCAGAACTTGTTTGTTATTCATTTGAATCCAGTCCTTTCCACTGGATTATACTTACCTGTATTGTCTTCCTAATATCCCTGGGCATTCTATCCCCACATTGTCGTTATTCATATGCTATTAAATACATTAAGTCAAAAACATGTGCTGTTATAGACTTTCATATGTGTTAAAATGTTGGACTGGTGTGACCTCTCACCCTGAAATTGTGTTTTGTTTACTCAGCCAGTGCCCCCTAATGGCCATGGCTGGCTTTCGCACATATTTTATTACCTTTTAGGAATACACATACAGTTAGAAAGTTCTGAGCATGTCAGGAATATAGGTACATTCGACTTTGAATCAATCTATCTATCTATCTATCTATCTATCTATCTATCTATCTATTGCTCTATCGATCTACCTATCTATCCATATATCTGTCGATCTATCTTTGGTTCGCTGTATGTATCTGTTTGCCTGTTGGTCCATCTGTCTGTCCATCTTTCTTTCTATCTATCTGTCTACCTATCTATATGAGGTTTTCTGTCTACATTGGTCTTCCTGTTGGTCTGCCTTTTCGTGTGCCTGTCTATATATCTGGGTTAGGGTCCCTAGTTATCTCTCAGTCATTATTTTGTATGTTGAAGCTCTGAGTGTTATAAACAAAGCTATGACCATTTGTTTGTGCTGTCGTTTGTTTGAATATCACATCAGACTTTACAAATACACAGTGCAGACAACACATCTATGTAACTCATTAGTTTTTTAAAACACTTTTTATTCGCATTTTCCATAACAGCAAAAAGAATACAGAGAAAGTCAACATTACCCTCCCCCCTCCCTCCCTTGTTCTTGTGCATAGGTTAACCCAACAGGGACTCTTCCACTTCTCCATAATCTGATGGTGAGTGGAAGTTCATGCTCTGCAGTAACACAGGGACAAGGCCAACTTTGTAATATCCTCTCTTCTCCCTACCTCACCCTCCGCCCCTTGTCACTCCCACATCCACCATCTAGCATCTACTCCTTCATGGCGGTTTCAGGTCATTGGATTTCGATAAGTCATTCAGCAATTGACTCCAATGTACTGTTACTCCCTCCCCTTCTACCTCACTTCCTGCTCCCTGCAGTATTACCAGTTCGGCTATTCCCCACCTATAGGCATCCGCCTGCCACATTGTAATTGTCGGACCTTGTGGATGTTTCCACACAATAGCTACTCAGCGTTTGGCTAATATCAGTAAAAATCGAATCAACTAATTCTGCATTTTGTGTTTCTTTCCCCCTGGGAGAGTTCCCCAGAGGCATGTTCCTGGGTTGCATTCCAGCTTAGTCCCCAACAATTCGTTCACCCCCTTAACCACCTTATCACAATACTCTGCTGACTCCACAGTCCCATATCATGTGCCAGAATCCCGCCGGGCATCCATCAATCTGTTATTCATTGCCCGTAACTTGACTGGGGTTAAATATGTTCTGTGTATGATGTTAAATTGGACCAGTTGAAACCGGGCATTACGTGACACCTTCTGAACCAGTTCCCATATCCGCACCCATTCCTTTTCCGATATCTGATATCCCATATCCGCCTCCCATTTCTCCCTCAACTTCAATTCCCCCTTGGGTTCCTCTTCCAGTATGGCTTAATAAATCCATGAAATCTTTGCCCTATCCCCAGTTTGTTCTAACAGTACCCACATCAGTGGGCTCGCTTTCGGTTCCTCCGGGACTCCCTCCCATATTTCCGCCAGTCTACGGACCACCGCTCCGTATGCCAGAAACAGGCCCCTCGGCATCCCAAACTTCAAGCACCATTCCGCAAAAGTAAGTAACTTCCTTCCTTCATGTAACTCATTAGTTTACAGGGCTGAGTGGAGTATCTCCATTGTCTGCTTGTATTACTAATTCACTCGTTTTATAATCCAAGCATAATGCGCTTACTGTGGTTATATAAGTGCTGTTTAAAGACTAAAGGCCCGATTCATGGAATATTGCGCAGAGATCCTGCAAATCCTCTGCACCGAGAATGACTCTGCATGAGCTTGCGTGCAGGATTTTTTATGCGCTCTGCGTATCCATGGAATTGTTTGTGCAAATTAACCGTATATGCAAGTTGCAGCCGGAACGCACCTGACACGCGCCCACACGTAGCAAAAACAGCCAAAAACAGCTACCTTTGCGTGCTCCCTTGGCGCGTAAACATGCACCCTGAAAACAGTGTGCATGGGGTCCCTAGCAGGCATGCCTGCATCTTGGGGACCCTGCTTGGGCCCCCGTAACTGTTACCGGCACCCCAACAACATGCGTATTATTTATCATAACTCAGGTAGAACTCTGAATATCTGCATGCAAACCCCCATAAACCATTCCTGCAACCCACTTAACTGTGTATGCACACCCCTAAGTTAGATCAGACCCCTGGCTGCGTGCACACACCCCTAAATCCGACAACCAACCTTACCTCTGCACAGTGAATCCTATGCGCAATTGTCTGTATGCATGCCATCGGGTAGTGGATAGTATGAGGGCTGTGCGTGGCCATTTCCCTGCCGGGAGATGGCACGGTCGGATCCCTGAATACGTATTGTTCTGCGCATAAGTGGCCGTGTGATGGACTGCCTACGGTCCGTCCCTTGTAACGCCCACATTTTCCCTCGTTCTTCACTCGGACACTCGCAGGGATGTGCTTAGCCTGTATCGACGAACAGGGTTTCGCACGCAGAATGGCGCGCAAAACCTTGATTTTCCACGCAAATAATTCAATGATTCGGGCCCTAAGAATCCACTGTTTTTAACTGTTTTACTGGTGAATGATAATGTTAGGTTAGCAAAGTTGTGCCTTATTTCATATTTCATATGCTTGTATTTCATCTAATTATCTATCTATCTATCTATCTATCTATCTATCTATCTATCTATCTATCTATCTATCTATCTATGTCTTCATTGTAATAAAGTGAAACATCTGTTTAGTTGAACTTCTTATACTCTAGAACCACAACAAGGATTCTTACCGAATTTAGCATCCTTGATCACATCGTTGGGGATCTTTTGCCTGTCACCTTTGGCTAAGATCCAACAAAGGGTTCAAAGGTTCTAAAGGGAATCACCATTTTAATGGTATGCATTATATGAGATACGCATGCTCTATTTTTAGATCAATTATGTACGGGTGCATTGTACAGAAATGTGTGTGAGCCTGTGGCATATGGTAGAAGTGGCATAGTGGCAGCCAATCGGTTCCCTCATTATGATCTTGACTTTACTTATAGTCCAACACATTTCTGTCCCATATGTTGCCTAAGCCTGGAGAAAGCACCATCAAGAGCAAGAAACAAGTGTCGGCACAATAGGCACTTTTCCTAAAAGAAGAAGCGGTTTTGTGAGAAGGTGTCCTCTTTATAGCTAAAATATAGGGTTTAAAATGTTATTGCATTCTTGCCCAAAGGACTGTTATCAAATTTTCTTTGGAAGAGATGTCTTGCTGTGCTGAGGGGATGGATCTTGAGAAGCTTGTAGTGCTGAAAATGGTTAAGTGAAGGGATCAATTGTCGAGAGGTCACTGGAATACCAGACTTTACAGCTCTTAGAGCAAAGAGGGTGGAATAAGGAAACAGGTGGAGAGATGTTTGGACAGTTCTAAGCTAAAGAAAATCTCCTGTTAAGTTTTGTACAAGTGGTTTCTTTTGGCATACCTGGCTCTGGAACGGTGACTTTTAGTATGGACAAGGGAACGGGATTCGTCAGCTTCAGCCATAGATGTGTGGTTCCGAGGTACTTTTGATGAGCTTCAGGGCATGCAAGTCTGCAGTAAACCATTTGGTGTAGCCTAATTTTGGATGAGATTTTGCAGGTTTCCATGTCGCTCTGCTCCTAAGGGCTGCATTTAAACAGTCATAGATGAGAGTTGGGGCTCTGTGGGAGCTGCAGAGGGGAGGATGGTCAGCGAGGAGTGGGATAGAGCTGCTGTGCGTTCTGTGAGGCCTGACCTGTTCCTTTTCTTGGAGAGAGTTGGAGAAAGAAACTTGGAGACGGCAGGAAATGTGGAAGTAAGAAGAGTGAATTAGGATGTGGGAATCATCACTCCATGAAAATTGGGGAGGAGGTTCAGAAACAATTATGGTGTTGTATGTGAAGATAGGGTCAACCGAACGACCAGCAGAATGCGTGGGTTCACTGGCCATTTAATTCAGGCCTAGGCATTTTCTAGCTGGATGGCAGGTTGAGTTGTTCAAACCAGTTGCCACGGTCACCTTCCTGAAACAGTCTGGAGCGTGGCAAAGTGAGGTGAGCTAGTGACCTCTGCTCTTAGGAACTGATGTGTCTCTGCCAATCAGTGCAATTTCCTTGGAAGAATCGTGGTCATATGAAACGCATTCTATGCATCATCAGAAACATTGCTTTTTTTCAAAAAGTGCTGGCAAGCATGTTCACCTTTTTGTGTTTCTCTTTTGCTTAGGGTTCAGTGGGCGAACAACCTCATACGAAAACATCTATGAAATTGGAGAAATATCTTCTGCCCTAAACTCAAACTCTCTATAACCACTAAGCAGAGTGCAGACGGGGATGTTAAAAAAATGCAGAACAATGTTTAAAAGGAAACAATGCACTGAATTAAAATGTGAACATTTTGCTATGAAATGGAATGCAAATTAATACCTAAAATGGAATTTTGTGGGAAACAAAACACTATTAATTTGATCTAAGACTACTTCAGAAATAAAAACAATAGAGGTTCTAGAAAACTGCGTTCAATAAACTTGTTTGTTCACATTGTGCCCAATGCACCTGGTGTGAGAAGTTGCACTGATTCACGTATAGATACTGGGATGGGTCAACAAAAGCATGGAAAGTAAAATAACATTTCACATTCTTTACTTTTCAGACAATAAGGACCATCAGCAGGCACCCAGATCAGCAAGAACCCTGTCAGGAGGAGAGCGCTGGCAGACAGGTGGTGCCGTACAGGAGTAGTGTCAGGTTGCTAGAAGAGGACGAGGGGCAGGCAGAGAGCGTAGGGCAGACTGCTGTCCAATCAGCCACTGTATTTCAGTGGACTGAGTCGGGGATGTGTGTGGCTCACTATGCTAGCGACAGCTACACAGCAGGATTCTTTTCCCCTGGAGTCGTATCACTGACATACCACTCTGCCTCTAACTACATCGCAGCGGTGTTGACAGAGGAAGGCGTGGCATGGACATGGTCGACTCACGCTGGTACATTTTCTGGCCAGGGGACATGGAGTACTGTGGTGCAGCGGGGCTGGGAGAGTGAGTTTGGGGAGAAGTACTGGGGGTGGGATAGTGACTATATTGGACAGCAGTGGGGCAGGCAGGATAGAGGGCACCAGGAAGGGCTGGGAAGAGAACAGGAGTGGGGGTGGGAGGATCAGTTCAGTGGGTTGGGTACAGGAGGTGAGGGGTTTGGGGAGCAGCAGGAGGGCATAGGTAGCCAGGAGGGAGTAGGGCCGCAGAGTAGGTCAGAGGAGGAGGGAGAGGATAGCATAGAGTGTGGGGAGGAAGTGGGTAGCCAGGAGGGGGGTGGGCATCAGAGTAGATCAGAGGAGGAGGGAGAGGATAGTATAGAGTGTGGGGAGGACATGGGTAGCCAGGAGGGGGGTGGGCGTCAGAGTAGATTAGAGGAGGAGGGAGAGGATAGTATAGAATGTGGGGAGGAAAGGGGTAGCCAGGAGGGGGGTGGGCGTCAGAGTAGATCAGAGGAGGAGGGGGAGGATAGTATAGAGTGTGGGGAGGAAGTGGGTAGCCAGGAGGGGGGTGGGTGTCAGAGTAGGTCAGAGGAGGAGGGAGAGGGTAGCATAGAGTGTGGGGAGGAAGTGGGTAGCCAGGAGGGGGGTGGGTGTGAGAGTAGGTCAGAGGAGGAGGGGGAGGCTAGCCAGTGGGGTGAGGAGGAGATGGGAGAGGGCTCTAAGTGCAGTGAGGAGGAGGATGACATTGTGAGCCAGTTCAGTGAGAACGAGACAGGGTTTTGCCATCGCTTCGAAGAAGACTGGGCAGAGGTAAACAGTCTTTTTTCACCTAATTAAGGGGTTAATTTTAAGTGTATGCATTCAGGACACTGGAATATTTATGGCACCTTTTAGGTTAGATTAGTAATTGGCATAACTATCTGTGCTCTGTTGTAACCAGGGATGCTGGGTTTGGAATATGATAGAAATGGATTTCTCCTCCACCTTTGACATTAGATCCCCATCCATACCTTTCCACCTGCAGAGGCTTCTCCTGCAGGATCAGAGGATGCCCCATAGGGGTGACATTTAGTTAGGCGTGGAATCAATTCAAACTTGTCACCCAGTCAGAAAGCTGCATCTCCAAATAAGGACCAATTAACATCTATCTGTGGTTACAAATAATTTCAATTTTAGCAGGTAATCCAAAACCCATGCACTATAATTGGCCGCAATAGAGAAACCTTCATTACAGTATGATTATCTGCTCACCGCACACATACTCGGTACGTTTTCAACAAAGGCTTTCACCCAAAAATCAAAAGACAGGCAGAAAATATGGGTACACACAGTCTCAGTGAGGAACCACTACTTTTCAACTTGGGGTACATACCTGTCAATTTCCCCTCTTTGGTGTCCCAGTTGAGGTTCCAGATTGTCTTTGTTATGGTTCCTTCTGTGGGTGAATAGAATATGGACCAATATATCTAAAATAGGCTACACAATTCATACTCCACCTTACACGTAACAGGGAGAGTGTTCTTTTTTTATGGGGATCATGTCTTTAAGGGAGCACTGTCCAGAGGGGTGCCCAAAGTGCAAATATTGATATAACTTGTGGGAAGAAGAGACAGACCCAGGTCTATTAAAAGTGGCAAGGATACAAGGAAGACGTCTATTATGACTAAGATCTTGCAGAGCTGATTTTGCCACCTTTAACCTAATTCACCCCACACTGGGACGCCATTTAAAACTGCCCTGATATAGCCCTGGCCCTAATTAGGAACGAAAGCCGTCTCTCTCCTTATACTAAGACCCCAAGGATTCTCATGCCCCCTCATGTGAGATACTTATGGGCATAATGGCAAATAACAATTATCCCTTGATGTCATTCCCATCAGGCCCTTGAGAAAAGTGCACCAGACGTACACAATGATCGAGAAAGAAATTGTTGCTAATAATGTCTTGTATCTGCTGCCACTTAGAGTATATCACCAACTATAGTGTCATTCATAGGAAATACCCCATATCAAGAGTGTTTGAGCTTCACAATGAAGTCCAGCAGAAGACCATAAATGTGTGTTTTACTGAACCAGACTATTTTAACAACATTATTATCATTTTGCTGATTGAGATAAAGTCTTATAAGGATCCCTTTGTTCCCAGCAAATGATCCCTCTGAGATTCACTGGCTGTGGAAAGTCGTACCTTTGGACAGGATCGCAGACAGCTAACATTTATCTAGAAGAACAAACGGGGAATGCCTGGAAGGTCTTGAATGAATAATAACCACTGGCATTGCTCAACGCAACCCTCCAGAGCATTGTTTGTCAGCCTGCCATGCAATTACGGAAGAGAAATGTTCATATGAATATTAGACTTGGTCCCACCTTCCAGTCATCAACCTTCAATGTTCCATTCATCGCCTTGATTGAGACGGGTATGCCCAGACGTGGGTCCCGAGTCTGCTGTGCCCAGAGACCCAAGTTATACTTTACTGATGACGGTCAGTTACGCTGAAACATGTCTGGGGATGCTTGTGGTCACGTGCAGAAAGGATGTGACCTAGACGTTTGGGCTGGACTGCCCTTTTTGGGGTGGGATCAAGCTTGATTGGCATATGGTATTTGCCCTTCTATAATGGTGTGGCGGGCAGAAAAACGATGGTCTGAAGGTTTGCCCAGAGAAACTGCCAATCAGTTTTTAAGATTAATTCATATAACCTTTCAGCTATCTACCTTAAATTACTTTTATCTAGAGCATAGTCCTGGGTTTGTGAAGCTCTTTTTATCCTCTGAATTCCACTATGCAATGTGGTTTGTCCATAGTCAAGTATAGCCAGCCCTTCAATGTATCATCCATGGCCCCCGGATACTGTTATCTGCATTTAATGGTAGTGCCTCCACCCCGTCCCTGGAAATGTGCTTCATTGCTGAACTTTTTAAATCTGACAGAGAAGTCACTACCCTATTGCAATCCTTAGGACATCCAGGTCCAGCGATGAGTGCCACACTCTGTGACTGCAATTTGTGGCTGCTTTTGTTAGTGGTTGTGTTGCTCTGCTTTATACTAACACTGCTCTATGTTTTACTGCAGGAATTTCAGGAGAGTCTATTTTTAAAGTATACCACTGATTAATTTGTTGTATTTTACAGGATTCAACACTGGAGACTCTAAAATCTGGTAAGGATTGTGATTTCCAGATGTATTCTTAGTATTTCAGCTGGACCCAGAAAGTCTATTGGATGGCAAGATATTCCTACTGTGCATTGTAGAAAGGCACTCCACCCACTGCAGTGCTTTCTCGCAGTCATCTTTCACACTGCAGTGACACTTCAGGGAAAAAAACTATAGATCCCATTTCAATATTGTAGTACGCTATTAGCCTGGCCCTTGCTCTCCATCTTGTACCCAGATAACATCCTCCTTTCTCTTTCAGTTACTGTTTTCCCTCTCTCTTGCACTCTTCCTCCATATCGCTCTTGCTCTCTTGCTCTCTTTTCCCTCTCCGACCTATTTTTTTACATGTTGCCTTGTTACTCACTTAGAGCCACGTCACTTCCCTTTCCTAATTAATTTTTATTATTATTATTGTTCTATAGGTGACGAGAAGCAACCAATCAGTCCTGAGCCTATGTAAGTACTTATAGGAACTGATATTATGGAACTCACCTGTTTGATATTACCTTGAGTTGATGACAGATATTATGGGATAGGCACTGCATTAGTCTCGGTAGCATAAGGCAATTTTTCTGTCATTTACGGTAATAAGATGGCAACAAACAGACATGTGAACTCTTTACCATTGAGCAAAGCTATTAGGAGGTGAAGTGACTTTTCATTGTCCCATTGTCCCCCCTACAAGCATCTTTCAACCCAGACCCTGTGCGCCCCTTCCAATCTAGTACCCGTTTACCATCCATTCTTTGTTTCCTGCCTACCCAGGATAGTTTTACCTAGCCACTCCTCATCCATTCCTACCTAGTACATGTTGATCCACCCTCTCAGTTTCCCTTCCTACCTAAGATCATTTGATCCAGGCTCCCTTCTTCAATTCCTACCTAGTACCCTTTTACCCTCTCTCCTTGCTTCCCTTCCTAACCAGCTCCATTTAACGCGAATCTCTGCATACCTTCTTACCAGGATCCTTTTAAAACACTAGGAAACAATTAACCTTGTGACAGAGTTTGCTAGTGAGTCCAGTTATTCTGTAAGTTCCAGGAAACTTGGGCTGCCGGTAGTTAAATAAATGAATAACATCCTTTAACTAATCAGACATTTGAAGTCTATTGCCGGTTCAGAGTGGGGAAGCATGCACTATTCTGAAATATCTGTTTTGTCAAATAATGATCACAACTTATGTACATATTTATTTTAAAGCAAACAGAAAGAGCCTGTACAGTTTTTAGCCCAGAAGAAGAATGTTATTAATGCTGGAATGTCGGGATTCCACTGTACTCTTCCCTTGGCGGTCGGGGGGTTGGGAGGCTTGTAGCACATGAGATGCGAGGTAAGAGATAGGAAGTTACTGAGTGGACATCCAAGTCTCCTGGCCATCATGTATCAGGAATGGGGTGTACTCCATGTGAAAGGCGAACCTCTGTGTCCACCAGGAGAGCTCTGTGCAAGAAGAGCCCAAATGGAACTGAAATCATTTAATGTTCTTTGTTTTACAGCCCTCCCATCCCAGAAACATCTCGGAGAAGGAAGTGGTGGCAGAGGTAGGAAATATGTTTGTGAATCCATTTTTTGTAAAAGTGGAGATGCGACCTGGAGAAAGAACATGCTATAAACACACACAAACACATGAAGAATGCCACATCCACGCAAGCTCTCACTCACGCACTCGTACCCACATGGCCTGAGCCATGGCGCTTTTAGGCATTATGTAATGTTCCATGATATCCCAAACACTATAGGTAATTCTTTCGGCAACAGTGCATTGGGAGGTCAATCATGGTGTGTCACGTTCTTAAATGCTTTAAAGAAATTCCCTTAGAATAAATAATGTTCAGCAAGACAGCTGAGGCATTATGGAAAGTGATGTTTTTTTTCCTCCTTGTAGGGTTCTCCGCTGCTGCTGCTTTCCCTGCCAGAAGTGGAAGTAATCACAGGTGGTTTCTGCAGGTACGTACCTACTTAACCCTGGGATGTTTCGGCTTAATGTTTGGCTTAATGAGCTAATTTCACCAGACACCAAGAAATAAATAACTTAATGACCAAAAGAAGAATGTATTGAAAATACTCAAAATTAGTTTAAGGCACAAATGGTAGAAATAGGATCAAAAACAAGAGATATGGTTCTAAATGGTTAATTAAAGGGTGCCTTATAATAACATTTTATTCTAGGTTTCCATTATAGTTTTAAATAGAAAATGTTAAAAGAAATCTTGTACATTTCTCTACGGGTATTTGTAGCAGGATTAAAGCCTTGGGCTTGGCTGGCTATGAGTGGTCCTGTTTGATGTTAAATGTGAGTTTGTCTAGGTCAAGCTGGAAAAAATTGCCTTCTGACTGCTAAGAATGTTTAGCTCTCAGGTCCCTCGAGCAGAAGCTTGCAACAGGTCATGTCTGATCAGCTCTTCCTGAGTCCTCACTGATACATTCCTGTGCTAAAGAAAAATCAGTTAAAAGATTTGCAAAGCATTTGAGGGTTTCAGACATAAGCAACATTCTGCAGAATCATAATTGTGTGCCTTCTGTGACTGAACGAACTGATATCTAACTCCGGCTTAATCAGAGGTCATTTCTTTGCAGCATGAGCAAATGGAAAGTGTTTCCAATCAATTTCAGAATACAAAACATTCTATTCTCAGAGAACACTTTCCTTTAACAGTTGTAGATAGCAATGAAATTGGCACAGCTGTCCCTCCATCCCATGCCAAATTACTCTACACTTCCTGATTCCTTCCTGAATGGTAGATGTGTCTCACATATTTATGATGTCCACAAATTAGACCTTTTTAATGGCGCCAAAAGTCACAAGGTGATTTTCTTATTTATGGATTTATTCCTAAGCAAATGATATAGAAATTGATGCAGTACCTTCATAATTATTTATGTACATATTTTAAACTATTATTTTGTGTTCAGTATGTTTTCCAAAAGATAAATGAATTAATTGACTAAATATGACATGATACTAATTGTGCCCTCTCTTTCTTTTTTAAACAGGAAATGCCACCAGGGGAGGTTTGCATCACCCTCCCAATTTTTCAAGGAATAATGTTTTTACTTTTTCTATTTGAAATGTGCCATAGTGTTAAATGATCCTTGTTTAAGTGTGTTCTTGCTTTATCACAGTTTATATCATAAGGACATCTTATAGAATCATAGAAGTAGCAGTAGCAGTAGAAATGGAAGTGGAAGTGCATAGTAGCTTTGCTGTGTTTGTTTTATGCTGATTTTATATACAGGGTTTACAGTAATGCGTTTATAATTATGCTTAAGTTTAGTTTTACATAAGTCTCATATGTAAATATTGCAAACATATTTCAAATGCTCTCCGTCATATACATGGGAAATCAACTTTGCTAACTTCTCTTTGTTAGTTTTTTTATGTTGCAGAGAAAATGAAAACGTCATTTAGACAAAGAGGAAAAAGCCATGAATTGAATTAAAATTGTATTTTTAAACTCAATTACAAATGTTACTCAGGTAACTAAGAGCTAATTTCCAAGATGTCCTCCATACCTTTAAAAAAAATGTATTATACCATCATTCTAAATGTTTCTGTTCAATAATTGGTTCAAATCCATTACTTTCAGTAATCTATTTAAATAATTACTCATTTTAACACTCAATACTAATAATAACATCTACAATAATTTCAAAATGTAATAATTCACATTTTAATAATTAACAAAAACATTTTAACAATCTACTTAAATCTATCACTTCAGCAAATAATAGTACAAGTAAAAAGAAAATGCCCTCTTTAAAAACAGACCTACATATAAATAGAGAACATCTTTGTTTGACTTCATCACAGGAATTGCACAGCCTGCCATTTGCACAGTTGATAATTTAAAGTCCCACTGGACCCTCTCAAAACTTTACCAGCATAATCATAGCCAGAGGTTAAGAACTAGGGCTGGACACATTTACAATTTCCAATCTTACCAGTTTTGCAAAAAGGTCACCCTCACAAAAAAAGTATTTTTTTAAAAATAAGGAATTGATTTAGAAACAGTTGCTTATTTACTCTCACTTATTTTATTTATTTATTTGTCACACGCCAAGACCCACAGGCATCAGGGCGCATATCAACACAAGGGCATTGCTGAAAGATAGGACAGGGTACAAGATTCAGGCTGCAAAAACCCTTTAGTCAAATAAAAGAGTTTTTAGGTGTTTTCGGAAAACCAAATGTTTGTCTCCTGGCGCCAATCTGCGGGCAAGATGTTACAGGCATGAGGTGCTTGAGCTCGGGAGGCACGACCGTTCCCCTTACTCGTTTTTCTCTGGGGCAGACTAGGCGCTTATTGTTACTTGAGCGTGAGGGTCTGCTTGGTTCGTACCGTTCCAGACCCTGTTTGAGATAGGAATGTGACTCCCCATAGAGGCACTTATGAGTCAAGGTGGTTACCTTAAAGCTCACTCTAGTGACTACCGGCAGCCAGTGCAGCTCTTTCCTAACGATGGAAATGTGCTCTCATCTCGGGGAATTACTGACTTTCCTGACTGCCTTCATATGTACAATCTGGAGCATATGGATACAAACTTTGCTGGCACCACTTAGGAGCGCATTGCAATAGTCTACTCTGGCCATAATTATGGCTCTAACAAAGGATTCACAATTCTTGTTGGAGAGGAATGGTTTAACCTGCCTCAACACTCTCAAATGTTACTGGGATTGTTTAACAGTTATGTTATGTTAACAGAACTTGGATAGCGCACGTACACCATAAGGCATCTTGGGACTGGTAGCGTGAAAGGAAGTCTTAATAGAGGAGCGACATTTTTTTAAATAGAGTCGTTTTTAATAACCGTTGAAACGTGAGATGATCAGTAGTACCACGTTGAACAAGGTGGAGGTCATTCCAAGCTTTGACGGCTGCCACTGAGAAGGCGCGTCCTCCTGTTCGAGAAAGTCGATAGCGGGGAACCGCTACCAGGAGAGCTGAGTGGGAGCGCAAGGATCGAGTAGGCACATAGCGCGGAAATTCGGTTTGAAGGTATTCCGCTCCGAGGCCGTAAAAGTCTCCGTGGACTATGCACATGGATTTGAAAGAAATCCGATCTGCTACAGGAAGCCAGTGCAGCTTCTTGAGCAAAGGAGATATATGCGCCCCAAATGGAGGATGAAAAATTGCTCTGGCTGCCGCATTCGCCAGTAGTTGTAACCGCTTAATCAAGTAGCAGGGCTGAGCAAGGTAGAGTGAGTTGCAATAGTCCAACACACTGAGGACCAAGGCTGCAACCACTGGGGCCTGGCATGCTACTGGAATAAAAGGCAGAACCTTTCGAGGGATACAGAGCTTAAAATGGCCAGATTTACACACCGTTGCCATCTGCTCATCCATTGAAAGGGATGCAGAGAATTTAACCCCCAGATTTCTGACCGACATTACAGGAGTGGGAAGTGGCCCAAGAGAGGAGTGCCAGAACTCAGTGGTCCAGAATAGGTGGGGAGATGTAGTACCCACAACTAAGACCTCAGTCTTACTACTGTTCAACTTTAACCAGTTTGTCCCCATCCAGGCCCCAGGTCCTCGAGACATCTTTTGAGACGGCTAGCTGTCTCAGATTGAGTGAGGTCGAGGCGGACAAGGATTTGGGTGTCATCCGCGTATGAGTAATAGCTGAACCCGTACGATTGGATGAGACGCAAAAGGGGTCTGATATAAACGTTGAAAGGATAGGGGACAGTGCCGAACCCTGCAGAACCCCACACAATAGAAGAACTGCATCAGTGAGAAAGGGGGGCAAGGAAACAGATTAGGATCTATCAGCCAGAAAGGCCTTAAACCAGTCTAGAACTTGGCCAGAGAGGCCGGCCACAGATAAACGGGAGATCAGGGTAGTGTGGTCAACTGTATCAAAAGAAGCTGAAAGATCTAACAACAGGACTGCTCCAACTCCACCCTGATCCGCCAGGCGCAGCAGGTCATCAAGTACTGAATTCAGTACAGATTCGGTCCCTCTCCCGGGTCGACTGGAATAGATCAAAATAACTGGAAGATTCCAGGAAATTGGATAGAAGGGGAGAAACAAGAACTTCCAAGAAAGGTAAGAGGGAGACGGGGCGATAGTTGGCCAAAACCTCGGGATCTAAAGAAGGCTTTTTCAACAAGGGGATGGCCAATGCATGCTTCAAAGAAGAGGGGATCACACCAGTGACAAAGGAAGCATTAAATGCGGTAGTAATGTGACCAATCAGCTCAGTGGATGCTTTTTGTAGGATGACCAACGGTATAGCATCAACCGGAGATGCTGATTTGAGACAATGGATTGCTGCCAGTACATCAGAGTTAGAGAAGAGTGGAAACGTAGACCACACATTGTTAGCAGTGAGGGGTTCACAACAGTCCTTAACGGCTGAAGGCGCTAATGCCTCGGCTTTTATGTTGTCACGGATGGTAGATATTTTATTTACAAAGAACAGTGCCATCAACATGCACATAGGCGCCTAGCGAGGCCTTCAAAAGAACACCAAGTGTGTTCACATTATCCAGCACGAAAATATGACAACCCTCCACATAAAAGCTCAAGAATTTAGAGTCCATTTTTGCCCTGGCTTGCACTGATCCATAGAGCATAAGTTCAGTCATTGAACTATTCAGGCACATCTAGTTTGCTGACAACCAATTCTTCATGGACCCATGGATATCCACTAACCTGTCAGGGCCCCTGGTATAATTGTCACTTAACTCCATCAGCAGTTGATTATCACCTGCATAATTAGTGAACTGTACTGCCATTTTCGCCAGCCGGTCACAAAGGGGTTTGATGTGTACATTAAACAGGGCCAGGGATAACCACGCGCCCTGAGGAACTCCACAATGTATTTGTGCCGTTTCAGAAGCAGCATTTGCCCAGCACACTCTAGACTTTCTGTTGCTCAGAAATGAGCAGATCCAATCTGTTGCATGCCTTTAACACTACTCTGTGGTCAATAGAGTTTTAAAGAGGTGCTTATGATCTAGAATATCGAATGGTGCTGATAGGTCCAATAATACAAGCAGTTCTGTCTTACTTCTGTCTATGGTGTCTAGCATTTAAGTTCGGAGGTCCAACAGGGTGCTTTCTATCCTGTAAATTTGCCTGAAAGCCTGATTGCCTTGGGTGGCGTGTACCAGAATGTTCTATCTGTTCCTGTAGCTGTATAGCAGTGATCCTATCCACAACCTTTAGGAGAAAGCGGGTGTTTGTAATGGGTCTCAAATTGGCTGGTTCTTTAGGGTTAACATCTGATTTCTTTAGCAGCGGGATTACCACAGCTTCTTTAATTGTGTCAGCGAACATATTGTGAACAAAACGTACAAGGAAAGGGACAAAGAGCTTTGCATTTCCCAATATAAGTTTAGATGGAAATACATCGCCTGGGCAACTGGTGGGATGCATACTCTCAAGAACTCTCCCCATCTCTGCCACAATGACAGGTTTAAACCAGAAATCAGGTTGCGCTTTTTTAGCTTGGCCTCCAACGTCTGAGGCTGTGCATGTATACTTAAGTTATTGACACTTTTTGTACGGGCCAGGTTGACCTTCTCTAAAAATGCCTGCTGTACTCTAACACAATCTTTGTTAGTCGGAGTGAGGTGTTGTGGCTGCACAATGGACTTTTTAAGTTTTCTAAAGATTTCAAAAGGTTTCCTAGTGTTGCTCTCGGTGCTTTCAATTTGTTTGTTAAAGGAACTCTTTTTTGTTTCATACATTTTCAGTTTATAGATTTTTTATCATTGATTTGCAGGCTCCCTTGTTTATGCCAGACTTATTCTTTGCCCAGATACGCTGTGCCTTTTTTTCTTTTTGAGGTTAGTTAAAGCTGGAGTGAACCATTTATGGTGATGCAGTCCGTCTCTAATACTTTTTGGCTTCATGGGAGCAAATTTGTTCATCATTGTGACCAAGTGCCTTTCATAGGAAGCCGCTAACACATTCATGGATTCCAGCACTGAAGCAGCGCAAGCGCATCGCACAGAGAGGGATCGTGCGCCACGCGTGCGCCAGGCGCAGCGCAAAACAGTTTTTTCGCGCACTGCGTATTCATGGATTTCCTGAGCCATTACCAGCCATGGTGCAGGGAACATCCAGCAGCGCCAGTTACGCCACCAACACCGCCCCTTTAGCAGGACAAAGCTAATGAAATTTCCAATACCGCGCAAAGGCCCCGCGCTATCCTTGGCCCAGCACACAGCCCCCCTCCACCGTAATCGTGTGAAAAATCGGAGAGTCCTCCGCTTGCGGCAGTGAAATCGCATGAAAATGGCCTCGCGCACACCCACAAAATCGCATAACCCGCTCGCACCAGTCAAATCGCGTGAAAATGGCCTCGAGTACCCCCGCAAAATCACATACCCGCTCGTGCCAGTCAAATCGCGTGAAAAGGGCCTACCGTTACCCTGTGAATATACGTACCCCGCCCGCGCAATCCAAATCGTGTGTAAATGGCCTGGCATCCCCCGTGAATACGTGCATCGCACTCATGCCAGTGAAATCGCGTGAAAAGGGCCTCACGTACCCCACACTGCGCATGTGGTGGCGGGTGTTAGGGGGTCCCATGTGGTGTGGGCTGCCTGCGGGGCATGGTCACGGGTGTTGGGGGGTCCCCTGTGGTGTGGGCTGCCTGCGGGACATGGTCACAGGAGTTGGGGGGTGCCCTGTGGCATGGGCTGCCTGCGGGGCATGGTCACGGGTGATGGGCTGCCTGCGGGGCATGGTCACGGGTGTTGGGCTGCATCCGGGGCATGGTCACGGGTGTTGGGGTCCCCTGTGGTGTGGGCTGCTGGCTGGTCACGGGTGTTGTGGGTCCCCTGTGGTGTGGGCTGCCTGCGGGGCATGGTCATGGGTGATGGGGATCCACCCCACAGCCAAATCACGTGAAAAGGCGCTTGTGTGCTTGCGCCAGCTGAATTGCGTGCAAGGGGCCTCGCCCCGCCAGCCAAATCATGTGAAAAGGCCCTACCGTAACACAGTGAATAGGCGTACCCCGCGTGCGCCAGCAAAATCGTGTGAAAAGGCCCTTGCGTACCCCCATGAATGCACATACCCTGCGCACGCCAGCCAAATCGCATGAAAAGGGAATACCGTAACCCTGTGAATACACGTACCCCACGCGCACCAGCCAAATCACATGAAAAGGCCCTCACCCACCCCCGTGAATACGCGTACCCCGCGCGCGCCAGCCAAATCGCGTGGAAAGGCCCTTGCGTGCCAGGCAGGGGACCACCCCAACACCCGTGACCATGCCCCGCAGGCAGCCCACACCACATGGGACCCCCCCAACACCCGTGACCATGTCCCGCAGGCAACCCATCCTCAGTGACCATGCCCCGCAGGCAGTCCACACCACAGGGGACCCCCCATCACCCATGACCATGCCTCGCAGGCAGCCCACACCACAGGGGACCCCCAACACCTGTGACCATGCCCCGCAGGCAGCCCATCACCCGTGACCATGCCCTGCAGGTAGCCCACACCACAGAGGACCCCCCAACACCCGTGACCATGCCCCGCAGGCAGCCCATCAACCGTGACCATGCCCCGCAGGCAGCCCACACCACAGGGGACCCCCCAAAACCCGTGACCATGCCCCGCAGGCAGCCCACACCACATGGGACCCACAACACCCATGACCATGCCCCGCAGGCAGCCCATCACCCATGACCATGTCCCGCAGGCAGCCCACACCACATGGGACCCCCCAACACCAGTGACCATGCCCCGCAGGCAGCCCATCACCCGTGACCATGCCCTGCAGGCAGCCCACACCACAGGGGACCCCCCAACACCCATGACCATTCCCTGCAAGCAGCCCATCACCCGTGACCATGCCTCACAGGCAGCCCACACCACAGAGGACCCCCAAACACCCGTGACCATGCCCCACAGGCAGCCCATCATCAGTGACCATGCCCCGCAGGCAGCCCACACCACACGGGACCCCCCCAACACCTGTGACCATGCCCCACAGGCAGCCCACACCACAGGAGACCCCCAACACCCGTGACCATGCCCCGCAGGCAGCCCATCACCCGTGACCATGCCTCACAGGCAGCCCACACCACAGAGGACCCCCAAACACCCGTGACCATGCCCCACAGGCAGCCCATCACCCGTGACCATGCCCTGCAGGCAGCCCACACCACAGGGGACCCCCAACACCCGTGACCATGCCCCGCAGTCAGCCCACACCACAGGGACCCCCCAACACCCGTGACCATGCCCCGCAGGCAGCCCACACAACAGGGGACCGCCAACACCTGTGACCATGCACCGCAGGCAGCCCATCACCCGTGACCATACCCCACAGGCAGTCCACACCACAGGGGAACCCCAACACCTGTGACCATGCCCCATAGGCAGCCCATACCACGGGGGACCCCCAACACCCGTGACCATGCCACGCAGCAGCCCATCAACTGTGACCAAGCCCCACAGGCAGCCCACACCACAGGGGACCCCCAACACCTGTGACCATGCCCCACAGGAAGCTCATCACCCGTGACCATGCCCCGCAGGCAGCCCACACCACAGGGGCCCCCCAACACCCGTGACCATGCCCCGTAGGCAGCCCATCACCCGTGACCATGCCCCACAGGCAGCCAACACCACAGGGGACCCCCCCAACACCCGTAACCATGCCCTGCAGGCAGCCCATCACCTGTGACCATGCCTCGCAGGCAGCCCACACCACAGCGGACCTCCCCAACACCTATGACCATGCCCCCGCAGGCAGCCCACACCACAGGGGACCCCCAACACCCATGACCATGCCCCGCAGGCAGCCCATCACCTGTGACCATGCCCCACAGGGGATCCCCAACACCCGTGACCATGCCTCACAGGGCGAACTGGACCCATGTCCCCCCCCACCAGTGACGGCAACCCGCAGGCAGGCCCCGACTCATATCCCCCCACCCCCAGCATTGATGGCAACCTGCAGGCAGGCCCCAACTCATGTCCCCCCACCAGTGATGGCAACCTGGAAGCAGGCCCCGACTCATATCCCCCACCAGTGACGGCAACCCGCAGGCAGGCCCGACTCATGTCCCCCCACCCCCACCAGTGACGGCAACCTCCAGGCAGGCCCCGACTCATGTCCCCCCACCATTGACGGTAACCTGCAGGCAGGCCCCGACTCATGTTCCCCCACCAGTGACGGCAACCTGCAGGCAGGCCCCGACTCATGTCCCCGCACCATTGACGGCAACCTGTAAGCAGGCCCCGACTCATGTCCCCCCACCATTGACGGCAACCTGCAGGCAGGCCCCAACTCATGTCCCCCCCACCATTGACGGCAACTCAACACCCATCCATTGGCCCCACTTCCCAGTACATGCCCGATGGAATGTGAATCACAAATGCACACATGCATGCACCCAAAGACATGACCGACATTGCTCCACAACAGTGACACATGCCAGAGCCAATGACGAGTGACACATGCACCAAACCATTGAGAGCAGACACTACTTAGATTTGACTGTATGAAAATGCATTGAAATTTGAAAAACACACCAAATGTAAAATAAACATGAAAAGGGAAATGAAATGAATGCAAATGAAACTGAAATGCAAATCAAAAAGGAATCTGAAATAAAAAAAGAAAGAAAATCCAAACCATTACTCCATGGTGAAAACAAATGTAAAAATATGCAACAAACTCCAACTATATACAAGGATGAAGGGTCCATGATCCCAAAAGTCAAAACCTTACCCCTAAAAACCCTATAACAAATCAACTATCTACAAAATGTGGAGCAATGTCCATGGACTCCAAAAAAAAGAAAAAAGGAAACCCAACACTACAGAACGATATACAAGGGCAGAGGGCTAGTCCTATGACTCACCGATGTTACCAAGAGTCTGGGCCAGGGCATCATCAAACTCTGTGTCTATATCCCGGAGGCGGGACTCAGCTCTATCCTCGAGGGCTCGCAGGGACTCCATCATGCTCCTCTTGAACTCCCTGCGAGTCTCCTGGAGGAACTCCGCCCGCCTATCTGCCCGACATATGGAGTTCTCCGCCCCGGCCCTGGTGAGTCGTGCCCTCCATGCCCGCCGCCACTCTGCATCTATGCGCTGGCACATCCGCTGCCACACAGAAGACACACTTGTTCCTGGGTGCTCCTGCCCGTCACCCGATGCCTGCCCCCGTGATGTTGTTGGCCCTGAGTCCTGACGCCTCATATGTTGAGCCTTGCGCTGCCAATGTGCCCTATGCCTGTGCCACCAGGACTTCCTCCGGGATGATGACAACCCCCGGGGCAGTCCTACACGTGCCCTGCTGGAAGGTGCCTGCACAACTTCCATTGCCAGTGGTCCTGTGGCTAGATGACCACCTCTGTTGAACCTCAGACACCCGACTGTGGCAGAGATGTGATCGCCACTAGTCTGGCTGTGGTGGCTGGGACAGGTCCACAGGGGGCCCTGGTGGCATCTGGGCCAGAAGACGGCAGGGAGGATGACTGGCGCATAGTGGAGGAAGAAGAGGAGGGGGTCGCAGCAGGTCCCAGCACACGAGGCAAACCCATGACAATGAGCTATGTTAGCCATTAGCCGGTTCAGGATGGCATACACCTCTTCGTGATGATGTGTATGGTCCGACCAGGAACCATGCACATCATCACGAATGACGGCAGTGCGCATTGTGACACTGACTAGCACAGGCCCAACCCTGTCACGGATTGCCTGGTCCGCAGGTAGAGGAAGGTCAGTTGACGTGGACTCCTCCTCTACCTGTGGACGGGCCTGGACTGAGGCATGGCTGCAGATGCTCACTGATGCAGTCGCAGGATCAGGGACAGGATTAGGCACAGGCCGCTCCGCGGTGACCTTCGCTGCCTCCTGCCCCTAGCGCTGGACTGCAACAATTGCCCCTGTGGGGGCTCACCCGTCCCACCCGCTGCCGAGGAGCCCATGTTCAACTTCGCCTTCTTGGGCCTCCCCTCAGCAATAGCGGCCGTTCTTGCGGACGCGGCACCAGTCGTCTCGCTCCTGGAAAAAGTTGTAACCTGGGAGGAAGACTGGGCATTGCATCTCCGCCTGATGGAGGCATCCCCGCTGCATTGCTCCACAGCGCAGTCTCCGTCCTCTTCCTCCGTAGCCACTGTAGATAGGGAGACATTGAACACAAGTATCAGTACACCGAACAAATGTCTGCTAGACACAAAGCAAATGCACATGAGTGGCACTGTCAAACATCATTACCATCATCACCCTCCACAACACACGGGTCAGTGCAAGCAACACACATGCACAAACAAGCATGGCACGTGCAACAGACATTCGAATCCATGTCCAAGTCACTGCAGGGACATCAGAAGGGGGGCTGAACCTCACTTGCATCATGGGACATGCACATCACATGCACACACACCACCGGACAGTCATGCATCTGGCCATGCTTACCTCCCATCAGAGTGCACGCATGGACAACTGGGCCGCATCAGTCAATTCATGCATCGTGATGGTCATGTGTCATGCATCCATGGCATTTTCCAGTCACACAATCACTACTCAGACACCCGCACATGTACACCATGCATGTCCATGAAGGTGACATAAGCATCCATGTCTGACAACCCAAACATGGCCAAGTCCAGACACAGGCATGCAAACATGTGTGCGTCGTTGCATGCTGGTGCACATCATGCATTGCAACACAGACACCATTGATGTGGAACACGCATGACTGGAGTCACATGCAGCACTGTCATGGCCCTGCACACAGACATCCATACATGGGGCATGCCAGACATGAGGCCAAGGTGCACACTCCAGCCACACCTCAACATGCACTACGCTGGACAAGAACACATGGTCACTTACCACTCGACTCCAGACGGAGCTGCAACTGTAGGACCTGGTGGTAAAGCGCTGGTTGTATGCACTCCAGGACCCTCATCTGGATGTTGCTCAACTGGCCCTGGCGCCACACTTCATCAGCCGCCACGAGGTGCCGGGCCTTGTTGAGGGTCCTGGACTTGAAGTCCTCCCAGTGTTTCCGGACGCGGTGGTAGTCACGGGGTGCCACCCCCTGCGCATTGATGGCACCCACGATGTGCGCCCAGATCCTACTCCATCCTTCCTTGTCGAGGCGCAATGTTCAGAAGAGGGCATCATAATGCCCCAGGACTTACTCCACCCGGATGCCAACTTCATTGGGACTGAAGCTGGCAGCCCTCTGCCTCTCTGCCGGGGGGTTGCCACTAGCCCCAGATGTTGCTTGGTCTGACATGTCAACCCCCGAGGCAGGTGTGGGTGGGCAACTGGGTCCAGGGAATGTGTTTTTCTTTTTCATTCAAGGCAGATGGTGTTGCGCATGCTTTTTTCCCACTGTGGTTGCCCCTGTGTGTCGCGTACCCCATTTTCGAGGTCAGAGTCTGCGTGTTCCACGCGTACGCATTTTTTGTGTTCCTGGGTGCCACGCATGTGTGCTAGCGAGGGGTTGCATGCACGTTTATTTTTGTTTTTGGGGTGCCTGAGTGTTGCGTGACCTGTCATTTTTCCCCAGGGGTCACAGACAGCCTCGCAGGAGCACAGGGGTATGTTTACCATCACGTACCCTGGCCCCTTCACCCCAATGCACAGTACAATTGTTGTGTGCACCTCCCATTCGCACTAGTCCATAAGTGCCATGGTTGGGAGGCCACCAGGTGGTAAGGGCGGCAAAGCTGGGTGACCTCCCAGAGGTGGCTGTGGTGGGGCACGTGGGCAGGGTGGCCAGGGAGTCCAGGGAGGCGAAGGTGGCCGTGGTGGGGGACATGGGCAGGGTGGTCCACGAGGGCAGGATGTCCAGGCACATGCTGGGACAGCTATGCCCCCGCCCAGCGGGTCAGGGTGATGCAGCTGCTGCAGACATCCCCATCGCCCATCTGACCCGACAGGCAGTGTCATCTGCTGTCACGAGGCCCCAGGTTGTGGAAGCTGCAGGAGCAGCTGCGGCTACCACCAACCAGGCTCGGGGTCAGTCACCACGGGCTGTATTGGCACAGGCAAAGTAAGATTCCCTGGCAGATTTCTGTGTTAGGAAGGCCAAGGCATGTGTGGTTAAGGTTGCTGTGACCAAGCCACGTTTATCTGAGGCAGTGGTGACATCTGCTGCCCCGAGCAGCCAGGTGGTGGAAGCTGCATTGGCAGATGCTGCCGACACCACCCCGGCTGTGAGTCAGCCAGCCAGGACTGTGTTGGTCACAGCTCTTGGCACCGAGACAGTCGTGGCACTGGATCCGGCCAACAGTACCCAGCAGCCAATGCCTCCAGTCAGACCTTACGTTGCCTTGCCATTGCCTGCTCCCATTGGCCAGTCCACCTACACTCGTGCCCCTACATACCTGAGCGGCAGAAGCCACTCAGGGTCCGCACCACCTACCAAGAGGAGGAAGCATGTTCCTGCGCTAGAGGCTGGGACCCCAGACACAGCTCAGGCCTCCGGCACGTCAAGGAAGGAGAGTTTTAATGAGGTGGAACTGGACGCACTTGTGGGCTACATGACGGGACACAACTGCGAAATGCTGGTGACGGCAGGGTGCAACACTACGCCTGTCTAGCGTAAGGCCCACTGACAGTGCAACACAGAACGTGTCAGCGCAATGGGATTTGAGAAGCGCACGGTTGATGATTGCTATAAGCGTTGGCATGACCTCCGACGCCGATCAAAAAACAAGCAGGCTTCTAATTACGCATCTACTCTGGTGACTGGTAGTGGGCCGCCACCAGAGGACGATGAACTCACTACGCACGAGGAAATCGCCGCAGGGTTCACCGATGTGTGTCAGATCCAAGGAGTGGAAGACGTGATAGATTATGATGCAATGTCCGTGTTGATGCGTGTGTGTCCAGCGCATCTGTATTTTGATTGGGTGATGTGTTGTGATTGACTGCCAGTTCAGGCTATGTAGTCGTGACTGCCATGTGTGACCCATGCGATGCTTGACTGATACGTGCTTGTTGTGATGCAGTCTGCATACAGGCCATGTGCTGCACACTGAGCCAATTTTCATCAGCACACCTGCACCCTCCTTACATGCCAAACACTCGACAGCCTCTCTTGTCCATATCCTTGCTTCACACACAGGGGCAAGCTTCCTTGCCTCTCTGTCCCCCAGCAGCTCACTGTCTCCATGGTACTGGTGATTCACATGTTGGACTACTGCAACAGTCTGTCCCCATAATATGTGTATATGCACACTTCCCTCTGCTACTCTTCCAGACCTGTACTGTGTGGTACATCCTTTGTCCTTGATGCAGGGTGTCTCACTTGGACTGTGCAGATGGCACAGGTTCACAGTGGACATGAGTGTTTATTCATGGACCATGTGCATTCCCAGCAGGCCCCTATGGGTCCGTGTCAAGCTACTCATTCTACTCCATCTCCTGTATTTCATCCGTATCATGGTATTTAGTCATCCCTTTCATGCTCGCTCAGGGTCAGTTCCTCATCATGGCCATTTTTTGGGTGTCCTCGTCTGTATCGAGTATAAGCCTCCCTCTGGTACAGGCTCCCTGCCTCTATGCAACTGGTGTTGTAGCTTCTCTGTGTCTTGGTGAACCTCTGATGATTCCTCATGTGTTGTGCTTTCTGTCCTCATCTTATCTGCTGTAGTCTCAGATGACTGAGATGATGCAATTGACAGCTGTCCACACTGTCTGCTACGACACAGTACTCTAATCCACCAGTCTGAGCCATGAACTGCCTCCCACCCATTCCCCAAAAATGGGTGGGCGGGGGGTGTTACTGTATCCCTACAACCCACTGCAAACACTTTGCACATGATGACTGCACTTGCCCTTAAAGTGCCATCATGACACAACATTGACATTACTGCGTTTGTGTTTCTATTGATAGTTGAGGCCGTACACATGTACTGCACTGCACCCACACACTTCTGAGCCTTGTTTCAGCCTTCTACATGCCTATTCACTTGTGTGATGTTAAAGCCACCTAGCATTACTGTATCCATGTGCCTTCCTTCACTGTACTACAACACACTAGCGTTGTTGCATCCTGTGACACATGTGTCCTTTTTGTCGTAGGTAGTGATTTACATGTACTGTATGGTGACATGCATTTTATATGGGTCACCGACAGTACTCTTTGACTTCGATCTGGGGCTGGTTGACAGATCTGCCATGCCTATGCTACATGCCATCTGTTTGTTGGCATCTGTCATTTTTGTGTAAGGTCTATGCCAGGCAGCAGCTTGTGTGTGATGCAGGTGCTATGCAACATGCAGTACATGTGTTGGCTTCACATTTGACACGCGTCCATGTCTGCTTTCAGGGTCCCCTTCTATTTCATTGCCACTGCGTGCATGTCAGAGTTTGTGTCATGTGGGACATGGCTGCTTCATGTGTTGGCTGTCAACATTGTGATGCCTATGTGTGTGGTATATGCTGTCGACATGTGTGCTCATGTGTTCTTTTGGTTATTTGCAGGTGATGTGGCACTGGGAGCAGAGGAGGAGGAGGAGATGGCAGAGAGGGTGGAGGGTTCAGGGTACCAACCAGGCACCAGTGGAGGGCGTGGTGTGGTAGCCCATGAGCATCCATTGGTGCTCCAGACCATCCTGTCCAGTGCTGGCTCTGGGTACACCTCTGAGGATCTCTTTGCCTCTGATGCCGAATCGGATATTGATCCGTCATGTCGTCACAGGTGAGTGATTCTGTAGTGGATACTATTCTGTCCAACACACCTGCAGTGGGGGATACCCCTCAAGAGGCCAGACAGTGTTGGTATGTCCGCTTGTGGTGGTTACGGATGCAGGTTCATGCTCCACACCAGTTGCTCCTGTTCCTGGGGCAGCAGATCAATGGAGGAATGCAGTCCTGCAGCCACAGGCAGCGCCAGCGCAGCAAGGACCAGGTCTCCTTGGGCCCAACAGGTGTGCTGTCCGGCAACGCGGTGGCAGTGCACCACCGGGGAACACTGTGAGGGAGCATACCATGTATGCCATTGCACAGCAACAGGGGACATCATGTGAGATGATGGCTCAGGGCATGGAATGTGTGGCCGATTCCATTCTCCCCCCTGAAAGGCAGGTGGAGCTCCAGCAGCAGTCAACATGGTCCACGTGCCGTTCACACAGGCTGGACACGTTGGCTGCCAACAAGGACCGACGGGCTGAACTGGAGGCTCTGCGCACAGCCATTGCTGCTGAGGCAGAGGCCCACAGAGAAGCCCTTAGGGAACATCTCAATCAGAACTACTTTGGCTGCACTTTTGATGAGCCAGGATACAGGGGCGGAACAGCGGATGGAGCAGCTGGAACACACCATCTCGGCTGAATTCCATGCAAGCCGTGAGGAGGTCTGTCTGTCACGTGAGGCCTTGCAGGCAGAACTCCGTGCTACACATGAGACCTTGCAGGAGGAACTCCGTGCTACACGTGAGGTGTTGCATGGGGACCTCCGTGCCATCTTCCTGCAGGACCAGGCTTACCAGACCTGCATGCTTGCTGCCATGGAGGGGCATGCCGGGGCTATGCATGGGCAGGCACCCTTACCACGCACACCTCCTGATATTCAACCAGAGGGTGACAACAGCGACGAGTTGAGAATGGTTGTCATTAGTTGGGTTTGTCTATTTGTCTGTGTGTGAGATGCATGCATGTGCACACAGACAAATGTATGCATTTGTACTCACCAATGAGCCATGTGTTGCCATGCCTACCATCTTCCAGGTCCCGGTTTAGGGCTGACATTCTGAATATGAAACTGTCATGGGTGGACCCTGGATAGTTTGCATAGACAGAGGTGATGATTCCCTTGGCATCGCATACAACTTGCACGTTGATGGAATGCCAGTGCTTGCGGTTGCGATAGATGTGCTCAGTGGCCCTAGGTGGATGTAGGGCAACATGTGTGCAATAAATGGCACCGATCACTTTGGGGAAGTGTGCCACCTCGTAAAAGTCCTGGGCCACAGCCTGCCTTTCTGCGGGTGTTCTGGGCATGTATATGTGCCTGCGGACTGAGGGGCGTGCAGTCATGAATGGCAACACCTGGTGTAGGCAGCGTGACTGCGTGGGCTGTGAGATTCTCCCAACTATGGCAGTTGCCTGCTGAAATTACCCAGTGGCCAAAAAAAGCAGGACATTGAGCACCTTTTCCAAGGGGCACAGTGCTTGAGAGCACATGGTGGGTGATGTGAGGTCATCCTCCCACGCAGTGACCAGGTCTAGGATGAAATGAGGTGGAAACCTATACCTGCCATAGACCTGGTCATCAGGCATCCCAAAAAGGTTGGTCCTGTGTAGAAAAATGCGGGGCCTTGCTACGTTCCTCCTCCTGCGGTGTCCCATGATCACTGCTGCGAGAAATGGTACGTTCATCGTAGCTGTATTTGCTTGTTGTTCGTGCGCACATTGCACGTCTTTTGGCGCACACAGGTTTGTCCTGTTGGATTCCATGAATGTGTTGTTAGGGCGCGTGTGGGCATTGCGAGGATTTTGCAGCGGTACTTCCCCCGTAACCCTCACATGTTCGCTTGTTGTTCCCCATTCTGCGTTTTCTGCCCCCTTTTTAGGTGTGTGCGCTGGACGGTGTGCGCGGATTCGGCGGAAGTTGAGGGTAAGCCACGCGCAATGTGTTCCATGAATAGGGGAACGAGCGCTTGTGCGCATTTCGCACGCATGCGCTGCGATTTTCACGCTTGCGCCCCCGCTTTCTGCACACATTTATTCCATGAATTACTCAGATGGGTTATTTCAGTCTGTGGAAGAGTCCATGAGTAATTTTAAGCAGTTGCCTAGGTCTTCTGATTTTACCTGGTTCAGGATCCTACTGACAACTTTCTTAGGGCCATTCGTTTTTTTGCACTATTGATATTCCGGGATGCTATCCAATCTAAGATGTTTCATTTAACATGGGTGGGTTCTTTATTTTGTACTGTAATATCAATATTACGACACTGTCTGCCGAACACTGTGGTACTTGAGTGTCTGCATGACCCTCCCCACGTCAGAAGATTTCACCAAGATAGCCCAGGATTTACACATTGCAGGAAGCTACTTGAAAATGACTGACTCGCTGCTAAGCACAAGTCCTTCTGATGTCTGGCCTCCTGTTTGCCCACCTCATGCCGCAGTCGATAGGAGGGCTGCTATACAAATGGAACTAACTCCGGGGAGCCTGAAAATGATGCCGGCCCCCTTTTAGGCAGATTTTTAAGGCTACTGAAGGTAATCCCTGTTGGGCCCTGCCCTCCAAACATCGTGGTACAGGCAGGCCAGCATGACCCTCATCACGTCGGAACATCTCACCAAGGTAGCCCTGTTGGGCTGGATTTACACATTGGGTATCAGGTAATATTATCCCCATAAATAATGTCGCCTATGCTGTTTCCCGGTGACTATATGTATGGCGACATTATTTATGGGGACAATATATGGAGTAAATGGGAGCGGGGTTCCAGAGATGTCCCCCGCTCCCTTTAAAAAATGTGGGGTTTTTAAGGGTGTCTCCCGCAGGTTCCATATGGTAATGTTGCTGCAAAAAATCTGTGCCATTCTTGTATGGCGACATTTTTTGCAGGGACATTATCTGATGTCTGGCCTCCAGTTTGCTTGTCTCCTGCAGCAGCCGATAGGAAGGCTGATACACCAATGGAGCTTCCTCCGTGGAGCCTGCAGCCTTTTAAAGCTACTGAAGGTAATCCCTGTCAGGCGCTGTCTGCCGATAATCATGGCACCGGAGTGCCCGCATCACTCATCATGTCAGAACATTTCACCAAGATAGCCCCGTTGGGCTGGATTTACAGATTGCAGGAAGCCACTTGAAAATGGCTGACTCGCTGCTAAGCAGAAGTCCTCCTGATGTCTGGCCTCCTGTTTGTCCCCCTCCTGCAGCCGCCGATAGGAGGCTGCTACACAAATGGAACTTCCTCCAGGCAGCTGGAATGCGAAGCCGGCCCCCTTTAAGGCAGACTTTTTAGGCTACTGAAGTGAATCCCTGTCGAGCCCTGTCTGCCGAACATCGTGGTACAGGAGTGCCGCATTGACCCGCTGTAAGGTTCCCATTTAGTATTTCATCCAGAAGGAAGTTCGGAGTTAGGTATAACAGTGCTTTGCGCAGGAAGGTTGAAAGTTTTAAGTTTATTGTTTAGGGTAGGAATCCAGGGGTAAGAATATCTTTTCCTTAACATTGACTTTCAGGATACTGGAGTGGTTCCAATCCAAAATGGGGGCATGCTGAGTGACAATGATTGGCTCTGGAGAGTTTGTGAGGTAGTTTGGAGTCTAATGAAGATTCTAAACTGCCTTTCATTCAAGTTAAGCCAAAGGAAGGTCACAGCTGTTGGGGGCTCCTGAGAAAGATTAAGAGAAAACCAGAGATTATCTGAAGACCGAAGCAGACTAATAGAAATCAACTTTCTGAGAGATGCAGTAAAAGAAAGAAACACATAAGTGGTGTTTTAAATCAGAGGAACTTTATCTTGAGATGACATGTAAAGAAGTTTGCTTGAACTGCATTTACATTGACTTGGCTTGTGGATAACTTGTTTTGAGACAGTGCAACTCTATGCTTTTCGTTGCCTTTCAGTAACGTTATTGTAAATAGTTAAAGGAGAAATTTCAGAGACAAACGTGCAAACGATCAAATGCAGAAATGTTTCTCTATGTCATTGCATTGTTAAATGAGGCGTGCACGGTTCCCATCACCTTAGGCAGAGGATCCGAGTAAAAGACCTTAAGATGCATCAGTGTGTCAACTGCGTAAATTGGAGGAAGGCTGCGTCCATCGAGAATTATGGAAAATAGCTGGGCAGCCTCAGGAGAACCGCAGCAGTAGTCTGAGGCATCTATTTCCACGCTTTCCGGAATAAGTGGAGCGGGTGTCGAGTTAACCAGGATGCGCTTGGCGAGAAATGCAATGTAATTAGATTTGGGAAAATCGCAGTTCGAACTCCAGTTTCCTTTTAGGATAGTAGATTGCAACTAAGTGAACATTCTTTCTACGAAGTCATCAGAGGATGACCAGCTGAGAAGACTTTGAACATTTTTAAGTTTAGGACGACTACCATAAGTTAATTCTTTTTGAGAGGAATGTCTGCAAAATCAATCAGACCAAGTTTAGGCAAAAGAGAAAGAAAACAGAAAGTGATATTCAAAAAACAAAGGCTTGACATCTGCAGAAAAAGAACCAAGTAAGAAATATTTTCAGGAGATAGGAATTATAACAGCTTGTTGTGATACTCAAGAACTTAATGGACAAAACCAAAGCAGTGCTGGATTTTTCCTAAAAGAATTTCTACACAAGCCTAATACAGAAACAAAGGGTACAAAAGCAAGCTGAGTCGAGAAATTACACATACTGTTCAGAAGAGAACGTCCTAGTTTAGGGCGGAGGTAGCCAGGTAACTAAGGGATTAGAAATATAATTTCAGGAAGAAATATTTATGATGTAAGGATTGTGTAACCATAAGATGTATTTGTTTGCCGGATTCCTGAAGCTGCAAGATATTGGAGATTGAGGCTTTTGGACGGAACCTGTTCTTTTATTATTTGATCCACTTCCCATTTCCCCCCGACTTGATTACCTCAGCAGTTGTAATCTAAAGATTGTTGGGAGGACCAGACTAAGGAGTATGGAGGACTCATCTTCTTCTCCTGCAGGATTCAGTGCTGGGACATGAGACCCTCATCACATCAGAACCTCTTACCAAGAAATCCCTGATGGGCTGGATTTACACATTGCAGGAAGCCACTTGAAAATGGCTGACCCACTGCTAAGCACAAATCCTCCTGATGTCTGGCCTTCTGTTTTTCCGCCTCCAGGATCTGCCGATACGAGGGCTGCTAAATAAATGGAACTTCCTCCGGAGAGCCTGCAGTCAATCCCAGCCTCCTTTAAGGCAGCCTTTTAAGGCTACCGAAGTTAATCCCTGTCAGGCCATGTTGCTTTGAAATAATGCTGCGACCCCAGCCCTCCCGAGAGTCGGTGGGCTGACATATGCTGCTGTTTTAGTGCTGATTCTTCTTCCAGACCCTCCATGCAAAGGTAAGAAGAGCCCATGCTCTTCATGTGCTTATACTTGCCTGCTACACTATCCCCACCTAGCTGTCTTCTCCTACCTTCGACGAGTTAATTACCCACATTGCTAAGGTTTATATATGCTGACCACGGCTGAGCAGAATACATGTCCCCTCACAGCGCCAGATCTTTGCCTGCAGCCAATTTCCTCTGGCATATGCCTCGCACTCATGCCAAGTGCAACACCATTCTATAAGCATGTTGCTGTGACTGTAACATCTTGCCTCCCTTGTCTGTAGTACCCCAGGGCACATTGACTGTGGCTCTCCCAGACCTGGGCGCTGTTTCTTTGTTCCATGCACAGGGTGCATTCACAGCCTCGCACATCCATTCTTAATACATATACTTTGACTGTGTTGAATATTCGCTAAATGAGCCCTGGAGTGCATCCAGTAGCGGTTGTATTGCCATTTCCTGAGGTACTGCATTCCCTACTGAAGCTGCCCTGGCCCTTTGTAATACATTTCCGAACATCCTCTAATATACATCTACCACAACTATGTTCAATATGTGTGCCATTTCAACAGTTGTTTCTCTTTGACCACGCACACACCTAATGTATCCCCATACCATGAGGCAAGGCTTTACCAGACTGCACACCCACTGATTTTGTCCTTTGTTTGTCTGCACACCTGATGCAGCCCCCTATTCCCTGAGGTGAGGCTTTACCAGACTCTGCACACCCATTTATTGTCCTTTGCTTGTCTGCACACCTGATGTAGCACCTGTACCATGACGTGATGCTTTACCAGACTGGGCACACCCACTGATTTTGTCCTTTGCTTGTCTGCACACCTGATTTAGCCCCCTGTACCATGAGGCGGGGTTTCACCATTCTGTGTACTCACTCTGTAATGATTAAGCGTGTTTTCTGCACTTTGAAACTGTACATTGCACTTTCTGTAACTAGCGCCCATATGCCTGTGGGTTTTGTGCGTTGAAATAAATGCAAAAATAAATAAATACATAAATAAATATTATTGAGATGCTGATCAAGATTTAGCACCTTCTTATCGGAGGCGTCTCCAAGCCATTTATTAAGGGCATCCAGTATTATAGTAGAGCAATTTGGTTTATTTAATTAAACCAAAAGGCATACAATTCCCTCATTAAAACAGGGCATATCGTCTGGTGGGCGACATAGCACGATAGTTATTTCTTAGCCAGAATAGACCCTTCGACCCTGCAGTCACCTTAGTCGAGATTTTAACAGAAAGAATTGTAACCAGGTCTATTTTTGGTCTGCTTGAGTCTTTTAGCCATGTTTCCGCCATACACATGACATCAATATAATTGTCCATGATGTAATCATGAATATCAATGGCATATTTACCTAGCGACCGTGTGTCCAAAAGAGACACTTTAATTGCTTGATACTTAAAAGGGGGATTTACTGCTCTAAGATCAATGGGCTCATCTTCAGGGATGGCAGTTTTTTTTATCTGTGGCTATTAAAAGTATACTATTGAGAATGTTCTTCTTTTCTATAATTAATAAAGGGAAAAGGGAAAAACAAACTTTAAAAATACCCAACAAATACAGAATATCTTAGCTATAACATCTTCACAGGGATTTCACAGCAGCTCTTCATTATATCTGCCTTCTGCATAGTTGGCAATTTAAAGTCCCCCTGGACCCTCACAAAACTTTGCAGCAAAAAGTCAGTGGTTTCAAACTATGGCTTGACAAATGTATTCTGCTTTGCTGGAACATTAAGAATCTTACCCTTTTTGCTAACAATTCACCTTCACAAAAAGATTTTTTGCCAAAAAAGTTATTAAAAAGATTTCAAAAATAGGATTTCCCCCACATAAATCGGCCTAATAAAAAGTTATTTCTTTTCCATGATGAATAAATAATTGTAATATCTAAGAGTAATAATTAAACTAAAAATAAATGTTATATTTAAATAATTAATGTAAATGTTTCCATAATCTATTCAGATCTATCACTTCAGAAAGAAAATTCAAATTAAAAGAAAATGCACCTTTTAAAAACAGCCGTACAAATACAGAGCATCTTAACTTTCACTTCAGTGCACGGATTCCACATTCAGCCCTTCATTATTTTTGCCTTCGACACAGTTGCCAATTTGAAGTCACACTGAACCCTTTACCAAAACCTTTCCAGCATAACAATAGCTGGGTTAAAACGTAAGGCTGGAAAAATTTACTTTGCTGGAACATTTAAAATCGTACCTTTTCTACATAAAAGTCAACCTCACTAAAATGATTTATTCCGAAAATATTGCAAAAAGAACCTATCTGGAAGAAGTAGGGATTTAATATTATAAAAAATAAGCCTATTAAAACATTCTTCTTTTAAATAATTACTATATAATTTAATATTATGATAATAATTTGATTATTTATTGTTAATGAATATTGGAATCATTAATACAATAGCTTCAATAATTGATTCAAATCTATTACTACGGAAAATAAAACTTCAAGTAAAAAGAAAAATCAACCTGTAAAAATTGACCTATACAGAAATAGAGAACCTATTTGTTTTTCTTCATCACAGCGATCACACGGCCAGCTCTTCATTATAACTACCTTCTGCACGGTTGCCAATTTAAAGTGCCTTCTGTACCCTCTCAAAACCATGCCAGCATAATCTTAGACTGAGGTTCAAAACCATTGCTGGACAAATGTACTTTGTTTTGCTGGAACATACAGAAAGTTACCCTCTAAATAAAATGATTGTTTTGCAAAAATGTTACAAATAGGAACTTTTTTTTTAGAAATAATAGCCAATTGTTCTTCTGAGACAAACATATTAGTGGTTGGAGAGGGAAGGGACAATTTTGATCATAAGAGATGTTATAATTTTACATATAAGGAACGGTTGAGTATGTGCCATTGGACATCAATTAGCTGACAATTGAAAAACTAAGATTTTCTTAAAAAAACTTTTAGAAAGGTTCTTCTTCTCAGTGGTTTCATAATGTCAAATCTATTCAAAAAATAAATGGGCAAGGAAAAGGAAATGCATATTTTAAAAACATCCATCAAATACAGATCACATTGACTGTCACTTCTTCGCAAGGAGTTCACAGACTTTGTTATAATTGCCTCCTGCACAGTTGCCAATTTAAATTCCCACTGGACCCTCACAAAACGTATAACCAATGGTTAATAACTATGGCTAGACAAATTTACTCTGCTTTGCTGGACCATTTTGAATTTCACATTTTTCGCTAAAAGGTCACCCTCAAAAGAATTTGTTTTTCCAAAAATGTTACGAAAAGAAACCGATTTGAAAAAAATAGACATGTTCTTTCACAAAAATAAGCCTAGTAAAAAGGTTTTTCTTTTCAATAAGTAGTAAATTATTGTAATATTTAAGATGAATAATTACTCTAAAGATACAAAGCCTAAAATGTGATAAACAATATTTAAACAATTAATGAAAATGTTTCAACAACCTTTTCACCTCTATCACTTCAAGAAAACAGTACAAATACAAAGAAAATGCACCCTTTTAAAATATCTATGCAAATACAGAACATCTTAGTTTTCACTTCAGGACAGGGATTTCACAGTCAGCCCATTATCATATCTGTCTTCTGCACAATTGCAAATTTAAAGTCCCAATGGACCATCTCAAAACCTTTCCAGGATAATCATAGTAAGAGGTTAAAATCTAGGATTGGACAAATGTACTTTTTTGGGGAAACAGTTAAAATCTTACCCTTTTTATAAAAAAAGCCACCCTCACAAAAACATGTTTTTAATTTTGTTTACAAAGAGTAACTGATTTGGAAAAAGTAGCTTATTTACTGTTGTAAAAATACACTTAGTAAAAAGGCTCTTAATTTCAAGAATTAATATAATAATTATATTAATTACTAATAATTACTTTTCAATTATTAATGAAAATGTTTTCAATAACAAACTCAAATCTATTACTTCAATTAATTTACCCTACATTGCTGGGACATTTTGCCACTTACCCTTTTTGCTCAAATATAACCATCACAAAGAAGATGGTTTGCAAAAATGTTATAAAAAGAAACTCCAAAAATAGCATGTTTGTTTCACAAAAACCAGCCCAACAAGAAAGATGTTTTATTTCAATAATTCAGAAATAAAATACAAATAAAAAGAAAATGCAACCATTCAAAACATCCATACAAATACAGCACATCTTAGCTTTCATTTCAGTGCATGGATTTCATAGTCAGCCCTTCATTATATCTGCCATCTGCACAGGTGTAATTTAAAGTCTGATCGGACCGTCTCAAAACCTCTCCAGCATAACCATGGCTAAAAACAAGGGCTGGACAAATTTACTTTGCTGGAACATTTCAAATGATAGCCGTTCTACAAAAATGTTACCTTCACAAAAAAAGATGTGTTTGCAAAAATGTTACAAAAAGGAACCTATTTGAATAATTAGCAACAAATTGTTATAAAAATAAGCACATGCAATATTCTTCCTTTCAATAATTACGACATAATGTAATATAATAATGTAATCATTTACTAATAATGTATATTTCATTAATTCATAAAATTGTTTCAATAATCTATTTGAATTTATTACTTCAGAAAATAAAAGTACAAGTAAAAAAAATACCCCCCTAAAAAAATAGATAACATCTTTGCTTTCACTTCATCACATGGATTTCACAGCCAGCAGTTCATTATAACTGCTTTCTGCACAGGTGCAAATATAAAGTCCACAACACCATCTCAAAACTGTTCCAGCTTAATCATAACCAGTGGTTAAAAACTAAGGCTCTGCAAATGTACTCTGCTTTGCTGCAACCTTTTAAATCTTACCCTTTTCACTGAAAAGTCACATTCACAAAAAGATTGGTTGGAAAAATGGTGTAAAAAAATGTTTTGAAAAAAACCCCTGTTCTTTCACAAAAATTGGCCTAATGAAAACAGTTTTTCTCTTCAATGATTAATACATCATTGTAAAATGTAATACTTATAATGATACTAAAAATAGAAATTGTAATATTCAATAAACAATATTTCAATAATTATTAAAACTTTAAATTATCTATTCACATCCATCAAATCAGAAACAAAAAGTACTACTAAAAAGGAAATGCACCTTTGAAAAACATCCATAGGATATCTTTGCTTTCACTTCCTCAGGGATTTCGCTGCCAACTTTTGTTATAAATGGTCTCTGCAAAGTTGCCAATTTAAAGTCCCACTGAACCCTCTCAAAACATTTCAGTATAATCATAATCGTTGTTTAAAAACTATGGTTCAACAAATTTACTCTGCTTTGCTGGAACATTTTGAATTTCACCCTTTTTGCTAAAAGGTCACATCACAAAAATGTGTTTTTCGCAAAAAAAATTATAAAAAGAAACCATTTTGAAAAAATAGAAAAATTATTTCCCAAAAATCAGCCTAGCAAAAACATTTTTCTTTTCAATAATTAGTACACAATTGTAATATTTAAGATTAATAATTACACCAAAAATAAAAAATACTAACATTTAATAAACAATGTTTAAATGATTAATGAAAATGTTTCAATAATCTTTTCACCTCTATCATTTCAAGAAAACAGTGCAAATACAAAGAAAATTCACCCTTTAAAAATATCTATGCAAATACAGATTATCGTAGTTTTCACTTCATAACAGGGATTTTACAGCCAGCCCATCATCACATCTGTCTTAGGCACAATTGCCAATTTGAGGTCCCAATGGACCCTCTCAAAACCTTTCCAGCATAATCATAGACAGAGGTTAAAATCTAGGGCTGGACAAATGTACTTTGTTTTGGTGAAACAATTCAAATCTTACCTTTTTTTTAAAAAAAAAGCCACCCTCACAAACATTTCTTTGCAAAAGTGTTACAAAGAGGAACTGATTTGGACAATGTAGCTTATTTCCTCTTACAAAAACATGTCTAGTAAAAAGGCTCTTCTTTTCAAGAATTAATATGATAATTATATTAATTATTAATAATTAATCTTTCAATAATTAGTAAAGAAAATGTCAATAATATACTAAATCTATCACTTCAAAAACCAAACGTGCAAGGAAAAGAAAAAGACAAACTTATAAAACATTCTTCAAATACAGAACATTTTAGCTGTTGCTACCTCACAGGTATTTCACAGCCAGCTCTTTCACAACTACATTCTGCACAGTTGGCAATTGGAAGTCCCACTGGATCCTCTCAAACATTTGCCAGCATAATCATAACCAGTGGTTAAAAACTAGAGCTCAACTAATTTACCCTACTTTGCTGGGACATTTTGACACTTACCCTTTTTGCTCATATATAACCATCACAAAGAAGATGGTTTGCAAAAATGTTATAAAAAGAAACTCCAAAAATAGGATGTTCGTTTCACAAAAATCAGCCTAACAACAAAAAAATGTATTTCAATAATAAAGAAAAATGTACAAATAAAAAGAAAATGCAACTGTTCAAAACTTCCATACAGATACAGCACATCTTAGTTTTCATTTCAGTGCATGGATTTCACTGTCAGCCCTTCATTATATCTGACTTCTGCACAGGTGCAATTTAAAGTCCGACTGAACCCTCCCAAAACCTTTCCAGCATAGCCATGGATGGGGTTAAAAAGTAGGGCTGGACAAATTTACTTTGCTGGAACATTTCACATTTTACCCTTTCTACAAAAAAGTTACCTTCACAAAAAAAGATGTGTTTGCAAATATGTTACAAAAAGGAACCTATTTGAATAATTAGCTACATACTGTTATAAAAATAACCACATAAAACATTAGTTTTCCAATAGTTACTACATAATGTAATATAATAATGTCATCATTTACTAATAATGAATATTTCATTCATTAATAAAATAATTTCAATAATCTATTTGAATCTATTACTTCAGAAAATAAAAGAACAAGTAAAAAGAAATTCCTTCTTCAAAAAAATAGATAACACCTTTGCTTTCACTTCATCAAATGGATTTCACAGCCAGCTTTTCATTATAACTGCTTTCTGCACAGTTGAAAATGTAAGTCCCTTGAAACACAAAAATGTTCCAGTTTAATCATAACCAGTGGTTAAAAAGTAAGGCTCAGCAAAATTACTCTGCTTTGCTGCAGCATTTTGAATCGTACCCTTTTCACTGAAAAGTCAGCTTCACAAAAAGCTTAAAAAATGTTGTAAAAAAACGATTTGAAAAAAAAACATTTCTTTCACATAAATTGGCCTAATAAAAACAGTTTTTCTCTTCAATGTTTAATAATACACCATTGTGAAATGTAATACTTATAATGATGTAAAAATAGAAATTGTAATATTTAATAAATAATATTTCAATAATTATTAAAACTTGAAATTATCTATTCACCTCCATCAAATCAGAAACAAAAAGTACTACTAAAAAGGAAATGCACCTTTGAAAACCATCCATAGGATATCTTTGCTTTCACTTCCTCACAGGGATTTCGCAGCCAACTTTAATTATAAAAGCTCTGCGCAAAGTTGCCAATTTAAAGTCCCACTGAACCCTCTCAAAACATTTTCAGCATAATCATAACCAATGGTTAAAAACTATGGCTCGACAAATTTACTCTGCTTTGCTGGAACATTTAGTTTGAATTTCACCCTTTTTGCTAAAAGGTCACCATCACAAAAATGTGTTTTCTGCAAAAATCTTATCAAAAGAAACTGATTTTAAAAAATAGACATTTTCTTTCACATAAATCAGGCTAGTAAAAAAGGTATTTCTTTTCAATAATTAGTAAATAATTGTAATATTTAAGATGAATAATTACACTAAAAATAAAAAATCCTAACATTTAATAAACAATGTTTAAATCATTAGTGAAAATGTTTCAACAATCTTTTTATCTCTATCACTTCAAGAAAATAGTGCAAATACAAAGAAAATTCACCCTTTAAAAATATCTATGCAAATACATATTATCTTAGTTTTCACTGCATGACAGGGATTTCACAGCCCATCATCACATCTGTCTCATGCACAATTGCCAATTTGAGGTCCAATGGACCCTCTCAAAACCTTTACAGCATAATCATAGACAGAGGTTAAAATCTAGGGCTGGGCAAATGTACTTTGTGTTGGTGAAACAGTTCAGATCTTTTTAAAAAGCCACCCTCACAAAAAAAATGTTTTGCAAAAGTGTTACAAAGAGGAACTGATTTGGACAAAGTAGTTTATTTACTCTTACAAAAACACGTCTAGTAAAAAGGCTCTTCTTTTCAATAATTAATATGATAATTATATTAATTACTAATAATTAATCTTTCAATAATTAGTAAAGAAATGTTCAATAATATACTCAAATCTATCACTTCAAAAACCAAATGTGCAAGGAAAAGGAAAAGACAAACTTAAAAACATTCTGCACAGTTGGCAATTTGAAGTCCCACTGGATCCTCTCAAACATTTGCCAGCATATTCATAACCAGTGGTTAAAAACTAGAGCTCAACTAATTTACCCTACTTTGCTCGGACATTTTGACACTTACCCTTTTTGCTAAAATATACCCATCACGAAGAAGATGGTTTGCAAAAATGTTATAAAAAGAAACTCCAAAAATAGCATGTTTGTTTCACAAAAATCAACCTAACAACAAAGATGCTTTATTTCAATAATTCAGAAAAAAGTACAAATAAAAAGAAAATGCAACCGTTCAAAACATCCATACAAATACAGCACATCTTAGCTTTAATATCTGTACATGGATTTCACAGTCAGCCCTTCATCATAACTGCCTTCTGCACAGGTGCAATTTAAAGTCCGACTGGACCCACTCAAAAACTTTCCAGCATAAACATGGCTGGGGTCGAAAGGTAGGGCTGGACAAATTTACTTTGCTGGAACATTTCACATTTTAGCCTTTCAACAAAAAAGTTACCTTCACAAAAAAAGATTTGTTTGCAACAATGTAACAAAAAGGAACCTATTTGAATAATTTGCAACATACTGTTATAAAAATAAGCACATAAACCATTCTTCTTTTCAATAATGACTACATAAGGTAATATAATAATGTAATCATTTACTAATTATGAATATTTCATTCATTAATACAATAGTTTCAGTAATCTACTTGAATCTATTACTTCAAAAAATAAAAGTGCAAGTAAAAAAAATACCCCTTTAAAATAAAAAAAGATAACATCTTTGCTTTCACTTCATCACATTGATTTCACAGCCAGCTTTTCATTATAACTGCTTTCTGCACAGTTGCAAATTTAAAGTTCACTAGATCATCTTAAAACAGTTCCAGCTTAATCATAACCAGTGGTTAAAAATGAGGGCTCAGCAAATTTACTCTGCTTTGCTGGAACATTTTGAATCTTATCATTTTCACTGAAAAGTCACCTTCACAAAAAGATTGTTTGCAGAAATGTTGTAAAAAGAAACTGATTTGAAAAAAAAGCCTTTCTTTCACAAAAATCGGCCTAATCAAAACTGTTTTTCTCTTCAATGATGAATACATAATTGTAAAATGTAATACTAATAATATTGCTAAAAATAGAAATTGTAGTATTTAATAAATAATATTTCAATCATTAATTAAAACTTTCAATTATCTATTCCCCTCCAACAAATCACAAAAAATGTACTACTAAAAAGGAAATGCACCTTAGAAAAACATTGATAAAAATATACGGGTCAATTAATAGATTTCAGCGCAGAAATAGCGCACACGCCTGGGGCAGAGAGGGAGCGTGTGTCACGCATGCTCCAGGCGCAGCACCAAACAGCATTTTGGCGCACCGTGTATTCATGGATTTCCCGAACCATTTGCAGCCGTGTTGCAGGGAAAATTCAGCAGCGCCAGTAATGCCCCCAGTAACGCCCCTTGCGCCAGAAAAAGCCATAGAAATCCCCAATATGGCGCAAATGGCTCCAAATGGTGACATCCCCCCGACACCGTAATCGCGTAAAAAACTGCGTATCCCGCTCGCAGCATCCAAAACGCGTGAAAATATACTCACGCACCCCCTTGTATACGCATACCCCGCTCAGGCCAGCCAAAACGCGGGAAAATCTCCATGCACACCCCCTTGAATACGCGTACCCCGCTTGCGCCAGCCAAAACACGTTAAAATCTCCCCGCGCACCCCCTTGAATACGCGTACCATACTCGTGCCTCCCAAATCACGTGAAAAAGGCCTACTTTAACCCTGCGAATACACGTACCCCGCTCGGCCAGCCAAATTGTGTGAAAATCAACTCACGCACCCCCTTGAATATGCATACCCCGCTCGTGCCAGCCAAATCGCGTGGAAAAGGCTGCACGTGTGGTGACAGGTGTTGGGGGGACCCCCTGTGGTGTGGGCTGCCTACAGGGCATGGCCATGGGTATAGGGAGGCCCCCTGTGGTTTGGGCTGCCTACGGGGCATGGGCATGGGTGTTGGGTGGTCCCCTGTGGCGTGGGCTACCTGCGGGGCATGGTCACGGGTGATGGGCTGCCTGCAGGCATGGTCCTGGGTGATGGGTGGACCCCTGTGGCGTGGGTTGCCTGTGGGGCATGGTCAGGGGTGTTGGGTGGTTCCCTGTGGCGTGGGCTGCCTGTGGGGCATGGTCAGGGGTGATGGTCTGCCTGCAGGGCATGGACACAGGTGTTGGGTGGTCCCCTGTGGCTTGGGCTACCTGCGGGGCATGGTCATGGATGATGGGCTGCCTGTGGGGCATGGTCACGGGTAATGGGTTGACCCCTGTGGCATTGGCTGCCTGCGGGGCATGGTCAGGGGTGATGGGTGGACCCCTGTGGCGTGGGCTGCCTGTGGAGCATGGTCAGGGGTGATAGGGGGGCCCCTGTGGCATGGGCTGCCTGTGGGGCATGGTCAGGGGTGTTGGGAGGTCCCCTGTGGCATGGGCTGCCTGTGGGGCATGGTCAGGGGTGTTGTGTGGTCCCGTGTGGCATGGGCTGCCTGCGGGGCATGGTCTGGGGTTTTGGGTGGTCCCCTGTGCCGTCGGTTGCCTGTGGAGCATGGTCAGGGATGATGGGGGACCCCTGTGGCATGGGCTGCCTGTGGGGCATGGTCAGGGGTGTTGGGAGGTCCCCTGTGGCATGGGCTGCCTGTGGGGCATGGTCAGGGGTGTTGGGCTGCCTGCAGGGCATGGCCATGGATGTATAGGGATCCGCTGTGGTGAGGGATGTCTGCGGGGCATGGTCAGGGGTATTGGGTGGTCCCCTGTGGTGTGGGCTGCATGCGGGGCATGGTCATGGGTGATGGGCTGACTGCGGGGCATGGTCATGGGTGATGGGTGGACCCCTGTGGCGTGGGCTGCCTGTGGGGCATGGTCAGGGGTGATGGGGGGACCCCTGTGGCATGGGCTGCCGGCGGTGCATGGTCAGGGGTGTTGGGAGGTCCCCTGTGGCATGGGCTGCCTGTGGGGCATGGTCAGGGGTGTTGGGCTGCCTGCAGGGCATGGCCATGGGTGTATAGGGATCCGCTGTAGTGTGGGATGCCTGCGGGGCATGGTCAGGTGTATTGGGTGGTCCCCTGTGGTGTGGGCTGCATGCGGGGCATGGTCACGGGTGATGGGTGGACCCCTGTGGCGTGGCCTGCCTGCGGGGCATGGTCAGGGGTGATGGGTGGACCCCTGTGGTGTGGGCTGCCTGCAGGGCATGGTTAGGGGTTTTGGGTGGTCCCCTGTGCCATGGGCTGCCTGCGAGCCATGGCCATGGGTTTAGGGGGAGGCAGCCCATCACCCGTGACCATGCACCGCAGGCAGACCATGCCACAGGGGACCACCCATCACCCGTGACCATGCCCTGTAGGCAGCCCACGCCACAAGGGACCACCAAACACCCCTGACCATGCCCCTCAGGCAGCCCATAACATGGGGGACCCCCCAACACCCCTGACCATGCCCCACAGACAGCCCATCACCCGTGACCATGCCCCGCAGGCACCCCACGTCACAGGGGTCCACCCATCACCCGTGACCATGCCCCGCAGGCAGCCCATCACCTCTGACCATGCCCGCAGGCAGCCCACGTCACAGGGAACCACCCATCACCCGTGACCATGTCCCACAGGCAGCCCATCACCCGTGACCATGCCCCGCAGGCAGCCCACGCCACAGGGGACCACCCAACACCCCTCACCATGCCCCGCAGGCAGCCCACACCACAGGGGACCCCCCAACACCCCTGACCATGCCCCGCAGGCAGCCCACGCCACAGAGGACCACCGGAAACCCCTGACCATGCCCCGCAGGCAACCCATGCCACAGGGGACAACCCAACACCCCTGACCATGCGCTGCAGGCAGCCCATCACCCGTGACCATTCCCCGCAGGCAGACCATGCCACACGGGACCACCCATCACCCGTGACCATGTCCCGCAGGCAGCCAACATGGCACCATACACCGCATTGCAGGCCCTGACTCTTGACCCCCACCAGTGACAGGCACCTGCAAGCAGGCCCCAACTCCTGACCCCCACTAGTGACGGGCACCGGCAAGCAGGCCTGACTCCTGTCCCCCAACCAACACATTGTCACAACATACATTCATGTAGCAAATGTCCACCCAAATGCCACCCCACTCTGCCCCCCCACAGTGCAACTCCACACCCATCCATTGTCCCCACTTCCCAGTACAGGCCCCAGGGCATGTCATTCACTGAAGCGCACATGCATGCACCCAAAGACATGCCCAACATGGCCACACAGCAGTGACACATGACTGAGGCAATGACGGCTGACACATGCACCAAACAAATGAGAGCAGACAACAGAAATATATGACTGCATGGAAATGTATCAATACAAATGAAAATGACCAAAGGAAAAGCAAACATGACAATGAAAAAGAAATGAATGTAAATTTAAATGACATGCAAAATCCAACAAACAGAACATGAAATCCAAAAAAGTGCTAATCCTTAAACTGGTCCTTGTCCAAAGTCAAATAATCCACATCCAAACGGTAAACCAAAAAAAACCATTCCTCCATGTGTGAAAACAATAACCCAAAATCCACAATACTCCAACTATATACACGGAAAGTTTGAAGGGTCTATAAAAATACAACTATATACAAAAAGTGGAGCAATGTCCATGGACTTCAAAGAAAAAAGAAAAAGAAAGGAAATCTAACCCTAAAGAACTATTTACAATGGCGGCGGGCTAGTCCTACGGCTCACCGTTCTTACCAAGAGTTTTGGCCAGGGCATCATCGAACTCTGTGTCTATGGCGCGGAGGCGGGTCTGTGCTCTATCCTCGAGGGCTCTCAGGGACACTGCCATGTTCTCCACCAACTCCCTGCGAGTCTCCTCGAGGAACTCAGCCCGCCTTTCTGCCCGCTGCATGGAGTTCTCCGCCCTGACCATGGTGAGCCGTGCCCTCTCTGCCCGCCGCCGCTCTGCATCTATCTGCTGGCCCATCGTCTGCCACACGGAAGACACACTTTGTCCAGGGTCCTCCTGCCCTTCGACCGTTGCCTGCCCCTGTGATGTACTTGGCCCCGAGTCCTGGCGCCTCCAACATTGAGCCAGCTACTGCCTATTAGCCACCTTCCTGTGCCACCACGACTGCCTCTGGGAAGATGGCAACCCCCGGGGCCATCGTGCACGTGCCCTGCTCGAAGGTGCCTGCACAACCTCCATTGCCAGGGGTCCTGTTGCTGGGGTGACCACCTCTGCTGATCCTCCGACCCCCGACTGTGGCAGGGATGGGATCTCCACCAACCTGGCCGTGGTGGATTTGGCAGGTCCACAGGGGGCCCTGGTGGCATCTGGGCCGGAAGACGGCATGGAGGATGACTGGCGCATAGTGGGTGAAGAGGAGGAGGCGGTCGCAAAACCACTCAGCACATGGAGGAAACCCCTGACAATGAGCCGTCCTAGCCAGTTCATGATGGCACACCCCTGTTCGTGATGAAGTGCGTGCTCCTGCCAGGAATCACACACATCATCACGAATGAAGCGTGTCCGCATAGCAATACCGACTAGGACGGGCTCAACCCTGTCACGGATTGCCACGTCTGCAGTTAGAGGAATGTCTGGTGTCATGGACTGCTCCCCTACTTGTGAACGGGCCTGGGCTGAGGCATGCGTGCCAGTGCACGATGATGCAGTCTCAGTTTCAGGGACATGATTAGGCACAGGCCCCTGCGCTGTGACCTGTGCTGCCTCCTGCACCTGGACTGCACCACTTGCACCGGTGGCATCACCCCCTGCAGGCCCCATGTGTGGGCCTGATGCGGCCTCCTCCTCAACCACCACTGACATAGATGCCTCCACACCGTCTTCCGCACTGTCCTGCCCCTGTAGGGGCTCACCTGCCACTTCTGCTGCCGAGGAGCCCGCGTCCAACCAGCTGCCGCCGTAGTGGTGGATGCGGCACCAGTCCCCTCGCTCCCGGAAGATGACTTGTCCTAGGAGGGTGTCTGGGCCTTGCATCTCCGGCTGGTGGGGGCATCCCCTGTAGATAGGGAGACATTGAACACCAGCATCAGGATACTGTATAATGGTCTGCTAGACACAAAGCAAATGCACATGAGTGGCACTGTCAAACGTCACTACCAACATCAACGTCCACAACACACAGGTCAGTGCAAGAAACACACACGCACAAACAAGCATGGCACGTGCAACAGACATTTACATCCATGTCCAAGGCACTGTTGGAACATCAGAAGGGGGGGCTGAACGTCACATGTATCATGGGACATGCCGATCACATGCACACACACCACCGGACAGTCATGCATCTCGCCATGTCTACCTCCTGTCACAGAGCACACATAGGCAACTGTGCCGCGTCAGTCAATCAGTCATTGAGATGGCCATGTGTCATGCATCCATGGCGATTCCCAGTCACACACACAGCCCTCAGACACATGCACATGTACACTGTGCACATCCATGAAGGTGACATAAGCATCCATGTATCACACCACAAACATGGGCAAGTACACACACATGCATTGAAACACAGACACCATTGATGTGGAACACGCTTGACTGGACTCACATGCAGCACCATCACGTCCCTGCACACAGACATCCATACATGGGGCATGCCAGACATACAGTCGAGGGTCACACTCCTGCCACACCTCAACATGCAGTATGCTGGACAAGAACACATGCACACTTACCACTCGACTCCAGACTGGTCAGCAAATCGAGGACGTGGTGGTGAAGCACTGGGTTTGTGCACTCTAGGACCCGCATCTTAATGTTGCTTAACCGGTCCCGTAGCCCCACTTCTCCACGAGCCTCAACGAGGCGCCAGGCCTTGCTGTGGGTCCTGGACCTGAAGTCCTCCCAGCGCTTCCGGACACGTTGGTAGTCGCAGGATGCCACCCCCACCTCATTGATGGCATCCACAATGTCCGACCAGATCCTCCTCCGTCCTTCCTTGTCGAGAAGAGGGCATCATAATGCCCCCCAGGACTTGCTCCATCAGGATGTCAACTTCATTGGCACTGAAGCTGGCAGCCATATGCCTCTCTGACTGGGGGTTGCCACTAGCCTCAGATGTTGCTAGGTCCGACATGGCAACCCCCGAGGCAGGTGTGGGTGGGCAACTGGGTCCGGGGGCTGGGCTGTGGAGCGATGGTATAGCAGTCGGGAGTATTCTGTATCAGCAGAGGTGGTCGCAGCAAGAGGACCTCTGGCAATGTCTTCTGTGCAGGCACCAAATAGCAAGGCTGGCTGGCAGCAGCAGATGGCTCGTAGGAGGCTGCTTGGGGCTTTGATTGGGCAGGTAAATGGCCTTCTGGGCAGGAGCGTGGTCTTCCGTGTGTAGTTGCATGGCCAGCTTGATGCAGAGTGACTCTGTGCGTGAAAAACAGCACTTTAGTGTGAAATTCGAGGAAAGGCCCGTAGCGCGTAAGCTCGGAAGTGAAATGACATGCACGGGTGTTGCCTTCCGCACGGGTTAAAGGTCCCCGCGGGACAGCAGTTCGCTGTATGTGCTTTTCGTGGAGACCGACGCGTGTGTTTCTACAACTTGTGGGTTCAAACACGACATCGTCACAGGGCTTATAGTCCGTACTTCTTGTTTTGGCGGGGGAGTTGCCTATGCGCACACGTGCGTGTGTTTTTCTTTTTTCACACAAGGCAGACGGTGAGGTGCACACAATTATTCTTCCCACTGTGGATCCCCCTGTGTGTTGCATAACCCATTTTTGAGGTCAGAGTAGCCTGCGTGTTCCACGCGTATGCTTTTGTTTGTGTCCCTGGGTGCCACGGCATACTGCGGGAGGTTTATTCATGGGCTACCGGGGGTTGCGTGCATGTTTTATTTGTTTACTTGGGGTGCCTGAGCGTTGCGTGACCTGTCTTTATTCACCAGGGGTCACATACAGCCTACCATCTACCATCACGTACCCTGCCCCCTTAACCCCAATTGCCCAGGACAATTGTTGTGTGCACCTCCCATTGGCAATAGTACATCTGTGCCATGGTTGGGAGGCCACCAAAAGGGAAGGGTGGCAAAGTTGGGGGACCTCCCAGAGCTGGGCGTGGTGGGGCACGTGGCCGGGGTGTCCAGGGAGTCCAGGGAGGCCAAGGGGGACATTGTCAGGCTGTTCCACAGGGCCAGGATGTCCAGCCACATGCTGGAACAGCCATGCCACCACCCCCAGCACCTCAGGAAGATGCTGCTGATGCAGACATCCCGGCGCACATCTGACCCCACAGCCAGTGTCATCTGCTGGCACGGGCCACCAGGTAGTGGAAGCTGCAGGTGCAGCTGTAGCATCCACCAGCCATGCTTGTGGTCAGCCAGCGCAGGCTGCCTTGGCACAGGAGGACTGCCAGGCAGAATTTCAGCTGAGGAAAGCCAAGCCACATGTGCCTAAGGAAGCTGTGACCAAGGCACATGTATTTGGGGCAGTGGTGGCATCTGCTGCCCAGAGCAGCCAGGTGGTGGGAGCTGCAGGGCTAGATGCGGCCAACACCACCCCGGCTGTGAGTCTGCCAGCCAGGACTGTGTTGGTCACAGCCCTTGGCACTGAGGCAGTTGTGCTGCTGGGTCCAGCAGCCAATTACACAATCCAGGCCTTCAGTCCTCATGCCAATTACTACTCACATTGGCCAGTCCACCATTGCCACTGCCCCTACTGACCATAGCGGCATTAGCCACTCAGGGTCCGCACAACCGGCCAAGAGGAGGAAGTGTACATCTGTGTAAGAGGCTGGGACCCCAGACACGGCTCTGGTCTCCAGCACGGCAAGGAAGAAGCATTTCAATAAGCACGAACTGGACTTCCTTGTGGACTACGTGTCGGAACACGACTGCGATATGCTGGTGGACTCAGGTTGCCATACTATGCCTGCCTAGTGTCAGGTCCACAGGCAGTTAATTGCGGAAAGTGTCAGTGCCATGGGATATGAGAGGCGCACAGCTCAGGATTGCTACACGCGTTGGACTGACCTCTGACGCTGTGCAAAACAAAAGCGGGACTGTAATTACTCCCTGACTCTGGTGACTGGCAGTGGGCCACCACCAGGGGAGGATGAACAAAATCCGCACGTGGAAATCGCTGCGAAGTTCATCGATCGGGGCCTTATCCAGGGAGTGGGGGAGATGCCGGATTATGATGCAACGTCCGGTGAGTGTTGATGCTTGTGTGTCGAGCCCATGTGTGTGTTGCTTGTGTGATGTGTTGTGATTGACTGCCAGTTCAGGCTATGTATTCATGAGTGCCATGTGTGACACATGCAATGCTTGATTGATGCTAATTTAAAGTCCCACTGAACCCTCTCAAAACATTTTCAGCATAATCATAACCAATGGTAAAAAACTATGGCTCGACAAATTTACTCTGCTTTGCTGGAACATTTTGTTTCAATTTTACCCTTTTTGCTAAAAGGTCACCATCACAAAAATGTGTTTTCTGCAAAAGTCTTATCAAAAGAAACTGATTTTAAAAAATAGACATTTTCTTTCACATAAATCAGCCTAGTAAAAAAGGTTTTTCTTTTCAATAATTAGTAAATAATTGTAATATTTAAGATTAATAATGACACTATATATAAAATGCCTAACATTTAATAAACCATTTTTTAAAATAATTAATAAAAATGTTTCAACAATCTTTTCACCTCTATCACTTCAAGAAAACAGTACAAATACAAAGAAAATTCACCCTTTAAAAATATCTATGCAAATACAGAACATTTTAGTTTTCACTTTAGCACAGGGATTTCACAGTCAGCCCATCATCATATCTGTCTTCTGCACAATTTCCAATTTAAAGTCCCAATGGACCCTCTCAAAATCTTTCCAGCATAATCATAGCCAGAGGTTAAAATCTAGTGCTGGACAAATGTACTTTGTGAAACAGTTCAATTGTACCCTTTCTACAAAAAAGGCACCCTCACAAAAAACATGTTTTGCAATAATGTTAAAAAAAGCAACTGGTTTGAAATAAAGTAGCTTATTTACTCTTACAAAAACATGGCTAATAAAATGGCTCTTCTTTTCAAGAATTAATATAATAATAGTATTAATGACTAATAATGAATATTTCTATAATTAATTAAAAAAACAATAATATTCTCAAATCTATTACTTCAAAACACAAATGTGCACGGAAAAGGCAAACTTATTAAAAAATTCATCAGATACAGGACAGCTTAGCTGTTGCTTCCTCGCAGGTATTTCACAGCCAGCTCTTCATTATAACTACATTTTGCACAGTTGTCAATTTGAAGTCCCACTGGATCCTCTCAAACATTTTCAGCATAATCATAACTAGTAGTTAAACACTAGTGCTAGAAAAATGTGCTCTTTTTTGCCGGGAAATGTTGAATATTAACCGTTTTGCCAAAATGTCACCATAGAGAAAAAAGATTTTTTGAAAAAAGTTATAAAATGGAACCAATTTGAAAAAAATAGAAATTCTCTTTTACAAGAATGAGTCTAATAATCTTCTAATAAAGAAGGTTTTTCTTTTCAATAATGAATACAATATTTAAATATTTAATAATAACGACACTAATAATACACATTTAAAAATATAATAATTCATATTTCAACAATTAATAAGACATGTTTCAATAATCTACTCAGTTCTACTACTTCAGGAAAAAAGTACGAGTGAAAAGAAAATGCACCCTTCCACAAGATATATATACAACATCCTTGCTTTCACTTCTTCGCAGGGATTTCACAGTCATTTCTTCATTATAACTGCTTCCTGTACAGTTTCCAATTGTTTGTCCCACTTTAACCATAACCAAAGGTAAAAACAAGTAGGGCTGAACAAAGAAATAACCCTTTCCCAATTCTGCCCTATCCAACCCTAGTGTATTTTCAGACTCTCCTCCTCCTCCCTCAGAATGTGGCACCTTCGATGAGTTACATCTTACACTGCTCCAGTAAGTGGAAAGTGGGTCCATTCTACCTGTGTGGGTGACGGCTGACAGGTCACATAACTCTTCAAAATGTGCTATTTCAATGGTCAAGAGAACATTATTTTTCTTATACTTAACCAACATGTCTCCATTACCCTCAGATTTAATTAATAAAAACGTTGTATGTAATGACATCGATAACTCCTATATGAGACTGCAAGGGTAGATAGTGTGGAAATATTTACAGCTGACCCTGGAATATGAATCTGGTAGACCATAAAGTGGGGTAAATCTAGTGGCAGCCCCACCAACTGAATTACATTGAAGAAGCTCAAACCATTGAAGTCGTAATTCAATCTTTCATTGTGCAGTACTTTACATTATAAGAATCTCTTCAGCAGAATGGCCCCTGCTTTAAAACATCATTTAATCATAGAGGCATAGAGGCATAGAGGCATAGATGCTATTTCAATGCATTTCAGAAATACATCTTTCATCAGGGGAAATACCTATAAGTAATCATACATTATTATTAGAATACAATCAAATGATGTGGTATGTTGCAAATATTTAACAGAATGTCCTCAAATCATTCCTGCCTCAAATGCGGCCTTTAGAAAAAATGAAAGAAATGGAAAATATAGGATACCATTATAAAATACTTTAACATTACAAAAAATAGACAACCAATAAAAACATCAGTATAAAAAAATAGAAAATATCATACTTGACACAATTAGTATATGCTCGTTACAACAGGTTATTTGAATAAAAGGCTGAAGCTCTTTCTTATGCTAAAAATACCAAAAAGGTAATATGTAATTGAAGTGTCTGTAAACTCAAAAACATAAAATATATCAACAAAAAAGGGTTTCCTAAATGACACATATAATTCTCCACTTACCAATATCTAAGTGTAGTGTGTAAATGGTCTCTCAGGACATGCTACTGCAAAGACTTAAAGCTGTATATAAAGTTAAGGAATTAAATGTACATGACAATTACCCATTAATGTTGTATGACAATTGCATGCCATTTCCTTGATTTAAATATAACACACTAAAACTTACTACCGGACTCAGTGTCTTTTTTGGTATGCATCTGATGAATTAATGTGAGATGTTTTATTCACATACCGGTTTTTATGACTTATTTCTGGACCCAATTGGAAATTAATAAAGAAACTGGTATTTTAAGCAAAGAGGTGGGTCATGATGGTGAGAAGGGAAATATAAAAAGACACTCAGGTGGCCATCAGGCCATGGTTTATCCCGTTTATATCTAAGTGCATCATTCCACATCAATGAAAAGAGCTACACATTCATGTTGGCAGCTCAGTAAGGTTTCCTGAAAGATGTGTGCAAAGCATAAGAAACATGAAGGGTTGACCTTATATGAAAAGTACCATGTGACAATTCATCAGGTTGTAACAATACAAATGGAAAGAGATGCTCTTTGCTTTCCCTTCTATTTTCACAAGGCGCTGTGCATGAGTTGCAAATATCATGAAAATGGAAGAAGCTTGACGTATCCAGGTACATGTGGTATACAATTCAATGTTCTTGTTAGAGGGCAATATCCTTTTCTCTATAAGTGAACCAGAGATATTGATCACACCATTGCAAGGCGTGCAGGTGAGGGAAAGGGTGCGTTCAGTGTAAGAGGCAAGATGGCTGCAGGATGAAACAATCTGTAACAGCAGGGATCCCTGGAGCTCTGGACTAAAGAGCAGGAATGGATTCATAAAGAAAAACAGTTAATGAAATGCAGAAGAGGATCATTCCTAAGAAAAGGATAACTTAATCTATACATTCTTCTGCCTCAGTGTCTTACTGAATCTCCTCCCAGGCATATTCATTTTTACTCCCACTACCATCTCTTTATTTAATGACAAGCACTGGATGTCTCCTTCAAGCAAAAGGAAAATGTATAGTGAAATGAAGGAAGACAATCAACATCAAAAGGGTAGAGTTCAGACCTATATCTCCTGTAAATCCTGGATGGGTTCCTGATTTTCCAACTTAGAGTGGGAGGGGATGAAAAGGCACAGGAGGAATTTACAACATCAGCGGAGGTCCATTTGTGAAGTTGGAGGAGAGAGGTCAGAGAGGAGAAGGAGGACAGGGACAGAGGACAGGAACAGAAGGAGGGCAGGAACAGAGAGGTCCCCAGGAGAGAACACACCTTAGCCTGGTGATGAAGATTTTCAGAGTCTATTCAACCGGGACAGGTAGTGATAGGGCCACCACCTAAATACTCCAAGAAAAAGACAGATAAAAAGGCTAGCCAGGAGCCTTGGCACAGCATCTGGTGTGATTATCAAGTCATCCAAAGTAACAAAAGAACACTTACCCACCATCGGCCCAAGACAAAGGGCTCAGTAACATTCCTAGATAGTAGGGTCCCCATAAAGCGTAAGACTGTGGTATGATCATGCAAACAATCTTTGCCGGTACCTATTGACCACCGCACAGATGGCTCACAATTGGCAAGGGTCTAGCGACTATGGTCCAGGAGGGCTATAGCCTCTGGCCAAGAAAGACTTCAACCACAGGCCTAGATGGGCTACAGTAAACTAGTTCCACAGCTCAGGAGATGTCGATGCTCATGACCTTGAGAACTGTGGCTGAATTTGTATTGTTTCTTGTCCCTTTGATAGCATCCTTCAGATGAGGTCAGTCTGACCAGGAACTGTGTTGCACTAGACCTCTTTTGGGACCCAGGACCACAGTTGTAGCAATGGACTAGCCCCAGACTTTATGAACAATCATTATTGTTTTCTGATCACTCCCGAACCATCACTCTCTTTCCAGGAAATGTACATTCATATGGTTATCTTACTTCAACCCTTTCTTTGTTTTGTACAAAATAGTCACATTTTTGTTAACGCATATTTGATCATCACACATCATTCTATTGGCCTGTGGCAGGGATCATAGGGTGATTGGGTACATTAAGGCCTGTGAGCAGGCTGTGTCAGGGTTCTAGGTAGGCGGGGTACAAGATTTAGGTTGGGAGTGAGGACACGCAGGATTAATTGTGCTCAGACAGTTTCAGGGGTGTTTTGGAGCAAAAGAAACTGCATACCAAGTCACTTAACCTTTTAATCCAGAGATCTGCGGCAGTCTGTTCTCAAGATGGAGGATTGGGCATTAACCCAGGGCAAGATGGAGTTTCCCCTTGGTAACATTCCATAATGGAATGTAAAGGGCAGGTTGGAGGTGAACTCTTTTTTCCAACTGCGTTTCCTCAAAATGACCATAAGAAGCAGTCCAATTTTAAGATTGTTCCTATGAGGTCCGCCTTGGAAAAGAGATCAGGAGAAAAGTTGAAGAACAGCTGCAGCAACTATTTACCGGTGAGAGAACTGCAATTAGAGATATTGCTAAATGTTTATTTTTTTTTATATTTCTAATTTGCTTCTGTGACTGTGCACTACTGGCAAGAGATTAATGTTCTGATCTTCCTTTACCTTTGAACATTTTATTGAACAGTATAAAGGAAGCGAAGTCTGTGAGAAAGAGAAGAGTCGAGTATGAAAGGAGCAACACAGTTTTTATGATTAGGAAAGCTAAATAATTTAAATCCGCACTTGGTCTTGCTTTGAAAGGAAAAGACACATTCAGAAATGTGCAGGGAAATCATAGACAGCTTGCCGGTGAAATAAATACTTGTATTTTTAAATGAAATTAAAGTGAACTGCAATTATGCGCGTTCGCCACTAGATGGCGAAAGAAGCCACGGTTTGCACGAACAAGGCCGACATTTAGAATAGTTACCTTAAATAGAAAATAATGCAGAATCCTGCATAGTGGATAACTCCATGAAATTGAAGCGTTGTAGTCACTTTGGAGCTTGTTGCTCTTCTGAAGACTCCAGCAGGCATTTTCTTTGCCATTAGGGAGTTGTAGTTTTTTTGCTTTGATATTTTTTTCTGTAGTTCAAGAGATTAAAAGAACAGTTTAGCATTGCTAGTTTCAAACCTTTAAAGCCACTTTAAAAAGGCAGCACAATTAATGAAAGTGGAAGTTGAAGGACTGAGTAAGAAAACAATGTTGCAAAAAAGTTTGAAGAGATAAGAACACAGTTTTCATGAAGAAAAGCAAGGTTATGATGGTCGCAAATGCAAGATTAAGATAAATTCCATTAAAAAAATTGGACAGAAGGATGCAAGTAGGTTTTCAGTAACAGGAATAATAGGCGCACAGTGTCGATCCAGTGCAACCAGAGTTGAATTCAATTCTCTTGGCATAGGCAGAGTATACACAGGTAATTCAGAGCGGGATGAGAGAAACGTGGGGAGTTAAAAGTGCCTTGTAATAACTTTGCCTAATTCTTGCACAGGGAGCCCAGCAGCGAACCAGGAAGAGCTCTAGTGTGTTTTGTTATTTTAGCCAATTCCATTTCCCCCAGGCTGACCTGGGTCTTGCTGGAATTATAGAATCAGTAGGACACAGAACAGTCAGTGAGGAACTGTGGGGTTCAGCAGCTTCCACAGAGCAATAATGAAGAAGCACCAGACAGAATGAAAGGCCCAAGTTGATCTTTCTGTCCAAGCTACTATGGACCCCACATAGTTTTCACTGAGAGCGTTGGGTGAGATTCTGAGTGAGTTACGTCAAGAATTGAGAGCGGTCAGGAGCAATAATGTAGCTTTAAGTGAGAAGGTTGATAGTTTGGGTGGTCAGATGAAAGAGATGAGGGCCAAGGCAATTCCTTCACCATTAGACAAATTTGATGACCTTGAGCCTCCGGATTTAACTCAGGAGGAGGAGCAAGAGGAATTTCATTTACCCAAGTTATACACTGGCAGGGAATGTCACTATCCAATTCCTCTAGCTGTTCCTGAACGTTACCAGGGTGTCATGATGCCTACCCCTGGGGACCCAGACCAAGTCCAGCAACCCCAGAAGCAGGCATCAAGTTATTCCAAGCAAGCCCAACAACCCCTGCTAGGGGCTATTTGGGTGCAGTCCTGGCGTCTATGGCACCAGGCTCATATGGAGAGTCAGTCCTGGCACCATAGGCAACAGGCTCATAGATTAAAGCTTACCTGATGCAGTCCATGCTGCAAACTTACCTGATGCAGACCATGCTGCAAGAGCTCCAAGCCAAAAGAGGCTTGGAAGGGACTACTTTACCTAGGGACTATTTTTTACTCGGGTGGGGCTGGGGAGGAATACTTACCTGGGACTACTTTGGAGGGCTATTTAAACCACGCCCGAAGAGCAGCACACGCTTTGCGTTATTCTGCATCCAGCAGCGTAACGCTCACCGTGCCTGCAAGTCTGCATCCAGTCTTCTGCCATGCCCGCCTCGAGTCTGGAGCTCCTAGAAAAAGGGAGAAAGAAGGAGAAAAGGTTAGAACAAGAGCAATACCTTTGATCCTTACTTGCATTCCCGATCCATCGCGCCTTCGAGCTGGAAGAAAGAAGTTATTTAATGCGCGTTGCCTCACCTGCAGCAGCGCTGCGCTGAACTCACTGGCCTTCGCAGCATCTTCACATTACACCGCATCCTTCTGCATGTTCCTGCCGCACTCCGGCACCTAAGGGGAAGACAAGAACAGCAAGGTGAGCCAAGGGAATACACAGAGGCAATATTAGTTACCCCCCATAGACTTACCTGATTTTACCACCGCCTGAATAAGGGAAAAAGCAACAGGTTACATATTGACATTATTTTATCGAACTGTGTTGGATAATACAAATCCTTACCTGAATTTTACCGGTTGCCACGAGGAACTCTTCGCTAGGGTCAAGCTGCAACCTGCATGGAATCGGACAGAGTGAAAGTCTGACATTTGAACTCTTACGACCTACATACTTACGGCGTCTTGCCGGGAATCTCAGAGTCAATATTGTTCTGGAACTCACCAATTCCTTCGAGCCAGTGAAGCAACTGGTTATCTACGCGCCCCTGTGCTCAATGCAGGATGGAGAGCTCATCTTTCCAAACCATCAGGTGAGACTATAAGAGGGGGCATCAAAGGTGATCAGTGGGGAGAACAGCGGGAGTGGGGGGGTTAACGCTCAACTCCACGGGTGGTTAATTCCCTTTCTCCATTTGCAGAACAATATTCCTACGGGCCAAACAAACAAAGCTAGGTGGGCCAGTCCAGTCTGTCATCTCGGCCCTACGCTTCACAGTGGTGGAAGCCGCAGCTGTCCAGTTCAGACCGACGCGTCTGTGGGAGCCAGGTGAGGGTAACAGAACGCGAAGCCTACCCACAAATTCCCACCTGGGCATTATGGATACCTCAGAGACTGACCAATTGGCCCAATTACTAGGGGAACTGGGGGCTGAAGTGCATTCCGCTCGTCAAGAAACCAATGCTCTTAGGAGAGAACTGATTTTGTCAAAGGAGCAAACTGATGACCTTGCTAGGCAACTATTGCAAAGCCAGGCTGGACAAGCACCCCTACCTGGTTCCGGGGGAAATCCAGCTCCTGTGTTATCGAGTAACCCTGTGCAAATAAACCTACCAGGAAATATTCCATTAGCCCCACCCGAACGCTTTGCCAGAGATCCCAAATGGTTTGCCGTGTTTATGAACCAATACCGCTTGCACTTTTTATGCAGACCTGGAGCCTTCCCAAATGATCAAGCCAAGGTTGGCTTTGTATTGTCATATCTCAGCGGCAGTGCAGCTGATTGGTCAATTCCACTAGTTACTCTCAGGATGACCCAATTCTTCGGGATTTTCAGGGCTTTCAAATGAGCATGGAAAGACTATTTGCCCGGCACTCCCAAGGACAGGCCCTGGATAACTAACTTTTGTCCCTACGACAGGGTAACCAGGACCTTCTATCCTACATCGCGTTAATAGGTTGATAGTAGAAACTGGATGGCCTGAGGTAAAATGAATCACGTTATTTCATCGAAGGTTTCAAAGAGAACTCAAGGATGTCTTGGCTCAAGTCGTGAACCCACCTCAAGACTGCGCTGAATATATAGACTTAGTGGTCCAGTTAGATCACAGACTTAAGAACAGAAAGGCTGATCGAGCCAAGTTTGAGAATCGGGTGTTGGACAAAACCCACGCTAACCCCAAAGGAGCAGATGCTTCAGAACCCATGCAAATCGGAGGGGTTAAAGGACCCTTAACCCAGAAGGAAAGGGAAAGGAGACGACAAATGCAATTGTGTCTATATTGTGGAACTTCTGGGTATTTTCTACGGGATTGTCCTGTAAAACCACCCAAGAAGGTGGTAGGAGCTGCTGATAAAAGCCATATGGAGTCAGACTCGGGAAACAACCACGCCAGACAAGCGTAGAGGTCCGCTTGCCGAGCTTGAAGAAGGATACTCAGACCTCGCATTTCATCATACCAGTGGTCCTCGTAGATCCAAGGCAGCCATCGCGTATGCACGCAGTAAGGGCATACATTGATAACGGGGCCATAGGAAACTATGTGGACTACGAATTGGCTTCCAGGATGAATCTACCTCTCTGCCGAAAAACCACCTCAGATGTCATCACCACAGTCGATGGAACTGAAATTGCCTCTGGGCCTGTAACTCATTCCACCGCAGAGATGACATTATTGGGTCAGGATTGGCATCGAGAGACTATTGTGTTTGATCTAATCAAAGCCCCACAGTTTCAAATAATACTGGGGATACCTTGGTTGGAAACACATAATCCTTGTATTGATTGGCGAGAGAAGAGAAAAACCTTCCCGGATTGTGCACAAACCTGTTACCCAAAGAAAAATCTGAATGCAGGCCTGGCCACAGTAACCACAGCAGTCGTGCAACTACCTCCAGAATACCAAGAATTCCAGGATGTCTTCCAAAAAGAACAGGCAAGCACCGTACCATCTCACAGATCATACGATTGTCAAATCGATCTCATACCCGATGCACCAACCTTCACCTACGACAATAGTTAGACCAGTACCTTGCTAATGGCTTCATTCGCCCATCCAAGTCCCCTGCATCATCAGCTTTGTGCTTCGTGCCCAAAAAGGAAGGTGACCTCAGAACGTGCATAGACTACCGCGCATTGAACCAGATAACTGTTAAGAACCGATACTCATTGCCTCTGATCCCTGAACTACTAGACCAAGTGAAGGACGCTTGCATATACACTAAGTTGGATCTCCGGGGGGCATACCATCTGGTACGTGTAAAAGAGGGCGACGGATGGAAGACTGCTTTTCGCACTAAGTATGGGTTATTCGAATACCAGTTGATAGCTTTCGTGTTGTGCAATGCACCAGCAGCCTTCCAATACTTCATGAACGATGTCCTTCGTGAACTCATTGACGTTTGTGTTGTCGTATATATCGATGATATTCTAGTATACTCCTCTTCAGAATCTGACCATGTGAAGCATGTTCGAGCAGTCCTTGGGAAATTGCGCCAGCACAAACTATATGCAAAACTGGAAAAATGCATTTTTCATGCCAGAGAAGTTGAATTCCTTGGGTTTATCCTGACCCCAAAAGGAGTCCGAATGGACTCACGAAAGGTGGACGCAATCCTTAAGTGGCCATCACCAAGTTCAGTTAAAGGAGTACAAAGCATGCTCGGCTTTGCCAATTTCTACCGCAGATTCATCCCGGATTTTTCACATGTTGTACATCCCATCAAAGCACTTTTGCGAAAAAATAAACGCTTTTTGTGGACTGAAAAAGCTGAAAATGCCTTCCAAGAGCTGAAAGCGAAATTCACGTCTGCACCTGTATTAAAGCACCCGCGCCCTGAACCTCCATACATAGTGGAAACTGATGCATCCAGTCTAGCAATGGGAGCTGTCCTGTCTCAAAAGGACCCTGAAACTGGCCAGCTTCACCCAGTAGCATTTTGGTCCAGAAGGTTAAACTATGCGGTTACCGACAAGGAGTTATTAGCCATTAAATCCGCCTTCAAGGCTTGGCGGCACTATCTTATCGGTGCCAGGCATACCATTACTGTGATCACCGATCACCGGAACTTACAGTATTTAAAGACAGCCAAGGCCCAATCGTCACGCCAACTCCGATGGGCATTGTTCTTTGCCGAGTTCGATTTCGTGATAACCTATCGACCTGGTTCTAAGAATGGTAAAGCAGATGCCTTATCCCGAATAGGGATGGGAGAGGCAGAAGTGAACCCAGAACCAGTACCTATAATTTCCGAACAAAGGATTCTTGGCATGACTACTATACAGACACTAGAGGACATTCAGGTAAAGATCCAGCAACTCTTTGATCCTACAGCCCTGCAGGACTGGGTAAAGAAAGGCCCGGACTACTCGGTCACCACTGACCTGCCTTATTACCAAGGGTGGCTATTTCTGCCACACAAGGAACTACAAGAGCTAGTCATTTCCCGTTATCATGATACCCTAATGGAGGGGCACCCAGGTATTGCAAAAACTGAAGCTAAAATTAAGAGACATTTCTGTCTGGTGGCCCACCTGGCGAAAGGATATTAAATCATTTGTTATGTCTTGTGGCATTTGTGCCCAAAACAAAAGTCAAAAGAAAAAACCAGCTGGACTCTTACAACCTTTAGACATTCCGCCTACACCATGGCACACCTTATTGTTAGACTTTATTACTGATCTACCCCCTTGCAATGGATTTAACACCATTCTAGTTATAATGGATCGTTTTTCCAAGATAGCCCACTTCATTCCTTTGAAGGGATTACCTTCAGCTTCAATCCTGGCCAAGGAGTTCCTCGAAAACATTGTTCGCATACACGGATTTCTGTCCGTATTGGTCTCTGACCGGGGCAGTCAATTCATTTCACATTTTTGGAAAAAATGTTGTCAATTGGCGCAAATCGATGTGAGGTTATCGACCAGTCACCACCCCCCAACCAGACTCTCCAACAATACCTGCGTTGTATGTTACATCAGACTGAGAGTAATTGGAAAGACATTCTTTGGATCGCCGTATATGCATACAATAATTCAGTACATTCTGGAACTGGACAAAGCCCCTTTTATACCTTATATGGGCACCATCCTCGAACCTCAGACTTTGACTCACCCCAACACTTAGAAATGCCCGCAGTGGACAATCTGCACGCTATGATTACACAAGCCTTTAAGGAAGCAACTGCACATTTAAAACAGGCGAAAGAAAAATACAAGAAAGATGCTGATCGGCATAGAAGTGATACTCCACAATACCAGATAGGGGTCCAAGTATGGTTAGTCACAAAACATATACCTCTAAAGAGAACACGCACCTTTAACCCCAGATATTTGGGACCTTACTCTATTAAGGCCATTATCAACCCGGTGGCTGTCAAGTTGGACTTACCTGCTGATATGCAAATTCACCCCGTCTTTCATGTGTCACTTTTGAAGCCAGTGCAACCAGGGACAAGACTAACCAAGCCACCAGACCCCATCGTTGTAGACGGGGAACCCGAATTTGAAGTTAAGAACATCCTGGACTCCAAGCTGATAAAGTCAAAGCTTTTTTATTTAATCAACTGAAATGGTTACGGACCACAGGAAAGGTCATGGGAACGTAGTGACCACGTTCATGCACCTGGATTGGTGAAAAGATTCCACCGAAATTATCCCAGACAAATCGAAACCACAGGGAAGAAAGACTTTAGGAGGGGCCTTGGGGGGGAGTGCTGTCATGATGCCTACCCCCGGGGACCCAGACCAAGTCCAGCAACCCCAGAAGCAGGCATCAAGTTATTCCAAGCAAGCCCAACAACCCCTGCTAGGGGCTATTTGGGTGCAGTCCTGGCATCTATGGCGCCAGGCTCATATGGAGAGTCAGTCCTGGCGCCATAGGTACCAGGCTCATAGATTAAAACTTACCTGATGCAGACCATGCTGCAAACTTACCTGATGCAGACCATGCTGCGAGTCCCAAGCCAAAAGAGGCTTGGAAGGGACTACTTTACCTAGGGACTATTTTTTACTCGGGTGGGGCTGGGGAGGAATACTTACCTGGGACTACTTTGGAGGCTATTTAAACCACGCCCGAAGAGCAGCACACGCTTCGCGTTATTCTGCATCCAGCAGCGTAAAGCTCACCGTGCCTGCAAGTCTTCATCCAGTCTTCTGCCACGCCCGCCTCGATTCTGTAGCTCCTAGAAAAAGGGAGAAAGAAGGAGAAAAGGTTATAACAAGAGCAATACCTTTGATGCTTACCTGCATTCCCGATCCATCGCGCCTTCAAGCTGGAAGAAAGAAGTTATTTAATGCGCGTCGCCTCGCCTGCTGCAGCGCTGCGCTGAACTCACTGGCCTTTGCAGCATCTTCACATTCCACTGCATCCTTCTGCATGTTCCCGCCGCACTCCGGCCCCTAAGGGGAAGACAAGAACAGCAAGGTGAGCCAAGGGAATACACAGAGGCAATATTAGTTAACCCCATAGACTTACCTGATTTTACCACCGGGGGTACTATTCCTCTTCACGGGTCGGCGCAGCTTCCACTGCATCCTCGCCGAACCCCGGCCCCTAAGGGGAAACAAAAGGACAGCAAGGTGAAACAAAGGGACAAACAAGAGGAAACCTTCTCACCACAATAGACCTGATTTTACCGCTAGAGGCATTATTCCCCGAGACTTCATACTTTCTCTCAGTGTCTGAATAAGGGAGAAAGCAACAGGTTTTTTTTATCGAACTGTGTTGGATAATACAAATCCTTACCTGAATATTACCGGTTGCCACGAGGAACTCTTCGCTAGGGTCAAGCTGCAACCTGCAAGGAATCGGACAAGAGTGAAAGTCAGACATTTGAACTCTTACGACCTACATACTTACAGCGTCTTGCCGGGAATCTCAGAGTCAATATTGTTCTGGAACTCACCAATTCCTTCGAGCCAGTGAAGCAACTGGTTATCTACGCGCCCCTGCGCTCAATGCAGGATGGAGAGCTCATCTTTCCAAACCATCAGGTGAGACTATAAGAGGGGACATCAAAGGTGATCAGTGGGGAGAACAGCGGGAGTGGGGGGGGGGTGTTAACGCTCAACTCCATGAGTGGTTAATTCCCTTTCTCCATTTGCAGAAGAATATTCCTACGGGCCAAGCAAACGAAGCTAGGTGGGCCAGTCCAGTCCGTCATCTCGGCACTACGCGTCACATTGGTGGAGACCGCAGCTGTCCAGTTCAGATTGACGCCCCTGTGGGAGCCAGGTGAGCGTAACAGGGGGAGAGTCTAGGAAGTTCTCTGTCTTTGTACTCAATGTGGATTACATTTATTGTGTCGCCCTGAGGTTTTCCCTTCAGGAGCTTCAAAAGTAGCCTTCATCCTTTCCTATTTGGTTGGTGATGCCGCTTCTTGGGCAGACTGTTGGTTAGTTAGAAGTGTCCACTTTTAGGTGATTTGAATGAATTTTTGAAAGAGTTTGGAAAGATGTTTGACAGGCGACATTACCATCAGCAGTTCCTCATCTCACCAATTTTATGGATTGGGTTTGTCAAAGTCTTTGGGAATTGCTGTGGTACAAAAGTCTAGTCCAGAACAAATTAGGGCAGTAGGTGGCTCACAACTCTCTCCAGGACCAATCACTCATGAGACGGTTCCCCTTCTTGGGCAGTGCTGTTGGTTAGTCAGAAGTGTCCACTTTTAGGTGATTTGAATGAATTTTTGAAAGAGTTTGGAAAGATATTTGACAGGCGACAGGTATCCCAGGAAGTAGATGGCGAGTTGTTGGAACTAAGACAGGGAGGTAAGGAGTTGGTTAGTTACATCACTCAATTCAAGGCTTTGGTGTTGGAGACTAAAGGCCAGAGGAGAAGAGGGCAACCCTATTCTATAGAGGTTTGAGAGATGAACTCAAAGATGCTCTTTCAGTGGTGGTGGATAGACCTTCTTCGTGTGAGGATCTGATTGCTCTAGTTATGTGTCATGATCTCTGCTTCCAAAAGGTCAGGGTTTTCCCAACTCCCTTGGAAGCAGATCCATAACCCAGGTTCCGAGTGCCAACCAGTCCCAATTGGGACCTTTTGGACCCAGTCCTGGCGCCAGTGGCACCAGGCTCATAAATATGCCTAGTCCCAGCGCTGGAAGCGCCGGGCTCATAATGCTTGGGTGGACTTACCTTCAGCAGACCATGCTGCTTACTTGCCTGCCAGTTGAGCCTCTGATCCTCTTCTGTTTGGAACTACTTTTCCTGTTGGGTGGGGCTGGAGCCACTCCCTAGATTTAGAACACTGGAACTCTTCTGGAAGGCAGGAACTCTTTTCTTACCAGGAACTCTTTTCTTACTTAGGCGTGGCTGTGGAAGGAGACACCTAAGCACTACAGGAGGCTGTTTAAACCACACCCGGTGGATGAATCTTGCTTTGCGTTATTCTGCAACCTCTGCAGCAGAACGCTCATCGTGTCTTCTGCATCTGGTCCTGGGCCTAAGGAAAAAGGCTTACCATCCTGAATCCAGTCTTCAGCAACACCTATAAAGACAAGAAAGAACAGGTTAGCATTCCGGCATCTGAAAGGCAAAGGCTTACCATCCTGAATCCAGTCTTCAGCAACACCTATAAGACAAGAAAGAACAGGTTAGCATTCCGGCATCTGAAAGGCAAAGGCTTACCTACTCTTCGTGCGCTCCGGAGGTCTTCACACTGCATTCCGGCATCTGAAAGACAAAAGTTTACCAACTCTTCGCACGCTCCGGAGGCCTTCGGCGCTGCATCCCGCATCTGAAAGACAAAACAAGGTGCGTTTAAAGACATTGGGGAACTTTAATACTCACGTGCCATTACTCCTTTCCACATCTAATCCAGTGGGTATTCCGGCACCCTGCAGCCGCTCCGAACTCGTACCTGCAAAATAAAAAGACAGTTAGAGCGCATAGTGAAGCAGGCAACAAGCGCTTACTTACGTGCTTCCAGGCGCTTCTATTCATCACACGGGCTCCATCTTCAACTCACTTCAGCCCGTCATCCGCCATCGCCGGAACCCTGCAAAACAAGAGACATCATTACTAAAGACTTTAAAGACATTTGAATGACTCGAAACTTACCGTTCGTGCAGTAAACGACGGACAGCAGTCCTCTGAAGTCAAGAGGCCTGCGCTACCTATCCAGTGAAGAAACTGGTTACAGCACCCTGCCCCGAGGCAGATGGAGAGCTCGGCATTCACTTACCTAAGGTGAGAGCGTTAACCTTTGGGGGTCTACAGGAGAGGAGAAGAGGAAAGAGATAGGGACACCCCAATAACCCCAGTTCATTAACCCCATATTTTCTATCTGCAGACATCTTACTCTACACGTCAGGCATACAGTGCACAGAGGTCCAGCCCAAAGAGCCAACCGGGTGCTACACATCACCTTTGAAGATACGGTAGTCGCCCAGTCAAGACCGGCGCCTCTGCGAGAATCAGGTGAGCGTTACAGAACGCAAAGCCTACCGCAAAACTCTCGCCCAGGCGCTATGGAAACCTCGGATACTGACCCCCTAGCCCGGTTACTTGGGGAACTAAGGGCAGAAGTGCATGCAGCTCGTCAGGAAACGAATGCTCTAAGAAGGGAACTAATTATTTCCAAGGAGAGAACAGACAATCTTGCTAGACAAGTGCTACAGTCACAAGCCGGACAGACCCCGTTACCCGCATCAGGGGCAAATCTTCCTTCAACATCCTCTATGAATCCAGTGCAGATCAACCTACCTGGGAATCTATCTCTGGCTCCGCCCGAACGATTTTCTGGTGACCCAAAGAGGTTTGCAGTATTTATCAATCAGTGCCGGTTGCACTTCTTATGCCGGCCAGCAGCCTTTCCAACTGATCAAGCAAAAGTAGCTTTTGTACTTTCGTACCTTAGTGGCAATGCGGCAGACTGGTCGATCCCTCTAGTTAATCAAGATGATCCGGTTCTCCATGATTTTCAAACCTTTCAGCTTAGTATGGAAAAACTGTTCGCAAGACATTCACAGGGGCAGGCCTTGGACAATGAGCTTCTTTCGTTGCGACAGGGTAATCAAGACCTTTTGGCTTATATTGCATCTTTCAATAGACTAATAGTGGAAACTCAATGGCCTGAGGACAAAAGGATTACGCTGTTTTATAGAGGTCTACGTGGAGAGCTCAAAGACGTTTTAGCCCAAGTAGTGAATCCCCCACAAGACTGTTCGGATTATATAGACTTGGTCGTTCAAATAGATCATAGGCTGCAGAACAGGAAGGCCGATCGTTCCAAGTCTGATGCTCGAGTATTTTCCAAACCGCCAACTCCTTCCAAAGGAGTAGACTCCGGGGAACCCATGCAAATAGGGGGTCTGAAAGGTCCTCTAACACAAAGGGAGCGGGAAAGGAGGAAACAGTTGCAATTATGCCTATATTGCGGAAACTCAGGGCACTTTCTTCGAGACTGTCCGGTGAAACCTGCCAAGAAGGCAGTAGGAGCTGCAGTTACCAAAGTTACAAACTGTGAGCAGGGAAACGACCTCGCCCGACAAGAATAGAGGTCCTCTTGCCGAGCGTGAAAACCAGTTCCGTGACCTCGCATTTCGTGATACCTATGGTCCTCATTAGCCCTGATAATCCGGATCGATTACATGCAATTGAAGCTTACGTCGACAGCGGTGCCATCGGCAATTATGTGGATCATGAAATGGTTTTGAGGATGAATCTAACTCTTTGTCCCAAGGCTGTAAAGGACGTCATTACTACGGTGGATGGTACGGAGATAGCCTCCGGGCCAGTAACGCATACCACTCAAGAGGTGACGCTAGTAAGTCAAGATGGACACCATGAGAAGATCGTGTTCGATGTGATCAAGGCCCCTCAGTTTCAGATTATTCTAGGAATACCTTGGTTAGAGAAACACAATCCTCTGATCGATTGGCGAGCAAGAACGGTCCAGTTTCCAGAATGTGTCTCTACTTGTCACCCTCCACCTGGTGTTGCACTGGCCGCAATTTCTTCAGAGACTCCCCAGTTACCTCCCGAATACCTAGAATACCAAGATGTTTTCCGGAAGGATCAGGCTAACTCTCTACCTCCTCATAGGTCTTATGACTGCCAGATAGACCTGATACCTGGATCTACTCCTCCTTGTAGTAGAATTTATGCCCTCACCGAGCCTGAGAACCTTCACCTTCGACAATACCTGGATCAATACCTGGCAAATGGGTTTATTCGTCCTTCCAAGTCCCCTGCTTCTTCAGCTTTGTTCTTCGTTCCAAAAAAGGAAGGAGACCTTAGAACTTGTATCGATTATCGCTCCCTGAACCAGATCACCGTTAAGAATAGATATCCGTTACCTTTGATCCCTGAACTCCTGGACCAAGTCAGAAAAGCATGCATATATACAAAGCTGGATCTTAGAGGAGCTTACCACTTGGTACGAGTAAAAGAGGGCGATGAATGGAAGACGGCCTTCCGCACCAAGTATGGGCTATTTGAATATCAGGTCATGCCCTTCGGACTTTGCAATGCCCCGGCCGCCTTTCAATATTTTATGAACGATGTCCTCAGAGAGCTCATAGATGTATGTGTTGTTGTTTACATTGACGACATCCTCGTTTATTCTTCATCGGAATCTGAACATCGGAAACACGTGAAAATGGTCCTCGAAAGATTGCGTCAACACAAACTTTTCGCTAAGTTGGAAAAATGTGTTTTCAACGTGACTGAAGTTGAATTCTTGGGATTCATATTATCACCTGGCGGAGTTCGTATGGATTCAAAGAAGGTCGATGTAGTTCTCAAATGGCCATCACCATCCTCCGTAAAAGGTGTGCAAAGCATGTTAGGCTTCGCTAACTTTTACCGCAGGTTTATCCCCGAATTCTCTCGAATAGTCCAGCCCATCACTGCCTTGTTAAAGAAAAACAAACGTTTTGAATGGTCTACCGAGGCGGAACAAGCTTTCCAGGATTTGAAGACTAAATTTATCTCTGCACCAATCTTAAAACACCCTTGCCCCGAACTCCCCTACATCGTGGAAACTGATGCTTCAAGCCTTGCCATGGGGGCAGTTCTATCACAAAAGGACCCGGTAACCAATCAGTTGCATCCCGTGGCATTTTGGTCCCGCAAATTCTCGCCTCCTGAAATCAATTACACGATTACTGACAAGGAACTTCTGGCTATCAAGTCTGCCTTTAAAGCTTGGCGGCATTATCTGCTGGGGGCCCGACACACCGTTACTGTGATTACGGATCACCGAAACCTGCAATATTTGAAGACCGCAAAAGCCCAATCCTCTAGACAACTCCGTTGGGCATTATTCTTTGCCGAGTTTGACTTCATAATTACCTATCGACCTGGTACAAAGAACGGTAAAGCCGATGCCCTTTCTCGGATGGGAGTGGAAGAACACTTGGTCAACCCTAAACCTGTACCAATCATTCCCGAACAAAGAATTCTGGGTGTAATCGCCACAGAATCCATAGAGGAAGTTAAGGATAAAGCCAGGCAACTTGTAACTCCAGCAGACATACAGAATTGGCATCTGCAGGGAAAGGACTTTGCAGTAAAGGACAACTTATTGTATTTCCAAGAACGATTATACCTACCCAGCACAGATTTACAGAAAAAAGTAATCTCTTGTTATCACGACTCTTTAATGGAAGGTCATCCCGGTATAGCCAAGACCTCAGAAAAGATCAAGCGCTACTTCTGGTGGCCGTCTTGGAAAAAAGATATCAGAGACTTTATAATGTCCTGTGGAGTATGCGCCCAAAACAAGAGTCAAAAGGAAAGACCAGCAGGCCTCTTACGCCCTATTGACATCCCACCTCGCCCTTGGCATACGCTTTCTATGGACTTCATCACCGATCTACCTCCATGCTCCGGATACAATACGATTCTAGTAATCGTGGACTTATTCTCCAAGATGGCGCATTTCATTCCGCTCAAAGGCTTGCCAACAGCAGCAACTCTGGCCCGAGAATTTCTCGAAAACATCGTCCGACTGCACGGTTTTCCTTCGGTTCTAATTTCGGATCGAGGTAGTCAATTTATTTCTCATTTTTGGCGAAGTTGCTGTCGGTCGGCTCAAATTGATGTGAGACTATCGACCAGTCACCACCCTCAGACCGACGGACAAACCGAGAGGACCAATCAAACTCTGGAACAGTATTTACGCTGCATGCTGCAACAAACTGAAAAAACTTGGAAAGATATCCTTTGGATAGCCGAGTATGCCTACAATAACTCTGTCCATTCGGGAACTGGGAAAACCCCGTTTTTTCTTTTGTACGGCAGTCACCCTCGAACCTCGGAGTTGGATCCCCTCCAAGATCTTGAAACACCAGCAGTAGACTACCTGCATTCTACAATCACCCAAGCCTTTAAGGAAGCTGTTTCTCACCTTCAAAGGGCTAAAGAACAATACAAGAAAGGAGCAGATCAACATCGGAAGGAAGCCCCTCACTATCAAGTAGGGGATCAAGTCTGGTTATCCACCAAATATCTATCTCTAAAAGGGCCACGCACATTCAACCCAAGATACCTTGGTCCCTATTCCATCACTACCATAGTAAACCCAGTAGCGGTCAAGTTGGACTTGCCCCCGCACATGAAGATACATCCGGTCTTCCACGTCTCTCTATTAAAACCCGTGCAACCTCAAACCCGACTAACTAAATCTCCAAAACCTATCCTAGTGGATGGAGAACTCGAGTTTGAAGTCAAAAGCATTCTGGACTCCAAGATCTCCAAATCTAAACTATTCTACCTAATTGACTGGAAAGGCTACGGCCCCCAAGAGAGATCCTGGGAACCTGCTGAATATGTCCACGCTCCTCGCCTAATCAAAAGATTTCACCGAACATTTCCTGACAAGCCAAAACCCCCGGAGAAGCCCGGTTTGGGAGGGGCCTTGAGGGGGGGTACTGTCATGATCTCTGCTTCCAAAAGGTCAGGGTTTTCCCAACTCCCTTGGAAGCAGATCCATAACCCAGGTTCCGAGTGCCAACCAGTCCCAATTGGGACCTTTTGGACCCAGTCCTGGCGCCAGTGGCACCAGGCTCATAAATATGCCCAGTCCCAGCGCTGGAAGCGCCGGGCTCATAATGCTTGGGTGGACTTACCTTCAGCAGACCATGCTGCTTACTTGCCTGCCAGTTGAGCCTCTGATCCTCTTCTGTTTGGAACTACTTTTCCTGTTGGGTGGGGCTGGAGCCACTCCCTAGATTTAGAACACTGGAACTCTTCTGGAAGGCAGGAACTCTTTTCTTACCAGGAACTCTTTTCTTACTTAGGCGTGGCTGTGGAAGGAGACACCTAAGCACTACAGGAGGCTATTTAAACCACACCCGGTGGATGAATCTTGCTTTGCGTTATTCTGCAACCTCTGCAGCAGAACGCTCATCGTGTCTTCTGCATCTGGTCCTGGGCCTAAGGAAAAAGGCTTACCATCCTGAATCCAGTCTTCAGCTACACCTATAAAGACAAGAAAGAACAGGTTAGCATTCCGGCATCTGAAAGGCAAAGGCTTACCATCCTGAATCCAGTCTTCAGCAACACCTATAAGACAAGAAAGAACAGGTTAGCATTCCGGCATCTGAAAGGCAAAGGCTTACCTACTCTTCGTGCGCTCCGGAGGTCTTCACACTGCATTCCGGCATCTGAAAGACAAAAGTTTACCAACTCTTCGCACGCTCCGGAGGCCTTCGGCGCTGCATCCCGCATCTGAAAGACAAAACAAGGTGCGTTTAAAGACATTGGGGAACTTTAATACTCACGTGCCATTACTCCTTTCCACATCTAATCCAGTGGGTATTCCGGCACCCTGCAGCCGCTCCGAACTCGTACCTGCAAAATAAAAAGACAGTTAGAGCGCATAGTGAAGCAGGCAACAAGCGCTTACTTACGTGCTTCCAGGCGCTTCTATTCATCACACGGGCTCCATCTTCAACTCACTTCAGCCCGTCATCCGCCATCGCCGGAACCCTGCAAAACAAGAGACATCATTACTAAAGACTTTAAAGACATTTGAATGACTCGAAACTTACCGTTCGTGCAGTAAACGACGGACAGCAGTCCTCTGAAGTCAAGAGGCCTGCGCTACCTATCCAGTGCAGAAACTGGTTACAGCACCCTGCCCCGAGGCAGATGGAGAGCTCGGCATTCACTTACCTAAGGTAAGAGCGTTAACCTTTGGGGGTCTACAGGAGAGGAGAAGAGGAAAGAGATAGGGACACCCCAATAACCCCAGTTCATTAACCCCATATTTTCTATCTGCAGACATCTTACTCTACACGTCAGGCATACAGTGCACAGAGGGCCAGCCCAAAGAGCCAACCGGGTGCTACACATCACCTTTGAAGATACGGTAGTCGCCCAGTCAAGACCGGCGCCTCTGCGAGAATCAGGTGAGCGTTACATTATGCAACTACATTTCCGTCTCAGTGAACGTAAAAGTGAACGTAGGAAAAGTAGCCCTGAAGTCAGGCAGAATTTCCTATTAAAGAAAATCAAGGGGGTAGTAGGAAGTCGAGAATTTAGACCTCAGTGGAGAACAAGGAAATCTTATCTAAACCTAGGGGCCCGTTGTCTAAGGAAGAACGTGAGAAGAGAACGAGAGAAGGTCTCTGTGTGTACTGTGGAAGAGCAGGGCATTTATTGAAAGATTGTCCAAGGGTAAAACGTAGAATTCCTAAGTCAGTTTCAAACTCCAAGGTGGTGGCAAATACATTACCATCAGCAGTTCGTCATCTCACCTTGAACGTATCCTTGTACTTGGCTGGAATTTTATGGATTGGGTTTGTCCAAGTCTTTGGGAATTGCTGTGGTACAAAAGTGTAGTCCAGAACAAATTAGGGCAGTAGGTGGCTCACAACTCTCTTCAGGACCAATCGCTCATGAGACGGTTCCCCTTTGGATGGAGATAGAGGGGGGACATGAGGAGGAGTTAGTGTGGGAGTTAATTGATGCACCACAATTGTTGCTGATTTTAGGGATGCCTTGGCTTACATTACACAATCCCTTAGTAGATTGGCAAATGCGAGGAATACTATTGAAATCTAATTTTTGTACCATGCACTGTCTGGGTGGGAGACTTCGACATGAGTAGTTGTTGTTAGAAGACAGCAAAGGAAATAAGGTGCTTTGGATTGCGGAAGGTGGAGCCAAGAGTATCACCATAGGAGCAGTTGTGGGATACCATAGGAGCAGTAATGGGAGAGTTACCGAGCTGTTATAAAGACTTTTGGAGCATGTTTGATAAGAAAGAAGCTGGAGAACTTCCACCATATAGGCCCTACGATTGTAAAATAGATTTGGAAGCGGGAGCTCCAATTCCTTGTAGTAGGTTATACGCACTTACTGAAAAAGAAAATTAACATTTAAAGGGTTATCTGGAGGAGAATCTAGCTAAGGGGTTTATTTGCCCATCTCAGTCGCCAGCAGCATCGCCTCTGTTTTTCATGCCGAAGAAAGATAAAACCTTGAGGACTTGCATAGATTATCGCGCATTAAATTGCATTACCATCAAAAATCGCTATCGTCTTCCTTTAATCTCAGTGATGCTTGATCAAATTCAGGGCTCAAAGATTTTCACCAAGTTGGATCTGCGTGGGGTGTACCATCGTATTAGAGTGCGAGAAGGAGACGAATGGAAGAGACAACATTCAAGACAAAATTTGGGCTGTTCGAATATTTGGTGATGCCGTTTGGATTGTGCAACGCACCCGCAGCATTTCAGTTCTTTATTAATGAGGTGTTGAGATAATTCCTGGATGTCTTTGTAATAGTATACATATAATGATATGTTAATCTACTCTATGAATGAGTATCAGCACCAAGAACATGTTAAAAAGGTTCTACAGAAGCTGTTTGAACACAATTTATTTGCTAAATTGGAAAAATCACAGTTCCATACAGAGTTAGTTGAATTCCTGGGTTTTGTGATCTCGCCTCAAGGATTGAAAGTGGACACTCGAAAGGTTCAGGCTGTAGCAAGTTGGCCTCCTCCCACTTGCGTTAAAGAGGTTCAAAGTTTTCTGGGCTTTGCCAATTTTATCAGCGATTCATTAAAGATTTTTCTTTGAAAGTTACTCCAATCACCCGGTTACTCTAAAAGGGGGCTACGTTTTGTCGACAGAGGCGGATCAGGCATTTCAAGAATTGAAGAAGAGTTTTGTTTCAAGGCCTATTCTGATTCATCCCGACCCAGGTCAACCGTATTTTGTTGAGGCTGACGCTTCAAATTTGGCTGTAGGAGAGTATTGTCTCAATGACATAAAGAAACAGGCCCGCTCCATCCAGTGGCATATTTCTCTAAGAAGGTGGCTCCAGCTGAGATAAACTACACTATTACAGATTGCAAGTTATTGGCCATTAAGGTGACCTTCCAAGAATGGAGACACTATTTGTTAGGTGCACGACACACTATCACAGTTCTAACTTATCATCAGAATCTTTTGTTCTTGAAGTCAGCAAAGATACTTACCCTGAGACAACTGCAGTGGTGTTTATTCTTCTCCGAATTAGATTTCATTATAACTTTTAAACCAGGAAGACAAAACAGAAAGGCTGATGCGCTTTCACATCAATACCCGGGGAGTTTGAAGCTGTTGGGGGATAAATCAGACCTTTTTTCCTGTCCTGCCTTGAGAGAAAAGCTAGAGTAACAGAACTAATGAATCGGGAACAGATGCAAGTTTGGGTTAGGGAAGATCCAGCCTGAAGCATCCAGGAAAGATTACCCAAAGTGGATGATCGCCATTTCCTGCCGAATGAGGAGTTGAGACAGGAGGCTCTTAGAGAATGCCACAAATCCTGTCTGGCAGGACATCCCGGTTATAGGAAAACATTCGAGCTGGTCCGAAGGCATTTTTGGTGGCCCAAGATGAGAACTGATGTGCTCAATTTTGTAAAAATTTGTGAAGTGTGTGCTCGAGCTAAAGTACATCATGGTAAACCTGCAGGCTTATTACACCCTTTACCAGTGCCCCCTTGCCCTTGGCATACGATATCACTCGGTTTTATTGTTGATTTACCACCAGATCAAGGGTGCACCTCAATATTAGTAGTCGTGGATCATTTGTCTAAGGCCGGGCATTTCATTCCAATGAAAGGAAAGGCATCAGCATCTAATTTGGCAAGATCATTTTTGCAAGAAATCGTGAGATTGCATGGGCTGCCAACTCGTATAATTTCTGTTCGTGGCTCACAATTTGTATCAAGGTTTTGGACAGCTTTTTGCATGGAACTCCGAATGGAAGTGAGCTTATCTTCAGCATACCACCCTCAGACCAATGGACTCACAGAAAGAGTCAATCAGGAGCTTGAAACATTTCTGCAGTGTAACCTTCTGTCCAAAGACGGTTGGGTTGATCTGCTGTGGTTGGCAGGGTTCTGCTTTAATAACGCAACTAAGGATACAATTAAAATGTCGCCTTTGTTCTGCAACCAAGGTTTACCCTCGATTTCTACGCAGTGAGCCCATCAATGAAGTCTCTTGTCCAGAAGTAGAAGAAAGATTGCACATCATGAGGAAACATTTGGAACGGGCTAGATGGGCTTTACAGAGCAGCAAAGAAAGTAGGAAACATTTTGCAGATCGGTTTCAGCAGAACAGCCTGCAGTGTAAAATTGTGGACAAGGTGTCGTTATCAACTAAAAATGTTAAACTCAAAGCTAGAAACAAGTTCAGTCCTAGATTCATAGGACCATTTGAGGTTGAGAAGATTGTAAGTCCGGTATCAATAAAACTAAAATTGCCTGGTAGCCTAAAATTGGCCATTAATTTAGCATTTTCGGCCATTCCGATGCCCCTGTTTTCGTGCTCCGACACGAGGAGCTGACGAAAAATGGCCGCCGCATTCTGTGTTACACTGGTTGCCTAGCAACCTACTCGAACGAGTCATGCTCGCATTGCCTGGAGGCACCCTTTTTCCCCCAGAGTGCATTGCCGGAAGGCGCAAGCCGGCCCTCCTCACAAGGCACTCTCCTAAGGCACATGCCTGTCTGTGCCTGTCCGTGGCTTCACGAGCCGTCACCTGGAGATACTGCTGCTTGTTGCTCTCTCCCTGGTTCCGTAACCACGAGTACTTTCGTAACTTGCCAATCTAGCCCACGCCCATTATGACTGACCCATTGTTTTGACGAACCTTCATACTTCTTGCTGCGCAACACGAAAAGCCTAATGGCTCTGAACGCATACTTCCCCACTGAAAGGCGTAACTGACTTTTGTACTTGTAATGTGATTTGCCTTCGCCGCAATCACAACTATACTACATTACCTGGTCTCATGCACTGATCCCAAGCTCACGTTGCACTGCGATTTCTTGTGTCCACGATTACTGTTCACAAGTTTGCCACTCTGCATCTTGTACTTGCGATACGATCTGAACTACTGAAACATGTAATATTGTATTACCTGATAGATTTATGTACTGCTTACAAGCCGTCCAAGCTCCTCTTCTAGCCTCTATCCTCATTGACTTCGAGTAATATAAATTGGTAGCTATCATCATCGCCACTGAGTTTTGTCATTATGGGCTTACCTCGATACGTAATGCCATTTACTAAATGTTAGCAACTCCACACGGATAACCTTTGTTCTAACACGACTCCCCACTCGGATGCTTAAAAGCTCTGTATATTACCTAGCTGCTTGCCTGTTGTCTATTGATGTAACAAAAACATTATGTGTTTCGCTCTCTGACACTTTACGGCCCTCCGCTAATGCCACTATTTGTATGCTACTAAGTTAACTGTCTGCATCACCCTTATAACACATGCTATTCATTCCTATAATAAGCACCTGCACTGCCTACATCAATCTAATCTGAGTATCACCCACTGTGATCCCGCACCTACTGCTACCATCTACTGTTGCTGCTACTGCCCACCTGATCTAGATACCAGCCTACCTAGACCACTCCTGCTCCACTCTTGCCATACTATCCCCTGCACCTGGCACCTTCCCACTGTGACTATACATTGAGTGACATACCCACAGCTACCACTGCATCTAAGCACTACAGTATATAATGTTTGCCACCACCCTCTACCTAATGGCTACCATGACCACACTATCCTCTACGGCCGGTCTGACTAGCCAAAATATGTCCCAGAATACTATGACCAGCCATTCCTATCCTGTGACTAGATCTACCCAGCCTAGTGTTCTACCTAACCCTCCCAGAACAAATGTCCCATGCGACCTTATGCACAGGAATTCCAAATTACGCTCAAGTCTATCTAAATTATATGAACCACCAGCTTGTCACGCTGCTAGTCACACCCATTTTAGCAAAGATTATGACACCACCCCTATAAAACTGATCACCACTAACTTTAGACCTACCTATGAGATGACTCCAAAACTATCTAAACTTTATACATGTCGCACCACAACGACTCACCGTCATAGTAAAACCGCGTCTACCATAATACCAGCCTTACCGACCCATCCACTCAAAGGAGCACTTATAAACACAAGATCTCCAGTAGCACACGCTACAGAAATCGCTGACATGATAGAAACAGAGAACTATGACTTCTTAGCCATTACTGAATCGTGGCTACATCAGGCAGCAGGCCCAGCCTTGATGATCACTGTGCCAGCTAACTACACGATCCTAAGAGAAGATAGAGCCAATAACCGTGTTGGGATATAGCAATTATAGCTAAATCCAGCCTAGCAATGAGATTAGTAGCTCTGCTGCATGTTAACTCTTGCGAATCCCTCACAGTTAAGTTACCTATTTTAGGTGCACAAACTATTACGATATATCTCATTATAAACCTCCTGGCCCCATTGGCTCCTTTGAGGAGGACCTCTCCATGATTCTGTCAGACAACCTAAAAAATGCATCTCAGGCATTCCTAATAGGTGACATGAACCTAGGCTACAATGATCCCAAAGACACTCAAGCCACATCTATTGCCAATGTCCTCTCAGAACTTGGCTTTTTGCAAAAAGTAACTCAGCCCACCCATGACAAGGGCATGACTCTTGATTGGCTGGCCGACTACAACTGCAACATCACCATCACTTCCATCAGCGCTCAGGTGTGGACAGACCACTCGCTCATAGCCTTCACTATAGATGCTAAAATCAACCCAATCTCTAACAACCCCATAGCACCCGCTATGCTAACTAGAAATAAAAAGAATATAACTCCAGATAGACTCGTACCACTTATACTCCCCACGCTAAAATCACTACCAGACTCACTTGAGCCATTTACCTTAGTGAATGAATTTAACAAAGTTATGACAGAAGCACTCAACACCATCGACCTGCTAAAAATAATGAGCAGTAAACCACAAGCACATTTCAATGCTTGTTTTACACCATACCAAACGTCACTTAGAAAAGAAAAATGGAAAAGTGAATCCATATGGAGGTTAACACTATCTGAGGTGATTAAAGTGAACCTTATCAGCATCTCTACAAAATCAAAAACGAAATACTGCAAGCAAAAAAAGAAAGCTTTGACAATAGGATACTACATGCCAAATCAGGGACTAAGGAACTCTTTTCTATACTAATGGAATTAGAAAACCCCATTTGTGTACCTGATAACTGTTTCAAAGACAAGATCTGGTGCTGTGACATACAGAAAGCACTCACAGATAAAATAGCCACTCTCCAAGTAAAAATTGGCAAGAATTTTTTTTACGTACCAACATCTACTACCCAACCTAGAAATCCATTGATCGCACCTAAACCAGAACTCCGTTTTAATTTCACTAAAATCACGATAATAGAAGTGGAAAAAATAATACATTCTCTCAAACCTACTAACTGCTGAGGAGATCAATGTCCTGCCCAAATGATAAATGATGCCGCAAGAGATCTGTCACCCTTTATCTCCAAGCTTATTAACGCGTCATTCACTTCAGGCACTATTCCAAGTAACCTCAAGGAATCTTGGGTCCTCCCGCTCCTGAAGAAACAAAAACTTGACCTTGCTATACCTACAAACTATAGGCCAATCACAACGTTGCCATTCCTCCTAAAGATATTAGACAGGGTGGTGTACTTACAGATTCAGAGCTTTCTGGAACAGAACAAACCCCTTGGTACCCAGCGATCAGGTTTCAGACCTCAGCACAGAACCGAGAGGTCACTCATCGACCTTAAGGCCCAGGTCGATGAGCTGAGAGATCAGGGTAAATGCGCCCTACTACTCCTCTTAAATCTTTCAGCAGCGTTCGACCTGGTAGACCACACAGTTCTTTGCAACCACCTAGAATCAGCTGCACACTTCTCACAACAAGCCATAGATTGGATCTGGATCCAATCTTTCTTTTTTTTTTCTTACTTTTGTTTATTGGCAGGAGGTTAAGACAGGTACAGCACAGATAGCATGTAAACAAGCAAACAACATAACAGCATGTATACGCATTGCATCACAGCTATTATCAAAAGCACATTTTGGAGGGGGTGGACATTTTGGAATAGCACGTATGGGTCGTACATCAGGATGAGTCCGGCTGGGCTGGTGAGGGGGCGGAGGTCCACTCGACCACGTCTTTGTTATTCAGATAACTGCAAAATTACGACCACACATTTCTAGGGCGTGAAGGCATGGGCAAGGATCCTATGTACTCCTCCTCGCATGTTTGTACCCACGTGAGGGCCCTCAACCCCATGCTGAGGGTGGGGGCGGGGTGCATCGCTTCCAGCATTGTAATATCCATCTTTTGGCAACAATAGCACTTACATTCAAGAATTTTGACATTTTCCTTACATTTTCTCCAGTCCAAATACCAAACAGCAAGGATAATGGGTCCATCTCCACTGGGGAGCCAATTATCTCCGAGAGGGCCTCTGTCACCTCCACCCAAAACTGGTTCAGCGCAGCACAGGACCAAAACATATGAACATGATCTGCCTCGTTCGATTTGCATTTCGGGCATGTATGTGCCAAGGTGAGCGTGAATTTTGCAACTCTGTACGGCATGTAGTAAAGCCTATTGAGAAGTTTGTATTGTATGCAGCGGAACCTGGGGCTAACCTTGCGTGTGTGTGCACACATTTTGCCCCACATTTCGTCAGTGATCTCCGTTTTCGAGCTCCCCGGCCCATTCTTCCCTTGGTTCCAGGGACATATTCTCTAGTTTGCCCATCTGCTATGTATTGGAGTTCAGGTGAGTCTGGAGGTTCCTCTGGGAAGGAGGGCCACATTGCCCGTACCACTGCTCTCAGCCTGTAGTATTGCAACAAGTCAAGCGCAGAGCTGGGGTGGCCGGGGCGCAATGTTCCGGGGGTAATAAATGAGCCATCAGGATAAAGATCAGTCAGGGCCCGATATACCAGGCATTCCCAACGCCGAGAGAGATGTGGATCGTGTGTAGGGGTGAGGCCAGGAAATTGCCATAAGGGGAGCCACTTATAATATGGACATTGCTCTTGACTGGAGGGAAGGATATTATTCCATGCCCGGATCGTGGTAGCCACCAGGTCTAATGGGGCATCCGCACGAAATCCATAGTGTAGTAGTAAGGTCATGATGTGGGTGCCATCCCCCGCCATTTTCTCCAATTTAACATGTGGGGCCGATTTGGGTGTGTGTACCAATGGGTAGCATGTTGGGCCTGTGCAGTGTTCCAGTATAAATTAGATCAGGGGCATTAAAGCCCCTTTTTCATAAGGCAGGGTCATATGCTGCCACTTCTTGCGGACCGCCCCGGAGTGCCAGAGAAATTGAGCAAATGCTGTGTGCAGCCTCTTGAAATACTGCATGCCTGGCACATTCGCAAATATATAGAGAAGCTTGGGGACCGCAATCCTTTTTATTAGGGAGAGTCTGCCCGCAAGGGATAGAGGGAGATTGCGCCACTTGAGCATCTTGGATTCGATGAGCTGTGCCATTGCTTCGTAATTGTCTGCCAGCAAGGAAACTTTAGCCAGTGACACCTGCAACCCGAGGTACTTGATTCCGCCCGGGGCCAGCGTAGGGGGAATTCGCAGGACAGTTGCTGGGTTGTTTTAGTGAGAGGGAAGATTTCGGATTTAGAGTAGTTTATGGTGAAGCCCGAGTATGTGCCTATTTTTGTTATGTCTCGAATGATGGGGTCCAAGTATGTGGAAGGTTGTCTGACGTAGAGGAGTACGTCATCCGCGTCATCCACGTACAATGAGATGATTTATCCTGCAGACGAACACCCTTACGAGTATGTCGATCCCTGACATGATCGGCCATGGGCTCGATGGCAAGCGCAAAGAGGATGGGGGAGAATGGGCAGCCCTGTCGGGTACCCCTGTGTAATTCAAAGGGGGAGGAGGGGACGGAGTTGACTAGCACCCTTGCCGACAGTCCCGTGTACAACAGCTTTAAATAGGAGATCATATTCGGCCCTATTCCCATTTTTTCCAAGACAGCCCATAAATATTTCCATGAAACCATGTCGAACGCCTTTTGAGCGTCTAATGTAACTGCCACTGCGTCCGCATTCGGATCGATTCTAGACAGCACGTTAAATAGACGCCAGATGTTAAGTGCCTTAGAGCGGACGAATCCGCTTTGGTCGGCATGGACCAAGTGGGGCATGAATGGGAGGAACCTATTGGCAATTACCTTAGCAAAGATCTTCATGTCAGTATTGATGAGGGACAGGGGCCTATAGGAACCACATTCGTCTGGAGGTTTCCCTGGTTTAGGGAGGACAGTGATTAATGCTTCTCTTAAAGAGGGGGGGAAGGGTATGTGAACGGAGTGATTCAATCCAGACCCCATGTAGTATGGGCGCTAATATGGCAATATGCTCTTGATAGAACTCGGATGTGAACCCATCGGGGCCCGGGGCCTTGCCCTTAGAGAGATCCGAGATCACCTGGACTATCTCGTCTAAGGAAAACGGGGCATCAAGAAGTTCTTTGGTGCTTTGAGAGATCAAGGTCATAGGGATGGACTGTAGTAGGTCGTCAAGGTCTCGGGCTGTGTGCTCAGGCTGGGAACCGTATAGGTTGGCGTAAAATCTGGCGAAAGTTTCAAGGATGGCCTGGTCCGACCAGTGTCTTGACCCCTTCTCATCGATAATACTATCTATCCGGGTCCTACCTCCCTCAGACCGCACCAGTTTAGCCAAGGTTCTGCCCGGCCTATCCCCTTCACCATACCTTGGGGCAGCCACGGGGCGGGCATAGTATTTCACTTCACTTAGGGCATGTGCTTCAAATTGTTCCAGTTCTGTCCTAATCTTCGCTATGGTAGCAGGTGCTGGATTGGAAGCATACTCTTGTTCTAGGGTTTTAAGCTTGGTTTTGGAGTGATTTAAAGACTGCCTTACGGCTTTGAGGACCCCTGCTTCCCTAGAGATGCACATTCCTCTGATGTAAACTTTGAATGCCTCCCAGAGGGTCCCCGCGGGCGTGTCGGAGGCATTGTTGTTTTCGAAGAACAAGTTTATGCCCGCTAGTATCTCAGCCCTAAAGACGATATCTGATAGGGCGTCGGATTTGAAACGCCAGGCGGGACGGGCCCCAGAGGCATTACCAAGTTGGATCTGTAGCAGCACGGGGGAGTGGTCAGAGAGTGTGCGTGCGAGGATCTTAACATCAGAAACCCTGCCCATCCGGTCGCCCGACAGGAGGAATAGATCTATTCTTGAGGAACTATCGTGCACCGTAGAGTAAAAGGTGTAGTCTCTCTCCTGGGGGTGAAGTGTTCTCCCAGCATCGTGTAAATTCAAAGAGCCCATGTGAGTTAGAAGCTGTTTGGCCGCTCGGGTTATGGGTCTGCGGGCAATGGTTGTTCTGTCCAGGGACGTATCGAGTATAAGGTTCATGTCTCCTCCCCATATAATGGGGACATCTACATATTTCATGAGAATGGCAGATACTGTATCTGGGAGCATACGAATTCACAAGCAGGCATTCTTCGTTAGCTAAGGTACAATGTAGGATCACATATCTGCCTTCTGGATCGATGTGTGAAGTGTGAACCCTACCGATTTGTGGATGAGGGTGAGGACTCCCCTGGACTGAGTGGAGTACTGAGTATAGTATCTGTTGGGGCCCCAGGTCTGTGCAAGATTTGATGACAAGAGTTTCTTAGCGTGTGTCTCCTGCAATAGGAGAACTTTGACCCCATGCCTCTGTGCATACGCCGTTATCCTACGAGATTTGGTAAAATTGGTCAGCCCCCGTACATTCCACGTCAACACTTTAATAGCCATACTAAAGAGTTAAGGAACATCCCAGATGTGGAATCTCACTTCGAATATCACCAGGAGCGCTGTGTTGGGGCAGGCCTGCCACCTTTTAGTACCAGTCAGGACCATCCCGCCATTTTGTGTAAAACAAACCCCAACTGTCCCTCCCCCCACCCTCACGGCCCAGTAATGACTAGCGGTGCATTGACAACCACCCTTTAAACAAACTGCTTGCCATCCCCAACTTGGCAGTGCCTGAGAAGTATCCCAACCGGGGCTTGAACACAAACGGGGCTTGAACACAAACCCACTGCCGTAAACGGCATTGCAGCTGCAGTGGTGGCTGCTGCTGCCGTCTAGCCCATCAATGTTAAAGCTTTGCATGATAAGACATCATTTACATTTTTCAGCATTGTTCGAGTAGTAAAGTAGAGGTTACAAGAAAAGGATGACCATAGTTTTCAGGATAGCAAGGACGAAATTGGAACTACCACAGGTCAGTGCATGACAGTGCGGCCCAGTTTCCGGAGTGCATGCCCGGAATGTGGCAAGAGATACATGGGATACAGGGAGATAACTCCCGCAGGAGATAAGACACTAGATGTGGCGCCAGGGGACCAAGGCAGACCAACAAATGGGATATCCAGGGGGCGGGCAACAATACGCCAGGTGAACAGTCTCCTGGTTACTCCGTCCACCAGAGGCCAGCGAAGGAGCCTGGGGGTTACAGCATCAATCGTCGTCCATTGGTTCCTCTGGAGGAGTCAACAGTGGGATCTGTGCTTCGATAATATTAACAGCCTCGTCAGGGACTGTAAAGAAATAGCTTTTATTGCGATGAATGAATTTCAGTCGGGCAGGGAATAGCATAAAACACTCAATTTTTCTATCTCTCAGCATCTTCTTCACCCCGCTAAATCGGCGTCTCTCCATCTGGACTCCAACCGAAAAGTCAGGGAAGATCCTGATGATTTGCGACTCGAGCCGCAGCTCCCCTCTCTCTATGGCCAAACGGAGTATGTGATCCCTGTCTTTGTAGCTCAGTAATTTTGCAATGATTGGCCTGGGGAAATCGCCTGGTTTAGGCCGGGGTGCCAGAGAGTGATGCGCTCTTTCAACTGTAAAGAATGGTGAGAGCTTGGGGTTGCCAAGGAGATCTTTGATGAGTTGCTCGACCGCGAGTTCCATGCGTCCCTTCAGTGCAGATTCAGGAACCCCCACTATGCGAATGTTATTTCGCCGTGACCTCGATTCGAGGTCATCATTCTTGGCTTTGACCTGTTTCATGTCGCGGACAAGCTCTGTGACTGTGTTTTGAAGAGTATGAATGTGATCCTCGTTGGTCCCTATCCTTTGCTCCGTCTCTGTGAGCCTGGTCCCATGTTAGTCAATTTGAGCTCATAAGGAGGCTACATTAGCATTGATGTCGTCCAGCTTTTCATGGAAGGATGCAAAGTTTTTTGCCATGGACTCCATCATGGTAGTTAGGTCCGGTTGCGGGGGTCCGGCAGTGTCTCGCTATCTTCCTGTGCTGCCGAGGAGGACGCCAGGTCCACCCGAGGCGCCACCTTGGCAAACCTGTCCATAGCGCCCATCTTGTTAGCACCTCACGCTCTGTTGGGCATTCCTATGGTGGGGAGTCCCGCTCAACCTGGGAGAGTTGGAGGTGGACGGCGGCTGAGGTGTCGCGGGTGTCACACGCCGTAGTCTTTGGCGTTTATGGAACAGGTGGCGCTTGAGCGGCCATTGATTGTTCTGTCACACCTTCTGCATTTCCCCCAGTGACGGTCTAGTCTCTCAGGACACTCTGCCGTAGCCAGCCTTTTCTGTGCGTCTCACCCAGAAGCCTGCGCGTTGCAACCCTATCGCGTCAGGCTTCGGGTGAGACGCTGCTCGAGTTTTCTCTCTGCTTCGGTGTGCCTTTGCTTCGTTCTTTCTGCCCTCTCCTCTCTGGTTACCGGCCGGCTCCTTTGCCTGCTCGTCCCCCCCCCCGCCAGGTGTTATCCTTTCTCTCTTCTTCTATCTTAGTTGTTACCGTTTTTTCCTCCCTTTTTTCCTCCGTACCGGCTGGCTTCCTCTTTTCTCTGTTATTCTAGTGCTACCACCTTCATCCAGTGCCTTCAGCCTGAGGTCCGTCATCTGGAACAGTTGTTTGCAACCCTCTGGACACCTCGACCTCGACCAACATTGCCCAGAGCGGGTTTTTTTTATGCCGACTGGCTTTTTTCCCCTTTCCGTTTGCTTCGGAAGAGGGGCCCCCTCTTAGACCTCCAAATCCTTGGTCAGGGTGGCTTCCTTCCGAGGTAGACCCTATCCACTCACAAAAAAAAAAGCTCTGTGGCAGAAGAGACAGATCCAAACATCGGACACTGGGACATCAGGTGAGGAGGAGGGGGAGGGGAGAGTCTTCGAACCAGGAGGTTCGGTAGAGGATCCTGACAGTTTGCAACACCAAAACAGATCTATGGCTTCCCCAGAACAGTTCCACGAGCTGGTATCTGCTGTACAAAGCATGAACCTGGAACTATAGAATGTTAAAGCCGAAAATGCGGCACTCAGACAATTGGTATCATCTAGAGAAACCAGAGAGATAGATCTCCCTCCCATGTCATTGTCGTCGGGCAAATACGACGGAAACCCCAAGAGGTTGAAAGAGTATTTGGAAGCATGTGCCATATATTTTGCCTTTCGACCTAACACCTTTGCTAGTGGACACGCTAAGGTGGGATTTATGATCTCAAACCTGATGGGAGACTCTCTGGCTTGGGCCACCCCGCTAGTTACCGAAAATAGTCCCGTTCTTCGGGATCATGGGGCGTTTCTGACCTTGCTGAAACAAACGTTTGAGCAACCTGAAATTACACTTGTGGCAGCAGAAAACTACGCGACGTTCAGCAGGGGACTAGTGATTTGCGCACCTATATCTCCAACTTCAAACGTCTTGCAGCAGACGCCGGTTGGCCCGAGCAAGCACAATATACTATATTCCATCGTGGCCTGAAAGACGAGCTAAAGGACGAATTGGCTCGAATAACTCGACCTACCACCCTTTCGGATCTGATGTCCATTGTTCTACAGATAGAGTACCGACTGAGTGAACGTCGCGCCGAAAGACGGAAGGTCTGTATCCCAAACTCTCAGACCCCCACATCTCCTCCCCTCCCACCACAACCTTCAAATGCAAAAAAGGAAGAACCCATGCAGGTTGGATCTGCACGGGCTCCGCTGACTCCCGATGAAAGGAAGAGACGGCGAGATACTGGACTATGTATGTACTGTGGAGCCAATACTCACCTGCTTTGTAACTGCCCCGAAGTCATTCCTCGTCGTGCGGGAAACGACAGACCTCGGAACTAATGGGGACAAGTTCCCGAGGTACCTTTTCTAGTCCCTATGTTACCATGACTATCGCCCCTCACTCAGAAGCTATGGACTCTCGTCTCATGGTAGTTTCCATTCAGATACAAACACAACTCAAACAATTAACCACTTTGGCCCTTATCGACTGTGGTGCAGCTGGGGTCTTCATGGACACCGTCTGGGCAGATGAACAAGGCCTCACTCTAGTGCCACGGGAAGACTCTCAAAAGGTTGAGGGTGTTGATGGCTCCCCCTTATCCTCCAGGCCCATTACACATACCACAGAAATATTATCGGTAAAGGTCTTGCAGCATGCAGAACTTTTGAGTTTCGATCTCATACGAGCTGCTTACTTCCCTGTGATTTTGGGTATTCCTTGGTTAAGGAAACATAACCCAGTGATCGACTGGACAGGACTCTAAACACTATGGCTTTTGAATCCGGATACTGCAGGAAGTTTTGCTTACCCCATCTTCGTCAAGAAACGGTGAGAATTCTCCCTTCGGAGGCTTCCACTGCTTGTGGCATGTGTTGTATCCCCTCAGAATATCAAGACTTTAAAGAAGTATTTGATAGTAAAACCATCTTGGATTTACCTCCGCATCGTCCAGAGGATTGCGCCATAGAATGGACACCTGACGCTTTGGTTCCCTTTGGGCGTATGTTCCCTCTGTCGCTTACGGAGAAAGACGCCTTACGGAAGTACTTGGATTCCCACTTGGTTAATGGACTGATCCAACATTCCAGATCTCCCGCTGGTGCGTCATTGTTTTTCATACCCAAACGTGACTCCTCTGAATTGAGACCCTGTATAGATTATAGAGGTCTCAATAAGGTGACTGTCAGAGACCGATATCCGATGCCCCTCATCTCTGACATCCTTGAGGCGGTCCAGGGGGCTACTGTCTTTTCTAAGTTGGATCTTAGGAGTGCCTATCATCTCCTTCGTATACACGAAGGGGATGAATGGAAGACTGCTTTTCGGACACCCTTCAGTCTATATGAATGCAAGGTGATGCCTTTCGGCCTCGTCAATGCCCCTGCAATTTTTCAAAGATTTATGTATTGGCTATTCTCGGATATCCTATTTCTGAATACCATTGTTTACTTAGATGACATTTTGGTATTCTCACAGTCACAGCAAGAACATATTCAACATCTTAAGGAGGTGTTACGTCCACTACAGAAGAATAACCTCCTAGTCAAACAGGAGAAGTGTATCTTCAATGCCTCTTCAGTTCAATACCTTGGATACATTCTTTCCAAGGAGGGTATCACTATGGATCCCAAGAAGGTATCCGCCATCTTAGAATGGCCCGCTCCCACCACCTTGAGGGAAGCACAGAGATTCTTAGGTCTAGCAAACTTCTATCGGAAGTTTATTAACCGTTTTTCACAGATAGTGTTACCCATTACTGCTCTGCTTAAAAAGGAGTCCAAACCTTTTCTATGGTCTGATCAGGCTAATCAAGCCTTCATTCTCTTGAAAAGGATGTTTTGTTCTGCCCCTATACTATGCCAACCAGACCAAGGCAAACCATTTGTGGTTGAAGCGGATGCCTCTGCAGATGCTCTTGGGGCGGTTTTGCTTCAAGAACATGAAGGTAAAGAACATCCTATAGCTTATCTTTCTCAAACATTGTCTGCAAGCCAGAAGAACTATTCAGTGATAGAAAAGGAATTACTTGCTCTAAAAGTTGCCTGTGAGGAATGGAGACACTTATTACAAGGCTGCTCTCAACCGTTCGCTCTACGCACTGATCACAAGAATCTTCGGATCCTCAGAAATATGGAATGCTTCAATTCCCGTCAAGTCCGATGGGCACACTTCTTCAGTCAGTATGACTTCACCATCACTTACATTCCCGGCATGCAGAATTACCTGGCCGATGCTTTATCACGTCGAGACTCTCCCGGCGTACCTTATGTTCCATCTGTAGAATACTTCTTTCCGTGGAACAGAATTGTGGGCACAGTTTCCACCTTTCTGCAGGAGGTCAGATCCGTTACGGCTCCTGACCTAAGATCTGAAGTGCCCCGTAACAAGCATCATGATCTGCTATGGAAAGAGGGCTTGTTGTTGGTCGACCAGAGGCTCTTTGTACCCACTCGATCTTTGCAGCGGAAGGTGTTAAGGTGGTGTCACGACCATGCCACGGCTGGGCATCGAGGTCAAAGAGGTACCTGGGAATTGGAGTCCCGTTCCTTCTTTTGGCCTACCTTGCACTCAGATGTGAAGAAGTACTGCAGATCCTGCCCGGTATGTGCCAAGAATAAGACTCCTACAAGCAAACCATTAGGTTTGTTACATCAATCTGAACCTCCCAACAGACCTTGGTCCCAGATTTCAACTGACTTGATTGTGGATCTCCCAGTATCCCAAGGTTTTACCTGCCTGATGGTTACAGTGGACTCTTTTTCCAAGTTGGCACATTTTACTCCGTTGCTGGGTGTTCCTTCAGCGTCTGAGATGGCTGACGTCTTCCTTAAAGACATTTTTCGTCTTCACGGCCTTCCTGACAAGATCATTTCCGACAGGGGTAGTCAGTTTACATCTCGGTTCTGGAAGGCTTTATGCCAGCGATTGAACATAGAGAGAGCTCTTTCTTCTGGGTTCCATCCCCAAATTAATGGTCAAACTGAGCGACTAAATGCAACTCTTGAACAGTATCTTAGATGTTACATTAACTGTTATCAAGTCAACTGGGTGTCACTGTTGCCTACTGCGGAGTTCTCTTATAACAACACTGTACACTCAGCTACCAACCTCAGTCCATTTTACTGCACATATGGGATTCATCCTAGGGGCATCTTACCAGTGTTTCGTGCCCCCTCCAATATACTCTCCATTGAACATACTTTGACAGAAATCGCCACTGCCCACAAGACTGCTCAACTTTGTTTATCTGCCACCGAGGAAAGAAATAGAGTTCAAGCTAATCGACATTGTTTACCCTGTCCTCCGTGGAAGGAGGGAGACCAGGTTTGGCTATCCACCAAGTATTTGCCTCGCTGGCTCCACCCCACTAAATTGTCTCCTCGCTCATTGGGCCTTTCAGAATCTCACAAAGAATCAATCCTGTTGCTTTGCGCCTTAAGCTTCCCAAATCCTTAAGCAGGATACATCCTGTATTCCACTCTTCCTTCCTTCGTTCTGTCGATCCCAACATGCCTTCCAACAAAGGACATGGCCTACCCAACTGTCCCACTCCCACTTCAGAAGAATACGAAATATCCCGAATACTAGATTCTCGGGTTAGAAGAGGTTGCCTAGAATACTTAATAGCCTGGAAGGGCTATCCCCGGTCTGAGGACTCTTGGGAACCAAGATCACATGTGCACGCTCCTCTTTTGACCAGGAAGTTTCACAGGGCCCATCCTGATAGACCCGGGGGTGGTCAGAATGGGAGGGGGCATACTGTCACATGCCGTAGTCTTTGGCGTTTATGGAACAGGTGGCGCTTGAGCGGCCATTGATTGTTCCGTCACACCTTCTGCATTTCCCCCAGTGACGGTCTAGTCTCTGAGGACACTCTGCCGTAGCCAGCCTTTTCTGTGCTTCTCACCCGGAAGCCTGCGCTTTGCAACCCTATCGCGTCAGGCTTCGGGTGAGACGCTGCTCGAGTTTTCTCTCCGCTTCGCTGTGCCTTGGCTTCATTCTCTCTGCCCTCTCCTCTCTGGTTACCGGCCAGCGTCTTTGCCTGCTCTTCCTTCCCCCCTGCCAGGTGTTATCTTTTCTCCTCTTCTTCTATCTTAGTTGTTACCATTTTTTCCTCCCTTTTTTCCTCCGTACCGACTGGCTTCCTCTTTTTCTCTTTTCTCTGTTATTCTAGTGCTACCCACCTTCATCCAGTGCCTTCAGCCTGTGGTCCGTCATCTGGAACAGTTGTTTGCAACCCTCTGGACACCTCGACCTCGACCAGCATTGCCCAGAGCAGGTTTTTTTTATGCCGACTGGCTTTTTTCCCCTTTCCGTTTGCTTTCGGAAGAGGGCCCCCCCCTTAGACCTCCAAATCCTTGGTCAGGGTGGCTTCCTTCCGAGGTAGACCCTATCCACTCACAAAAAAAAGGCTCTGTGGCAGAAGAGACAGATCCAAACATCGGACACTGGGACATCAGGTGAGGAGGAGGGGGAGGGGAGAGTCTTCGAACCAGGAGGTTCGGTAGAGGATCCTGACAGCGAGGGAGATGGTGGCAGAGCAGCAGCTGCGGTCTGTTGGTATTGAAGGTTCAGAGATGCTGCTATTATGCCGACTGGGTGGGGAAAGCAGATTTCGGCGAGGCAGCAGAGGTGATATAGCCGTGAGCCAAGGCCAGACAGGGGGTATACGTGAGTCCAGAACAGCGCGGGTCTCGTGGGGAGCGCAGGCCTCGCTGATAGAAGGAACTGAGGGGCCCCAGCATATTCTGTGTGAGTATTGACTCTCTGGGGTAGGCTTAGGCCCAGGCACCGAGCCGACGGCCAGTCGACCCGTGGAACCACACAAAACCAAGGGAATGACACCGCAATCAATCGCACAATAGGGTGAGTGGGGCGCCTCCCCTTACAATGGCACCCCGAGGTATGTCAGTTCGCTGTAGGAGCCCCGGCACAATGATTTGTGGAGCAAGATGTGGTGGGGGCGAGGAGGTGGGCGCGCGATCACCACTGCCAGGTAGGCCGCAGCACCGGTGGCAAGGTAAGACGCAGGAGCCACGTTCCGCAGGCATAAAAGTCAGCCGGGAGCCGAGCTCCTGTGCAGGCAGCCCCACAGTGGGCAATGAGGGCACACAGCAGTGGTCGAAGTGAGCGGGAGCGATCGGGAGCGGTGCTCCTATACTTTTTTTAATGACCTTTTACAGCTCCTATACTTTTATTTTAAAAAGCAACCGTTCCTGAATGGTTTCGTTTTAAAATAAAAGTGTAGGAAGAAGTTGAAATTTGCACTTTCAGTGCACTGCACTGAACGTTCCCTTAAAAAGCAGGTGCAAGTGTTTGGGGGTGTGTATTGTGTGTGGGAGGGGACGTGGTGATGAGGTTAGTGGGGAGTGGGTCCAGGCCAGCAGGGAACATAGTTCCACTACTTCTTTTTGTACACTTCGTCCACTGGCACACAGGACGTGATACTAGCAGCTGGGGGAAGTGGGGGCCCTCACCAGGAGAGAACAGGGGGGATACAGCGCAGCCCCCAGCACTCACCTTGCAGCCTTAAGGGTGGCTAGACCCGCGTGTCATCTGGAGGCTAATGGGCACAGGTCCGCAGTCGGCAGCAGTTCAGCGGCGTGATCCTCGCGGACGAGGAAAGGTGGTAGGAGTCTCTGCACAGGTGCCTCTCGGATGGTGTCGCAGGCACCCCCCCGCCGCGGGGGAGCGACCGCCCGCCCGCCGGACGGTCCGGGTACCCGCCACCCAAGCAGCCGCAAGCACACCCAGCCGGCACGGCCCGCACAGCCCCAAAAGCCGGGCGGGAGGTGCGCGCCCGTATGCGGAGGCAGTGGGCTACAGCCCGGCCCGTGGCACGTGGGGCCGACCAGAGCGCCGCACCGCCACATCAGCCAGGAGCCAGCAGCGCCGGGGCGCCCGCTGCAAGTTAGTGATCAAGACGGCAAAAAGCCTCGGGGTCCAGTCCCCCCGGGCACCAAAGAGGAAGCCAGTCCTCGCAGCGAGGAAGCACCACAGGTGGCCGCAGACAGCGGCGTAGCAGGATCAGGTGCCACCGTACTTCCAGACGGCAGCGGAGCCGGCGGCCGCAAGCAGCTTCGAAAGGCCGCGACGAGGCCCCGCACGGAGGCCGCACGCAGATGTCAGATGTGCGGGCCCCGGGCACCAATTCAGCCCCAAATTACAGGTACGCGTAGAGGGCGATGCCAGCAACAAGAACGTGGTAGTGGCTGTAGCAAGCAGTCAGGATTAGCACCGATGTTGGAAGGATTCTGGTGGGCCACGACGGAGCTCACAGGCTAAGCGGCCATTTTCCTTGGCTGCTCAACAGCGCCCCCGGATCCAATCTTTCTTAAGTGAATGAACTATGAGAGTCTTCTCCACCTCAGAAGCAGCTGATCCCATCCCTATCTCATGTGGTGTTCCCCAGGGCTCCTGCGTCTCCCCTACTTTGTATAACATTTTTACCAAGACCCTCTTTGATGATCTAGATTGTCTTGGTGTCACCTACACTAACTATGCAGATCACACTCAGATTCTCTTCCCACTTACAGGGGATTACGACGAGGATTTGGCCTTGGTGAATAGGATATACCTCATCATCCAGGCATGGATGGCACTCCATGGTCTATGCCTGAATGATGATATAACGGAACTCATCATCCTGGGCACCACACTTAATATTAACAAAATTGGCCATAAATATACTTCCTTCGACATAGATGGCAACACAATTAAGGTAATGAAGGACGTAAAAACATTAGGTTTCTACCTTGATTCCGGTCTTACCTTGACAAAACAAGTGAATGCTATGGCATCCGCTATGGCTTCCCCCTGTAAACTGATTAGATCTGCTATACCTTTCCTCTCAACGAGCAGGTGTACCGCACTGGCAAGAGCACTTGTGCTATCTAAATTGGACTACTGTAATGCCCTCTACATTGGAGCTAACAAATACATCACTATGAAAATGCAAATACTCCAAAATAACGCCCTGAGAGCAGCGCTAGGAATGACCAAAAGAGATCATATCTCCACAGCTAGGAGAAATGCTAACTGGCTATCTTCTCTTGATAAAATCAGACTCAAAACCACCTCCCTACCATTCAAATCCCTCAACAATGCAGCACCTTTGTACCTAACTGAGAGGTTTAGCAAAAGATCGAGACTCCGACCTACTAGAATGACCTACACCAACTGTCTGACAGTCCCCCTATTGAAAAGAGCTACCATTGGCAGAAACAGCTTCCCTGTAAAAGCCTCCCAACTTTGGAACTCCCTCCCTCCTCACCTCAGGGAGAACCAATCGTACTCACATTTCAGACTTAACATTATCAACTGGCTTAAATCCAATGATCTCTAAAGCCATACCAGAGAGAGAAGGTTCTCCCAACCTCTCCCACCTCTTTCCCTGTCTCTCCACTTAGGACTTCCCTTTTTTGTAACTAATAGAACTCCACGATATGCCATCTGTATACATCATTGTATTTTATTTTGTAATTTGCCAACACTGCCATCCTTTGTATTGTAACTTGTATGATATAACGTCCCTATAAATCCCTATTTTGTAAATGTAATCTGCCAACTCTGCTATGCTCTGTATTATAACTTGTAATGCCACTCCGCTCTGTAATATGTAACTATGTAAATTCCATGTACTACATTATGCAACTATGTAAGCTTAAAATATACTTGTCCTTGCGCCCTGATACCTTCGGGTCTGGCGCGCGTTACAAATAAATAAACAAACAAACAAAAATACATAACACCTTTCATGTAAGTCTCATTAAACCAGTAGTGAAAGACACACACTTGACTGTGCATCCTGCTCCTGAGATAATTGATTCAGAAGGAGAGGAGTATGAAGTTCAAAACCTTCTAGATTCTCATCACAGTAGGAGGAAGTTGCAGTATTTGATTGACTGGAAGGGATTTGGTCCTGAAGAGAGATCATGGGAATCTGCAGAGGATGTCCACAACCCATTTTTAGTGACTAGATTTCATAAGAGGTTTCCTTTGAAGTCAGAGCAAAAAGAAAGAGGTGATGGCTGGAAGGTTTAGAATTAATCTTAACCACTGGCAATGCTCTGGGCAACCCTCCAGACCACCGTTCTTCGCCTGCCAAGCCATTACAGAAGGGAAAGACCATATGCAAATCAGGCTTGGCCCCACCCCAAAAGGGGCAGTCCAGCCCGAACTGCTAGGCCACATCCCTTCTGCACGAGACCACAAGCATCCCCAAACATGTTTCGCCCTTGTTGGGGCTCATCAGTGAGGAGTAGCTTGGGTCTCTAGGCCCAGCAGGCACGGGACCCACGTCTGGGCATACCCGTCCCACTCGGGGTGACATAGCAAAAAGAAAGAGGTGATGGCTGGAAGGTTTAGAATTAATCTTAACCACTGGCAATGCTCTGGGCAACCCTCCAGACCACCGTTCTTCGCCTGCCAAGCCATTACAGAAGGGAAAGACCATATGCAAATCAGGCTTGGCCCCACCCCAAAAGGGGCAGTCCAGCCCGAACTGCTAGGCCACATCCCTTCTGCACGAGACCACAAGCATCCCCAAACATGTTTCGCCCTTGTTGGGGCTCATCAGTGAGGAGTAGCTTGGGTCTCTAGGCCCAGCAGGCACGGGACCCACGTCTGGGCATACCCGTCCCACTCGGGGTGACATAGCAAAAAGAAAGAGGTGATGGCTGGAAGGTTTAGAATTAATCTTAACCACTGGCAATGCTCTGGGCAACCCTCCAGACCACCGTTCTTCGCCTGCCAAGCCATTACAGAAGGGAAAGACCATATGCAAATCAGGCTTGGCCCCACCCCAAAAGGGGCAGTCCAGCCCGAACTGCTAGGCCACATCCCTTCTGCACGAGACCACAAGCATCCCCAAACATGTTTCGCCCTTGTTGGGGCTCATCAGTGAGGAGTAGCTTGGGTCTCTAGGCCCAGCAGGCACGGGACCCACGTCTGGGCATACCCGTCCCACTCGGGGTGACATAGCAAAAAGAAAGAGGTGATGGCTGGAAGGTTTAGAATTAATCTTAACCACTGGCAATGCTCTGGGCAACCCTCCAGACCACCGTTCTTCGCCTGCCAAGCCATTACAGAAGGGAAAGACCATATGCAAATCAGGCTTGGCCCCACCCCAAAAGGGGCAGTCCAGCCCGAACTGCTAGGCCACATCCCTTCTGCACGAGACCACAAGCATCCCCAAACATGTTTCGCCCTTGTTGGGGCTCATCAGTGAGGAGTAGCTTGGGTCTCTAGGCCCAGCAGGCACGGGACCCACGTCTGGGCATACCCGTCCCACTCGGGGTGACATAGCAAAAAGAAAGAGGTGATGGCTGGAAGGTTTAGAATTAATCTTAACCACTGGCAATGCTCTGGGCAACCCTCCAGACCACCGTTCTTCGCCTGCCAAGCCATTACAGAAGGGAAAGACCATATGCAAATCAGGCTTGGCCCCACCCCAAAAGGGGCAGTCCAGCCCGAACTGCTAGGCCACATCCCTTCTGCACGAGACCACAAGCATCCCCAAACATGTTTCGCCCTTGTTGGGGCTCATCAGTGAGGAGTAGCTTGGGTCTCTAGGCCCAGCAGGCACGGGACCCACGTCTGGGCATACCCGTCCCACTCGGGGTGACATAGCAAAAAGAAAGAGGTGATGGCTGGAAGGTTTAGAATTAATCTTAACCACTGGCAATGCTCTGGGCAACCCTCCAGACCACCGTTCTTCGCCTGCCAAGCCATTACAGAAGGGAAAGACCATATGCAAATCAGGCTTGGCCCCACCCCAAAAGGGGCAGTCCAGCCCGAACTGCTAGGCCACATCCCTTCTGCACGAGACCACAAGCATCCCCAAACATGTTTCGCCCTTGTTGGGGCTCATCAGTGAGGAGTAGCTTGGGTCTCTAGGCCCAGCAGGCACGGGACCCACGTCTGGGCATGCCCGTCCCACTCGGGGTGACATAGCAAAAAGAAAGAGGTGATGGCTGGAAGGTTTAGAATTAATCTTAACCACTGGCAATGCTCTGGGCAACCCTCCAGACCACCGTTCTTCGCCTGCCAAGCCATTACAGAAGGGAAAGACCATATGCAAATCAGGCTTGGCCCCACCCCAAAAGGGGCAGTCCAGCCCGAACTGCTAGGCCACATCCCTTCTGCACGAGACCACAAGCATCCCCAAACATGTTTCGCCCTTGTTGGGGCTCATCAGTGAGGAGTAGCTTGGGTCTCTAGGCCCAGCAGGCACGGGACCCACGTCTGGGCATGCCCGTCCCACTCGGGGTGACATAGCAAAAAGAAAGAGGTGATGGCTGGAAGGTTTAGAATTAATCTTAACCACTGGCAATGCTCTGGGCAACCCTCCAGACCACCGTTCTTCGCCTGCCAAGCCATTACAGAAGGGAAAGACCATATGCAAATCAGGCTTGGCCCCACCCCAAAAGGGGCAGTCCAGCCCGAACTGCTAGGCCACATCCCTTCTGCACGAGACCACAAGCATCCCCAAACATGTTTCGCCCTTGTTGGGGCTCATCAGTGAGGAGTAGCTTGGGTCTCTAGGCCCAGCAGGCACGGGACCCACGTCTGGGCATACCCGTCCCACTCGGGGTGACATAGCAAAAAGAAAGAGGTGATGGCTGGAAGGTTTAGAATTAATCTTAACCACTGGCAATGCTCTGGGCAACCCTCCAGACCACCGTTCTTCGCCTGCCAAGCCATTACAGAAGGGAAAGACCATATGCAAATCAGGCTTGGCCCCACCCCAAAAGGGGCAGTCCAGCCCGAACTGCTAGGCCACATCCCTTCTGCACGAGACCACAAGCATCCCCAAACATGTTTCGCCCTTGTTGGGGCTCATCAGTGAGGAGTAGCTTGGGTCTCTAGGCCCAGCAGGCACGGGACCCACGTCTGGGCATACCCGTCCCACTCGGGGTGACATAGCAAAAAGAAAGAGGTGATGGCTGGAAGGTTTAGAATTAATCTTAACCACTGGCAATGCTCTGGGCAACCCTCCAGACCACCGTTCTTCGCCTGCCAAGCCATTACAGAAGGGAAAGACCATATGCAAATCAGGCTTGGCCCCACCCCAAAAGGGGCAGTCCAGCCCGAACTGCTAGGCCACATCCCTTCTGCACGAGACCACAAGCATCCCCAAACATGTTTCGCCCTTGTTGGGGCTCATCAGTGAGGAGTAGCTTGGGTCTCTAGGCCCAGCAGGCACGGGAAGTCAGGCCCTGGGACAGGTCCTTGCGGTGGGGGTACTGTCAGGGTTCTAGGTTGGTTTGGTACAAGATTTAGGTTGGGAGTGAGGACACGCAGGGTTAATTGTGCACAGACAGTTTCAGGGGTGTTTGGGAGCAAAAGAAACTGCATACCAAGTTCCTTAACCTTTTAATCCAGAGATCTGCAGCAGTCTGTTCTCAAGATGGAGGATTGAGCATTAACCCAGGGCAAGATGGAGTTTCCCCTCAGTAACATTCCATAATGGAATGTTAAGGACAGGCTGGAGGTGAACTCTTTTTTCCAACTGCCTTTCATCAAAATGACCACAAGAAGCAGTCCTGTGGTAAGTTTGTTCCTATGACTCCTACCTTGGAAAAGAGATCAGGACAGAAGTTGAAGAAAATAGAAGAACAGGCGGGAGCGCTGCAATTAGAGCGATTGCTAAATGTTTATTATTTTGTATTTCTAATTTGCTTCTGTGACCGCACTACTGGCAAGAGATTACTGTTCTGATATTCCTTTACCTTTGAACATTTTATTGAACAGTATAAAGTAAGCAAAGTCTGTGAGAGAGAGAGAAGAGTCCAGTATGAAAGGAGCAAGACAGTTTTTATGATTCGGAAAGCTAAATAATTTAAATCTGCACTTGCTCTTGCTTTGAAAGGAAAAGACACTTTCAGAAATGCACAGGGAAATCCTAGACAGCTTGCCAGTGAAATACTTGTATTTCTAAATGAAATTAAAGTGAACTGCAACTAGGCACGTTCGCCACTAGATGACGTAGGAAGTCACGGTTCACACGAACAAGGCCTAAATTTAGAATAGTTTGTAAATACTGTTACAGAGTCACGTGCATGTAGACGCATGCATGACGGCCGGGGAGCCATCGCACATGCGCAGTTGAATAAAGGGGAACGCCTGTGTTGCAGGGGCCGCCGGGAACCTGTAGTAAGCAGACCTGTGTCCGAGTGCCTCTTGAGGTACGGGGTGCTGGGCCTTATTACAGAGGGGACCCGGGGCAAATACTACCGTGTAACATTTGCGACGAGAACGCCGCTGAAGGGGGAGAGACACTCAAATGACTCGTTTTGGAGCATTTTCTTGACGCCCACTAGATGTATCACTTGCGCGGTGCATGTGTGCCCGCCATCTTGTGTGTCTGACGGTTGCAGCCCCTCACGGGTTGCTTGTGCGCCGTCCATGGCAATTTTTGGAGCCTTTTCTGCAATTTCAGTGACATTTTGTGAACTTTATTTGACAACAGAAAAAAACACATTTTTTTTCTCTTCACTGTTATCCTTGTCTGATGTCCTTTCATCGTCTTACTTTACAAGTTGGGCCATCTGCTGGACAGGCAGGTGGGAAGGCCTTTGTGTGAACTCTTGTATATGAAGGAGGCATCTTCCTTTCCCTAGTACAGGGATATTGTTCTGCGCCTTCATCCTCGCACATCATGCCAAGGGTGGGGCACACCTTGCAGTGCCTAGTGGGACACAGCGAGGCCAGGACTTGCTGCTGCTTCTGGACACCTTCACCGCTGTGGACTTGCGGCCTCCAGTGGTGTGAGAGGTGCCTGTGCGGTCCGCAGCCATGGTTGACAATGCTGGTGGCACCCAAGGGGCAGAGGCCCCACCTACAGTTGGTGCCCAGCCTCCTGTCAGGCTGATACCCAGACAACAGGGCACACTGGCTCCCATGCCAGAATTTGATATGTCGGGCCTTCCATCGAAACTGGGCCCAAATTGGCTCTTATGGGTCAAGAAGCTGGACATGTACTTCAGGGCCACTGGGGAGACGGAAGATGACGCAAAGGTGGCAACGCTTCTGTATGCTGCTGGTTCTGAAGTCCCATCGGGTCTTCGAGTCGCTGAACTCTCCTGCTGTCACCTATCAGGTGGTGAAGGACGCCCTCAAGGAACATATCCTACCCCTGGCCAACCAAGACTTCGATCGCTTTGTGATGTGCAGTGAGAGGCAACACGAGGACGAGTCACTTGATCATTTCTGCGGGAGACTGTGACACCTGGCTAGCACATGCCAGTGGGAGAATGAAGAGGGGATGGTCCGGAACCAGCTCATCTAAGGCTGTAGCTCGGGGAAGCTACGGCGACAGGTGCTTCGACAACCTGGGCTCACGTCGATGCAGATGCTCGACATGGGCAGGTCCTATGAACTGGCAGATAGTCGCGCCACAAGGTTGAACGGTGCAGTCAAATCAGGGAAGGGGGAAGAGGCCTATCCTGTGGGTCAGACTGTGAACATTGGCCTGCCTCGCCCAAGGTGGTCCCAGAAGAAGACAGACGTGCCACAAAAATGCCCAAAGTGTGGGTACGACCTTCAACAATCCAATTATTTCCCTGCTAAAGGGAGGGTGTGTGGGCGGTGTGGGACCACAAGACATTTTGCTAGTATGTGCCGGGCGCCGAATCCAGTGGCCATCCCGAGAGGTCAGAGCAGGTCGAGCAATATTAGCCAATGCAAACAGGTAAATGTGGTTGCAGTGGGCCAGGAGCTTCAGGAGCTAGAGATTGCGGAAGAAGAAGATGAAGAAGTGTTGTTTATATCGAACATTGATTCCAAGTCCAAGAGTCCAAGAAATGAAGGCAGCCCACGTGTGTGGTGCACATCTGCGAGACTCCTACCCCGGTGTTAATCAACACGGGCGTGTCAGTCTGTGTGATGGTGACACAGCATTATGAGGCACTACCGGGACCACCAGCGCTGGCTGGAACCAAAGCAAAAATGTATTCCTTCGGTGGAGATCAGCCTCTCCCACTCCAGGGGGTGTTTACAGTGGCTGTCACTCACGTCAACCGTTCTATGAAGGCGAAATTCTTTGTGACAGACATCAGCCCGCATTCGCTCCTGAGTTGTGCCGCGTCAGACGCGCTTGACATAATGCAATTTGCACTCTCTGTGTTCACAGCGGATATCCAAGACATTACCACCAGGTTTGCAGTCCTCTTTCAAGGAGTTGGGAAGCTAAAAGGGGAACTGGTCAAACTCCATATAGACAAGTCAGTGTGCCCTACGGCGTTGAAGCACAGACACATACCATTCCACCTCCGATCGCAGGTGGAGCACGAGCTGCAAAATCTTGTGGACCTAGATATCATAGAGAAGGTTGAGGGCCCAACACCCTGGGTGTCCCCCATTGTCATGGTGGCCAAGCCAAAGCAGCTGGGGGCTGTACGCATTTGTGTGGACATGATGCTGTCCAACCTGGCCATCAAGAGGGAACGCCACCTGACTCTAACGCTCGATGTGGTAGGCGAGCTGCAGGGGGCCAAAGTGTTCTTGGAGCTGGATTTGCGCTTGGGCTATCACCAACTTGAGTTGCACCCAGACTCCCAATATATTACCACGGTCCCCACCCACAACGCCCTGTATCGGTATAAACAATTGAGTTTTGGGATCTCCTCAGCCGCCAAGGTCTTCCAGAACGTCATCAGGGGTGCCCTTGCGGCATTGGAGGGTGTAATTAACCTGAGTGATGATATCCTGGCATACGTAACGTCCGAGCACATGGTGAGGCTGGAGAAGGCGCTGGAAAGAATCCAGGATCTGGGTCTGACATTGCACCGTGAAAAATGTGAGTTCCTGAAGGGGAGCATTGAGTTCTTCAGGTTCATCTTCCACGTCGGAGGGATCTCACCTGACCCACAGAAGTTGAAGGGCATACGGGATGCGAGACCACTGGACAATCCCTCTGTGGTGCAGACCTTCCTAGGGATGGTGAATTATTGCGGGAGGTTCATCAAGAAGCTAGCATCTCTTTCGGAACCCCTCAGGGCCCTCACTAAGAAGGATACCACCTGGATATGGTCGGCTGTGATGTAAGGAGCCTTTGACACCATCAAAGCTGCACTTATGGGTGACGAGACCATGGCCTTTTTCGACCCGAAGAAGGAGTCCGAGCTGGTTGTGGATGCCAGCCGGTGGGGTTTGGGGCTGTGCTGCTTCAACCCGATCTGCAAGGACAAATGAGCCCATTGCATATGTCAGCAAGGCATTAACGGACACGGAGCAAAGATATTGCCAAATTGAAATCGAAGCCCTCGCCATTCTGTGGGGCTGCAGACACTTTCTGATCTATATCTTGGGCAAGCCTGTATCTGTCATTACGGACCACAAACCTCTGATCCCCATCATGACGGGGTCGTCATCTAAGCTGCCACCGAGGATTGATAGGTGGATGCTCGCCCTCATGGTGTATGGTGTCAAGCTGCAGTACAGGCTCGGCACACACAACCCGGAGGACTCCCTATCTCGCCATCCCAGTGTTGGGTGCAGGCAGATATGGCAGTCAGTGGGGGACTGCAAAGAGTTTGTCAGGCAGGTGGTTGAGGTGGCCATGCCGATAGCTTTGACACTGATGGAACTGGCCGAGGCTTCGCAGGCGAATGGATGTTTTCAACTGGTCCGAAACACCATTGACAGTGGGGACTGGAAGTCGGCGATGGCGGACACGTCCCGGAAGGAAAAAGACATCCAGCATGATGTACAGTCACTGTGGTGAGCACGACACGAGTTGTCCAAGTCAGAGGACGGCCTGCTGCTGCAAAGGAGACAGATTGTGGTCCCAAGAAGGTTGATGGAAAGGGTACTGGAGCTGGCACACAGTGGCCATCAGGGCACTGCCAAGACTAAAGCAAGGCTGAGAGCCAAGATATGGTTTCCTGACCTCGAGAGAAGGGTTGATGAACATGTTCACCTATGTCTCTGGTGTCAAGCTTCTGCGCCCGTGACCAAAGAACCATGTATTAAATCAATGGAAAGGAGTGGGACCCCATGGAGCACAGTACATGCTGAATTTGGGTCCACGGGGAGGGGCATGTATTTCTTAGTGCTCATCGGCCAGTGGTCCCGATACCCAGAGGTGGAGCTGGTGGAATCCACGTCCAATGATTAGACCATACAAGCACTGGAAAAGATCTTCACGACTCATGGTTTTCCCCAGGTTTGTGTTCAGACAACGGACCCCCATTTCATGGCCGCCAGTTTGCGACCTTCATGGACAACTGTGGGGTCACACACTGGAAAGTGACTCCCGGCTGGCCACAAGTAAATGGGGAGGTGGAGCGGTTCATGCGGACCCTCAACAAGATATTTTGGATCACTCAGGGCCAGGGAGGGGAACTGCGAAGGAATCTATACTAGTTCCTGCATGAGTATAGGTCTACACACCATCAGTCCACCGGGGTGGCCCCCGTAGAGGCCCTTTTCAACCAATGCCCAAGGGGGTTGCTACCCGAGACTAAGGGCCGGCCTCTCAGGGTTATTGATGCCACGTGCAACTGACCCATAACCACAGTCCCCTTCCTCCTGAAACTACTTGACAAGGCCGCCCACAAACAGATTCAACTATACCTTGAACTGAACGCAATCCTAGGTAAAAGACAATCCGGGTTCCGCAAGGGACACGGTACTGAAACCGCCCTTCTAGACTTAAAAAATGAAATTACCAACATCCTAGACAAAGGCAAGCCCGCCCTCCTCCTCCTCCTTGATCTAGCAGCGGCGTTTGATCTGGTAGACCACACTACGCTTACCAGCCACCTGACACATGCAGCACACTTCTCAAAGGACGCTGCAACCTGGGTAACATCATTCTTAGAGGGAAGAGCGGTGAAAGTGTTCTCCAACATAGCACATGCTGCACCCTCCATCATCCACTGTGGGGTACCACAAGGTTCCTGTACTGCCCCCACGCTATATAACCTCTTTACCAAACCATTATTTGATAAACTAGATGAGCTAGGGATCACGTACACAAACTACGCCGACGACACGCAGGTTCTCCTCCCCCTGACAGGGAACTATCACCAAGACACCTCTACACTACAGCAAATCTACTCTACCATACAAGCATGGATGGCTACTAACGGCCTCTGCTTGAACGGGGACAAGACCGAAATACTCATTCTAGGACAGAAATCCACCCTCACCAACCTCAACCCACTATACATCAATTTCAACATAGACAATTGTATCATCCCTGTCCTTTCCTCAGTCAAAACACTGGGGGTTCACATAGACGCAACACTTTCCATGGACAAACAAGTCAGCGCCATAGTCTCGGCCTCAGCACTTACTACTAAACTCATTAACGCAATAAAACCATTCCTAACCAAGGATAGCTGCCTCTCCATTACCCGAGCAACTATAGGAGCTAAGCTAGACTATTGTAATGCGCTCCTAGCCGGAACCTCCCAAAAAAACGTATCTAGGCTCCAAACTACTCAAAACAACGCTCTCAGAGCAGCCCTCAGCATACCAAAAAGAGAACACATCACACAAGCCAGAATAGCAGCTCATTGGCTCCCAGTCAAAGACCGTATCTCCTTCAAAATTCTCACAACCACCCACAAATGTATCAACCTCACAGCTCCCTCTTATTTATCTGACACGATATGTAGATATCAATCCACAAGACCTAGAAGAGCACAATACACGAACCAACTAGCAATACCTCGCATCAACAGAACTAAAGCAGGAGGTATAGGCTTCCCCTTCCTCGCACCTAAACTCTGGAATTCCCTTCCTACTGACCTCAGAGCTGACACATCTCTTCTCTCCTTCCGAAAAAAGCTCAAAACTGCACTGTTCAACTAAACCCGTTTTCATGTACTCCTGCTGCACTTGCATATCTGTAAAAAAGTATATCTACATGAACTGAATGTAACTAAGTAAGCAACACTGTAACTAGCGTCACAATGCCTCCGGTCTGATGTGCGCTCAACAAATGTGAATAAATAAATAAAAATAAATAAAATAAAGATGAACGAAAGACACTGGAGGACCGGCGGGTTAGAAATGAGCGTAAGAATGCAAGGGTACGGTTGGAGCTGGCGTATATTGAAGTAGGGGATACAGTCCTGGTGAGGAACCGGCACCCAGAGGGTAAACTGTCCCTAAACTACAAGCCGACCCCCATTGGGGTAACTCATGTCAACGGATCCAGGGTGACGGCGCCTGACCATCGGGGAATGGTTACGAGAAACTCCTCCTTCTTCAAGAAGGTTGGCGCCTGTGGTCCACGGGAGGAACATGCTGGAGGCGGGTCCCCAGCCAGAGCATCGATGAGTGGGCCGGGGCCTGAAGAGGATCCCGGAGACCTCGAACCCAGAGTGCCCAGCCAGGATGCCAGCCGGGATGAAGGACGCTACCCCCGTCGAGAAGGCCGGAGGTGTCCGACCCGGTTCAAGGACTACATTCTGGACCCAAGTTAAGGTGGGCCCGAATGGGACAGACGTTGCCCACGTTGGGATTGGAGTGAGTTTAGTGTGTTCTGTTCCGTTGCAAGTGTGATGTTGACAACAATTTGATGTAAGTAATGCCCTTATTTTTTGTTATGAAAAAGGAGGGATGTTACAGAGTCACGTGCATGTAGACGCACGCGTGATGGCCGGGAAGCCGTCGCACATGCGTAGTTGAATAAAAGGGAACGCCCGTGTTCGGCAGTAGCCTCCGGGAACCCGTAGTAAGCAGACCTGTGTCCGAGTGCCTCTTGAGGTACGGGGGGGCTGGGCCTTATTACGTAGGGGACCCAGGGCAAATACTACCCTGTAACAAATAATAAAGTTATACACTTACCTTAGATAGAAAATAATGTGGGATCCCGCAAAGTGGATAACTCCATGAAATTGAAGCGTTGTAGTCACTTTGGAGCTTGTTGCTCTTTTGAAGACTCCAGCATGCCTTTTCTTTGCCATTAGGGAGTTGTAGTTTTTTGCTTAGATATTTTTTTCTGTAGTTCAAGAAATGAAAAGAAAAGTTTAGCATTGCTAGTTTCAAACATTTAAAGCCACTATAAAAAGGCAGCACAATTAATGAAAGTGGAGGTTAAAGGAGTGAGTAAGAAAACAAGGTTGCACAAAAGGTTTGAAGGAATAAGAAAACAGTTTTTCATGAAGAAAAGCAAGGTTATGATGGTCGCAAATGCAAGATTAAGATAAATAACACTTTCCATTTAAAAAATTGGGCAGAAGTATGCAAGAAGGTTTTCAGTAACAGGAATAACAGGCGTACAGTGTTCATCCAGTGCAACCACAGCAGAGGATACACAGGTAATTCAGAACGGGATGAGAGAAAGGTTGGGAGTTAAACGTGCCTTGTAATAACTTTGCCTAATTCTTGTACAGGGAGCCCAGCAGTGAACCAGGAAGAGCTCCAGTGACTTTTGCTATTTTATCCAATTCCTCTTTGCCCCCAGGCTGACCTGGGTCTTGCTGGAATTATAGAATCAGTAGGACACAGAGCAGTCAGTGAGGAACTGTGGGGTTCAGCAGCTTCCACGGAGGAATAATGAAGAAGCACCAGGCGGGCTGTGGCAGGGATCACCGGGTGACTGGGCACATGAAGGCCTGTGAGCAGGCTGTTAGCCAGAATGACAGCTCTACAGTTCTACAGTTCTGGTGAGGGAGAGTGGAGTGCTGTTAATAGATGTATGTGGAAGCAGCCAAAGATACACTGCTTTCCTGTTATTGTTGGTAAGAAACATACAAATAAAAGTATAAAGACTGTATGTGCAGTGTTACAGCTAAGCAGTGACAACATAAGGGTTAGAAATGTCACCTACAAGTGTTCCCACGGCTGCATTAAGGCATGTGAGGCTTGTTGAACATGGCGATAGGTCGTATATTCCCTCATTTGGTCACTCCATACTAAAGGTTTAGGATTCAAAACTCCCCCTCTCTCTCTGAAGTGCACGAAGAGCCGGATCACAAGCTACAAGGGATGCTGCCCCTCCCTCTTGAGCCTTTTCTGTCCAGTAAATCAGGGCCTGCAACAGGTTTGGTGGAAGCTCAAGAGTGGAGATATGGGAAGGACACGACTGTAAAACCACAGAAGGACGCAGGCTATTTAAGGGATCCAGCAAAAGAGTCAGGTCTAAAATGAAGGACTACAAAATGTGACATTACCTGGTAGCAGCACTCCCTCCACCTGCCTTATCTAATGGCCTCTCCATCAGAGGATTAATCATGTGACCCATTGCAACAACAGTTGAAAGAAGAGAGGTTACATTCCTACAAAGATTACTGTGAGATGATCACAGCGGGGCCTTCTCATGAAGGCGAGTAATGCACAAAGAAGGCAATGGTATAGAGTCTCTGACACTCACTGGTTTGATACCACACACTAAAATCACAATGAGAACATGAACAGAATACAGATGTGTGTCCAAAGAGCTCTGATTGTCCAACAACGCTACCCAGACATATTTTACATCAATGGTCAAGTTAAATGTTTCCATTTGATGTTATAACTAGTCAACTATTAGAACATAATGTAAGTAAATTGAAAAGATGTGGATTAATTGAACACGTGTCAACTAGTTTGAATACAAAGACCATTAATTATTTGATGTAACAGGTTTATGTAACAGCATCACTGTAAATCGAAAACAGTGGCCACTGGAGACCACAGGGTGACAGCATCTGGGGTCACTAATCTTTGTAGTCTCATCCAAACAGACAGCCTCATTCTGAGTTTCCCGGTACACAGTACAAGTGCCAGTAATAACGTTTACCAGCACTTTTACCGGATCGGCCAACTACAATTTAGCCGGTAGGGGTTAAGGATTTACCTCCAGCTAACAGCTGGAGGTAAATCTGCTCCCTACCGGCAAGAAACTGCCTTTATTACCGGCCCAGTCAGTAATTGTGGCAGACTCCCACCATGGAGTCCTTTGGAACTCCATGGAATGTGGATTTACTGCCCTTACCAGCACTTGTAATCTGCTGGTAATTCCAGTGCCAGTAATGGCAATTCCATTTTCTGGTATTGCAGCGGATTTACTGCTGGAATAACACCAGACATGTAATGGGACCCATTGTACTAACTGTAACACAGAGACTGGGGGTCAGAGGTGCCTTTGAAATGTTTTGGTTTTGCTGAGTCACAGTGAGTCATTGTGACAGATAATATGCTCCAATAGGCCTTTGTGTGGTGAAGATTCTGCTGAAATAGGGAGCAGGCCAAGTTTAAGACATACATGTTGGGAGACATATTACAATGGCATGGTAAATACAAATGAGACAGTAAATGTGAGTAATCAGAAGCACCCAGAAGAGAGAAAAGGTTGTGTGCTGCCAATGAAGAAATTGCTGATGAATCTCAGATTCTGATTAAAGTGTGACAGACTTGTGTCCTCTTTTGTGGGTCCTCCCTGAGGCCCCTCCTGTGCAGTCATGGTGAAGGCCCCTAAATCCTACATTTGCCATGCAACTGAATGCATTTCTTTGCCGAGCCGAGAGAGCTCATTCCTAGCTTGAGCTTAGAGCCTCTGACGGGATTCAGGCTCCTTGCATTCACAGAGGACTAATGATGGATGCTACCAGAGCCTAGTGAGTCACTAGTATATGGATCATAGATCCCAAGAGAGGGAAAGACGCAATACTGTCTTAAAGCTATAATACCATAAACCCTTGACTCAGAATTGTTCTCCAGTAAATGACAGAAACATAATCCAAAGGGTGCTCTGTCTCTCATGTGTGTGCTAACTACAATCTCCCAAAGTAGGCCTAGTTACTGAACATTCAAGTGTTCACTCAGAGATTTGAACGTGTTACCTCCGATTCCCTAAAAGAGATCTAGTTACATGTTGCTCAAATGTGCTACTGAAAGTTACATGCAAGGCTGCAGGTGATAGGTTATTTATAACGCACTTAATACTCAGAGGTGTCTAAGTGGGGAATCGGGGATCGAACCCATGTTGCTCCATGTCGTCTTGCTTCCAAGGCAAGCACGTTGCCCCTGAGCTATCCTCCACTTGAAAGTGCACATGTTCACATGCTGTGAAATCCCATTTCTTCAAGCAGGCAGAATACATCACTCTGTACCAGACCCAGACACAGGGACATAGCTGAAAAGACAATGCCCAAACTATAAAAGTGGACACATTCCTTTTTGCTGCCTGAATGTGATAATAGAGACACACCTAAATGAATCAATAGTTCCATCTACAAGGTTCCAATAAATGAGAGGCAGCAACACTTACATTCAGAAGCTGCGTCATGTTTGGTATGCACATACATGACCTGTCCTCGACTGTTGTAATATCGGCTAACACGTGATGCTTTCTTTGTCCCAATGCAAGACTTGTTGTCTCATCGAGTGACCTTGGCTTGACTTATTCCTTTTATTCCCATTGCCGATATGCCGAACGGGAAAGTAACACCTCTCTACTCTCTCCACTGTGTTGCGCTCGACTGAGAACCTGCTGCCCATGTGCAAGGTTTTGCCGGAGCTGTGTTCATTGTGGGGATATGTTAAGGCACATCCCTGCCTTTTAGGCTTTACTCACACGAAGTCTGATTGGCTATTGGCTTTGAGATTGTCTTCCGAATGAGGAACAGTCATGAGAGCTGGGTTACAATGCCACCTCCATCAATGCTTTTTGGAATTCCCCTTTATTATTTATTACAGAACTACAGAATTAAAATGAGCAGATGGGTGTGCTAGGCAATGCAGTGGGCAACTCATCTTTTGACTTGGATGGCCAAGGAGAAAGGTCAACTAGCAATTCCTGCTCCACAATAATTGCCACATTTTGAACCCCACTTGTCATCCAACACTCATCTTAATATAGTTTATTTTTTTACGGTACCAAATTCAGGCCACTATGTTCTACTCCGATGGCTTAGCTAATTGACGTTTTTATTTTAGTTAGGTGCTTTATTTTGTTGCTTTTGTAAAGTGAAACCTTAATCCACTGCACTGCCCTACCGTCGCTCACCACATGTCCCTCAGCTAGTCACACATATGATATGATATGATAGGTTATTTATAACATGCTTAATACCCAGAGGTTTCTAAGCACAGATGCGGGGATCGAACCTGTGGTGCTCAGTGTCGTCTTGCTTCCAAGGTGAGCACATTGCCCATGAGCTATCCTCCCGTAACATAACATAACCGCAACTAGGTCCCATGTGAAAAGGTGCAAGGTGCGAACAGAGGTGGTATTAACCACTCTGCAGCATTTCAACATCTACACCAAAGCAGCCACCAAAACCCTAAGTTTAAAAATATAAAAATAATATAGCAAACTAAGAAATTAAGAAAAGCAAGCCAGACCACACTGCAATTATCAATAAAGATTTCACAATCAAAAGACACCATTGTAATTATTTTTAGTTTTCCCAATGAGGTTGGGATTATTTCAAACCATTACTGGGAGCCTCAATACAGGAGGAGACTACCTCCTGCTAGCAAGCAATGACCAGAACCGTCCCACCTGCCGAGCCCCAATGGTTAATTCTGCTCTAAGTGCATCTAAATGTAAATACAGTATTGCAAGTTGGGACTAATAGTTATATTCTGTTTTGGTTGTATTGTTTTTTGTTGTAATTGTTTGGGAACCTCAAAACAAAATATACTTTAAAAAAGTTAATTCAAAAAGGAGCTGGCAGGGTGGGAGTCAAATTTTCTTCACTGCCTTCCTGCCTCGGGAACGTACTCACAACCTCACAACTAATGTCGTAGTGATGAAGCATCACCCCATTGCATTTGTCACAATGCACTGTACCTCAGTTTGCCGGGATCTATGCCTCTCCAAGCGTGTCAGTTTCTGTTTCCATTTACACTGTTACAAAACGAAAAGAAGCAAGCATTGGCAAATCGCATGTTGACATTTGTATGTGGGTCTGCAACCTAAAGTTCTCCAGATGTTTTGGACAACTCCACCTATTTTGCCTTGCCATTAACAATGCTGGCTAGGGCTGGTGTGAGTAGAGATGCAATAAATGTTGTCAGGTCTGTGTTCTCACCCAATGTCCTCAGGAGCTGCTGAACCCCACGGTGCCTCAAAGGTGTTGCACCCTCAACCGCACCATCAATCAGATTCTAATATGGTTGAGTCTGAAAACACCCCCCAAGGGAACATTGCAGTGGATAAAATAACAAACGGATCAGAATCCCGGCTTTGACTCTGGTGCATATCTGTATTGGGATGAGAAAGGTTACATGTTAGTTTAACATTCTTATTTCATCTACTACCTCTTTCCTATTCCTTCCCCTGGAATGTGCTCACTGTACCTACATTTCCCCCTCTAACTGCTTGAGGGATAGTTTCTTGCAAGATCACTTGGTTGTTTGTCTTCTTGAAAAAGTATTTGACAGTTGCCAGATTTCAACATAGAGAAGTCTTCACCTAATTGCCTTAGTACTGGGGAACAGCTTAACAACTGAAATGACTAATTTACAAAGTGTCTGTAAGATGGACTTTTTTTTTACAGAAATTCACTCCATCTGTTCAACAAATGCAGTTCATCAGGTTCTATGTTCTTTCATCAGCAGGCATTTTTACAACTGCCTTTCTAACGAGTACATAATTACGAAAAGGGACATTGAAATTATTTGGGGGGGGTTCCTCCCCAAACCCCCCCCCCCACCTAATTTTAACTATTCCCTCATCTGCCCTTTCCCACCACCACCTGCCCCCAAATTTTCGATGAGCTTTTTCGTAATTCTATACTCAAAAAAATGCAGTCGTTAAAATGACTGGCGATGAAAGGACGGTACACATTTTATCAAACGTTCTGCGCCTAGCGCGATCCAAAGAAAAAGAAAAGTGCTCAGAATTATAGGTTACTGCTCATGAATGCAATATCACGGATGCCCACCAGAGGTCCTCCAAACCCAAAAGCTTCCATGGAATCTCCGTCGCCGCGCTCGCCTCGCTACGGGTTCCTGCTACGTTAAGAAAACCAAGCAGCCTTCAGCTTCCAAAGATGTCTCTGTGCAAGCCGCGCTCTGTCATTCTTTCTTTCCTGTTATTATTCGCTCCTACAAGTGCATTACTAACTCACAGCCGTAGCTTATTATGCCTGCAGACCTTCAAGCTTTCTCTCACAGATGGTCTCACAATAACATAACACGCTGCTTCCAAATACACGTGTGCCGCAAAGTCTTGAAGTAATTTGATTACTTTCAACTGGTGCTCGCCACAACCTTTGTTTTACTGACTTTAGCTGATACACACATATAACTTTAAAATGAAACGTTGGTTTCGCCGAAAATACAGTTCTTGAACTTAGCTGCCAAAGGTTGCTGTTGCTGCAGTCTTTCCCCCTCCCTGTGACGGCTCCTCCACCAGATTTCTCCTGTTCTTACTCACTGAAATAACCTTGTTGAAGGAATTCATGGGCCTAACTTGGGAGAAAAAATATGAACATGACGTGCATCTAGAGAATGACTAATGAAAGGCAGTATCTAGACAGAAGCCAATCAGGATGCAATGTCACTTCCTCCTTTTTGAATCCCTCTAAACCCACAGCAGTGCCTCAAGCCATTCTACCCATGGAACTGACACATCTGGAGAGACAAAGGATGCAGATCTCCGAGTATAAATTGTGTGTTATGCTGGATCACTGTAAAAAGGGCCAGAAAGTCCTCCAAAACTGTTAAGAATGTTGCAGGTAGGAGGCATGCCTCTGCATCAACACACACTCCCTCTCTATGTAGTGGTATTGTTTCTAGCTGTACTAATTAATGGTTTATAGTCATAATGTCGAAAAAAAAATGTCGACAAACAAAAATGTCGAAATTTTTTTCGAAAACAATAATGTCGACATCCTATACTTATAATGTAAAAAGTCATTTTTTAGAAAAAAAAATGTCGACAAAAAAATGTCACTTAGAACTATCAACACCTCACCCAACACCCCCCTGCCACCCCCCCACACCCCCCACCACCACCCTCCCACCTCTCATACTCAACACATTCCAATTATATATTTATTTATTTATTTATTCAATAACTAAATAACCAAAAAGAGTATCATTTACTATTGGGGGGGGTCCCCCCAACCCCCCCTCACCCAACACCCCCCTGCCACCCCCCAACCACCCTCTCACCCCTCATACTCAACACATTCTAATTATATATTTATTTATTTATTTTTTCAATAAATAAATAATCAAAAAGAGTTTAATTTACTATGGGGGGGTCCCCCCAACCCCCCCTCACCCAACCCCCCCTGCCACCCTCCCACACCCCTCCCAACCACCGTCTCACTCTCATTCTCAACACATAGTAATTATTTATTTATTTATTTATTCGAGAAATAAAAAGGGTATCATTTACTATGGGGATGTCCCCCCCAACCCCTCTCACCCAAGACCCCCTGCCACCCCCCCACACCCCCACCCCTCATACTCAACACATCTTAGTTATATATATTTATTTATTTATTCATACAATAAATACAAAATTTCGAAAAAATATCGAAAAAATGTCGACATTATTGTTTGTCGACATTATTTTTTTCGACATTTATTTTTCGACATTTTGACTGTCGACATTTTGACTGTCGACATTATGACTGCCCACCCAAATTAACATATGTTCTTAAACTTGAAATCACCAGTTCATGTCAATGTTTTATTTTTAGGGGGTATCCAGCCTGTATTTGCATCATGCATAACAAGAAGATGCAGCACTGGCTGTTCTCAACAATCTAAATATTTGCAGCACCAAGGATGGGGCCACAGAATGAGCTCTGTGACTCGCAGTGTCATCAGGGTAGAGGAGTCATGGTGCAGCAGGGCCTTGGTATGCAACACATGTCGACTTATCCATGATTGTATAGGCTAAAAGCTGTAACATGGCCCACATTTACCAACTATTACTTTTTTGTGTGTAAACTGTGATAAATGTTATTTAGGTGTATGTGGAGTGTAAGTTATGTCCAAATTGGGAAATGTACTAAGTCAGACACAGAAACTTAGTGGATCTTACACCGTGCACAAAATCAGACATAGCTCACACCTGATTCACCAAGAAAAAGGACGTACGCCCAAAACTTTGCGATGCAACATCCGTCGGTGGAACACACGCAAGCACAACTGAATGCGGTCAGATAACAAACAGCCGAACACAACAAACATTTTCACTTTGAACTCAAAAGCATTTTTCACATACACCCACACACTTTCCCCATCCATCGCTGCCGGCACTGTGTTAATCCACAACTATCGTGCACCATGCACAACACATACATCATCAACTTTGTGGTTTAAGTTACAGCACGGCAGACCCCTCTCCCAAGATCCACGTTCGTTTGCTTAGTAAATACCTTGAAATGTACTCTATGGGCACATCACCAAAACAGACACATGCCAAAAATGAGGGACACGCCCACCAAAAATATTCACACACCCACCGAGCAAGCTAAAAACATAAACGAGTTGCATTACTAGGGACTCGCTAGTAACCCCCAAAGACAAACAACAGAATGCCACAGTAATATAGCCAGGATAGCTTCAAGCTACAAAGAATCATCAACAAGAACTGGCACCTACTGGAAATAGACCAAGACATCCAGAAAGGGATCTCACCCAGACCACAATTTGCCTACACCAAGGCACCTACTTTGAGGACCATCTTAAGCCCGTCCTACATGACACCCATCTCAGATAACCGCAGGAGTTGGCTACATGCATTGCAAACAGTCGGGTTCCACAAATGTGCAACATGCTCAATGTGTCCCATTGCACAGAACGCTAAGCAAGTACTATTCAATAGCAACCACTGCCAAAAGATAGAGCCACTAATCAATTGTAGATCCAAATATGTTGTATACATCATCCTCTGTGTTTGCAAGATAATGTACATCGGAAGCATGATCAGAGAACTGAGGACACAGATCCGTGACCATCTAGATATGCTGAGCACACAGGATGCAAGATATCCCCTGACAACACACTGGCGAGAGAAACACCAACTGGAAAACAAAAAAGATATTCGATTTGTGGGCCTTGAGACAGTAACATGTGATTCAAGAGGAGGGGACCCAGAACTACGACTTTGACAAAGAGAAGCCAGACTAATCTGCAAATACAGGTGCGTGACCACAGGACTCAACACAGAACATGAATTTAATGTGTTTTTGTAACTGATCTCCATCATCTTTGCCACTAAAATATAACATGTCATTGTGAATTATGTATGCATGAGACCTGGCTCATACACAAACAATGCACAAGCAAGATCACCTGACTACACATGTGATGATCATAGCATGCCATTCTCACCACAGCAACACAACTCTAAACATCAGGGGTCCGACCCTCGTGGCAACCCAGGTATGGACACCACCTAATGAGCCACTGGCCCAACTTCCACACTAATACATAGACTCCTGCTGCATGTACAGGGTGGCACAGCCCACCATCCCATCTCCCCACCGGGCTCAACCCAGAACATATTTATTTGTTCATTTATATAGCGCACCTAAACCAAGGGTATCTGGGCACATTACATGAGGTTTACAATGTTATTACGCAACAGAAAAAACTATTCAGTACATAGAAGGTGATACAGATGGTAGGACATCAATCATAACATATAGATACAGTGATGGGTTGGAGGCATCATTGCCACTCCTGTGCAAAAAGCCAGGTTTTCACATTTTTCCTAAAGCTCCAGAACAATGGAATTCCATAGTTTGGCAGCTAATACTGGAAAACTATTGCCCCCTGCTTTTTGTAACTTAAATCTGGGAACTTTTAGACAGTGTGTATGTTGGACCGGGTAGGTCGGTCCGATTGGTTTCTAGTGATTTTGTGTGTGAGATATTTTGGTGCTGAATTAGAGAGGCACTTACGTGTTAGTGCTAGTGTTTTAAATGCGATTCTGTCCTGAACTGCCAGCCAGTGGGCGTTACGTCTTGCTGAGAAGATATGATTGGCTCTCGGGATGTTGAGAGCCGTTCTCAGCACATTGTTTTGTAATACTTGTAATTTGTTCACATTACCTATATTCGTACCTAGATACAAGACATTGCAGTAATCTATTTTGGATAACAGGAGGGCTCTTGCTAAGGTAGTGCAACTTTCAGGGGAGAGGAACTGTTTACAGGCATTAATCAGTTTGCATGTGTAGGCTGTTGCTGAGGCCATGGCATTAACTTGTCTAGTAAGGGTGAGGGAGGAGTCGAGATAAATTCCTCATCAGTAGGGTGGAGCTGTGCCTCTCTAAGAATTGTGAGCAAGGGGTGCACGTCTGGATTCCCCTAGTAACTTACTACTGATGAGGTCCAACCAGACCGAAACACATGTCTGGGGTTGCTGTTGGTACTCTTGTTCAGAGGAGAATTGCCAATCATTTTGGTGCTGGACTGCCCCAAGGCAGGACAACAACTGATATGATTGGGATATTTCTCCTCTGTGAAAGATAGTGAGCTAAAGAATCTGGGTAAGGCTCTCGTATCCGGTACTAATGTCCGGCACAGAGACTTCCCAAGACCCCCCTTGTTTGGTGCTTCTATGATGCCAGAATTTAAGCGTGGGCTGTTCTGGATGTTGAAGGAGATAGATAATTTGATGGTCTGACAACGCGCAAGGTGAGTTGGATAGGATCTTAGTGTCGCAGTTTAGGTCGACAAGCCAATCCAAGGTTTTCCCTTTACTATGCGTAGGATTGGTGATAAGGTGCGAGAAGCCTAGCTCAGTGATCGTGTTAGCTAGAGCTGATGCATTGTCATTATTAGTGTCAGTGTCATAGAGGCCTAAATTAAAATCTCCCAACAACATAATTTGCGATCCTGGTTTAGTGTTCCCAGTGAGGAGTTGTGTGATGTCTTCCTCAAATGAGGACATTGGGCCTGGAGGTCTATACAAAAGGTGCATTGTTACTGTACGTGAGGCAGTGAGGGGTAGTTTAATGACGGGAACCATTGGTTTGGGAGTTCTTTTACATGTACTTTTGTAACTAATCCCAAACATCATTGCCACTAACATTGAACATAAAATTGTTAAAACATGGTGCATGCACACATGGGACCAAGCTCACACGCAATTAGTGCCAAATCAGAACCATTGATGAAGCATGTGGTTAACCTAACCAATCAATTCTGCCATGCCCACCACAGCAAACTAGTACTCAACTTCAGGGGTCCGACCCTCACTCCAATCCCAATATGCACACCTACTGTTGCAGCGCGGACCTTTAACGCTGCTTTTTTGTATTTATATTGTGCCTGAAATCTTAATCGCGGACCCTGCCACCAGGCCACGCCTACACCGGAAGTGCGGGCCATAAAAAGGAACACCGGAACCCTTGTGGCGTTAAGCCCGCAGTGGAGACAAGGGCGCAGTGCTGTTAGGCTGTTGGGCGTGTTGTGGCGTCCTGAAATGTATAAGTGCCTGCCACTGTGCCCAGTAATCTGTGAATGGTGAAACTCTATGCAAGCGGAATGGTCCGTAAGTAAGCAAGCCATCTCATTTCGTATAAAGGCCATACTGGTTTGGGGGGGAGTCAGACTAAGACCGCTCCTTAAGCTGTCGGGCGTACCTAACTCAGGTAGTCATTTGGAATTGCTTCTTTGGACATTATTGGTGCCAGTTCTAATGAACAAACTGACTATTTCAGTTTTATGCCACTAATGTATTTAATTACAGGTTCAATTTAATATTGTTACGAGTGTGATTTATGAAATAGTGACTTTGTTGCTTTTTACATTTTTGATAGGAATGCTTTTTTATCGTTTTTATTTTTTTAATAATTAATGCCCTTCTTTTTATAGATAACTCCTTTTATGGTGATACTGTTAGAAGATCCCCTAACTATATTTTATCTCAATTTTGGGGCTGCGAAGATCTCTTCTCCCCTATAATTCTTAAGTAATGATGTGTTCTTATGACTGTTAATTTTTGTTGGTTATAAGTATGTTTTGCACAATCACTTCTGCACTTTAGCTATAGTCCCCCTCTGTTAGGTGGGTAGCTACAATTGGTTTCATTAACAGTGTATTTGTTTTTTTTTTTAATCCCTGTAGGCTGTGAGGTGGTTCCTCTCCTCAGAGGTTTATAAGATTCCCTTATCCACCTTCCCTTTTTCTAAGCGGCTGGTTTAACCTCCCCCTCCTAGTACCATGGGCCCAAGCCCATGTTCACACAACCTCAGGTCAAAGAAGGGAAAAAAAGTATACCCACACCAATTTTAAAATTGGGAACCCTGAAGTTGGGTAAAGGAAAAAATTCAAAGAAAGGAGGTAATAAAGAGTATACTAGTGCGATCAAAGGTGTATTAGAGCAACCTAAAATACTCAGTTTTTTAACCATAAAAGAAAAAGTGACTGTACCTGAAACAGTACAACTTCAACCTCCCCCTTCCAATAGTTCGATGAATTTAAATCGAGCTTGGATATTGAATAAATTGTCACACATTCCACAGCTACATAATATTAACACAGGGGACATTGACTCCATCATTTTGCCCGAAACTGGAAGCTGGGAAAACTGGGTAATTGTTCAATTCAGATCTGCGGTTTTTGTTGACCTCATACGGGAGTACTCTAATGGAGTATGGGGCAACAATTATGAGATTGTGATATGCCATTCCTCAACTCTCCAAGATCTGAAATATAGAAATATGGATTCGGGGGTGATTTCTCCCACTAATATTGAATCAGGACGTAATTGAAGCACGATCTTTGGAGGGTAATATACCTACCACAAATTGAGATGAGGCATGTAATAAAGAATTTACCCTACTCTCTTGGAATAGTAGGGGCTTTAATTCCCTACTCCATATGGATGGCATTCAACTGCTGTTGGACAGCGATATATTTGCCCTCCAAGAAACTTGGGTCACTGGGGAAATGTTACTGGATGGATATAATATATGGAATAAAGTTGCCAGTAAAGGAGAAAAGGGTTGACTGATTGGAGGTTTATGTATTGGGGTAAAAAACCACATTTCTTATAGACCATATGAGAAGTATGGGAAATCCGCTCACGGTATGTATGCAGTTATTGATAGCAGAAGCCTATTAGGGAAACTCCTTCTCATTAACATTTACTCCCATCCGCGGGGGGGGGAGAGGGGAAACATGTGGGAGATTCTAAAACAAACCATTGAATAATGGCTATTGGAATCCCCTGATTCGGATATTTGTATAGTAGGGGATTTTAATGCCTACTGCGACATTTCCAAAAGGGAGATCGATAGGTGTATAGAACTGTGGGATGAAACACTCATTATTGCACCAATGGAAACACAGGATTACTGCCTGGTTGGGAGGAAAAATCCCCAAACCTTACAGAGAATCCGATGGATGAAATTGTTGTCTAGCTGGGGGCTAAATTACTTGGAACCTAACATATAGTCAGGTATTAGGGAAACCTGGACAAATGGGAAGGTTGGGTACCGCCTTGACTACATGTTTGTGATCAAAAATCTAAGTCACTCTATGATCTCGTTCGAACATGTGGTCACCCCTTTGAGTGACCACACACCCCTTAGGGGAAAATGTATTAATGGCCCTAAAACACAGAGCTGGGAAGTAGGAAAGGTGATGAATGTACAATTTTAAGCAGGTGGAAATAGGATCACTAGTCTGATAAAAACTTAGTGGAAGAATACCATCTGGGTGGTATTCTGAAAAAACTTCAATGGTTTGTTTGATCTCCTTATAATTGATTGTGAGGGCATTGTTCTCAATGGCCTCATTATGATCACAAATTTGTTGGGCCTAATACGGAGAACAAATAGTAACATTATTTTGAAAAACAAAAATGGTAAAAACCATACTCACAAATTTGACCAATTGATACAGGATAGGAAAAAAGAAATGAAGCGCGATATTCGGGAACTTAAGGAGTTGTGACTTAGATGATGAAGAGAGAAGTAAGAGATTTAGCAACATTAAGACACATTATAAAAGTTGGCTAAAGGATTATAAATACAATACCAACAATGCAAATTGGAGTTGCATATATAAGAATCGTAAAACCCACGATTCAAATAAATTCTGGTACTTATATCACCAATTTTTGATGGATGAGGATAATAGGGAAAACAATGACGTGGGACAGGAGGTTTGGAAGCATTATATTACTGATCTCTTCTTCAGGACAAGTCACATCTCTGCTATCTCTACCTGTAAAAATATATATGGTACACATAAGTTCCCCTTTGGTATTTTGGATATTCTTAAAGTTATTTCAAAAATGAAATCTTCCCGAGCCCGTGGCCCGGACGGGCTGGCTAATATTGTTATGAAACAAAACCCTAAAAAATGGGCAGTGCTCTTCCTACATCTATTTACTGGTATATGGTATTATTCCAGATAGTTGGAGGAAAGCTATAGTTAATCCTATTTTCAAAAAAGGGGATAGAAAATTGCCTGATAATTACAGATTGCTAGCAATGGCTGACAGGAGCTGTACGATGGTTTGCTCCCTGTTAGTAGATAGCCTGAACAACTGGATAAAGGAGAAGGGTCTCCTTTCTGCTCAACAAACAGGTTTCAGAAAAGGATACAGCACCCTGGATAATCTGAATATGCTGAAACATATTATAGCTGGCTCTAAGGATAAAGGTGAAAAATGATATGTGTGCTTCATAGACTACTCGAAAGCTTTTCACTGTGTCAACAGGGACTTGTTGTGGGAAAAACTGAGGGAAAAAAAGATCTGCCCAAAAATTCTTCACTTTTTGGAAGAAATGTATAGGGAAACCACAGTGCCCATTTGTCTGGGTAAAGGAGGGATGTTATCACCCGAGATTAGCACTAATACTGGCCTTAAGCAGGGATGTGTTACAGCACCAATACTGTACAATCTGTACGTTTCAGATATGTGGGATAGTTTCACTGTTATAAATAGCTAACCACCCATTGTGGGGGGTAAAGCAATATGTGGTTTTATGTACGCAGACAATACTATCCTAATGGATAAAACTCTGGTAGGTTTGCAAAGAATGTTGAACGGCTTGTATTCTTATTCAGAGGCAAACAACCTAAATATACATATCAATAAGACCAAGATTATGGTATTCGGAGTAGCAAAGCAAGAGAAGAAAAAATGTGCCTGTAGATGGAATATTAATTCCATTAACACGGTAATTCATAGAAATTAGCGCACAAGAGGCGCACGCTGATGGCGCACAGTGTGCGCGTGCGAATCTCTGCGCCAGCCGCGTGAGCTAAAATCCATTTCCGCGCACAGTGTATTCATGGATTTTAACTACCAAAACCAGCCGTGGCGCACAGTGGCGCAGCGACCCTGCAGCAGCGCCAGTTACGCCCCCAAGAACGCCCCTCGCGCAAGGAAAACCCATCAAAATCCCCAATCCAGCGCAAAGGGCTGCGCTAACCCTGTACCAGTTTACAGGGCTGCCACACAGCACACGGCAAGTGGGGTACGTGTATAGCTGGGGTTCGCGTGAAGTCTCACACGCAATTTGAGCAGCGTACGTGTATTTCGGGGGGTGCGCGGGAAGTCTCACATGCGATTTGAGCAGGGTATGTTTATTTCGGGGGTGCACGGGAAGTCTCACGCGCGATAGGCCCTGTGCGAGTGGGGTACGTGTATTTCAGGGGTGCGCAGGAAGTCTCACACACGATTTGAGCAGGGTACGTGTATTTCGGGGGGGCACGGGAAGTCTCACACGTGATTGGCCCTGTGCCAGTGGGGTGCGTGTATAACTGGGGTTCGCGTGAAGTCTCACACGCGATTTGAGCAGGGTATGTGTATTTCGGGGGTGCGCGGGAAGTCCTACACGTGAATTGGCGGTGTGGGTCCTCCCAGGTGTTCCCTCTACACCCTCCACGGCCCCTGCAGGCAGCCCACACCACAGGGGACTACCCCGCACCCCTGGTCATGTCCCGCAGGCAGCCCATCCACCATGGGCATGCCCCCCAGCCAAGCCACATGTCAGCTTGCACCACTGATCACCAACTCATGTCCCCTTCCACCCCGCCCCCCAGCAGTCATGGGCACCTGCCAGCAGGCCCCCACTCATGTCCCACACATTTCCCCCTGCACCCCCGCCCCCCAGCAGTGCGGGGCACCTGCCAGCAGGCCCCCACCCATGTCCCCCGGCACCCCCACCCCCCAGCAGTCAGGGGCAGCTGCCAGCAGGCCCCACCCTTGTCCCCCTGGACCCCCACCCCCCAGCAGCCAGGGCCACCTGCCAGCAGGCCCCCACCCATGTCCCCCTGCACCCCCATCCCCCAGCAGTGCGGGGCACCTGCCAGCAGACCCCCACCCATGTCCCCCTGCACCCCCACCCCCCAGCAGTCAGGGGCACCTGTCAGCAGGCCCCCACCCATGTCCCCTGCACCCCCGCCCCCCAGCAGTGCGGGGCACCTGCCAGCAGGCCCCCACCCATGTCCCCCTGCACCCCCATCCCCCAGCAGTCAGGGGCACCTGCCAGCAGGCCCCCACCCATGTCCCCCTGCACCCCCATCCCCCAGCAGTCAGGGGCACCTGCCAGCAGGCCCCCACTCATGTCCCCCTGCACCCAGTGGCGTTGCTAGGGGGGGGCCTGGGGGGGCCAGTGCCCCCCCTCTGAACTCCTGTGCCCCCCCCTTGTGCCCCGCCTACCTAAGGTGCGCAGTGACCATGTTCTCTTTTCGTGGTTTTGTGACACTCACTGAGGCAAATGTCTGCATATCACACGGCAATACTCCTTTTGTCTCAAAGCGAGTAGTGCTCGAGCAGCTTGCAGCCCCTCCCATCAGAATGTAGCCACAAAACTGCTAATGATGGGCCATTATTCACTGAATTGTTTTGTGCCTGCTTTTGACGCCACCACTGGCATACTGAGGGCCCCGCAGCCTCCACGGTTCAGGGGGCCCCTGGGAGGGGGTCCCACTTGGAGAAAAAAAATGAAACATTCCCCCCCCCCAAAAAAAGTTTTGTTTCTTTTTGAAATCACTCTGCATTCATAAAGAAATGATTTATTTAACAAAACTCATGTCTTTATTAAGGCAGAGTGACTACAAAAAGAAATGTTCTTTTTGAAGTCTGCCCTCCCCCACCCCATGACATGGTAGACCCTAGGCTCGAGGCTTCCATGTCATGGGGTTGGGGGGATCCCTATGACTTCAAAAAGAAATAGGGACTCATTACAGCTATGCTGGTCTGGAAACGACGGTGCTGGTAAGCTTACCGGCACCGTTGTTTCCGGACCAGCATATTACAGGTCTGCCTGCCATAGCCACCGTGCCGGCAGGTCTGACCCTGCCAAGCACAGCGCCCATGGTAGGCAGACCGCCATGCAAGCACCAGCACCATTAACAATTAACAGAGTCCTATGGGAATAAGGAGAAACATTTTACCGGCGCCTGACTTTCTGGGCTGCTGGGGTTGTAATCTCCCGGTGGCACTGGGAAGTCAGGCGCCGTAAATCATTCTGAGTCTGGCGGCAATCCTCCCGTGGCAACAGCACAGTTATCACCGGACTCAGAATGAGGCCCATAGTTTATTTTTGAAGTCACTCTGCCTTCATAAAGAAATTATTTCCGTTATGATTCGGTCCGTACCGGAAATCATTTCTTAATGAAGTCAGAGTGACTTAAAAAAAAAAACATTTCTTTTTGAAGTAATAGGGCTCCACTCAACCCCATGACGTGTGCGCGTGAGAGTCTATGATGAAAGGGTGCACACTTAAATGTATGGGTGGCTGCCTGAGTGTGCCTGTATGGTGAAAGGGTGCACACTTAAATGTATGGATGGCTGGGTGTGTGTGTGTGTGTCTATATGGTGAATGGTGCCTGTGCTTATGTTCAGGGGCGCAACAAAACCTACATTTCGGGTGGGCTAATCCTTCAAATGTTGGTAGAGGCGCTAACTTCACGAGCGGTGGGGAGGGGAAAACGTATTTGTGTGGGGGCATCTAACTTCTTTACGCATTTTAATGAGACTATTCTAGTGAAGCTTCAATGTTACAAGCAGTTAACTCTCTCCTTTAAGTCTAAAAGCACCCAGCTATGGACTACTGTGAGAATGAGCGGTCTCCTGCTCCCTCTCCACCCTACCAATCACTCCCCTGGCATGCAAGAACTAATCCCACATCACAATTTCAATTGCCTAAAAAATGTTGCGTTTGAAGGCAGGTACTAACAGTATAATGCTTTACATTGGTAATTTCTGGGCCCTTGTTAACAGTGAAACCCAGGTGCCGTTTAACATCTGAGTCCTATTCTGTCCAGCAGCTGCTCTAAAGGTCAGCCAGGTCGAGTCAACATAGCACAAAATTTCACGGGGGGGGGGGTGGGTGCGGAAGCACAGTCGACTCAATGGTGTTGCACTACTACTTGTGTTTAATGCATCGAATACTTATTGGTAATCTTCATTACTCCTAGCCCTTTTCTTCCTCGTCCCAGTACTTATGCATGAGGCAGTACTTGTGTTTGAGGCACTCTGCCTCATACACAAGCACTGGGGTGAGGAAGAGGTACATGGCGGCAATGTCTGACTTAGCTACCTGTAATCTTCATTACTCCTAGTCTCACTCTTCCTCACCCCAGTACTTACCTATGAGGCAAAGAGCCTCATACGTAAACTCTTGGACAAGAACGAGGGACGTGGAGGTAATTCTGGGCCAAGGAGCTGATTTTGGAGGTTGGGGTAGGGGGTGGGAGAGGTGAGGTGTGGAGGGGTGGGATTGTGTGATAAATCATAACGTTTGTCCATGTCCAGGCTAGGCAGGCATGATATGTGGCATTAGTGGCTAGAGAGGCATTTTGGTGCAGCCAGTCTAGTCATTCCTCAGTTTGGTATGACTTTCTTTTAACTGGGCATTTCTGATAAAGCAGTCCTGCTAAGTGTAATTACCGGGATAGATTGGCATTTCAGTGCTGCCAGTCTAGTAATTTCTTACTGCCGCATTGCATATTTTTCTGGGCATCTGTGATAAAATGATATGATATGATATAAGTCATTTATAACGCGCCCGTACATAAGGCGTGACAAGACAAGGGAGGGAAGATAGACGGAGGACAAGACAAACGATCTTACTAGGCCATGTGTCATTCAGATGGTGCAAGTGTGAGAACGAGGAGTGCAAGGGGAAAGGGAGGAGAGGAGGGAAAAACAGGGCAGCAATGCTCTGAGTAGGTGCAGCCATGGCAGCACGGCTCTGGGTAGTGCAAGGAGAACAAGGGATTTCAGGGTTACAGTTACAGCCCCTAAGTGCATGGTAGGCCCAGAGGCCGTGAAAGGGTAACCAATCAAGAAGGTGCCTGGACTCAGAGAGACTCTGAGGGTAGCCAAGCAACCAGTCGGTACAGCAGACAGGTAGGTCAGCACCTGTCTGCTGTACCGACAGCAGGGGAGGGAGAGAGAGAAAGCAGAGGAGAAGAGGAACGTTTTGAGCTGCTTCCGCAACATCAGGTGGTCTGCCTCATGGGAGAGGAGCAGGGAGGCCATTCCAGAGGGAGGCACCTGCAGAGGTGAGAGATATACCACCCACTATCTGCCTGGAGAAGGGTCTAACCCTTAGACAGTTGGAGGTAGCTGAGCGAAGGGCTTGGGAAGGAGGGGATTTTGGAAGGGAGCGTTGGATGTAGTGCGGGCCATGGCCCCAGAAATCCTTGCAAAGGGTCTTGAACTTGATCCTTGCTGCCACTGCGAGCCAGTGGAAAGATTTCAGGCTGAAGAGATATGATCCCTGGGCTTGAGGCCAAGGATAAGACTTGCAGTCTTGTTCTGGATTAGTTGCAGATGACGGAGAGTAGAGGCAGGCAGATTGAGAAAGAGGCTGTTGCATTAGTCCAGCCTAGAGAGAGCCAGTGCTCTGGATACAGTGAGCCTCTGGTGGAAAGTAAGAAAGGGAAGAGCCCCGTTGAGGAGGAGCAGCTGCTAGCGGGACATCTTGGCGACGTCGGAGATGTGAGGAGATAAAGAGAGAGTGGAGTCGAAGATAACACCAAGGTTTTTTGCCTCATGAAGGCGAAGGAAGGGGGCCCAAGGTGGCAGGCCAGAGTGAGAGAGGGAAAGCAGGGGCAGGGGTCCCAATGAGACGGATCTCATGGCATTAAGGTAGAGATCGTTGGAGGTGCACCAACCTTAAATCGTAGATAGACAGTCAGGAATGATCGAGAGAGGATAGGAGGCTGAGGGGAGCCTGAAAGAAAGCTGAGTCATCCGCATAACACTGAAAATTAGAGGAGAAGGCAGAGATCAGGTGAGACAAAGTGTCCAGTGGAGGTTGAAAAACCAGGGTGAGAGGATAGACCCATGGGGAATGCCACAGGTGGGGAGAGGTGGCGGAGAGAAAGGAACCAAGTTGGACCTAAGAGGGGAGAGGTGGTCCAATAGGAAGGCGATCAGTCACTATAGGGCCTAATCCGTGATGCCCACGTTCTCACGGAGTCGATTGACCAGGATGGCGTGGAGCTCCTGTTTGGATGAAATTTTCATAGATCGGACTTGTCTAGAAACCTTTTCAGGTGTTGTCAGAGAGAAAGAGGAAAAAGTAAGATAAGAGGTAGAGATGGCCAAAGGAGGCCGAGAGAGGAAGAGGGAGAGGAACAGGAGATAGCGGACAGGATGTCCTGAGATTTAGTGTGAGACCAGAGCTGTACAGAGGGCCTGGGAGGGAACAGGAGAGGTAGAGACTGCAACAGTATTGACCATTTCCTTCCAGATTGTAAAGAGTTTGGCCGTGTTGTTAGAGGCCGTGGAGACGCAGGCTTTAATGTGTGCTCTCTTCTTGATGAGTGTTATTGCTTCGACTGGCATTTTGGTGCAACCAGTCGAGGTATGTCTAAATGTGGCCTGGAATGCTTTACTGTAACCTTATTATGTGTCTACACTGGTCTACATTGTGCAGTCAGTTGGACGTGTTTGATTGTGGCATGGCATTTTTAATAGCAAAGCATTAATATTCCTGTGCACTGCTGGTGACTTGCATGTATTGGATTGGTGTTACGCTACAAAACAATTGCAAACACTATGGCTTCATAGCCAAATGTTTTCATAAAATTGTGTTGTATATTGCATTAAAAACACATTTATATCTTTCTCCTAGTGCAGTGTGCGGCATACCCCTTCAGCAGCACGCTTGTGCGTATTGTGCAAGAGTGATAATCTAGGCCGGCCTAGAGTGTGGTGCGAGCCGTGATTTGTTGCCGGGTAGGAGGGGGGCCCTCATCATGGCTCGCAGGAGGGCCCCCACATTTTGTGTTACGCCACTGCGTCACTCATTACCTTTCATAGGCGCCCCCTACTTTTGTCTGTGCCCCCCCTACTTTCGTCTTTGGCCCCCTTTGTGCCCCTCCTAAATTTGATTCCTGGTGACACCACTGCCTGCACCCCCGCCCCCCAGCAGTGAGGGGCACCTGCCAGCAGGCCCCCACCCATGTCCCCCTGCACCCCACCCCCCAGCAGTCAGGGGCACCTGCCAGCAGGCCCCCACCCATGTCCCACCCATGTCCCCCTGCACACCATCCCCCCAAGCAGTCAGGGGCACCTGCCAGCAGGCCCCCACCCATGCCCCCCTGCACCACCACCCCCCAGCAGTGCGGGGCACCTGCCAGCAGGCCCCCACCCATGTCCCCCTGCACCCTCACCCCCCAGCAGTCAGGGGCACCTGCCAGCAGGCTCCCACCCATGTCCCACCCATGTCCCCCTGCACCCCCGCCCCCCAGCAGTGCGGGGCACCTGCCAGCAGGCCTCCACCCATGTCCCCCTGTACCCCCACCCCCCAGCAGTCAGGGGCACCTGCCAGCAGGCCCCCACTCATGTCCCCCTGCACCCCCGCCCCCCAGCAGTGAGGGGCACCTCCCAGCAGGCCCCCACCCATGTCCCCCTGCACTCCCACCCCCCAGCAGTCAGGGGCACCAGCCAGCAGGCCCCCACCCATGTACCACCCATGTCCCCCTGCACGCCCACCCCCCAGCAGTTAGGGGCACCTGCCAGCAGGCCCCAACCCATGTCCCCCTGCACCCCCGCAGTGAGGGGCACCTGCCAGCAGGCCCCCACCCATGTCCCACCCATGTCCCCCTGCACCTCCACCCCCAGCAGTCAGGGGCACCTGCCAGCAGGCCCCCACCCATGTCCCCCTGCACCCCCACCCCCCAGCAGTCAGGGGCACCTGCCAGCAGGCCCCCACTCATGTCCCGCTGCACCCCCGCCCCCCAGGAGTCAGGGGCACCTGCCAGCAGGCCCCCACTCATGTCCCCCTGCACTCCCGGCCCCCAGCAGTCAGGGGCACCTGCTAGCAGGCCCCCACTCATGTCCCCCAGCACCCCCACCCCCCAGCAGTCAGGAGCAGCTGCCAGCAGGCCCCCACCCATGTCCCCCCTACACAAAATAATGATGCACAATCATGGCCCACTTCTACACCAAAAAAAACACTTCACGCCACCCCATTCTTGAGACGCAATGATTTCCCAATCCACCCCACACTGACATGCCTATCTCAAAACACAAACCAAAAGTCATCTATGTACATCAACACATGTCCGTCACACACATACACTGGTTGGCATTGATTGTGTAAACCCACATTTTCACATGCACCAACCCAATGAGGGAATCCCACACATGGAACTAAAATTTGAAAATGTACTATGTACATAAATAAATCTGCAGGTTTATAGTGAAAAAGTCGAATGTAAAAAAGTCAAATGACAAAATGTCGAAAAAAAAATCTCGAAAAAAAAAGTCTATTTTTTTAATGACGTTTTTCATTCGAAATGGGGGGTTCCCCCTCCAACCCCCCCTTTTTTTTTTTTTGTTTTACCCATTTTTATTTTATTCCCAGACCCCAAAATAAATATATAATTTAAAAAAAGGGAATTCGACTTTTTTTTTTTAGATTTATTTTTCGACATTATTGTTATTTGACTTTTTTTTTCGAGATTTTGACTGACCACCAAATAAATCAATGAAAAGAAAGCATACCAAAATAGCAAAAATGAAATGAAAAGCATGTGCAAAAGATGAGTGAATGAAAATCATAACCAATCCAAAACATTTGTAAGAAAAACAGTCCAAACTCTCCCTCCACCAACGCAAATCCAAAGGAAAGGAAAAGAAAATCCATTGCTTCATGTCCATGATGAAAAAAAAAAAATCTAATGAATCCATAGTCCAACTATTTACAATCCAAGGTGGGAAAAAAAAAACCTATAATCCATGTGCAAACTCCAAAAAAAATTTCAAATAAATCCATTGTTGGAGTATGAAAAGGGTCCATGAGCCCAACCAAACAAATGAAACCTATCTAACAAACTACCTAAAAATACAATTAGATACATATTTGTGTGGCATTGTCCATTCACCACAAATAAAAGGAAAATGAAAAGGAAACCTAACTCTAAAAACTATTTACAATGGCAGCGGGCTAGTCCGACGGCTCACTTCCCGATTTCCCGGGCGAGGGCATCATCGAACTCCTGCTGGATGTCCCGGAGGCGGTCCTCTTCCATTGCCCCGAGGGTTCGCAGGGACGACAACATCTGGACCTCCAGGTCCCTGCAAATTGCCTCGAGGCACTCGGCCCGCCTCAGAGCCCTACGCATGGAGTTTTCCGCCCTGACCATCGTGAGCTGTGCCTCTTCCCCCCGCTGCCTCTTCCCCCCCGCTGCCACACGGAAGACACTTCCAGTCCTGGGTCCTCCTGCCCTCTGGCTGATGCCTGCCCCTCCGATGTTGAAGGCCCCAAGCCATCATGGCTCCCACCTTGTTGCTGCTGCTGTGCCTGTGCCCTGGCTCTTGCTGCCTGCACGTCCTCCTCTGGCTGGGGTGCAGTTGTCGAGGTGGCCACCCCTGCTGGACGTCCGACTCCCGACTGTGGCAGGGATCTTTCCTCCACCAGCCTGGCCGCAGGGTCAGAGGCAGCTCCACAGGGTACCCAGGTGATACATGGGTGGGAAGATGGCATGGAGGACGACTGGCGCATAGGGGGTTCAGGTGAGGAGGGGGTCGGAACAAGGTCCAGCAAACGGAGGAATCTGGCCCTGGTGACCTGTCCCAGTAGGTCAACGTGGCCAACGAGACATTTGAGATGATGTGCAGTGTCCTCACGAAAACACAGCAGGTCACCTCGCATGCCCCGTTGACGCAACGCCATCCCACTCAGGACAGGCTCAACCCGGTCCCGGATAGCCACGTTCGCAGGGAGAGGAAGGCTAGTTGTTGTAAGTGGAACCCCTCCCTGAAAACGGGTTTGGACGTAGGAATCCCTGCTGGAAAGGGTGATGCAGTCACAGGATCGGGGACAGGATTATACACAGGCACCTCTGCGGTGGCCTGTGCTGCCTCCTGTCCCAGCCCCTGCACTGCACCACTAGCACCAGTGGAATCCCCACCTCTAGACCCCGGGTCTGTCCCTTCCACGGCCTCCTCCTCCACCAAACCCCCCACCAACCTGGATGACTCCGTGCCATCTTCCTCCGTGGGACCCTGTGGGGTCTCAGCTGCCCCTTCAGCTGCCGAGGAGTCCAATTCCGACCTCTGCCTCTTGGACCTACCCTCGGCAGCTGCGGCCTGGGACGCGGCACCGGACTCCTCACTCCCTGATGAGATGACAACTTGGGAGGGGAGCCGGGCCTTGCGTCTCCGGCTGGCGTTGCGATCCCTGCCGCTGTGCTCCACAGCAACCTCTCCGCCCTCTTCATCAGTTGACGCTGCAGACAGGGAGAGAAAGAACACAGGCATCAGGGCACTGTACAATGGACTGATAGACACATGACACATGAGTGGCAGTATCAAACTTCAGACATGGCATCACAATCCCCAACACACATGTCATTTCAACTCACACACATGAGCAATTCCACAGCCATATCGCACCAGCCAGCACCATCCATACACATACAACAGCATGAGCATCCGAAGGTGAGCCTGAAACACGGGGAGTGCACAACACATGCACACACGCCACCACACTTACATGCATGTGTAAATGTCCACCAACTGTCACAGTGATGAGATCACCATCCATGTCACATCTGGCATTCAGCCTTCTACATGTCAGTGTCACATGCATCCAAGTTGCATCACAGTTGCACACTTGTCAAATACACACACATGCGCATGTACACAGTGCAGATACGTGCAGCAGGAACCACAATCCATGTGTGACACCACAACCATGCCAACGTACATACACAGAATTTCAAACATGTGTGCTCCCACATCTGCATTTGGCCTGCATGCTTACCCACACATATACCATCTATTTGTCTCACACATGAGAGGACTTGCATTTGTCAGCATCACCCCCGTGTACATACACATCCATACATGGCCATACAAAAACACATGTGCAACCTGCCCACTACAGGCACACCACGACATGCACAGCGTACAATCAGTATGCATGTACACTTACCGCTCGACTCTAGACGGGTCTGCCTCTCAAGGACCTGGACGTGGAGCGCTGGGCATATGCGTTCCAGGACCCTCATTTGGTGTTCCGACAAGTGGCCCCGGCGCCCCTTAGCATCCGCTGCCTTCAAGAGGCGCCGGGCCTTGTTGAGGGTCCTGGACCTGAAGTCCTCCCAGCGCTTCTTGGCATGTTGTAAGTCGCGGACTGCCACCCCCTCCGCATTGATGCATTGATGGCAGTCACGATGTCCATCCAGATCCTGGTCCGTCCTTCCTTGTCGGCGCGCAAACTTCCGAAGAGGGCATCATACTGCCCCAGGACTTGCTCCACCAGGACACCAACTTCGGTGGCAGTGAAGCTGGTGGCCCTCTGCCTCTCTGGCTGGGGGTTGCCAGTGGTGCCAGATGATGTTGTGCCCGACATGGCAACCCTGGAGGCAGGAGTGGGTGGGCAACTGGGTCCTGGGGCTGGGCTGTGGAGCGATGGTATAACAGTCAGGAGTCTTTGGTTCCAGCAGGGGTGGTCCCAGCAACTGCACCCCTGGCTAATGTGCAGGCAGCAAATAGCAGGGCACGGGGGCAGCAGGCAGTCAGGCAGCAGCAGATGGCAGGTGAGAGCGTGCTCGGGGGTCTGGGGGGCAGTAATTCGGCCTTCTGGGCAGGAGCGTGGTCTTCCGTGTGTTGTTGCGTGGCCAGTTTGATTCGGAGTGATTTGGCACGTTAAAATCTTGCACGTCTGCGTGTAATTCGAGGAAAGGTCCTTTCAGCACACGTACGCGGTTTCATTGGACCAAAGGCCAAAGGCCCTTAGCGCGTAAGCGCGTCTGTGACGTGACGTGCGTGGGTGTTTCCCTCATAGCATATGATGACAGAGCCCACGTGGAAAAACTGCACGTCCGAGTGTCATCGCGTGTAATTGGAAGAAATGGCCCACGTACACGCGTATGTGACGTGTACGTGCGGGCCAGTTTAAAAGCTACGTGTAGGACGCCATTTCCTTGTACGTGCTTTTCGTGGAGAGCGAGTGGGTGAAATCTGTACTTCTTGTCGGTTCACACGCGATTACTTCACAGCGTTTCTAGTTCGTACTCCCTGTTACCTCTGACAGCTTTCATTTTTCTTCATTTTTTGGGCCTGTTTCCTCAAACAGCGTTCACTTCTCCTTTTGTCTTGTCTCCTCAGACAGCGTACAATTCTTCTTTTGGTGGGGGTGTTGCCAACACGCACACGTGCTTCTTTTTCACGTTGGAGCACTAGGGTACGAATTCCATCTAGTACCCTACCCCCTTGACCCCCAATTGCCCAGGACAATAGTTTACTGCTCCTCCCATACCCACAACAACATCAGTGCCATGGTTGGGAGGCGACCAAGCGTTAAGTAAGGCAAAGGTGGCCTACCTTCAAAAGGTGGACATGGTGGGCGCGGTAGGGGACGTGGCCGGGATTTGCAGGGTGCCCCTATACCCCCATGTGTGGAGGACCTATGAGGGACACCCATGCCCCCCCCATGGTTGAGGGAAACGTGGCTGAGACCATCCCAGCTCAGCCCTTGTTGAACCAGCCCATTGTGGCACCTGACCTGGCACAGGATGACTCCCAGGCTGACTTCCAGGTCAGCAAGTCTAGGCCACGTGTGGCGGTGCAAGTTGTTGTCACCAAGCCACGTGGATCGGGGCAGCTATGTCATCTGCTGCCCCAAGTAGGCAGAGTGGGGCGGCTGCAGGGGCAGCTGCAGCTCCATCCGCCCCAGCTCTGACTCTCCCAGCCAGGACAGTGTCGGTCCAGGTCCATCAAACTGACGTTCCACCTGCCACCAACACCTTGCAACCAATGCCTGCACCAAGACCTATGGTCATTGTGTATTCCCACACTCCTACTACTCAGTCCACCAGTGCTTCTGCCCCTACTCACCAGAGCGGCGTAAGCCACTCTGGCTCCGCTCCACCTTCAAAAAAGAGGAAGAAGGGTGCTCTGGCACAACAGGCTGAGACCCCAGACACGGCTACACACTCCGCCACGTCAAGGAAGCCTAGCTTTAATGACCCGGAACTTGATGCACTTGTGACCTAGCCGTGAAATGTTGAAACCTAGCCACACCTGGTCAACCTAACCTACCACTGGCAGACCATTGCGGACCGTATAAGTGGCCTTGGATTTGTGAGGCGCACACCTGATGATTGCTACAAGCGGTGGAATGACCTGAAACGCAAAGCAAAGAACAAGCTGGCCTCAAATAATGCCGCTACTCTGGTGACTGGCGGTGGGTCTCCACCAGAGGACAAAAAACTCACTGAACATGAGTCTGTTGCTGGGGGCCTTCGTCACGGAGGAACAGATCCAAGGTGTGGGAGGACTATCTGATTACGACGCATTGTCCGGTGAGTGCCCATGCATGTGTGCGTAATCCATGTGTATGTTGTTTGGGTGATGGGTTCTGATTGAGTGCCAGTTGAGGGTGTGTGTGCCTGAGTGGTATGGGTCACCCATGTGCTTCATCCAAAACATTCAGCGGCCTTGGATTTGGGTGTGACAGTATCCCTTCTGCCCACAGTAGTAATTTAGCGCAACATTACGGCAGTTGCCCTTGAAGTGGCATCTTGCAACAACATTGTTTGTATTTTTCAGTGTTCGTTCAGGCTGATTGTTTCAATTCTCCCACTTTTGCTACGCATTCCTCAGCCCTATTGTCACATATGTGACATGCTTCTGTCATTGATGAACCCCACATTGGCCCACATGTGTTACCTTGTTAGGTGAATGATTTGACCATTCACGCTGATTGAGTATTGGCCTGATCACATAACTTTTTGGGGCCTGTTTGAATGTGGAACATGATAGTTGTTTCCTGTCATGTTGAAGTGCACAACCATTGTTGTGTACATTGGCCTGCAATCACTGTATTTTTGTACACTGGATGTGTTGCAGTGTGTGGCACATGCGTATTTTGTCACACTATGTAACATTTTTCATCTCATCATGTCCATCTCACACGGATGGCTGACAGTACTCATTCACTGACATATAGATGCACTTGTGGAATGTACCATGGCTATGGTACATGCCATCTGTGTGATGGCATGTGTCATGTATGTGTATTGGACATGCCACTCACAGGCCAACGTGTGATGGCAGTGCTATCCAGCATGAAGCAAATGTGTTGCTCTTCCATCTTGGTGTCATCAGTGTCTGCCTTTTGCCTCCCTTTCAAACTCAGTGACAGTGCATGCATGGGAGGGTTATAGTCATGTGGGACATGTGTAAATCATGTACTGGTTCTGTAGCTTGTCAGGCCTATTTGTGTGCTATGGTGCTAATGCCTGTTTCCATTTTTTGTCTTTCATGTTTTTGGAGGGGATGACGCACTTGATACTGTTGAGGTTGAGGAGATGGTGCAGACCCAGGAGGATTCTCAGGCACGACCGGGCACCAGTGGGGGATGTGGTGTGGTGGTGGGTGAGAACCCAATCTTGCTGCAGACCATTCTGTCTAGGGGTGTCTCTGGGTGCACCGCCCCAGACCTTTATTCAGGTGCTGATTCGGATGATGAGACCTATGTGCCGTCGCAGGTAAGTGTTTCTGGCAGGGATTCTGTTCTGTCCAACCCACCTGCACCAGGGGTAGAACCCTCCATGGGGATGTCAGTGTTGGTAAGTCCGCCTTTGGCAGTTACAGATGCAGGGTCACACTCCACAACATCTGATCCTGTTCCTGGGCCAGCAGAACAGAGGGGGAATGCAGTCCTGCAGCCTCAGGCAGTGCCGGCACAGCAAGGCGCAGATCGCCTTGCCCCAAACAGGTGTGGTGCCCACCGACGCGGTGGGCGTCCGCCACCAGGCAATACCGTATGGGAACAATCCATGTACGGTATGGCAACCCAACAGGCAGCATCAGTTGAGATGATGGCTCAAGCAATGGAGAGGGTGCCCACTTCTATTGTCCCCCCTGAAAGGCAGATGGAGCTACTACAGCAGGCAACAGACTCCATTTGCCAATCACACAGGGAAGACATGTTGGCGTCCAACAGGGACCGACATGCGGCACTGGAGACTCTGCGCCAATCCATCTCAATAGAGTCCCAGGCCCACAGGGAAGCCCTGAGGGAAGAACTCCATAACCTCAGGGAGACTCTTCTTGACCTTGAGGCTTCCACTAATTTCAGGACAGAACAGCAGCTGGAGCAGCTCACATGTTCACTCTCAGCTGAGATGCAGGCAACACGTGAGGAGATCCGGACATCACGGGAGGCCATGCGTGCAGAAATGCATGCAACCCATGAGGTGGTGCATGGGTATATCCGCACTTTAATCCTCCAGAATCAGACCTTCAACACCTGCATGCTCGCTGCCATGGAGGACCATACCTCTGCCTCTCTGGCTGGGGGTTGCCAGTGGTGCCAGATGATGTTGTGCCCGACATGGCAACCCTGGAGGCAGGAGTGGGTGGGCAACTGGGTCCTGGGGCTGGGCTGTGGAGCGATGGTATACCAGTCAGGAGTCTTTGGTTCCAGCAGGGGTGGTCCCAGCAACTGCACCCCTGGCTGATGTGCAGGCAGCAAATAGCAGGGCACGGGGGCAGCAGGCAGTCAGGCAGCAGCAGATGGCAGGTGAGAGCGTGCTTGGGGGTCTGGGGGGCAGTAATTCGGCCTTCTGGGCAGGAGCGTGGTCTTCCGTGTGTTGTTGCGTGGCCAGTTTGATTCGGAGTGATTTGGCACGTTAAAATCTTGCACGTCTGCGTGTAATTCGAGGAAAGGTCCTTTCAGCACACGTACGCGGTTTCATTGGACCAAAGGCCCTTAGCGCGTAAGCGCGTCTGTGACGTGACGTGCGTGGGTGTTTCCCTCATAGCATATGATGACAGAGCCCACGTGGAAAAACTGCACGTCCGAGTGTCATCGCGTGTAATTGGAAGAAATGGCCCACGTACACGCGTATGTGACGTGTACGTGCGGGCCAGTTTAAAAGCTACGTGTAGGACGCCATTTCCTTGTACGTGCTTTTCGTGGAGAGCGAGTGGGTGAAATCTGTACTTCTTGTCGGTTCACACGCGATTACTTCACAGCGTTTCTAGTTCGTACTCCCTTTTACCTCTGACAGCTTTCATTTTTCTTCATTTTTTGGGCCTGTTTCCTCAAACAGCGTTCACTTCTCCTTTTGTCTTGTCTCCTCAGACAGCGTACAATTCTTCTTTTGGTGGGGGTGTTGCCAACACGCACACATGCTTCTTTTTCACGTTGGAGCACTAGGGTACGAATTCCATCTAGTACCCTACCCCCTTGACCCCCAATTGCCCAGGACAATAGTTTACTGCTCCTCCCATACCCACAACAACATCAGTGCCATGGTTGGGAGGCGACCAAGCGTTAAGTAAGGCAAAGGTGGCCTACCTTCAAAAGGTGGACATGGTGGGCGCGGTAGGGGACGTGGCCGGGATTTGCAGGGTGCCCCTATACCCCCATGTGTGGAGGACCTATGAGGGACACCCATGCCCCCCCCATGGTTGAGGGAAACGGGGCTGAGACCATCCCAGCTCAGCCCTTGTTGAACCAGCCCATTGTGGCACCTGACCTGGCACAGGATGACTCCCAGGCTGACTTCCAGGTCAGCAAGTCTAGGCCACGTGTGGCGGTGCAAGTTGTTGTCACCAAGCCACGTGGATCGGGGCAGCTATGTCATCTGCTGCCCCAAGTAGGCAGGGTGGGGCGGCTGCAGGGGCAGCTGCAGCTCCATCCGCCCCAGCTCTGACTCTCCCAGCCAGGACAGTGTCGGTCCAGGTCCATCAAACTGACGTTCCACCTGCCACCAACACCTTGCAACCAATGCCTGCACCAAGACCTATGGTCATTGTGTATTCCCACACTCCTACTACTCAGTCCACCAGTGCTTCTGCCCCTACTCACCAGAGCGGCGTAAGCCACTCTGGCTCCGCTCCACCTTCAAAAAAGAGGAAGAAGGGTGCTCTGGCACAACAGGCTGAGACCCCAGACACGGCTACACACTCCGCCACGTCAAGGAAGCCTAGCTTTAATGACCCGGAACTTGATGCACTTGTGACCTAGCCGTGAAATGTTGAAACCTAGCCACACCTGACCAACCTAACCTACCACTGGCAGACCATTGCGGACCGTATAAGTGGCCTTGGATTTGTGAGGCGCACACCTGATGATTGCTACAAGCGGTGGAATGACCTGAAACGCAAAGCAAAGAACAAGCTGGCCTCAAATAATGCCGCTACTCTGGTGACTGGCGGTGGGTCTCCACCAGAGGACAAAAAACTCACTGAACATGAGTCTGTTGCTGGGGGCCTTCGTCACGGAGGAACAGATCCAAGGTGTGGGAGGACTATCTGATTACGACGCATTGTCCGGTGAGTGCCCATGCATGTGTGCGTAATCCATGTGTATGTTGTTTGGGTGATGGGTTCTGATTGAGTGCCAGTTGAGGGTGTGTGTGCCTGAGTGGTATGGGTCACCCATGTGCTTCATCCAAAACATTCAGCGGCCTTGGATTTGGGTGTGACAGTATCCCTTCTGCCCACAGTAGTAATTTAGCGCAACATTACGGCAGTTGCCCTTGAAGTGGCATCTTGCAACAACATTGTTTGTATTTTTCAGTGTTCGTTCAGGCTGATTGTTTCAATTCTCCCACTTTTGCTACGCATTCCTCAGCCCTATTGTCACATATGTGACATGCTTCTGTCATTGATGAACCCCACATTGGCCCACATGTGTTACCTTGTTAGGTGAATGATTTGACCATTCAGGCTGATTGAGTATTGGCCTGATCACATAACTTTTTGGGGCCTGTTTGAATGTGGAACATGATAGTTGTTTCCTGTCATGTTGAAGTGCACAACCATTGTTGTGTACATTGGCCTGCAATCACTGTATTTTTGTACACTGGATGTGTTGCAGTGTGTGGCACATGCGTATTTTGTCACACTATGTAACATTTTTCATCTCATCATGTCCATCTCACACGGATGGCTGACAGTACTCATTCACTGACATATAGATGCACTTGTGGAATGTACCATGGCTATGGTACATGCCATCTGTGTGATGGCATGTGTCATGTATGTGTATTGGACATGCCACTCACAGGCCAACGTGTGATGGCAGTGCTATCCAGCATGAAGCAAATGTGTTGCTCTTCCATCTTGGTGTCATCAGTGTCTGCCTTTTGCCTCCCTTTCAAACTCAGTGACAGTGCATGCATGGGAGGGTTCTAGTCATGTGGGACATGTGTAAATCATGTACTGGTTCTGTAGCTTGTCAGGCCTATTTGTGTGCTATGGTGCTAATGCCTGTTTCCATTTTTTGTCTTTCATGTTTTTGGAGGGGATGACGCACTTGATACTGTTGAGGTTGAGGAGATGGTGCAGACCCAGGAGGATTCTCAGGCACGACCGGGCACCAGTGGGGGATGTGGTGTGGTGGTGGGTGAGAACCCAATCTTGCTGCAGACCATTCTGTCCAGGGGTGTCTCTGGGTGCACCGCCCCAGACCTTTATTCAGGTGCTGATTCGGATGATGAGACCTATGTGCCGTCGCAGGTAAGTGTTTCTGGCAGGGATTCTGTTCTGTCCAACCCACCTGCACCAGGGGTAGAACCCTCCATGGGGATGTCAGTGTTGGTAAGTCCGCCTTTGGCGGTTACAGATGCAGGGTCACACTCCACAACATCTGATCCTGTTCCTGGGCCAGCAGAACAGAGGGGGAATGCAGTCCTGCAGCCTCAGGCAGTGCCGGCACAGCAAGGCGCAGATCGCCTTGCCCCAAACAGGTGTGGTGCCCACCGACGCGGTGGGCGTCCGCCACCAGGCAATACCGTATGGGAACAATCCATGTACGGTATGGCAACCCAACAGGCAGCATCAGTTGAGATGATGGCTCAAGCAATGGAGAGGGTGGCCACTTCCATTGTCCCCCCTGAAAGGCAGATGGAGCTACTACAGCAGACAACAGACTCCATTTGCCAATCACACAGGGAAGACATGTTGGCGTCCAACAGGGACCGACATGCGGCACTGGAGACTCTGCGCCAATCCATCTCAATAGAGTCCCAGGCCCACAGGGAAGCCCTGAGGGAAGAACTCCATAACCTCAGGGAGACTCTTCTTGACCTTGAGGCTTCCACTAATTTCAGGACAGAACAGCAGCTGGAGCAGCTCACATGTTCACTCTCAGCTGAGATGCAGGCAACACGTGAGGAGATCCGGACATCACGGGAGGCCATGAGTGCAGAAATGCATGCAACCCGTGAGGTGGTGCATGGGGATATCCGCACTTTAATCCTCCAGAATCAGACCTTCAACACCTGCATGCTCGCTGCCATGGAGGACCATACCAGGGCTTTGCGTGGGCTGCCTCCCATAGCACCACCACCTCCTGATGCAGCAGCAGAGAGTGATGAGAGCGACAGCAGCAATTCTCCCACAATAGCATAGCTGTGCAGGCCATGAGCCCATGGAGGTGTTTTTTTTTTCCCAACATCCACACAGGTAGCTGTTGGTGCGCACCCTGTCCTCAGAGCTCCTGGGTGGCCTCCCCCCTGTTCCCCACATGGCCATTTTTGATTTTTGATTTTTAAACATTTTTTACAGTGTGTTGCCTTGTGTGGCTCCCGTGGGCATCCACTGTATTCCAGCTGGGCACATGCAGGCTTGTCCTGAATTTGGGTTAGATGCTTGGGTTCGTGAGACACACACCCCTCCTGCTTCCCGTTTCCATGGGCTTGCAAAGGGTGTGCCCAAGTGACAGTGAATTACACAGTGACGTTGGACTCCCATGAGCTGTGTGGGCAGTCTGTAGTCAATACTGTGTATACATTCCTAGTGGATATTGTTGTTGTATTGTACACTGCATGGTGTATTGATATGTGCTTGTGCTTCCATGTCTCCCTCCAAATTTGCAGGTTCATTCCTCATGTCTTCACAAGGCCATCTACTTTGGCGATGGAGTTCATGTTCTATGCAGTACAATGACAAATTTGGAAGGCTGCAACACTACAATTGGAAGGGGTCGATGTGGTGGCATATTCAGGTTGTAAGACTACGACTACTTTAACTTAGTACTGTCATGTTTTTCCTATGTTTGAGGTTGTGTTGCTGCATTGTAGTGTTGGTAAGTATTTGGTCATATGTGTTGTTAGTTCTACATTACTGGGAGCATATTGTGTGTGGCCAGTTTCCATTAGGGACAGTGTACTTTGTGAGACTTGTGTCAGGTTTTGGGGATTGCTTTGTTTACTTTCATATAGCATGGCATGCCATGGAGTGTTGGATGGGGGAACTGGGGTGGGGTTGGGTGACATGGCGCTGTTGTCATGTTGTATTTTGCAAGGGGGTTATGAATTTAGCAGCATAGAAATGTCTTTTGATGACACAGCAATGGTGGTGTTTGTGTAGGTAGGGATGCACACAATGTAACACTTCCAGGTGACCAATCTCAGGCTGGTATGGTTGTGACAGTTGACTGTCCCTTACGTCATCATCATTGATTGTCAGCTGGTATGTGCCACGGCTGTGTGCACTCCACAGGGGTGTGATTTTAGGTGAAGTAATTAGCCACCAGCTGTGTACGGGCTGCCTCACCCCGTGCCCTTTCCCCTCCCATGCGCAGCGGGCGTGCATGTGGGGGCACCACCATGTCCACTGGCAGGCCCTGGCGTGTTGCAACGTTGTGCAGGACACATGCTGCCACTATGATCCTGCACACTACTGGGGGAGCGTATAACAGCTGCCCACCAGAGTAGTCAAGGGAGCGACCGAATGTGCGCTCCACTATGCCCCGGGTTGCAATATGGGCTGTGTTGTATCTTACCTTGGGTGGTGTGGTGGGATTCCAAATTGGCGTCATCATGTGGGTGCTCAGAGGGTAGGCACTGTCCCCTGGGGAGGTGGTGATGGGTATCAATAGTGGGGTTGTGACATTACTCAGTATCTGACATGAATGCATGTGCTGTGGCATTTATACTCACCAAGCAGCCATGTATCACCATGCCGCCCAGCTTCTAGGTCCCAGTTTAGGGTTGACATTCTGTAAATGAAACTGTCGTGGGTGGACCCTGGATAGTTGGCATATAATGAGGTGATGATTCCCTTGGCATCACATACTACCTGGACGTTGATGGAATGCCAGTGCTTGCGGTTTCTATAGATGTGCTCAGATGCCCTAGGAGGACGTAGAGCCACATGGCTGCAGTCAATGGCACCTAGCACTTTGGGGAAGTGTGCCACCCCGTAAAAATCCTGGATGACAGCCTGCCTTTCGGCAGGTGTTCTGGGCAGGTATATGTGCCTGCAGACTGATGGGCGTGCAGTCATAATGCCCAACACCTGGTGCAGGCAGCGTGACTGCATGGCCTGTGACACCCCCCCCCCACTATGGCACTTGTCAGCTGAAATGATCCAGTGGCCAAGAAGTGCAGTACATTGAGAACCTTCTCCAGGGGGCTGAGTGCTTAGGAGCACAGGGTGGGTGATATGAGGTCATCCTCCGACTCACTCACCAGGTCAAGTATTATGTGAGGTGGAAACCTGTACCTCCCATACACCTGGTCATCAGGCATCCCAAAAAGGCTGGTTCTGGGTGTGAAAATTTTGGATCTGACTATCTTCCTCCTCCTCCTGCGGTATGCCACGACCACTGCTGCTAGGAACAGTATATTCATCCTGGCGTCTGTGCTTGTTTGTTGTTTGCGCGCACTTTTATGCTGCGCGGGTCCACGTACGCCTACTTCCTGCTGGAGTACATGTTTCCGGATTAGCGTGTCTTTTTTGGCGCACGCGTTAGCCCCGTTTGATTCCATGAATACGTGTTGTAGGCGAGCATGTGGGCGTTCCGCGCACTTGCCTCCTGTACTACCCCGTGACGCCCACATTTTCACGCGTTGTTCCCCATTCCGCATGTCACGCCCCATGTTACGCCTACTTTTGTTGTGTGCGCCGCGCTATGTGCGCTTTCGCTGTGCGCTTAGCGCACGCTGTTTGAAGGCATGTGCGCCAGCGTGCGCCGAACAGGATTTTGGTGCACATCCATGGATTTCCACATGCACGGACTTCCAAGAATCGCTGTGTGCGGTTTTCGCTGCGATTTTCGCACTGGCACTGCAATTCGCATGCTTTCACACGCTTGCGCTGAAATTTTCGGCACACTTTAATTCCATGAATCGGCCTGTAAATTGGAAGTTGTCGATGCTTATCCATATCTGGGGATGCCCATTTTGAGTAGCCCCAGCATAAATTTCTTCCAAGTGGCGGTAGATATAAAAATTTTAAAGAAGTGGAATGTCATACGGAAATATATGGCTAGTAAAGGAGGCCACTCTATTGAAGGCTTTCTTGAGGTATATAAGAGCTGTATTATTCCCGGTATTATGTACGCCTTGGAAACAGTGGAGAGTAAATATTTGTGGTAATTAGATCAACTTGAAGGGAAGCTCTGACGACCTGTCCTAGGATTATCTAATGCTGTGCCAATACAAGCAATAAGATGTGAGTTGGGGCTCATTTCCCTCTTAACTTTGTGGAAAATAGGATGCTGTAAACTATATTTCAGAATAATATTGGGGGAAGGGGAGGAAGGAAATCTGCTAAACCTAATAGGAAAAAATAAAAGTGAAGGCAGGTTCAAGAATACTTATATTTTAAGTTTACAAAATACAGTACTGCCCTTCCTTGAAGTTTTACGTTACAAGGATCCTATGGTGAAAGACAATGCTGTCTGCATTTTGAAAAGTCTTAAGGAAAAAGCATGTATCTGGGATTTGTGTGAAAACCAAACATACCTCTATACTAAGACATGATACGCTGCTTACGCTCTCCAAGGTCTTAAACATGCCACCCGAGAGAATATTTGTTAAAAACAGGTAATAGGGCTCTAAGAAGATTTATCTTGCAATTATGCCTGAATACCCTTCCTTGTAATGAATTAACCGGGGCATGGGCAAATATCCCCCGAGCAGAAAGACTGTGTAGGCACTGTAAAATAGAGGTGGAGACTGAAAGACACATTCTTACCATGTGTACTAAATTAAAGGAATGGTATTATAAAGGGTATGTAAATATAGTTGGTGATCTTCAAATGATTGAATCAGACCAATTTTGGTCAGCTATTTATGATGGAGAGATAAAGGTTTTTATTGGGGCAGCCTTTCATATTTGGAAAAGAGCTATCTATTAGTGAATTATTTTAAACTGTTTTCTCATAATGCATTTTTTTCCTTTATTTCATGATTTGTTTTTTAAATTGTAATATGTTTGTATCTATTCTTTCTTCTTTATGATAATGGTTTTAGGATTGAAATGTAATTGTGTCTTTTTGATGATTTTTCTGTAGTTTATAAGGTTTTAACTAACCAAATTGCACTTTAAAGGAATGGTTCAGTCAAACATTTTTATTGCCCCTATGGGTCGGCCATGTGTTTTTAAGCCTAAATCGCTCGATTTTCGAAAAATTTCCTATGGACCTTACCCGAGTTTTCGTCCATTAAACGCATGCGAAAACAGGCATCAGGGAGCTGCCATTTTGTGATAATCCTATCATTTCTCCCATCGCCCTGGCTGACCTGCTTTTGCGGCACTAAATCATATCCCCGCCCCTGAGCCTGTCATCAGCAGACGCGTACCGCCCATTTCACAACGCCAAAGTACGTCTCGAGTCAACATTCGCTGCGCTTCAGCTAATGACGTGTCGCCATGGAAATGGCAGGACGCCTCTTTCCTCAATAAGTATAAACAGACCGTTTCACAACACACAGCAGCAGATTTTCAATTCCATTCCTCTCTCTGTGTTACTTTGAGTATTCTGTGACTCATTTCTGTGCTCTGGTCAGCTACCTTCGTTGCTTGTAGCCCGTGTGAACAGATACCAGTACAACCGCTATAAATTATTTTAGTTTGTTTAACACACAATGGCTACAATAATGCCCCACATGTACGAGCCCGAGTATACCAAGGAAGAACTACTGGAAAGGGAAACATGCGAAAACGATGGGTCTTCGGACGGCAGTTGGGAGGACGATTCAACAGCTGAAGATCCTGGACCTAGTCGCATGGACGGTGTTTCCACCTGGTGCACATGCAATCGGTGCGAGCTAATGCCAACCGAGGACGAGAACTGCTGCTGCTGTGAAAACTCGGGATGCGTAGCCTACATTTCGGAAGGCGAGCCACGACCGTAATGCATCACCGAGCTGCCAGACTTCAGGGCAGCCTGCCTCACACGGTCCGTGTTGAGGATAATGATGGTGCTTATGCACGAACTTCGCGCAACTGTTCGTCCTCGTAATCCGAGTAACGAGTAAGTATACTCTGCTTGTCATGCCACTTCTATTTCATGGTCTTCTACTACATCCAAAATTACATATACATATCATTGTAACGCATAAAAGTCGTTCAATAGTGTTCAGTGTCTAGATAGCATTTGTCCGAGCAGAATGCCAATAATTACAAGAATTGTCATTGACAACAAACATTTATTAAACTTATCTTGATCATTTAAAAACAGTTTCTTTCATTCCTTTTCACAGGTGGTACAGGCTGGTGGCCTATCGTTCCTTTACATGGTGGCTTCACGGGAGGCATGGACACCGCGTTCGAAGAGTGATACCCGCCTGTGCCGTTCGTGCCATAAGAGAAACGTTCCTGAGTGACAGCGGTCAGTACAGGGGATTTTCTCTTGCTGTGCTGCAACCTGACCTGTACAATGTTTAAAGTCTTGTATTTTTGTGTCATCAAAATAAGATAGAAAATAAAACACCACATATATTTTAACAACGGTTGTTTCGATTTTTTAAATGAATCAAGTGTGTCTCCATTCAAGGATGGACGTCAGACATCTGTGCTCTGAATGGGTGAAGGTCAGGTCGCTGTGAAGCAGGGTGGTCACTATCTAAGCTAACATAATATATTCTCAATAATGCATGCACTAAATAACACTTGTTCAAAGTCTTTCAGTCGGTTATGTCTCTATAAAAGTCACACATATATCTATACTATCAATTATCATTGGATTATACAGGGCTTAGGTTAAGGGTCTTGACCACTATAATACACTGTTTGAAGTGTGGGTCTGTGCTCACAAGAATCTCCGGTATGTGGCATTTGTTATTGATAGGCAATGATATATTGCAGTAGGGGTCTAATGTTAGTTGTGGATCTGCTAGGTGGGCATCATGGCGTGGTCAGTGGTCTGGCACATGAAGAGAATACCTTGCAAGGACACAGGGTCAGAATGGCAGTAAGTTTCCACTGGCGAGGGTGCGTGGGCAAGGACACGTTTGTGGAGATGAACGAGCTATGTGCTCAGTTCAGGCTGGTTCACATAAAGGACAGTGATCTCAGAGGAATGGTGATGTGTTACATTTATTAGCTGTTGCTCATACCTCTGGAGTTTTCCAGTCAGAGTGGGAGCGAGGGTGGGGGCCATGTGCTCTGCGCAGTGAGGCCTGGTCACCAAGATGGAGTGGAAAGGGGGTACAAAAATGGATGCCCCGGTCCTGCTCAGTGGCCCCATCTACGCGAATGTCAATCAAAGTTAACATCACATAAGGGCATGGGGAGAACCCACTACTGGAGGCACTTGGTCCGAGTTTCTACTGAGAAGTAAAGGATGAGAGGGGCCTGATGGCCTCTCGCTCCCACACACTTGCCTGCACGCCCCAGGTCCATCCATCCCACCCCCTCTATCAAAGGCGGTTCGCACCGGGGGATGAGCGCTGGCATAGGGGGCTGTCACGGGCGCAAACGGCCAAGGTGCCAAAAAGCATGTACACTTCAAAAGGTATCCCACGCCCAGGGGCCATCACTCACATGGCCTCCTCAGACCCCGTGTCTCCAGGCAGGCCTCCCCTGAGGCAGGCCGCCCCCCTGCAATCCACATAAGTGTGTCTCCATTCAGCAGTCTTCCTGTGCCTTATCTGCACGCCCCAGGCCCATCCATCCCACCCCCTCTATCAAAGGCGGTTCGCACCCGGGGATGAGCACTGGCATGGGGGGCTGTCACAGGTGCAAACGGCCAAGGTGCCAAACAGCATGTATACTTCAAAAGGTATCCCACGCCCAGGGGCCATCGCTCACATGGCCTCCTCAGACCCCGTGTCTCCAGGCAGGCCTCCCCTGAGGCAGGCCGCCCCCTGCAAACCACATAATACCACGACATACACACGTCATTCATTCACAAACGCACCCCTGTTTCTAATACTTTATAAACCACTTGATATGTCTCATGAGAACATCTTTGTGCTTTGCAAGTCAACTCCTGAACCTTCTACCTGAGAAGCACTGAGATATATGCTAATCTACTCGTCGTCGTGCTATCTGTGACCGCTTCGAGCAAACTCGTCAGTCTGCTACCTGTGGCCATCTACCTGTTCTCCTGCAACATACACTCGGCCTGCTGAATCCAACTGTTTGTTGGTCAAGGTAAGGCCGTGTATCCTAGTCATATTTCGGTCATTTTTACATTTCTATCTATTTGCGATTATAGTACCTAATAGAGCTATGGTCATTGGTCTCTTTGATATTGACTTGAGTTTCAATTGTTATGCTATCAATAGATCTATTTATTTTCATCTGTGTCAATTGTCATCGAATTGCATCCTTCGGGGGTCCAGTCTATAATGTAAGCATGTTTCCTTTTTGTGCAAGACAGAACATCCAAGGGACGAGTCACATGTTCAGAGTTTAGTCACATAATTTAAAAAATTTCTGTAACTTATGCAAATACTAAGCCGCAGATGATGAACTGGTATAGTTCCGGCGACCAAAACAAACCTTGCATTGAGCATGGTATGGTTCATTTACTTTTTTATGACATTTTTATTCATCAAGGTTTTATAATAATCTTGATATTTACTTTTCAGAATTTTCAACAATGCCTGCCTGTTCGATTAGCGGTTGCCCTTCGAAGACCCATGCTAAATCTGAAGGCACTACAATGCATGTATCCCGAAAACTGTTGATCGAATAAGAGAATGGGTCAGACATTGCGGATATCCACTGGATGAACTAGAAAGTAGAGTCCAACAAGTCTTAGAGGACAAGAGGGGTGATCGATACCGCATCTGCAGCCGGCACCTTTCCTTGAACATGTATGCCACATCTTGGGTAACAAAGAAGAATAAACGGCGAACGACACGAAAATAGCTCGCAAACGCTATTGCAACTCTATTCGTCAACATTCCGCCACTGGTGAGTCAAGTGTCCCGATTTAGCTTTAGGCCTTGCGGTAGTGTGTAGATAGCCGAAAGGATTAATTGATATTTTAGGTGTTGTGTCCCTTGTAATACTCCCTTGTAATACTTTCGATATTGATATGAGTGTATAGCTTTTTGAATAATGACATTTATCAATAAATTATTTTTTGATTTTATAACCCCCAAAGGAAATCTATATATGGTCACAGGTAACTGTGTTATATTGCGCATTTTCAATAGCATTACTTTCAAGTATTCTGTCTCCTTACATGGCAATTTTAAATATTGGCATTTCATTATCAAACAATAATTTACCTTTACAACTTCTTGACTATCCCTTGAATCTGAAGCAAGAACATTCTATTTCCATGACGTGCTCGCAGTTATCAACCACTTCTAGCGCGTATCAGGTAATCATACTTGGCTATTCCGCTACAGACTTGTTTTATGCATGTCAAGTAATAGTTTTTATGTATCGTGTGATTATTTTACCAATTGTTTGGTTAGTGCTTTCCATTTGATATACACCTTAGTTGTCGTCCCATGGTGTTTGTTTTCAGTTATAATTAGTGTTATCCATACTAATGCAAGTACTGTCTTTCAGGGAGATGCTGAAGCGTCCACCACATTGACAGCAGCCCTAGATGTTCTTCAGCAGCACGAGGTATGGATACTGACAGCTCCATCGACCGTGATCATCAGGACTGGAACACTTGTCGTTTGATTGTTCTACACCATGTTTCATTTGTGGTTAGCCATTGATATGTACCTGTGCGGTCGACCCCAAGTGTGTGTTGTGTTTTCAATATTGTAATCCTTACTAATGCAAATACTATGTTTCAGGCAGTTGTTGAAGCGTCAACCCACGCACTTGATGCGGAGCCTGACATCCAAGTAATTCCATGCGGATACGAATCAGCGCAACAGCTTTCGGAAGTGCGCACCACATTGACAACAGCCCTAGATATTCTTCAGCAGCAGGAGGTATGGATACTGACAGCTCCATAGAGCGTGATCATATAATGTGATTCCATTTGCTATGCTTTCTTCCCTATTAACGCAAGTACTGTGTTTCAGGGAGACGATGGAGCTTCCACTACAATCACAAGATCCCATTTAGATGATGCAGATGTAAAGAAATCTGAGAAATAAGTCGATTAAATCTGATCATATTTAAATATTCCTTGATTTTTTTAGACAATGCAACATTTGTGGTTATCTCTTTATATGTACCTGTGCCATCGACCCCAAGTGTGTGTTATGTTTACAATATTGAAAACCATACTAACGCAAGTACTGTGTTTCAGGGAGTTGCTGATGCCTCCTCTTCAATACAATCATTTGTGGCAGTCCATGCAGAGCCAGAGGTACGGATACTGACAGCTCCATCGAACTAGGTCATCAGAGCTCGAATACTTGTCGTTTGATTGTTCCACACAGTGTTTAAATTGTGTTTGGCTATTGAGATGTACCTGTGTGTTCGTCCTCGCGTGTGTTTTATGCTTACAATATTTTGATACACAGTAATGAAAATATTATGTTTCAGGGAGTCGATGGAGCCTCATTCCATGCTGTCAATGCGGATACAGAAAATATAGTCGTTGCAGTGCAAGAGGAAGGGGAGACATGCAGATATGAATCGGAGCAACAGCGTGCAGATGTTGAAGGTCGAGTCAAAAAAGTTGCAAAGAAAAGAAACAAAAATAAGGTTAGTTACAAACAGTTCATAACTTTAGAAATGTATTTGTGCTGGGGACTATTTTATGTTTTTTTACAGTCAATTGTACTATACTTTATCTTGTGTTTAAACTGAACATCCCTTTTCCAATCTGTCCTCTAGTTACCCGTGGGTCTACGAACTATACATACACAGACAGTGAAGTGAATGAGAGATGTTGCTTGCCAGACCATTTACACTATGGAGGAACTATTAATTCAGACGCGGCGTGTTGAGACTCGGGATGCTCATGTCCAATGGCCAGAACATGAAATGAATGTGTCCGGAGAATCCAGCAAAGTTGTATTGGACCATTGCTACAGTACGACCGCACCACCGCAACAACATGATACTGGATGTATTGAAGATAGCTCTGAAGTAGTCGCAGATCAATTCACACAATCTACACCCGCCAAAAAATTGCCACCAAAAAAGCTGTCGACATTGTTGTGTTCTCCCATCAATGTTGAGGTAGCAGATGTTGAAATGACAGAGAATGAACCAGCAGCAGCATTCACCGACGCATCAGAACTTGATAGCAGCAATATTTCTTTCAAATGTGGTGATATGTCCTCAACGTCACAGGCCGAAACAACTTTGACGCAGGATGACAGTCTAATGAAGGAGGGCAAATACATAGTATTTGACAGTTGTTTGATGGATATTATAAGTATGCTGAAATGTGGGCATTCCGTCAGAGGGAAAGTATGTGGGAAGCCATTGATTCATGTGACTGGTCAAAAACAAGGCAGTAACGTCACAATACATGCCGCCTGTAGATTACATCATACGTTCTCATGGTCTGCACAACCTATGCTGGGGAAACTACCAGCAGGCAATCTACTGTGTGCAGCGGCATCACTTTTTAGTGGCTCCAGCTTTAGAAAGGTAGAGTCTTTCTTTCAGTTTGTGGGACACCATTTAATTTCAAAAACTCAGTACTACAAATACCAACATGATTATCTGTTTCTGGCCATTAGTGATGCTTGGAAAATTGAACAATTGTCTCTAGCAAGTACATTCGAAGGCAAACGATTCAGGCTAGCCGGCGATGGATAGTGCGACAGCCCTGGATTTTCTGCCAAGTACTGCACCTACCACTTTCAGGACATTGATAGTAAGAAAATTGTGAGTTCGGTGGTCGTGCAGGTAACACAATGTACATCCTCAGTGGCCATAGAGAAGCTAGGATTTATAAAATCAGTGGAATATCTACAATCGAGGGGAATGCACATCGACCTCATAGCCACGGACACGTTTCAATTGCCAAGACAATGAGAGAGCAGTTCCCACATATTAAACATCAATTTGACGTATGGCATCTTGCTAAATCAATCAATAAGAAAATCTCGGCTGCAGGGGAAAAAAAGGTTTGGAAAGTATTTCAGAGTGGTCCCAGTCTATCAGCAACCATCTTTGGTGGAGTTCCAAAATTTGTGACGGGTCAGTGGAAATACTACTTGAAAAATGGCAGTCACTGATGCACCACTGTACCAACGTGCACCGCTGGTCAGAAAACCTACATTTCCACCAATGTGAACATGGCCCTTTGTCCCCAGTGGAGGCACGGAAGAAGAGTGGTTGAATCCATCTTCACCGACACACAAAGCCATTGAAAAGATTGTTTTCGATAAAAATCTATCAAGAGATTTGAGGGGACTGACAGAATTCTGTCACACAGGAGGTTTGGAGGTGTTCCACAATATGTGCCTAAAGTACAGGCCAAAGCACTTGCATTTCAGCATACAGGGCATGAGACATAGGACTCTACTTGCCGTCTTGGCCCATAACGAGAATCTCGGCCGTGAACAATCTAGGACTACGGGTAATGTAAGGATGCCTCGCTACACAAAGGCCTTTTCAAAAAGAAGTAAGCAATGAGTGATCAAACCAGTCTATGAGGAAATGGAGTTTGACTTTGTCAAAAGCCTTATTGTTGCTGTATTAGAGAAGCACAGATAATGGAATTTTGAACATTGTGCAGAGCACTGATCCATTGCCACCCAACATTGCCACTGTGCCATGTCCACCCAAAGGAGAGCTGGTTGTGAAGTACAAATCCCGGTTTAAATAATTGTAATACGATTGTCTTTTTGTAAATAAATGTTATTGTACAGTGTGCATACAAAGTACGCTAACCCTAACCCCTACCTTCACCATCCTGGGTGGCGAACAACCTGGGTGTCATCTTTGAATTCTCTCTCTATTCACCTCATATTGCTGACCTTGTCTATATGTGTATGTATATATTTTTGTTGATGTAACTAATTTTCGCAATCTCTTGTAAATGCTGCGCACTGTTAAAGGAGGGGAGGCTTGCGTATTGCAAATAATAAAACAAACAAACAATAAATCTCATTTTAAACTAAACTCCTTGGGTACTTTATACTTTCCCTGACCTTCCCCAAAAAATGTAAAGTCTCAATAGTTATGGTTCTTTGGGGCTTCAAAGCTTGCAGACAACGAGGACAAAATTGGGGGCCTTAGAACGCGCTAAGCGAGCCGTTGCAGATGGGAGAGAAGCCAGTTCGCATTTGCACATTGCGGCGCAGTACATAGATGGATTTGAAACTTTAAGTTCTCACAGATGGCTTATCTATGGGATGTTGCAAAGAAAGAATGTATGCTCATTTCTAGTGAAGGTCAGCGGCTTTGATTTTCAGCCCACGCCCTGAAGAGGCCCACAACTCGCACTGGTAGTATAAGGTTCTATTGTTTTTTGACCTTGAGAGACAGGGACCATGCCGAAAGAACTTCATTTGAAGGGGGGGGGGGAGCAATAACGTAAGAGACGATAAGGCAGAAAATTCTGAAACTAGACCGAGTTTCTTGTTAGTTCAGTATACGAAAAATCGTTGTCAAGAGCACAGTGGGATTTACGGACTGCATTACGCAGAGACACAATGGAAATTGCAAATATAATGTAAGTAACTCTTTAGACACTTTTATACCGGAATGAAGAATTACTGAATGCATGCATGAATAAATGAATAAATGAATGAATGAAGAGCTTGGAAAACGTTTGTGGGATTGTCCTTGTAGCGGGCACATGGGCATTCAGGTCCACATTCCACACGCATGTAGACAAAAAGTCGTTTCTCATTGTGTACTAACTTCGATTTATTTTGTTACTTTTCCTATTGATTTTAGAACCGAACATACTCCATTGCACTATCCTTGAAAGCAAATAGTTTCAGCTCGGCCGTAATAAATAAAATGAATAATATTAATAAAGATCGGCTGGCGAGACTAATTATAAATTTTATGTTTTCAAAACAGGTATATCCTTCCCTATTGATACTGCCACCAGTTTCAGACCCCGGCAGATTGTTTTTTCAACCGCCAGCTGCAGCTTAATGTAAATAACTGCACCATTTTGATGATTTTATGGGACGATCGCCAAGGACCCATATGCCCTTACGCGGTACTAGCGGATAGAAGCAACACATCAACCTTTACGCTGGCCTAGTGCCTACTTGATGGAACAGCCTTGCGGTTCAACGTACGACCAAAGTGCTTCTTTTAACGAAAACCAACACCCTGTGTACCATAAAGGAACAGCGCGTGACTCACGATAAACTTTTACGGATTTGCGGATAGAGATAAAAGAAAATAAATGGCATTCGGAGTTCATATGGCAATTGCTGAATATTCTATAAACATTTAATGTCAAATAAATGTACTTTACCAAATGTACCGTGTTGCTGTTTGATTTTAAAGTACAGTTTCATATTCCGAATTGTGGCGCGCTGTGTTGTGAGTTGATCTGTGTTGGTTTCCGGGTTCTGTGTGAAGTCGCGTAGAAGACGACTGGGCGCGTTTGCCTACGCAGCACAGAAACGTCACGGAGAGAGGCGGGGAATATGAATGTTTTGATCATGTCAGGCTCAGGGGCGGGGGATCTGATTTAGTGCCGCAAAAGCAGGTCAGCCAGGGCGATGGGGGAAATGATAGGATTATCACAAAATGGCAGCTCACTGATGTCTGTTTTCGCGTGCGTTTAATGGACGCAAACTCGGGTAAGGTCCATAGGACATTTTTCTAAAATCGAGCGACTTAGGCTTAAAAACACATGGCCGACCCGTAAGGGCAATAAAAAATGTTGACCGAACCATTCCTTTAAACTAATTTTAAAAAAAAGCCTGACTATAGAGTTGCTCCATATATAAAAGTGCAATTTTGGTATTTTGCACCACAAAATGATTTGCCACTTGGCTTACTTATGACAATTTATTCTCAAATCACTTCTATGGTGCCTGCAAGTATCAAAGACTGATGATGCTCCTTGCAATGAGCTTTTCTAATTTCTGTGAAGTAATTTGTTGGTGCAATCCATATGCAAATTAGGTTTGAATGTATTTTGCCCCAGAGCACCTGGACAGAGCTCTAATAGATGAGTTCCCTACATCTGTAATGATTCTGCAGTTTTATTTTGTTATCGTGTTAAAATGGCATATGCAACTAGTAATGTTACAGGTGTGGGAGGTTTGGGGGCGCGAATACTGGAATTGCGCGCACTGCATTTGAGGGGAAAGTAGCAGGAATTTCATCCTGGCTCGCCTTCCCCTTACCCTCGCCCCCTTGCAATGCTGGATACTCCCCTGACTGGACAATATAGGGAGACTTAAGAAACATTTCATAAGCTGTAACTGTCAGCGCACCTCGACATTTCAGGCACTGTAATGGCTTCCTCAGTAGAAGTCTCGTATTTTAATGTCAAGTTAAAGTTTATGAAATGCCGAGCTTCGTTCTGTTGTGGGTATGGATTAATCTGAGAGAAGCTTTACATAAATGGCTTTCTCAAAGGCATCCTCGCATTTTAACACAAAGCTTTCTCTCAGAATAAACAGGGTCTAGCTTTTACAACAACGAAGGCAGCTCAGAGTCGGTACTCAGCTGCTTTTGTCTGTGACAGTTCGGAAGAGGGCTGGTGCTCAGGCTCACGGAGGCGGTGCTAAGGCTTAATGTGGCCAATCAGCAACGAGCCGAACACAGCCGAAGATCAGGGGATACCTCATCAGTATGGGATACCAAATATTGCATAACACCGGCCCTAGAGCACTACCTCCACAGTAGTGGCTAGTTATCCGAGAAACGGACCACAGCAACGGCCCACCTACTCTTCTTCACGTGACTTTTTACATTATCATTAAGATGTACGTAAGGGAACGTAGCTTGCAATTCACGTGATGAGGAGGAGGCGGCTGTGCGTTGCTAGGGTTCGTTACTTGGATAGAAAGTAGGTAGATACTACCTTTTTTTCTATTCAAGGTTGTATCATAAGCCAGTAAAGAAAATAATAAAAGTAATCAAGTGTTAAACGTTTAAAGTGCTTTCTGTGTGAGGACCCCGTTTTGGGTATTCGTGTTGTTAGTTATTTGAAGCTGTGCGAACTCTGGCGGAACTGTCCGCATATCAATCGTGACGGGAGGAACATACCTGATTAATTTAGGAGGCTAAGCTTCCCCCCTCCCCCCTCCCCTCCGCCCCCGTGTGTCTCCTTGGCCACGCTTGTCAAACGCTAATACACCTTTGCAGAGCTTATAACTGGATCAAAGATGAAGGTACATGTGAATACGCTGGGAAGATATGATGCTGGATAAACAAAAGGCATGGTGTCAGAATACATTTACACACAAGTCACGATGTATGTTAATGATGTCAAGACCTGAACGAAATTGCTACATTTGACACTTGCAAGGGCAACATGGACGGCGGGTTTTGTGGGCTACTATTAATTGCAATAAAACAACATTTCCCCATAGAACATAAATCTCGCCAGTAAGCGGGCGACCTTTAGACCCCACATTTACTCGCTGTAAAGAGCGGGGGTACAACTAGAGTCAAACTGGGAGGGGGACTCACGGGCGCGCGGATTGTCCTTCGCGAAAGGGGCACATTTCATAATGTCCTCGTGTGGGAGCCTTCTCCGCCAATGCGTTCAGTAATTTAGCTGCACATTGTCCAGATTAATGCACATTAGGCCACTGATACTGCTTCGAAACATAATGGGGTTGAAGGAAAAAAACGCATACTTCTCTTGTTAATGCATTGTTTTTGCTTTGAAGAACCACAATAACACGAATTTACTCCCATAGTACACACATCTCGCAAAGCAAACTTACAGTATGTAAAGCATACTATTCACGTGTTAAGCCACAAGAGTAGCTTTGTAGATGTATTTGTCCCACCCTGAATGGAAGTCTGGAAACCCATGTTTCTTTTGTTCTTAAACTAGTAAACCGCATGGATATAAAGTCAGCTTTAAAGCAGCTTTATTTTGTGAGTCACTGTCTTTCTGTTTGCGTTCTTGACTAAACGTGATGTTTAGGGTATTTAACTTTTTCACGCATTTTAGTGAGATTTCTGCTGAAGCTTCAATGTTAAAAGCAGCCATAACTCTTCATGCTTAAAACGAGACACTCAAGGTCTGTTGTGAAAACAAATTGTCTCCTGTCCCCTTTTACCTTTCCATGCACTCCCCTGACATGCACGTTGTCACACCCCATTCTGTATGCATACAAAATCAGCAGTTGCTACCAACTATGAAATGTTTTACAGAAGTAATTGTTAATACTGCAGCCGCAGCACCGTTTATCATCTGTCTTGACTGTTGTGTGCCCATCCGGTGTTACTGGCGGGGAGCGGCATTGTGATGGGCCAGACATGTGGTCCTTATGGTGCGAGATGCGGAGGCAAGAAACACGCGTCACACCAGTTGCCTTCTCAATCCCCAAACTGCTGGCTTCCTGCAGTGCAGCTCCTTTATTAACGCCTCACGTCACCACGCATGCGGGACATGAGGCGGATATAGCATTCCTCCTTAATTCCAAATAACAAAAACGTGAAAACACAACATACACTGTCCTCCGTGCTATCTAGTCCTGCACAGGTTCGTTCACCCAAATATTAAAGTCAAACCTAGCCACATGGGATTTCACCACTCATGGTCTATCAGCTTCCCGGGGCCCGTGGGGCTGCCCTTAGGTTCTACCCACTGGGTCGCTGATGTGGCATTGTCTCCGATTCCCCTCCCGGCTCACCTTCACCTTGGGGAGGTGGTTCGTCATATTCCGATATTTCTCCAGGGTCACAGCCTTGTGTGGCGTCTTCCTCAGTCCTTTGTCTTGGGCGTGCCATGTGTGTATGCCTTCATGTCGCGGCTGTCTTTCCCAGTCTGTCCGCAACTCTTCTGGCACCTTTTTGAACCACAATGCTTTTCTGGCGATTGTCTCTTGCCCTCGGCTCACGGTCACCATCGTTTCCTCAGTTCGGATTATCCTCCATGGCTTGTGGTCATATCGAGCATGACTTCAACAAGGCTGAATGTTATTAACAACAACTAGAAGTAAATAGTTTACCTTCTTATTCTGCCTCCTATTTGTAGGCGATACATCAACGCTACACAGGGACATATTTGGGTAGGAGGAAGGGATATTCAGAAATTCAACTATATCCCTTTCTGTCCTCTCTCAAAGCCTTGTCTTTTCTGCGAGTGGCTAAATCCACAGCAGCTCTCTGTTGTCTCCTCTAAAAACGAATTCTGCCCTCAACCACAGTAGTTTTATCCATAAAACAGGTGGCTTGCCTGTTTTTGGAGATCAGCGTGTTTTGGTTTTAACCAAATTAGAATCACAGTTGGCATTTGTCCTACATTCTGTGGTATCATGTTCATAGAGTAAGGACACTTCCCTGTTAACTCACCCTTTCGGCCCCCCATTTTTCATAAAACATATCGAGTTTCCAACTTTGATTTCGCAGGGTTTTGCAACACCAGGACCTGGTCGCCAACCTTGTGCTTTGATTCTCTTGCTCTTCTCCTGATGCTCATGTGTTTGTTTGCCCACACTCTCTTGGTTTGTGTGCGTTCCCTGTCGAGATCATCTACACCCCTGTTGCGGTGGTGTGGTATTGATGAATTCACCATTGTCCCATTCATAAGGTCTTTTGGGGGTACATTTGTGGAGCTGTGGTAAGTCACTCTGTAGTTGCATAGGAACCGGTATAAGTCAACTTGCCAAAGGCTGTTCTGGGCTTTGGATATGCGTAGGACTTTAAGTGTTAATCTCTCCACGTCTCTGTTCACTTGCGGCCACCGGGGCGTGAGTTGGTTGTACTGGATGTGTAGGTCGTCCATGTATGAATGTGTACGTGGCGCGGAATGACTTCCAGTCTCCCGCCAGTATTGTGTCCTTTATGATGTCGTAGCACAGGTTACCTTGTGTGGCTTCCACAATGTCGGTGATGCTAATTGCTTTAGGCTTCATGGTGTTGAGGATCTGGCAGATGTGCTCCTCTGTCTCTTCTGATTCGTCCACTTCGCCGAGTTTTGCTGCTCTTGGGTGTCTGGACAGGAAGTCTTCCGGATCGTCGGTCCCTGCCTGGTATGCAAGTTCAAACTCTTATTCTTGGATGTGTAGCAGCCATTTCCCAATTCTGGCTGGTGGGTGTGCCGAGGAGCCAGTGAAGATTGGGATCAGAGGCTTGTGGTTGTGTTGGCTTTGAACTTCCGCTCAGAGAGATAGATGTGAAAATGTCTGCAGCCCCAGAGAACTGCTATGGCCTCCTTCTCTATATGTGAGTACCGTTGTTCGGTGGGTGTTAGCGCTCGGGAAGCATAGGCAATGGGTCTGGTGTCGTCAGTTATTGATTGTTTCACCAGGATTGCTCAGAGTCCGACGGGACTCGCGTCCACGTATAATTCTGTTGGTAGGATTGGACCATAGTATGCCATGGTTGTGTCAGACGACAATGATGACTTGATCCCTTCAAATGCCTCCTCGCATTTGGGGCTCCAGTCACACTTGATGTTGGATTTTGTGAGTTCTCCGAGTGGTTCTGCCATGGTTGTGAGGTTAGGGATAAACCTACCGCAGTATGTTGCCATGCCCAGAAAACTGTGCACTTCTTTAGGTGCGTTTGGTGGGGTGACTCCTTTTATGTCTGCCAACTTGTGGGGGTCGGCAGATATTCCGTCACTGTTAAAGACATACCCGAAGAATGTTATTTCTTCTTTTATGTATTTACATTTGTTGCAGTGAATTGTGAGGCCTGCTGTCTCCATTCTTTTGATCACCATTTCTAGTCAGCGCATGTGTTCCTCCCTGTTGCTGGCGTGAACCGGGATGTCATCACTGACGTTTAGCACCCCCGGAATTCCTTGGATGACCTCTTGAATGGCTTGTTGGAACACCTCCGCCACCAACGATATTACAAAACGTAACATCTTGTACTGTCTCAGCTCCAGATGAGTCGAGAATGTTGTGATGTATCTCAAATCACTGTGCAGTTTCAGCTGATGGTAGGTCTAGTTTTGAGAAGATTTTGGAACCTGTGAGGTTTGTGATTATTTAATCGAGTGTGGGGGTGATGTGCCGTTCCCTTTTTTATGGCTGCGTTGGGTAGGCGCATGTCTACACAGATTCATACTTTTCCAGGCTGTTTGGGTTTCTTCGTGACAACCATCAGGGATACCCATGGCGTTGTCCAGTCACTTGTTTGATATTACCAGCCTTCTCCAGTTCCTGTAGTTCTTTCTCCACCACCAGCTTGTCCTTCAGGCATCCTATGCCTTGGAGAATGCTTGGGTGTTTGGCAAGCAGGTTTGTGATGTCCGTGGAGTCGTGATATCGCAGATGAAGCTTATGAGTCCTAGTTCCTCAGCTGACTCCCAGCTGTGTAGGCATTCAATTCCTGCATTGACTACGTACATTTTTGACTGAATTGTCCTTTCGCCTCTGTTCAGCATGGTCCTGAAATGTCCCACCACCGATATTGGCGCCTTGCTGCCGTAGGCAAATAGTAGTGTTTCCGTATTTTTGAGTTCTGGCCGTGGACACAATCGTCGGAACATGTCGGTCAGCGCGACGTTCACCGACGCCCTGTATCGATTGTCATCATTGTTCCATTGTATGTTGACAAGGCACTTCGGTCTCCTCTTTTTCCTTTTCGGTGTGTCGTCTTCTCGTTCTAATGCCGAGATGAGGTGGATCTTCAGCAGAATGAGGGCACGTTGCCAGCCGCGTGCGCGCGTTTGTTTCTTGTGCTCGTCGCCAATGTTTTGTCTCCAGCCGGTGCTGTCGGCGGGGAGCGGGATCGTGATGTGCCGGACATATGGACCTTATGGTGCTAGACACAGAGGCAAGAAACACGGGTTACACCAGTTGCCTTCTCAATCCCCGAACTGCCAGGTTCCGGGAGCGCGGGTCCTCTATTAGCACCTCACGTCACCGCTTATGCAGCACGTGAGGCTGATATAACATTTTCCTGCCTGCCGATTGCTCTGTAGATGAGCATGGTCAGTCAACATAACAGAGAATTTATTTTGAAGGTGGGGGTTCCGCTAAAGCCACATTTGTCCAATGGTCGTTGTGCACTTAGTTTTGCTTCATGGTGCCTTCTGGGTGTTCACATGCTTATTTAACACTCGGTTTACTGACATCAATGATACTGGCAGGGGTGCAACGAAACCTACATTTTGGGGGCAGTTGGGGCAAACTGTGATGTGAGGGGCCACTAAAGAACTGCAGGGTTAACTTGGAGGCTCCACCCACTCTTTTCTGCTCCCAAGGGTTGTCTGGTGCGGGGCTAACTATCAAATAGTACATTTTAAAGCGCAATATGCCATTAAGAATGAAAAAGTCATTGGATTTAAAGACAACGTCCACATTTAGGTGATAATTTGTATATGCCATGGACAGCTACTTTAGAAAAATATTCTTGAGAATAAAGTAGATTGTACTCCATAACATGCCACAGTAATGCAGGACTCGACTGACTGAACCCAAATGTCAGTGTATCCATGTAATAACACATGCCATGGCTACCTTATTATAGATGCCCTTTAAACAAAAAGTAAAAAATAATATAGAAGGTCATGCCACAGTAATAAGTGACTAGATTCACTGCACCAAAATGCTATTCTAGCCACATTAACACAAATGCCGTGGAAAAAAGCAAGTGTGCACATAAGCTGCCTATCCTCGGATGTTAAAGCACACTTAATTTGGTTATATGTTGGCTCGCATCCGTGGGGAGTAGGCTGATGTGAGCATTTGATTTTGCTGAAGGAGAGGGGCGAAGGAAGCCGTTCTTGAAAGTTTCAGCTTTATAGTTTTACTGCGTTTGTGCAAGTACATTTTTCTGTATCTGCACAAACACAGTAAAACTTGAATGCCATGAGATTCAGGAAAGGCTTCCCTCCTCACCTCTCTGCCGAACAAAGCAAGCGTGCACATCAGCCCTCTCATAAGAGTGGGCTCAGGCGCCCAAGTAGCAAACCGCAAACATTTATATCCAATACCACGGAACCTAAGCATACTAAATAATTACATAACACAACTACATAATAAATAATGTCCTAAGAATGATACTCCTTGCATTTTCATGCACTTCTCTTCTATCCAAGGATCGACACGAGGCTGGAGGACAGCGTGAGAGTAGGAAACAGAGGCGCCTGAGATGCTGGGCTGATTTCACCTTGTTTGGGTTGGCACCAGGCACACAAGACGAAACGCAATGCAACCTCAATGTTGTTTTGTGTAGCCATTTAAACGTCTATGCTTCCACATGGGAGTCCATTGGATGATTTGGGGGCCAAGCTGCGCAATTCTTGGTTAACTGTTTCTGGACACGATTGGACAGCCAAGCTGCCATTCAGCTTCTGGCCAATCATGTTCAAGCATTCAGCCAATCACTGTGTAGCAGGAACTTTGCATTTTTTCAACTATCTCTCCAATCTCATGTGAGGTGTGACGTAGAAGGAAGTCCCACCCCTCAACTCACAATTTGGGAGACAGAGCAAGGTAGGGAGGCGCGGGGGCGTTGGGGTCTGTAGCCCTGTCAGCTAAATGGTTTTGCCCGTCTGGGTACTGGTGTTTGGTGACAGAATTTCAGATCATGTGTAAGTTAAGATTGATCACGCTCCACCTACCCCAATGTCTGTCCTTCAATATACAATTTGTATTATGTAACGTTATCCTGCCCTTGAGCCTGCAGCTCGGCATGCGTTTAAAAGAACTATTGAACAGAGATACAACATATCCACTAACTGAATTGGAGTCAAATGGTTCCTCTCAGATGCGAAGATTGATTCTATGACTTTCACCAAAGCTATAAAATTCGTATTAATGGTCATCTGGCCTTCTATCACCAGCCTAGGTTTAATATTGTTTGCTGATGCTGGTGGCACTAAACTTGCATGCCAAAAAGGTATCTTTTGTTCTGAAACCTTGTTTGATAAGGAAGCAATGAAGTTAAAGTATTCTTATTAAAGGTTATAAAATCAGGGGCAGATATAAGTAGAGCTGTTATTTGTGGCCATGAGCATTTATATAGCCCCGGTGACGGATTCCATTATTGGTCATTGGTTGCATTTATTTAAAATGATCATAAAATCTAATAACAATAGAATGTAGTCTTTCTTGGCTCAAGTGAACATGTTATATTCCCAGATGTCGAAGGAGCTTAGAGGCTTTATTCACCGGGCAAGAGTAGCACCCCCATTAAGTTATATAACAAAATGCAATATTGCCATGTTTCAAGAGGTTTGGTTAAGTGAGCCCAAAGTTAGACCCAAGTGGGGACCTCTCAATCGCATTCTAAAACCAACAGCCACACATGGCCTTCGAATTTTAAATCCAAATATGCTGGATTTATCTTACTCTGGTAATTTAACAGATTCTTATAAAAATCTACTATTATTAAACATGTACGTTACACCGGGAGCTGGGCAAACTGAATAGACCTCAAAGTGAATTGATGAAGTTTTGGTCTAGTGGAACGCATAGTACTTTGTAGCGGCAGTTACCTTGGCAGGAGAATGAAATGCAAAATGCCCGTTGCCCCTGTTACCGAGCGTTGCAAGAGAGTTGTCATTTTACAAATGGGGGCGTACATTAAGACAAAGAAAAATTTCTACCGCAGTGAAACTCCTGGAATTATTTCTTGTCTAGTTGGATCTATTTGTGATGAATAGCAGAACTAAGGGGGGACTGCCATAGCATTTTTTCATGGGCATTGCTGGTTGATTTTCATTTGGTGTCTCAGTTTTGTTATTCTATATACACACAATGAAAGTAGTATACAAACCTAAGCAATCATAAAATGTCGCTTTTAAAAATTACCCAACAGACAGCACAAATTCTATAAGTTATCCTATGGCATTAAATGACATTAAAGGTAATTGCCTAATATGGTCCAATTTATACCATGAGAAAAATTCATTTGTATTGGAGAAAACAACCTAACAAGACCAATACTGACAATGTATAATTGCAAGTGGTTTCAACCTTCCTCCTTCAGTTTGGATTTAAAGCATGACCAAACAGTGGACATTTCAAGTAGGAGTTAGTCTTGACCAAACACTCAGAACTAATTAAAACTCATGACAAAGTAATTAGATTGAAAAAACACAAGTTGAAGAGGGGCATTAAAATCAGGTCCAAAATGTCACTTGCCACTGGAAGAGGTTAGCAGAAAATTTAAAAAAGGCAAGCAAGTCATTAAAAAGTGGTTGAAAAGGTAAGGTTACAAGAACCAAAACAATAGTGGGCAAAATATTAACTATCCTGTGTGTGAATGATAATAAAATCTGCTGAATGTTACTGTAGAGCGGCTATTGCAGATTGATTTAATGTACTGCTGGCTGGCGGACAATTCTCCCGGCAAGTTAAGAGAGATGATTATTATAGCAATCACACGTCGCTTGGGGTGGGGGGAGGTTTTCAGGGTCGATAGTGGTCCGCCAGCATGAGCCTAGATTCATCCGAGGTGCAAATATTTTAACTTTATTTTTATTAGTAGACGAGCTATGCGTGTTTTGCGAAAGCCCACCTCCTGTAAAAAAAAAGAACCAAGATGGCCACCATAGTAAACAGAAATGAGACATAGTCTCTATTTTATTTCTATAGTTGTGGCCGCGGGCGGGAGGAGCTCCTGGACCATAGCACAATTCTTCGGCCCAGCAGAAAGTGGGGAGGGGTGTGTGGAAAGGGTATGGGATATCTAGGAGGGCAGGGGAGCAACTAGGAGAGGCTCACTGTTATCTCTACACAACAGTGCTTGCCCGACCCTGGGAAGGGACTCAGATGGCTGGAAAACATGGACAGTACACAGTGTGTTTTCGCCCACGTTTCCAGCCACCTTATTGACTGAGTGCCCCTCCCCAGGTACGAATAGATCAAAAACCTCAGCTGCTCCTGGTCCTGATGGTCTTCATAACACCATTTATAAAGAGCACCTGTACACCTGGTCCATCATTTTTTATTCTTTCTGAATCTAGAGCGAGAACAAACACTTCTAAAATCGTGGACTGAAGCCACGTTAATACCTAATATACAAAAAAGGAATGAGAGAAGACCTGAGAAATGACCACCTCATTGTCCTGTTGGACACTTCGAGCAAAATCTTTGCAACAACTTTCCTAAGGGCACTGCAGGATTGGGTCAAAACATTTTTTTTTAAAAGCTGTCCCTCGGCCAAATGTTTACATAATATAACTGGCTTGTAAGTGTTGAGTAATGAAGCCAAGATTAAAGGTGGGTCACCATTATACGTGGCTTTCCTGGACTACTCTGCCTGTTTGACAGTGGTTGGGAATAAGCTGTGTCAGAAACCTTTTGTATTAGGGAATTGATCACAGACTGATGAAATTCATCATCCAGTTACATTTAGATACTAAAGTAAGGGCCAGGTTAGACTTCGGGTGACCAGTGACTAGATTATAAAAAATAAAGCGTGTGTGTGTAGCAGTGGTGCATTCTCTCCCCCTGTTTTTCAGTTTTATATTGCAGACTCCTTACTAAGATCCATACATATTTTCCCTTTAAAGTCAGGTGGAATGCACTTAACCTACTTCTTGTAAGCTGATGATTTGGACCTGATGGATAGGACCATGGTAGAGTTGCATAGAAGCCTGGGAGTTTTAGAAGTGTTCTAAAAACTGAATTTAAAGGAAATGCAGTCATGAATAAGACAACAATATTTCTTGTGGAAATAGACTAAAGGCAATTGGCTTCTTTTTGGATAATCAGTGAGATTAATTCTATGACCTGGCATGCTTGTTTTCATTAAATGTAACAAATACAGCTGCAAAACGCATGAAGGAAGCTAAAGCCTTAAGAATAATGGCGTTGTTTAAATGCTTTCAAATGCTGTGATGGAGAGCATGGTTGGAATTAATTACTACTATTAATTAAAGCATACAGAAATAAAGTCCTCCCTCAGTCCTTTATGGCTTGGAACGTGAGCCACTTTCAGAGGATCAGCAGCAAAATTCATTTCTGGAAAATATATGCATGGGTTGCTGGATGTATATCAGTGCGTGCCTGTGCCGCTAATAAGACTGGAACTATGCATACCCTTGTTGCCTACATTGCCGAGACTTAAGAAATAGTTGCTTTAAAAGGCGACACACTGATGGAATGTTTTTATAATTCACTGAATGGTAACCTGTAATGAATTAAATACAAATTTAGGAGCAGATTAACTTATCTGGTGCATCTTCGAATGAATGTGGGTTTGTCTTTGCAAATTACGTGCATTAGGAGAGATTGTAAGAAGAAGCCCCCTAATACAATTGGAACGAATAATGAGATATTTATAAACACATACCCTATTGAGAAAAATCTCATTCCTCCTGAATTTATGGAGCTTCCGAAATATATAATTCAATTCCACAATCACTTCCCGAAGAGACAGTTTTCTGATTTAAAAGACTAAGTACAAGAGAAATTATAAGGACCTGCGTTAAGGTCGAGAGGCAAACAAGAACCAGTAGAGACTGTGCCATGGTGAAAATGAAATGGAAACTTTGAAATGTGTTCATTGAATGTCCAGCATTTGAGGCTTTGAGATTAGTGTTTTTTTGGCAAATGTGTGTATAACTGTGATTTTATTTTTTTTCCAATAAGAATGTTGGGCTCCAATCATGAACAGTAACCAGACCTCCTTAATTCTAAATGTACTGAATTGTTGGGAGAAAAAGAAGGGCTGCCCAAGTGATTGCAAGGAATGTTACGTTTTCTTTGATATGATGAATTTGAATGGAATCTACGATGTGTTTTTATAGGAATTTTAAAACTCATTTTAATGTGATAGGTTTAATTAAACCATTAGATAAAATGTAACATTAAATAAAAAAAGATGTCCTTATCCATGACGATTCCTGGGTAGTGAATTGTACAGATTAACAAACACACATTGAATCAGGACACACACTTCATTCATCCTACCAATTGCAACCAGCTAGTCAACCAGGTGACCAGTAGAATACTGGCTTGATTTGCAGTGGCAAAAGCAGCATTAACGGCATAATCAAATGAATGTGAAAGTGCCTGGTTCAGATGTATTTATTTAAACCTACTTTTCCAGGAACCTTTCATATGTAGGCTTCTTAACGCTTTCATGGAGAGACGTACCTGTTCCAGAGACATGTGAATCGTAGGCCAGCATCTTTTGCCAGATTTGATGTATACAGTTTGTGTAAAGATGCTACTAAATCGCTTGTAGATTTGATAGTTTGAGACAGCTTTTTTGGAATCATGAGCAGACTATCATCCCTAGAGCTGTGCTTTAGATTTTGCACGATTACGAAATATGTCACTCTTAAGAGAGGCTTATTAACCCTTTTTCAGGCTTCCCTGCCTTTACTTACCAACACAATAGGCATCCCCGTCAGCACAGACAAATGCTCAGAGTCCTATTCTACTCTATACTTGTACATGGCTTTTTGGATTAGAGGAATTAAGAACATGGCAGCAGTGAACAGGTTTACCCTTTGTGTAAGAATCTGAAATGGTGAAATTGCATCACCATACAAAGCAATACAGAAGGCTTACTTAATGTGAAGGTAACACATAGGTTACCATCACTAATGCATGTAAGAAAATATGTCGTACAAATTAAACTGCTGTGATTGGGAATATCGCAAATGCACCACTCTGGGCTGTTGCTAATAATCACCACTTTATCATTCAAAGTGCAAGCATAGGCACAGCCACAGATATCATATTAACTGGGAAATCCAAAGAGCTGATAGTGTATGGTAATTGTTTGGAATAATTAAATATATGCTGTCTGTTAAGATGGGTTTTCGGAATCAACGCTGTGGGCAGATTCTGAGATTTGTCTATATTCTGGTGAACAAGAAAAGGCACAAATGTGTAGCCAAACTCTCAAGGTAGTGTCACTAAGCAGTAAGACTTAGACCCAGGAGAGTGTGCTGTGGGTTAAGGGTTCAGTAAAACACACACACAACAGTGTTAATAATTCAAGGTAGGCAGAATGTATACAAATACAGTAGTATTAGGCCTTGAACAAACTCTTATCAATGAACATCACAAGCAAGTCTAACTACCAAACATACAGTATTAACTTATGTACATCCTCCTTGGGGTGCTTGTTCTAAAGGGCAAGAGAACACTGCTTGTTCAAACAGTTTGATCAGATAATAGAAAACGACTTGCTGTAAAGCAAGCAAAGAAAACAAAGGTAAGTAATAAGCCAGTTAGAAATCAAGTAATCTAAAGAGCAGAAACACACACTTACTGACTTATAAAGACCTATTTGTAAAAACCCTTTCCTGGCTAAAGTAGATGGGGCATAGTTCCCTAAAAGTCCCCAAGTCAGTCCTTTATTGGGAGTTCTTTTAAGAAGGCTGAACAGACGATGGTAAAGCCAATATGTAAGTGTTTATGGAAGTGAAGAAAAAAGCAAGGAAAGTTCTTAACGGGTCATCTCTCAATCCCATCACCCCAGGGAAAGCCCTGTGGGGGATCCTTGGTCGAAACTCCACTGATCAGGATCAGGGATCAGGCAAGGGAGGGGTATGGTTAGGACTATTCTCCTGTTAAACCCCCTGGAAGGATGGTGGTAGAAATAGGTATCTAAACTCACCCTCCTGTACTCCGATTCTGTCAAAAACCACTTCTGAGGCTTCTGAATCTGCTAGTTCCACTTACTTTGTGTCTTGTGTCCGTTGAGGGCCTCTAAGAGTTGCTGATACAGAGGTCCCTTTCAGCATCAAGATTTAACTCCCGCTGTTCAGCAGTTCCTCACTCTGGTTGAGACAGTTCCTGAGACTGGACATCTGGACCACGCTGGCAAGACAAGATGACCATTGCGATGCTGATGACCTTAGGAGACCTTCAGGACATGATTCAGATGGGGGGCAGCGATGAACACTGGTCAGGTGGCAGGAGACCCTGATGGCGGAGACAAAGAAGATCATCCTGCAAGGCCTTTGTTCTTGTTGGAGAGCTGCAACTGCAGGAGAAGGGCTCATGTTTCACAAGTCGACGGTCTGCAGAGTCCCAAGTGCGAATTTGGGACAGTAACTGATGCAACAAAGTAGCTCAGGCGGGAGCTGGTCAGTCCACAGAGTGGTGCCAGTATACCTACGAAGGCTTCCAGGGGCAGAATCGTCGAGCAGGTGTCAAGCCTGGTTATTCCCACTGGTCCAGGTCCTGAAACACCAATCACAGCCTTCAGGAGATCAGACTAAGGAGTAGGGCTTTGCCGGGATGGGGTCGGAAGACAATGTTTGTTGGCTGCAATGACGATCCACGGGTCTTCTGATGCTACTCTTCAAAGGCGTCTTGCTTCAATGACGATCTGCAGAATGGTTGTGGGAGTCATCCTCTTATCCTAAATTCTAACTGTAGTTACCCCTAAGTCTATCAATAGCAAGGATCTGCACCATTCAAACTGGCAAGGGCTATCCAATCATGGACAGCCTCCAGGCACCACATTTGCCCAGCAACAGACACACTTTGGCAAGGATGCAACTGGGACCAGTCACAGACCCCTCACCGGGCCAAAAAGTAATACCGCTGCTGTACCTGGGGAAAAACAAGGCTTTGCCTGGGAAAGGCCTTACCTTGTATGGCATATCCAGCCCTGATAGCGTTGGAAGAAGGCCAAAGGACAAGAGGGCAAGGCGAAATCTAGTGATCCGTCCATTTAGAGTATGTGGTACTCTAAAAGGCATTATGCAGTAAAATCGAAAAGTTGTAACAGGTGGGCTCAATAACCCACAAATATTTGACAAAATCCTGAAGGTATGAATGGTTCTTGGGGTAATGGTAAGAATAAGCTGATAAACTGAAGCATTGGCTGGAAAAAGGGTGTGTGGAAGTTGCGCAAGGGCATTTCCCTCCCTCAACCCCCCTTCCGCCTCACCTCCTGTGGGATTCCCACACTAGCCCATACACCTGTAACCCTATGTTAATGCTATTGCTTGGCAATCCCTACTGCCTCAGGCTGCTCTAAATTACAGATGGTTTCCCTGAGTACGGGCTCTCTCTGGGATCTTCCACCTATCCTACACTAGCTGTGGTTAATACAAGTTGTGGGGAATGTGTGCCATCCAATTTGTAAAGCTGTGTCTCCATGCTACTCTCCTTTCCCCCTAACTTCCTCCTCTTCCAACTCTGCCCACCTGCTCTCCTCCCATGTCTTTCCTCCTCTTCCTTCCTCCACCCTTAGATGCTAACCGTCCTCCTCCTTCCACCTACCACCAAACCCGAGATCTGGTTCCTTGCTCACTTTCCACTACTCCCACTCTGCTCACCCCCTCCTGCATCTCTTCTACACCCTATTCCTTGCACCCCACTTTTACGCCCCTCTCAGCTAGACCCACTCTCACCTAACACTCACTCCTTCTCACACTCACTACTCTAGTGTGATATCCCACACTTATCTCAACCCCTTAAAATGTCCCCTTCCCACTTCCTGTACTACAATACATTATACCACACATCATTCTCTCAAATACCTCACCTTCTCAACCCTCTGCCACCAACTCTTCAATCCGCCCTTCCTCTGCCTGTTCTCTAGGTCCAGCTCCACCTGCGCCCTCACCCCAGCAATCTACACTCTGCCTCTACTGCTGTCTGGTTTTATTCTGTCAGGCTGGTGCTTTAGTACCTTCCACCTCTGCCCATTAGCTGCAGCGCTCACGTGACTTCTTGCACCAATCGCAGTTTGCCTTTTACCCAGGAGGTGGGCTACACAGCTGGGAAAACCTAAAACCCCCTCAAAGCCCCTCCCCCTTTTCCAGCACGGATTTTACAACAGCCTCTTGTGTTTCTCTGTCCTGCATCCTGCCCCAGGCAGAGAAGGGTCTCTCTCACATGGTAGAACAATATCTCCTGCCACTAGCCCGTCCTAGACCCAACACGCAAAATTAGAGGGAAAGGGATAAAAAGTACCTCTACCAAACCTCAATTTAAGGTGATGTGTTCAGCGTACAATAAACAAGGATAATGGGGGACAGGGTTCCCATGCACTCATAGGAACAGGGACCTATCTGTGCTCTCAAAATAGATGAGATAAGCAAGGCTAATAAAGCTAAAGGGGTTTTACTTACCTTCAAAAGACAGGGCCGGTCACAAAAGCAACTGCAAAATGATGGACTCCATTGATGTCTATGGCGGGTAAGCAGCAAAAAGAAAATATTTCCTTCCCTAACACAGTGTTACACGAATTAGAATCTTATATAGCACATTTAAAATGGCATCCTGACATGTGTAACACTGACGTAGAGTGGTCTAGACAACAGAGTCACAGTGCAAGGTGTCTATGCAACAATAAGGTACAACATATCTTCTTTTTTTGCCCTCTACACACAAGCCCATATTGCACAAACAAGCAATTATAGATGTTGGAAAAACAACGGTCCTGTGTGGTAGATACACTTGTTATGTACCTCATTTTAGCATTGCAAAGGTGATCAGCAATTACACACTTTTATCCCTAAGGCTCAGAAATTAAGTTTGTGTGGGAATGTTGATTTACATTTTTGTGATTTAAATATTGTATGCGCTTTGAATTGTTTCATTTTGAGTTCAGAAATGGGATAGGTTTACAGAGATAACATGAATGGTCTGAAAAGTGTTGTATGAAGTAAGAAGCAAAGCAAAAGAGGTGATGGCTGGAAGGTTTAGAATTAATCTTAATCTCTGGCATTTCTCTGGGTAACCCTCCACCACCGTTCTTCGCCTGCCAAGCCATTACAAAAGGGGAAAGACCTATGCAAATCGGACTTGGTCCCACCCCAAATGTTGCAGTCCAGCCAAAACTGCTTGGTCTCATCCCTTCTGCACAAGACCACAACCGCCCCAGACATGTTTCGGGCCTGTTCGGTGAAGAGTAGTTTGGTTCTCTAGGCCCAACAGGCATGGGATCCACGTCTGAGCATACCGTCCCACTCAGGGTGACTGTAGCAAGAGGTGATGGCTGGAAATTTGGGATTGCTTGTGTTTCCATGCAGAGGGGACCTGGCCTAGCTGTGCGGGTTGGGCTGCTCCCATTGGTGGCAGTACATGACTGATTTGCATATGGCTGGACCCCTTTTGCAATGACGCAGACAGGCTAAAAAACAGTGACGTGGAACGTTGCCCATAGCAATGCCAGTGGTTCAGATTTATTCAAATCCTTCCACCAATTCCTTTTTTGGTTATAATATGAAGTAAGAAGAACATTATGGTTCATGAATTGAATGTATTTACAGCTCAGAAATCACTAGTTCTGCTTGTAAATGTATCTTGGTGTTGATGAGAAAAGGCCGCACGTAAGCAGCAAACAACTATGGAGGCTATCATTTGTGGGCAGAAAGGAACGTTTTTAGAGGTTTTCTAAACTCTTAAGTGGTCACTCATGAGCCACAGGGACAATGGAAAAAATCCTCCAAAAGATGGAGTAGTCCAGTGCACTTGAAGCGCTTGCCAATAGAAGGCGGAAGCAGTGGTTTGAGGACCAACGTAGCACTGGACGGAATCTTCTGAGGAGCTCTACAAAGGAATGAAAAGAACAAGGAAGAAAAATTGGGACTTCTAGAAGGGAACAAGCACAGCTGGGCAGGAGGAGGAGTAAAAGATGCAGCAGCTGGAGAAAATGACTGCAGACAGCGGAGATGCAAGAGACTTGCAGGTTGAATTGCTGGAAACAAAGTTTGCAGGAGCGTTCCAACATGTGGGCCAACTGGAGGAAGCTCCTTTTATAACTGAGTGACCTGCTACTCCATCAGCAGAAGAGGGCCGTTTTGTGTGTACCCTTTGCTTGTACGGGTGGCAGTCGAGCACCAGTGAGAAAGGAAGCGTGGCACCCTCGTCATGACTTTGCTAATGAGAGGGGCGCAGACATTCCAGTATCCTCTCATCTGCCCCTCACAATTGTTACCTGTCCTCCTGTTGCAGATCTCTTCTTGTCGGCTTCCCTGACCAGCACTGGCACCCTGCATGCCTCCTCTTCCATAGGGCCTGGTAATTCCTGACACCCTCACTCTGAATCTCCCAGAAGGCGCATGGGTCCTCCCTTCAAAATCTCGCCTGGGTCTTTGGATCTTTACCCTGAGCTTCAAGGGCACCCACAAGCAGGCAGGAGTCCGATGTGGGGTTTGTGAATTGTTCTTGATTAGATAGCTGTGATTCTAGTTCTGTAAAAAGGTAGTTTGTTGGCTCCGATGGAGACGGATCAGTGAGGGACTTGTTTCTGGGGTGCAATATTTCTAATCTTATCATGGCAAATAATTTCCAGAAGTAGATAAGATTAATAGTTCAATGGAATGGCGTGTGTCTTGTTCTGATCCCTTGTCCCTCGCTGCCGTCTGTTTACACTGACTATCATGTGGAAGGAGGAGGAGACTTTTCCATAAAGACTCCATTCAGCCATTTGCTGAGGCGTTTGTCTTGTGCCTCGCTGCAGTCTGTTTATACTGACTATCGTGTGGAAGGAGGAGGAGCCTTTTCCATAAAGACTCCATTCAGACACGGAGCATCTGCAGAGCCATTTGCTGAGGCGTTTGTCTTGTGCTGTCTTTGGCTGCGATGGCCACACAGCCCCCAGAAGACTTTAACCTTCTCCCTGCGGTGTGAAACGGCATGTCTCCTTGTCTGTAACTAATAACTCTGTCAACTGGATGGGCTAAGGCCCTACATAGCTCTTAATACGTCGGTGACTGCAGGGTTTTTAGTCCCTTTCAGCCAGGTATTCTAGAGTTAATGAACGCAGAAGCGAATTTAGAGGACCTTTTGTTTATTTTATAGATTTTAATTTAGGTGACTGCGAAGTTGCATTCTCTTTTCAACTCTTTGAACCCAAAAAGATTAAGACACATGGCTCTTCGCATGGGTCTCAGAAGCCAAATTCAAACTTACACCATTGACATAAGCCAATTCACGAAAGTGCCATTAAGTTCCCCCCATGAAGTTGGTGGCTCCATTCCCCTGTTTGGCACCCAAAAGGAGATTGTTGCAGTTCTCAGTCAAAATCTAGCAGACACAAACATAAACACGCCTTCAAAAGATCTACTTGGTGATGATGCCACAAAGCCTCAGCATAAGGGTAGAGGCAAACGGAGCACAAAACATAGCGGGGCTAACCCCTACTCTTTGGCCCCTTACATAATACAAGTAACATGTATGACATTTCCTACCCTGCTTACCCGAACGCTATCTACCTTGTCATCCAAGCCTGGATGGCACAACACGTACTCTGTCTTAATGACGAGAAGACAGAGCTCCTCATTCTTGGCTCTCCTCAAAAACTATCCAAACTGGCCCCTGAGTTCAACTCCTTCATTATTGATGGTAACACTATCAAGGCCTCTAAGGACACTAAAACGTTAGGGATTTACCTCAAATCTACTTTATCCTTGGTCAGACAAACAAATGCTGTTTCCTCTGCAGCGGCATACACCTGCAAGCTTATTACAGCAAGCCTCCCTTTCCCATCACCAGCCTACTGTGTCACTTTTGCCAGGACCCTCGTGCTGTCAAAAACTGACTATTGTAATGCCCTCTATCTGGGCACTAACAAATGTAACCTAAACAAGCTACAAATAATCCAAAACAATGCTATTAGAGCCGCTCTCAACATCCCTAGGAACTAACACATCTCTGACACCAGACACAACCTACGCTGGCTCTGCGTCCCTCAACAAATTACACTGAAAACACTTGCTCTTACTCATAAATGCTTATCCAACCAAGCACCTTTCTACTCAGCTAACAGATTCGTCCTCCACAACACTAACAGACCTCGCAGAACTGCTCAGACTAACTGCCTTTCTATACCACGCTTCAACCTTCAAAGATCTGGCAGAGCCAGTTTCCCAGTAATGGCGGCAAAACTCTTGAACTCCCTTCCTAACGTGCTAAGATCTGAACCGTCCTCCACAGTTTCAAAAACATGGCTAAAGCCTGGCTCACCGCCCAAGACCCATCACCCACTTCCCAACTAACTCCCATGCACTAGTTACCAGCCTTTCATCTTTTGTACATAGGCTATGTCCTCTTACTCACCGTAATGGCATCATGTATACATGTTTATAAATGTTACTGTACTCTTAAACTGTTTTTTAAACTGTAATTTTACTGCTATGTCTGCCTTAGCATGTTGTAACTAAATACACGCCCGGATGCCCTTGGGCCTGATGCGCTCTATAAACAAAATAAATGCAAATAGAGACGGAGACTTTCTGAAAGTTGGAAACATATATAACATTTTATTGGAAAACACATGGTTGCATAATTGGAGTCATTTTATGAGGGTGGCCCCCTAGCCCTTGCTCAGGTCTTATGATTGCCTGGCACCAACCATGGTCCTTACCCGGGTGGCTCTGCCAATCTTGCCTTACAAAGTCCCATGTCCAAAAACCTGTGAGCCAATTCACACCATTCTGTTCTTGCGAGAACGGCCCGCCCTGGATACCCTGCCAGTTCAGTCATTCCTCCAGAGAATATGGAGCGAATAAGGCCACTGCATCGGTTGTTGAAGAGTCCCAACTGTCCCTAGTGGAATCAGTGCCCATATCACCCCATCCTGCCTGAAGCAGCCAGTGGTTGTAGCTCACGGACCAGACCGCAGCGTGCCTCCTTCTCCGGGACCGCCCTTGTAACTCTGCCACGCTTTGGGGTGGCCCCTCCCGTGACCCCAAATGCCCCCACACCAAATTCCTCCTCCTGATTGTACTTAACAACCATTACTTATATCCGGTTCTTGCCATCAGTCCTCACAGCCCTAAGTTGAAATGGCGCTCCATGCTCCTATTAACCCTCCTCCTAGACCTTTCCATCGCAGCATTGGACGCCGCTCCACGCCATACCTTCCTCGGGATCAGCTCTGACCAGGCTATCTCCGTTACTGTCAGCATTTGTGCCAGGATTCTAATGCCTTCCTGCATTACTCTCATCAATCGCCCCCTCCCTAAATCAGCCAGGTCATTCCCCCCCCCAAGGTGCACCACCAACAAACTCGGCGGGGCCCCCCTGGTGATCTACCTGTGCAGCGCAGGGACCAGTGAGTGCCAACGCATGCCTGGAGTGCCTAGCCATACCAGTTTGGTGTCCCGAAAACCCAAATTGGCCCCCCGAACTGGCTTTGTGCGGGCCCATTTCTCCGCTCTGCTGATAAACGAGTGGCCAATTATCCAGACCGTATGTCCAGCTGTAATAAATTAAATGCATAGTTGTTAAAATCTTTTCCCCTTCCCCCCCCACCCCCCTTATGTTGTCACCCCGGAGCCTGACCTATTTCTTTGGAGGGGGTGGGTTGACCTGCCGCCTGTGCAGATGTAAAGTTTATACCTGTCAGATTGCCATCTTCCCAACCTATGGATCGCAGGGCCGCGCATCCCAGCCTGAAATGCTGTTGTTGCTGCCCCTATCCGAAAACCATGCATGGACCATCCTTCCCCATGACACCCCGCTTTCCTTAAAGCCATGGCCAGTACCCTCCCGAATTGTAACGTTGTCAGTGGAGACCCGTCCTTGTGTATTAAGAGGTATCTGCCGCCAGCAGGCCTCCTTGTCATGTACTGGGACAGTAGCCAAGTGGAGTAGCTGGACTGTTCCGCTCCCCTCCGGAAGCTGATTGAGGTGCCCCTCCCGGCCTGATCGGTCTTTGATTTCTTGACCTTTACCATGAGGCCATCCTCAGTGATTGTGACATCCCCTGGAGCCAGTGCCCTTCCCGAGTCATCACCCTTCCCTGTTGCCACCAATTCGCTAACCCGGAGAGCCCCGAAGAATGCCAAAGCAAATGCCGCGCTGAAGAGCCGGAGCTCAAAACCGTCTGTGCACACCCCTTCTAGTTCCACAAGTAACTTCCCCAGAACTTCAAAGTCAATGGGTTTACGGACATCTATCTTGCACCCTTCCAGCCTTCCCCACCCTTTGATTGCTGCCCTTACTGAAAAGTCCTTAGTTTGGTCCCCATCTCCTTTCAGTTTGGAATGGAATGCTACAGCAGCTAAATGGCTTGTGACCCAGCTCTTGCTCTGCCCTTGCTTGTGTGCCCACACAACAAACGCTCTACCTCGGATGTTAGATCCAAGTTTGTATGCCCTGCATCGTGCATCACCCTCACAAACTTACTGTAGCCCTTCTGATACCTGGACCTCACTCCTGGTGAGAGCGACTGCTCCCCAAGATCCCAGAGCGTCGGGTCCACGACATCAGGTGCCACCACTCCTGCATGAACTCAGCGCCCTTCTGCTGTGCCCTTGGGGGGGGGGGGCCTTCCGGAATCTCTCCCACTGGAAACGAGAAAGAGCGTCAGCAGCCACATTAACAATTCCTGGTTCATGTCTCGCCCTAAACTCAATATTCTGGTACAAGCACACTTCTACAAGTTTTCTTAGGAGACCCAGAACCACTGGGCATGAAGCGGACTGTAAGTTGATGGACTGGACCACTGCTTTGTTGTCTGACCAAAAACTGGCCCTCCTGTTGCATAACTCACCTGGCCACAGCAGGAGGGAGATCACGATCGGGAACACCCCCAGCCGCCCCTTCTTCCTCCATTGTGTTGGCCACCTCTGTGCACACCACTGTGCGCCCAGGATCACCCCAAACCCCTCCCGTCCAGAGGCGTCAGAGTACATTTGTAACTCACTGCTGGTAACCAATGCGTCCCGCCATAGGCTGACCCCGTTGTAGCCCTGCAGGAACTTCCGCCACATGACCAGGTCTTCCTTGAGTGCGGCGCTCAACCTGATGTGGTGGTGTTTGTTAGTCACCCCTGCTGTGGCTCTGGTTAACCTCCTGGCAAACACCCTTCCTGCTGGTACTACCCTGGTCGCAGAGTTGAGTTTACCTAGCAGCTGTTGCACCTGACCCAGAGTTGTCTTTTCTTTTGCTAGGATGCTGGTAATCAATTCCACCAGCCCCTCTACCTTATCTTTTGGCAATCTGCATGTGCCTTTGCAAGTATCAATTTCTATGCCTAGAAATGTCAGGCTATGGACTGGGGTTTGTGTTTTCTCCTTTGCCAGGGGTATGCCCAGTTCTGTCATTAGAACCTGGAAGGATGATAATGAAGCTCCACAGTCCTCAGTCCCCTCCCTGCCAATGAACAGAAAATCATCCAGGTAGTGCATGATAGCCCCCCTTGGTTCCTTAGTTTTTCCTGCCCATTCCAAAAAAGAACTAAACTGTTCAAAGAAGGCACATGAAACTGCACACCCCATTGGCATGCATCTGTCAAAGAAAGATTGGCCCTCCCATTTGAATCCCAACAAATGAAAGCTATCTTGATGAACCCGCAGGAGCCTGAAAGCCGCTTCAATGTCGACCTTTGCCAACAGTGCCCTTCTTCCCATCTGACCAACTACCTTCATTGCTTTGTCAAAAGAAGCATATGTAACAGAGCAATACGCAGGGTCCAACCAATCATTCACAGAATCCCCTTCTGGGTAAAACAGGTGGCGAATCAGGCTGTACTTTCCTTCCTCTTTCCTAGGGAGAACCCCCAATGGTGACACAATGAAGTTCGGAAAGGGAGCCCTGCTAAATGGACCCGCTATTCTCTCCAATGCCTTCTCTTTGGCCAATTATTCACTCACAATACCTGGTAGCTTGTCCGCTGAAGGGAGATTCCTTGCCCCTCGGGAAGTCAGTGGTCCCTCATAAGGAATCCTAAACCCTTCCCTGAAACCCTGTGAGATCAACCTCCCCTCACCAATTTTTGGATAATCCATCAGCCAGCCTTGTAATGTTGTCATGATTATGGGTGAAGGTCCCTTGCCCCAGAAGCCCTCATTGGGTGGTCTTGCTGCAGCCCCCGCCCCGCTGTCCCCTGGACCCTTGATAGCACATAGAGGCTGGGTGGGACCCCTTACATTTTTCACAGGCATGGGCAAATATGCATTCCTGCCCAAAGCAGCAGTACCCTGCATTAAAACCCCTGCACGTGCCCCTGGCTGTGTCACCCCGGAGGTGCCCCTGCCGCTCCCCCATGCCCTGTATTTATTCCCCCGTCTCTCCCTCTGCCTGTTCCGAAAGGGCTGCCAAGTCTCTCTCTTGTCCTCGTTGTACTTACCTTGACCAGACTTAACCACATCTTTGATCAGTATGCTGGTCCTTTCCTGGCAACCCATGAATGCCAACCAACCCTCCGTGTCCTTCTGGGCCCAATACATTGTGGGCAAATCTTCCATTTTATGCCTGAAACCCCTATCGTAATCAATCCAACCCGAAGTCCCATATGTCTTGTGATCTGCCACTATGGTATAATTCCACAGATCAGTTCCTTGTTCCGGGAACCTTTCCATCATTACTGTTGCCAAAAGAGAGAAGGCTTTTTCCCAGTTGTCAATGGTTTCCTCTAGCCTGTATCGCTTTTGCCTCTTTTTCTCTTCCTCCTTTGAAATATTCACATCTGGGCCCTCATTTTCTGATGCCAGCATTGAAAATGTGTCGAAGTAATCCCTTGCCCATATGCGTTCCTTCACCTGCTTATGAATGTACCAAGATAACGTACTTCTCCCAGTCAGTATTGGGGCTATTGTCACCAGTGGAGTACCCCCGCCTACTGCCAGTGTAACAGCACCCAGAGATCCCACTGGCCATCCCTCCGGCGGTACCACCCTATTAGACCCCAAGGAACCCACAGGCATCCCTTCTGGTAGTATCACCCCATTGGCTAGCATCACTATCCTGCTGCCCTGCCCAGGAGGTCTTACCTGTGCCCCTGTGACTGCAGCCGGCACTGCTGGTTGCCCCCAGACAGAGAGTGGGCCCACCCTGTTACCCCCATGCGGTGTCCCAGGCACCTGTCCTAACCTCAGCATTATCTGGTCCATAAATCTAGTCCTTTGCATTTTTGCCCACTCCATGGCTACCCTGGGCTGTGGCCCATTCACAAGCATTGTGCCTGAACCACCGCTGAACCTGCATTGTCACGGGCTATTAGCTCTATCCCCAGGATTGCGCCACCTGGCTGCCCAATACCTGTGCTTGGGGAAATTCCTGTTGGAGACAAAGGAATAGAGACATCGGGAGACACATTTACTTCAGTGGTAGGCTCCTTACCCTTTTGCTTTCTGGGCACTCGCTTTCATTTGGTCGGAGTGGGTGTCACCACCTCGGGAACCGTTGGAGGCACCCCCGTGTCCGGTAGTACGCTCGGTGCTGGTTCACCCAGAGACTGCTCCACCATTCTTTTTGCCCATTCTGCACCTTTATTTCGGACCCTTTCTTGGAACCATGCCACCACCTGGGCCTCCTCCTGGCTCTCATAGGCCCTCCCCGCTGTCGAATAAGCTTGGTGATCTCTGGCTGGACATGCTGCCCCTGCTGCAAGAAAGTAAACACAATTGTGCAACACGAGGTTGTTGCTTAGTATACTGTTGCACTCAGTTGTTTATCCTCAGAGCATCCCGGCTTACTGTTCCTTCCACCTTATTGTCATTCTCTTATGTTGGTTGTGCCCTGGGCCCATGATCTCATTAACAAGTGGCAGTCAATTGGTTGTCCCTCTACATTTGTTGTCCTCCTCCAGCCCCCAAGTAGGCCCCCTGCCTTACCACAGATCTTTCTCCTTCTGTGTAACAAACCACCTCTGTCGACCGCACCGTGAAGGTATCCGCTGTGATCTGCAAATATACACGTAACTTAATATTGTCATTCGGACTAAGCCACTTGCTTGGCCCAGACTCCTTACGCCCTGCAAATTGCTAGCATTATAATGTTCAACCCTCAGTTTATATCTCGCTCCTATACCCACCTTTGGGCCCTCCGCAATGTCTCCCTTACATCTTCACATACTGGTATACCATTGTGTTGATGTGTGTATAAATCCCTTCACCTCTGCAACATCCGAGCTATGCCTCTACATTTGCACAAATCGGTAAACACGTGTGTATATATGCGTTAAATCCTTTTCCCTGGAATTACCGTAAAATTCCTGTAAAGCAAACAGTGGCCCTCGCACTCGCGGTGACCCTTATCTCCGCCCAAATCGGTAAACAATTGTATACATGCACGTTATAAATTAACCGAAAAAGTTCAGTGAAAACCAACAGTGCCCTGCACACTCACGGTGGCCATCCGTCTTTCCTCCTTGCTGTTCCATCCACCCACTAACCAAACATCCCCCCATTTATGGCCTGGCATGTTTCAAACCTAAACTCTTTATTGTTTGAAATTCTAATCGCACAAATGCAGAAATGCCCCCCAGCTGCCCTCCGGGCCGTGCACTCCCACTAGCCCGCCAAACATGTGATTTATAAAAACAAATGCCTCAGAGGGAATGAGCCTGTCTAATTCGTCAATCCCCGTTTGCGCCTGCCATCAGGCAATGCCCCGGCAGCAGCCTTCTGTGCACACTCTCATATCGGAGAAAGAAATGCCTGCGGTCACCCAGGCCGCGAGGCCAGTGCCTACACCCGGCCCCACTCATCGAGCCACCGACAGCATTGGTGGCCCGCTGCCCTCCTTTGTGCAGTGGCCCCACGGCCCGTGCGTGCCTGTCTCCAAACTTATCACCTAATTTTTTAATGCGCACCGCCGATGTCTCGGTCTATCTTTGGGAAACCCTCATCCGACGCTACAAATGAACTTGAATTCTAATTTATTCCATATAAACATATGACCTGCAGTTAAAAAAAGGGGGGAGTTTATACACGTAGGTAAGTTCTTTGCGAGGTGGGCAGACATAAGTGGTTGACTGTGTTATGTTATACGTTATATTTTTGATGCGCCAAATCACAACCATAATACAGAAAAAACACTTGTTTGCCACCTCGCGATGCTTTCACAAAAACTGATGGCCCAGCTACCTTCCGAGCCGTACGTGCGGAATCCCAAGCCATACATGGGATACATCCATAATACAGGAAAAACACTTGCTTGCCAGCCCGCGATGCTTTCACATAAACAAAATGGTCCAGCTGCCTTCTGAGCCACACGTGCATAATCCCCAGCCATACATGGGATACAACAAAAACAATGCCTCGGCGGGAATGCACCCGCCTCGCGCTGCAATCGTCGTTTGTGCCTTCAAATTGCGTCCCGTCTGGCAATCCCCCCGGCAGCTGCCTCCCGCGCTCCTACGCCGCCTCAGAGTTAGGAGCCAACACCCGCGGTCCCCCAGGCCGCGAATTAAAAACATGCGCCCGGGCTAGAAAGAAAACATCATTGAAACATTCAAATCCCCTGTTTGCCGCCATTTATGTTCAAGAAAAAAATCATTCTGGCCTTTTGAACAATGGTCGCCATTACCTCCATACACTCGCAGCTCTGGCCGCTGTACTGACCACGGCCCCCCTGGCCTGTGTTAACCGCATTGCGATCCACTTTCCCCCGACCAGGAACCTTTGTGTCTGCCCCGGCACCAAGCGGAGGAAATGCTCACGGTCTCCAGACCGCGGCAAGGGCGAGCCCCAAAGCGCTACCCATCGACTCCATGCCATACCTATAATCTCCTGGTTCCCGTGCTAGCTCCGCAAGTCGATGCTGCAGGTCTCCCGATCTTTAATCGTCCGTCCTTGCTGATCCTACGCGAACCTTCCTGCTGTTACTGCCTCCAGGGCTGGGTGAGAGGTCTTGCTCTCTCCGTCCTGGCTATTTAAGCCCATTGAGGTTCCAGCCGTTTCCGGCCGGACCCCCGAGGGCACCCTGACTGTGTCCTCCTCAGAGGAGGCGAGTCCACGCAGGGGACGGGCAGAGGGGCGGCCCGCTATGTGAGCTGCGCATCTAGCACCCCCTGCGTGGGCTGGCGCACCTGCTAACGCTGCTGTCCTGAACGCAGCTACACAGCCACCAACGTCACCAATAGCAGGTCGATGTATCATGGACTATTTTCCGAAGACATTTGGCACAAGCACTGAAGTGAAATCTATTTTGCCTATTAAAAAATCGCAACTGGGGATCAAACTACTCAAATGAATGTGTTAAATAATTTAAGCATAATTGAATATGCAGACTCAGTTGTTCATACAAAAGTCTGTGAGACCTCTCAGAGCGTAATTAACAAACCTGCGACGCTTCCAGAGTCGTGTCTCCCACTGACCTCACGGATTATATATCTCTAGAAAACCGCAGAGTCCATTCGATCACCTCACCTGACTTACTCAGTCTCTTCAACTGAAGGAGCAATTCATCATATTCTCAGGGAAGCTGATGACTTGCCTTTCAGCTCTAAATATGGTTTTAAGTTCATTTGTAAAACTTAATGATAACATATCGGAAGAGGTGAAGGTTCATACCACAATGTAATCTTCTATTCACATCAAAGTTGAAGATCTAGAGGCTTGTGTGGGTCACATAGCGGTTTGCAGCTCTGTTCCATTTGTGTATGAAACTGGTGGAAACAAACCGACGCCAGTAGCTGAAGATCTCATTGTGATAGATGAATCTTTAATTGAAGTTGCCTCTTTGCCCAACTTAGTTCCCTCCCATCTGTGAAATTGGCCCAGGTGGATGGGACAGTCCTGCAAAATGTTACATACAATAAAGGCACATAAACAACAGTAGCATTAGTTCATACACAAAGAGCTGAAGTCTCTGACACAATGAGTGCCAAATGCAAAACAAAAAAATCAAAGGTTGCTAAAAAGACTCGACACATCTTCTCTTAAATGGTTGCGCAATCTCACCATGCCTGAATCACACAAAGAAAACTCAGAAGCAGATTAAAGGTCCCCAGTCCTTACTGACTCGAGTGAGAAACTGGCATAGAATCCCAAGCTGCCACTTCCATAGTCCATTCATATTCTACCATGTTTGAGTTGCCTTCTACAACTAATGTCCCTCTCATTCCAGGTGGCCTGTCTTTACCCAGCTCTAACTGTTCCACCTGTAACAAAAGACTGCCATGCCTTTGTCGATCCCATGATGCCTACTCATGTCAATCCCACAACTGTTACAGCTCTAAAAGTGGACGTTGGAATGCAGACTATGGCTAAAACAGTTTCTTTTGATGAGTCTACTGTACCGAAAGTCAACCAGTGCCAGCGTCCATTCCATCGTCCACTGTTGAGCAACCCGTTATGTTCTTTGGGAAAGTGCACCTGCCATCAGCAATTGCAACGGCGTGTCATTGTAAGTGTGATGCTGAGTTAAGATGTGATGTAACAAATGTAATCTCCAATTGTGATACTGCTGTACGCTCTGTTGGTGTTGGTCCATCTGTGGATGTTCTTTCTGCCCCCAGTAATTTTGAGAAGGATTCTATACATGTATGACTCAACAATATACATATTAATTCTTCTTATGCCTCTGATATTAGTTTGCTTGAACAAACTCATAATACAAACTTAAGGGGTTTACTAGATAAGCTATATGTCCCAATGGGGTGGCACCCCGAAGCTTGCCCAAGCCCACTGACCTCAACATAATCCTGCATATCCCTGTGTTACTTTTAACAATAATTACACCTCTGAAGGTGTTCACTCTAACACTCCGAATTTAAAAACAGCAACGCAGGTGAGAGATAATCCTTATATTACTCTCAACCAACAGCAAAGTGAAACATGTACCTCTAACTACTGGGCCCCTAACTTCTCCCCTTTGATGCCTGCCATGTCTAGATTTATGCTGAAAGACCCGTACAGCAGAGACACGCTCTCGCATGAAGATACCAATGTATTGTTGATCTCTAGTCATCTGGGGGTAGTTTTCCCATATGCTTAAACCATACTAATATCTTGGTAATCCTAGCAAAAGTCCCATAGTATCTGCTCTCTCTTCTGCCGATATTGAGTGAGTTGCCTTCCCAAACAAAAACAATATGGCACAAGCGTTGATTTATCTACACTGTAAATTGGTGATCAACCTGATTTTGTCTGAAAAAACCCTTTTAAACAACATGGGTTTCTCGATCGCTCGATGGGCAGAGAGTCGGAAAAGTTTACAGACGCTGTGGATAAAGGGCAACTCCCGAATTACTTTTTCAAAAGGCTCAATATAATGAGAATAGAGTAACTCAACAAGATAGAATACTAGAATCCAGACCTCAGAGAGGCCTGACATTTCTAGCTACATGTAGACTCTCAGACATCAATTACTAAATTTGATAAGTGCAAATTGAAATTACTCTCTGGGAATTCAAGAGGCCATGCTCATCTGCTGACAAACAATGAAACAGTAGACATTTTGAGAAGCTGTAACTGCCTAATGCTTCAGGAAACCTGGATGACATCCACTCCCTCGCTGGATGGCTGTCAAGTTTTCTCTCAACCTGCAAAACCTAGCTGTGGAGGTAGACCCTCTGGTGACCTTATTATTGCTACGCAAAATGATCTCCATGTAACTATCCACCCAATGGAGAGCCTCCCTTATGGACTACTAGCTATGGAGATCTCAAAACCAATAGACAATGTTCATGGTTTACTGATCAGTGCATACTGGCACAATGGGGTGGGTATGTTGGAGGAATTCTTACAGGATATTGTTGAGGTAGTTTCCAAATGGAAACTAGATCTGGCTCTTGAAATGTCATCATAGCGGGTGATCTGAATGCCAACTGTGTACCTATGCATTTAGAGGACATTTTGTGGGAGAATGACTCTGATTTCCCAAACTCCAATCAAAAATCTCGAGCTGGTTGGCAGTGGAATTGTGCTATGACCTCTTTGAATCTACAACTAATTAATGGACAGACTGAGGGTGTCAGATACACCTGGTCTCAGGGTAATAGTATATCTACACTAGATTATATTTTTGTTGATCAGCAGATGTTTGAGCTTTGCTCAAATTTTACGATAAAACAAACTACATGAAATTACCACTGTCTTTTAAGAGCCAAATTGAGCTTACCTTTTAAAATCTCAGAGGGGAAACTAATAGGTCCCACCAATCTGAACGTAACCCAGAGAGGAAATGCTGTCCGTTGGCGTTTACCAAATATAGAGATATTTACCAATGAATTCCACCACATGATGTCCCACACTACCCTCGAGTGGAAAATTAAAGTTTTCAATGTGGATCATTTTGATTCCACAATTCATGAGTTGATGAAGGCTGCTACAAATAATCCTAAATTGATCTGCCGGACAACCAGTAAGAAACATCTCCACGCCTTTGATGATCAGGTAGCGTTGAAGAAAGCTGATATGAGACTAGCACTAACATTAATAAATAGCCTTGATATTCCCCTAGACGCTCAGCTAGCCTGATGTAAAATTGAAAAACAGACATATAGAAACTATTGTAAGTTTAGACGCTCTGCCTTGCTACAGCGAGACGCTGAAATTATGATACAAGTCCTATCTAAAAAGGACTCGGGCATGTTCTGGGCATTAATTAATGGACAGGACTTACCAGTCATTACCTTACAGCTAAATGTGGTTGCCAAGCAAACTTGTGTGGCATTCTTCTCAGATCTATATGAGTCTGGAAAAGCCAACCCCTTAATCCTCAACAATAGATCAGATAAGGAATTGCAACAAGGTATATACATTAAGATCGAAACCAAGATGGTTTTGAACCTGATATCCTGATGTAAATCATGAAGGGCTGCGGGACCCAATGGCCTTACCAATAATACTCTAAAAAAAGACTTAAACAATTGTCAATGTATTGGCTACCCTCTTTGAAAGCGTTGCTGCTACTAAAAATGTTCCTAAATCATGGCAAACAGCATACGTTGTCCCTATCTTTAAGAAAGGCGCGAGATCCGAACCAATGAACTTTAGACCCATCTCATTGTTAGACATGCATAGTTAGACTCCACCACCTTGAATTATGGGCCTCTACAAATAATAGGTTATCTAGATTTCAGTCAGGTTTCCGTAAGGCCCATTCTACGAACCAAAATGGTCTCGTTTGAGATACACGCAGGAATCAACCTGGTCCACCTCTGATGACTGTACCTATGTTACTTCAGTTGACCTGTCATCTGCTTTCGATCGCGTGGACTGGTCTAGACTATGCGGAAAACTGGCAGGTTGGGACATTCCCAATCGCCTGCTGAAACCTTTAATAGGGCTAATCTGTATGTTTCCGACATCAGTGACTACTTGCGTTCAGATGGATTAGTGTCCCTTAAAGTAGGTGTTCGGAAGATATCTTGGCTAGCTTATGCCAACAATTTCTTGCTTTTTGCTAAAACCTGTGTGGGCTTAAAAAGACTACTTGCTGCGTTTTCATCTTTCACGAGTGACAATGGTCTTACGATCAACCCAAAGAAAATAAAAATCTTAAAGCACTCAACAAGCAAGAAAAGGAGAGTACAGTTGTGGTCATGGGAGAACACTGTAATTAGATCTGCGTCCAGCATGACATATCTAGGCTTCCCCATATTGGCGTCACCAGGCTATTGTAACGTCAGACAAACTCTCCTCCAAAAGTCTACACTTCTGCTCACCCAACTTTCTATGATAAATCAAAATTTCAGACTCTTTTCCATCATTCCTGCATTAAAATTCTATGAATGAAAAGTAACTTCAAAACTTATGTATGGCCAAGAATTATATTTTCACATAATCCCCAAATGGTTGTACTTGACAGAGGCTAAGATTTGGAGGAGAGTGATGGGTGTACCGATTGCTGTTCCCCTAGTTGCAATACGATTTGAGCTTGGTCTCACTTCTATCCGAGCATGTGTAGAGTGGAAGATACTTTCATTTTATAGGAAATTACTCCTTCCAGTTCATGGCTCTTTATATGGCGATCTCAATGAGTGCATGAACTACAATCCCCGAGGGAAGACATCAGCCAGATCTGTATGTCAAGTGAAACCATCTTGCAAAGTTTAAATCTGAACACTGCAGATTTGATTGAGAATCCTATTAAGGTAAAAATGTGCCTATATTATAACGATTGGATTACTACTACAGAGAAACTTCACAGTTACTCATCAATGTGTCATCTCAGCCATGAAGATAAAAAACGGGGATCACTACCATCTCACTTAGTTTGATTCCCGGATAAAGTCACAGAGCGATATTCCTTCAATTCTGCTGGTATATCTAACCATCTAAAGAAATCCTCTTGGGCACAGGTGTGATTCTGGCTGTAGAATTTGCAAGAATAAACAAATTATAGAAACAACACAACACTTGATTTTTGCATTGTACGCCAATCGCTGACATAAGGGTGAAATACCTAAGTAAAATGTTCTCTTCACGCCATTGGTGCTCTGATGAACATATCTGGCGTAGATGTCTATATGGAGAAAATCCTTGTAATACTATAGCTGTAGCAGCTTTTTTAAAACCCTGCACCTGGAACCAAAAGACTAACATCTGTCTTGACATTGAAATCAATAGATCCTCTTTATTGGTACTAACTTATCTTAATTTTAAGTGTTTCATTGTTTGAAAGGTTTAATCTATGTTTACCTACGTTTGTTATTTAAGTCAGTTGTCTTTTAATGATTCAAATGTTTTAAAAGTGTTTTAAACATGTTTATGCTATTAAAGTGCGATTTATGTTGATTTTAGAATGACGAGTGAAATCCTATGATGAATTGTAAAATGTTTCTGTTTCTTTTGTGTCGATTTGTAAAGGTTTTTTAAACCATATACAATAAAAAATAACTATTGTTCAATGTGAGTTGTCCTGCACAGGCGGCTAGGGATGGGATGGGGGATGGTGAATGTGGTGACCCACCAATACACTGCTTCTAGGGTCTGCATCACAGAGAGGGTGGCAATCCCTGTCCCCCAGGGTAACCCCTCTCCCACCCCCTAATCTCAGGCATGTGACTGTCACAGAGTTGACATAGCTGGAAACTACATTGTTCATGATGCACGCAAGCAGCTATTACTAGGCATGGATCATAGAAAATGTCTACCCGTTGAGTGAGGCTTTTGCTTTTGAGTTTGGAATTTCAAGTTGAGTCCACTTTTCTTCTGATATGCTGTAGAAATAAAGGTAGATCATTTGATCTTTTTCTAAAGTCCCTTAAAAAGGAATTTGGACAGGGGTCTACAATGTTAACCTACTAGCTAGGCTTAAAGAGTCACTTGTCCCCTCAGTCCACATGCACACAGCACACCATTTTATCACTCTGTAAGCATCAATTATAACTAGTTAGTGGCGAGTTCAAATTTTGAAGCATGATTAGTAGCATCTATTGATTGGTACATACATCTTCATCACTATTAAGTTTACTCGGATATAATCCATTAAACATGAGCACAATAAAAACCAACATCATTAATACCAATAAGACTACTGTTACAACTCTCACAGTGAATCACAAACATGCCCAAAACATCATAAACATACATTTACAATTATGACTAAAAAACGCCTCTTCATTAAAAATTGTCCAATACAAGTCCCTTCAGATGGGAGTCTCTAGAACAAAAACGTCTTGCTTGCCAGGTCCTGCCAGTTAGTTCAGAAACCCCCAGACTACAGCACATGGCTCTGCCTGAAGCAAAAACATTAAAGCTGATCGACACTGGCTGAATTTCCACTGTTTCAAAATGAATGGCAATGTCTATTTTCTGATGTCCCTGTGATAGGGACACAATAACACAAAATGCAGTAGGTCTTCTCTAGGCGAACCACACCATGGACACTCTAAAACTTGTGGATAACCATGCCAACTCGCTGTATTTGCACGCAATAACAAATCAAAACGTGCTCTAGTCAGTTAATCTCACTATACAATAAATACGATTGTACAGAGTCCACATTCGTGATGATAGCATGTTTCCTATCTGAAACCAAAAGCAACCCTGCTGTTCACGTCTTAAGTTCCTTTTGTAAGCATTGCTCACCTGTCAAGTCAGCAAATTTATTGCTCTAAAAAGACTGGGAGTATTTATCTTGGTTATGCAATCTGAAATGTGCTTCAACCACAGTATCTTATGCCAAACTGAACTGCATAACAGGGCTTTGACTACATTCTGTGTAACCAATGCTCTGCGGTTTGACTCTATTCTCAACTATAGGGGCCCGGTACTAATCATCTTCCAAGTGTTTAACTCCGAGCTCAGCATTAACTGCATAGTTTGGTGCTGAACTCCGTAGGCACAAAAACTTTTTAAAAAATGTATGTTCTATGGTTTGCAATAAGACATCATTTTCATACCCCCAGAATGAGGCCCCATAATTATTAGCTGTCTTTGTCTGAGCATTATATACCTTCGAAATTGTTCCTAGTAGCTTCCCCTGACACATTTACATGTAACGAAATACCCCTCCCATTGCCTGCGTCATTTTAGTTCTCTGTCTCGATATATGTGACACCCCCTGCCAGTTTTCCTCAAATCGCATGCCTAGATAGTCAGACTCTTGCAACTTTGGAATTAGAGAACCGTTGCTATACATTCCCTGCTTTCCGATTTTATTTTTCTTCCTCTCCCTGTATCAGAAAAGTCGGAAATATCCTCTTCTTCACTGGACAATTCAGGTCCTCCCCCGACTCCTCACCTTCCACCTTCTTCTTGGTTTTCCCTTTCTTGTAGTTTGAAGGTCTCTCCTTTTTTTTATGAAGAAATGGCCGCCCCCGGAAGGATGCCACCGTGCCACCACAAAAGGGTGCGACGGGGTAACCCTTCCGGAAACACCAATAGTGGGGGAAAAAGCTGGAGGCACAAAAAACCCCGATGAGGCTCAATCCAAGGAAATGAGGATTTGGCTCGAGTGGCTGGCACTTGTAGTGGATGGTGGTTCGAGGCTAAAGGGGAAGCCGCAAGTTAGGTATATCCGCTTCAAAGGATGGCTGAAGAAAATACGAATGGGTGGCACTCAAGTAATTCCACAGGCAGAGGTCAGGTACCCAGTGGACAGATAGGCACCAAGGGCAAGGCAGAGGCAGTCCGTCTAACAGGCAGTGTTCTGGTACACAGCAGATGCGTAGATACAAGGGGCTAGACCAAGGCAATCCGTTTAACAGACAGGGTCCCGATACACGGTGGACTGGAGGGCAGCAAAGGCATTGCTGAGCCAAACCGAAGACAGACAGGGTAGTGTACACAGTGGACGGAGGTGAGAGAGGCAAAAGGGAAGAGAAAAGAAAAGATACCGAAACTCGGCAAAATAGAAAGAGCAGAAATAAAGAAACAAGTAGAAAGGCGAGCAAGGGGAGCACAGAGGGAAGAGCGAGGAAGACAAGGAATGAGAACTCGAGGAAACAGAAGGAAGGAAAGATAGAACGAAAAAAACTACAATGGGGAAGGCAAGCAGTCAAGGACCGAGGGAAACAGAGACAAGCGAGAACGACGGCAACACAGCAGGGAAACCCGGAAACGTTGCAACGTGCCCGCAACCAGGAAGTGGTGAAATAAATACTTCTGGTTACGTGCGCATGTAACAACTAGAGCAGTGCAGACAAAGTGAAAGTACGTGATGGGAAACGCTATGGCAAACAGCGGTTCCAAACCCGTCATCCCTGCCTAGACGTGACACCCTGCCATACATGCCATAACCGCTGATTTGAAAATTAATATTTTCAAATCTAAATTTACCATAAAATCAGTGTAAACATGAATACATTTCTGTAGGGCATTTGGAGTTCGAGCAATAATAACAGTATCATCTGCATAAGCTAAAAAGGGGAACATTTTGTTACCCACCCATGGAAAATCTGCGTTGGAGTCTACAAGGGCTTTATAAAGACGTATCCCTGGACTCCTGAGACCACATCAAAATAACTGGTGCATTGTCCCTGCTTCCCATAGCGAACACATGCCCTTGTGCCTTCATGCACCAACCACAGAACCCTCAATAACCCACTTGGACACCCTCCGGACCCAAGAACCGCCCAGAGTTTGGTTCTATTAAACTTGTCAAACGCGGTGCTTAAATCCATGAAGTAGATTGGTTCACATCACATAAACAGAATGAGCCCCCACCAAATATAAATTTAGGGCCTGGTCACATGTCCCCACACATGGTCTAAAACCATACTGTACGTCTGCCAGCATTGATTCGGCTGCAATCCAGGTCTCAATACAACCCAACAATATACAACCAAATATTTTAGAGGAAGTATCCAGGAGTGATATCGGTCTGTAAGCTAGTAGGCTCCCACGATCTCCTTTTCGGAATATTGGATATATTATTGCATCTTTCCACGAAGGCCGGAAGTTCCCCTGTGTGCAAAAATGCATTAAAACATATATATTCAACAAGGGGGCCCATAAGTCCACCCCCCCTTATAAAGATCTGCAGGTACTGCATTGGGGTTGGGCGCTCTATTGTGTGCTTGTTGGTTGATTGCATTTTCTACTTCCCTTAAAGAGAACTGATTCAGTGTACCCTGTAACCCAACAGTTGACCCTTCTACCAAGCCCCCATAAAAGAGCTGAAAAATGGTCCACCCAAGCCTTTGCCTCGACATTTGTTTTCCTCAATGTATGTATGCTCTGTTTTGTAGGGCGGCCCTCCTGCCACAAACTCCCAGAATATTTTGGAGTCATTTGTAAAAGCAGCGATCAACAATTAAGCTTGTTGCTCTAAAAATGCTTTCCTTGTCTTTACTGTTAATTTGTATTCAGCCCTGGCCCAACTGATTTCTCGCCTACAACTAGCCGGGTCCTTCAGGACATTCAACAGACGCTTCTGTGTGTGTTTGCATTCTTCATCAAACCAGCTATTCATCCCCCTTACATAAATCTTGTAAACACATCAGCAGTGTGTGATTTGCTCATAACTGTTACTTTGTTTTCCTTTAGATACTGAAAATGATTTCAAGGAACCCAAGAACTCTACTGATGCGTCTCTCCAGCCTGAAATCCTACAGGAAGGAAGTTGCTGTTTGCTTTAATTTTAATTCATTCCACATCATTGAAAAAAATAGCTACAAGTCAACTCTCTGCAATGAAACAAGATCTCTACACCCTACCTGTGTACTCAATGCCCCTCTGAGATGCTGGAGAATAGGCCTATTGAACACACCTTCTCAGATCATCAAGTTGCAAAAGAGGAGGTCTTTTGGGTGGTCAGCTGCAACTGCTGTTGATGCTTTGCCAAAATCTGTACAGCCCTACTTCAAGCTAATGAGACTTGACAAACCAATTGGTAGGTGGTTTTAATAAGTGACCAAATAACTATTTTGTTTGAGTGATGCACCATACTTGGTGATTGTTTGCTACCATTTTGAGTCAGCATTTGAAGCATGCTCGCCCTTTGCGTGCACAGGTGCCCCCATTATCCTCCCTCCGCACAAACACCCTGGCCCCTGTGAATGCATTCATCACAGCTCCACCCTCCACACACAGATAAACACCTGCATAGAGTGCCCCTCCTGTGTGCTCTGTTTAATTAATGGTGGCACTGGCTAATCCTTTATTGGTGCCCTGAGAGCACACTCCCAAACACACCCCTACCTCCTCTTGCAGTGTGATCTGATAGGTCTGCAAGGGTCATTTGCCTGTTAAGTGCAATGTAAAGTCCCTTTGTGGCATGACTAAGTTGTTGGACCTTCGGGTGTTGAGTTATATGGCTTGCTAGGGATTTCTTCTCTGCCAACTTACTTGGGTTCATTATTGTCAGTAATCTTTTTCCAGCAGCATCTCAGCTAAAAATCCCAAATTACCTGGTATCAGCTAGTACTCCTCTGGAAAATAAATCCCTTACTCCAACAGAAGGATTTCAGAACCTCTGACCAGGATCTGGTAATCTCCCACCCCAGTGGTTATCCATCCCCACCAGGGTACTCTTCAAAACTACCTGCATCACCTATTAGGCAACTACTGCCTAAACATCCGTCTATCTAGCCACTAAACTCAAAAGGCTCAGATGGGACATGCCCCTATTGGAGCCATACCACTATGAGGCTCTAAACTAAACTGGCATGTGACAAGAACCAGGATTAGGCCTTCTCTTGGTATGCTCCAACCTACTGGAAGATCATTCCTGTCACAGTTCAGAAAGAAACTGAAGCGTCTGCTCTTCAGGGAATACTTGGGGATTAAGTAGGACCTATTACTCCCAGGTATGTAAATCTACTGTTGTGGAAGGCACACCTCCAATTTTAGAGAGAATTCAAATGAAGTAAATATAGGTATCTGTATACTTCGGGTGCTTGGGGAGATGCATACAGCCGTGGTACTGTAGGCTGTTACTAACTAACTAAATTAATTCTTATATTGCGCAACACTAACCCAAAGGTCTCAGGGCGCTCACTAAAAATCTAAAACAAATTTGAACACTTTATGTTGATTATTTAACTAATGTTTTTATGAATTATGTGAAATTAAAACATATCAGAATATATATGTGAAATCTGTATTGATTGTACAACTCTATAGCAACTGATATTGAATGATAGGAATATGTCTAACTTTGGACTGATTGTATATGAGTAATTAAGGTGTGCAGGGGACGGGAGTTATCCGTCACTTGAGGACACTAATTTGTTTTAGACTCCCAAGTATGTACCCACCTTGTATTTTGGCAAATCCAAGCTGCTGTACCCTGACCCACCCCTTCCACCAACTTCCGTTAACCCCAAATTACTTGTACAGCATTCCATTAGTTCCTAGCTTGGTTTGTGCTTTATAAGTCATGTATAAATCACAATCATAGACGTTTCAGAAGGCCTGGGCTTGTCTAAAGATTGTTATATTGTGACTCCTCCTGGTTAATCCAGGCCGTAGACTACTGGAGGAAAAGAATAATTGAGGGAATATTGTTGCATCAAAGTTTAGTATATTTACAACTTTAAATTGCAAACATTATTGACTGACATTATTGTTAGTATACGAGGTGTGCAGGGGACAGAAAAGTAAAATAAGAGACGGTTTTCTTTATCAAGGTTAGAGTGATATTCACACAGAAGATAATTTTAGAGCAGTTAAATTTCAAGTTGGGCCAGGCAGAAGCTGATACCAAGACTATTGTGTAAGCCTCCCCTTTCCTTCTAGTTAGGTGTTTTCTAAAGTGGTAGGGCCAGTTAGTTTTTTAGGACTCGGACAGAAGACTTTTTATTTTGGACTTGACATGCACCCTTAGCTTTAGCTTTGCTAGGTAGGGAACTTCCCTCATAGTGATAGGGAAAGTTGGGTGTTTTGGTCTTTTTATTTAAATAAATATATTTAACTATGACCCAATGTATTCCGAGTCCTCCTCCTGGTTCACCACACCAGCCACTGCAGTAATGGCCACCATCTGAAAAGCCTCTGGCAGCCCAGGGTGGTGTTTTTTTTTGCTGTAGATGAACTCCTGTTTAAAGCTGGCACAAGGAGTATGGGCTCCTTGTGACTTGGGCCCCCTGTGGTGTTGAGGAGAATAGGTGGCCTGTGCCTCTAATAGATTTGCAAAGATGCAAGACTGCTGGCAGATGCGCTTGGCTGTTGTCCTCCATGTGCAGCCTGCAACTGTGTGCACTCACGGGAAGAGTATTGTTGGTAAGGTGCATTGGAGCTCCCTGAGCCTGGATCTGTTACATGAATGTTAGTGCACAAGGATTCTCTGAGACAATAATTTGATTGCGCTCCAGTCTTCAGCAGGCGGGCCCTGGGAGCTCTCCCGTTGCCATTGACCGAAGCAAACCCCGCCTGGTAGCGTTTTTCTCCTCTGGGGTGCTCAAATCTTCCCCCACACCAATCTGCAGAAATACCATTCTGGTTGCATATCTGGGGTCGAAGATTGCATTGTTTGAGAAATGAGCCATATCCCTTTTTGTTATTGAATGGGCTGGAGTTACACACTAATAGCCAATATATGCTTCAGAACACAGATTATGCCTATTTGGGAATCGACACACAGAGCCACTGCTGCAGAGCCTCCTAGCACTTGCGTTTCGCATCTGCGTTTGGGTCATGTCTGGTTGCCTATCGGTTACACGGGGAGGTATATGCTCAGGTCGGGCAACCCTGGCCTACCTAGGAGTGAGGACGGGAACCCCCACACCAGAGGCGCTATAGCCTGGTTGGACTCAGTTACGCAGTAACCACAAATGTGTTGGGAATTACCCAGCTAACCGCCATGGGCTTTGACCAAGGATCCGCAAAATGGGCCCTCTGACACCTACAACAGAGCCTCTGGAAGAGGGACCGTCCAATCGGGCAAACACTACATACTCTGCACCAGCCAGAGAATCTCTCTCGGAGATCCACTACCACGACACACCAGGACAGACACGGCCAGCTCATTGGGTTCCGGAAAGTAACCAGGAACAGGGGCCTCCTACCAGTAAGCACAGGCACTCACTCCCACCAATATGCTCATTCTCCACTTTACACCAACAAACAATAGAACGCAGCTATACCCCTCGATCAATTCTGGCCTCGCTGCACACATACCTACACTGATCCTTGAACACCTCAACAATCTGATAGAATATAGTTATACACCACGAAAAAATTGCCTAGCTGCACACCTCTTACACAGGCCCCAAAGCAGCCAGAATGCAGACTCGGAGTCCAACTACCGTGCTGCACAAATTCCACTGATATCTCCCAACCACTGCACCACACCTAGCATTAAAATGCGGCCACCTCCGCACAAACTGCACTGGCGGCACACATACCAAGTACACCCTAGCACTATATGCTACTCTACTCGCTCCACTGAACTGGACTATGATCCCCAAGGGTGCAACCCAGAGCGCTTTGAGTTCATACCAGTGATACATAAAGCGCTATACAAATACACACTAACATAACGTAGAGAAGCCCTGTCACTGTTTGCAGCCATTATACCTTCAAGAAAAACTAGCTGTTCAGACAAGAGAATTATGTTGTTGAGGCATTGTTTGTGAATATGGTTAGCAGTCCCAGGTGGTTACTGTTTCAGACGGGCATTGATGTTGACATACGTATTCAAAAATAATTAAACCATTTCAGGCACATTGGTCTGCTGAGAGGGCGAACCCACATGAAAGGGAAGTGCCAGAAAAGAAAAGCGGTATGAAGCAAAGCTTGTAAAATGAGGCAGAATCGCTAACCGCTGCATCCTTCACCTTGAAGGATCTTCAGAAATGTTTAGTGCCCCTAAAGGGTGATCTAACTCATCCTCTGAAACAGGAAATCCAGAATGAGACTGCTGACCTTTGTTAAAGATTAACCAAGCTCCCTCAGGGTCTTTGCCATATGAATGCCAGAATGGGCATTCTGAGTCCTCTGTTCAGTTTCTACGAGAGGATGTGATCCATCTAAAGGGAGAATATATGTGGACACAAAACAAGATGTGAAGCTTCTGGTTATTACCATTAAGAGGCTGGAAATCGTCACTATTGTCAGACCTTAAGGGAACATAAAGGCAGAATCTTAAGAGCAGGATACTTAAAATGTTTCAGACAGTCTTCCACGAGATTACATGGAGCAGGATAATGCTTGACAGAATACATAGGTTGGGCCTGGCCCATCATGGCACCAGTGCCCAGCCACATGATATTATGAAATTTCATTCCTGCAGCACGGAAGGTGTGTTGTAACAAGCCTCTAGAGAGATGGGTGTATTTACCTACAAAGGCCAGTCATTACTCGTATCCCAAGACATTGTGGCCCTTACCTTGAAAAAGAGACAATCCTTCCAGTGGTGACCGAACGACGTAGATAAGGGGTTGTAAAATACAAGGTGGACTTTTCTGTTTGGCATACTGTTTAGATGGGATGGGAAAATGGTCAGGTGTACAGTCAAGGAGTCTGACATGGTGATGGGCCTCAACTTTGAGCATGAGTACGACTCTGGGGCAACCAAAGAGTAGGTAGAAAAGAATTCCACACCGTAGTAGATCTAACAGATCTGGAAATGTAAAGAATGTTGCATCTATGGTGCTAGCTATTGCTGGAAATCTTGGGTTAACCAGTCTCTTTCCAGGCAAAATATTCTTGAGTACTGAAGGTTTGGAAATGGCTTATCCCATGATGATGATTGTCTGAATCGTATGTTCATAACTAAGCAGTCCAGGTTACTAATTTCTTTGAAGTCGTTTAGCTAATTATAGACGTGGACGGGAAGAGGTCTCTCCGGCCGTAGTTGGCCGGATTATTTTGGTGGCATGTTGTCTCTTCCTGGGGCAAGGTTTTTCCCTGTCGCTACGCAACCCAGCTTGTCCCATTGTTATTGCCATAGGTACAACTTGTTTGTCTCATGTCTTGTATTTCTTCTTTTTTTAAAACATATAGTATATGCTAATGAGGGAGAAGAGTGAAATTATTGATTTCATTGGGTCTTTTTATTTTACCACGGGCTGCCTACTGAATATGCTTTTTACACCTATGCTGATTTATGTTGCATTGAAGATGACATTGTGATGTAATTTTACTTGTCAGAATGTAAAGTTGTACGTTGCAATGTGAAGGGATTAATCTCGCCTAACAAAAAGGTCCCACTACTGCAGAAATTGAGACATGCAAGCGGATGTGGCATGCCTACAAGAGATTCACCTTCTATTATGGGATACTACCATGCTTAGGTCTAGGTTTTCCTGATGCAAAGTTACACCTTGCCAGTTAAGAAAAAGGGGGTTGGTATTTTTATTGGCTATAAGGTGAGTTTTTCATTTAAGGACACCGCGAAAGATAATAAGGGGTGGTATCTTTATCTGATGTGGAACTGAATGCATTGCTGGTAACGCTGGCTACTATCTATGGGTCAAATGAGAATCAAAATACCTTCTTTGTTCTACCAGAACTGATATAATTTTCAGGGTCATGTAATATTGGTTGGAGTTGTGGATCTTGGACTAGTTCCTAATTGGGATATTATGACAGGCTCCTACTTAAGACTTAATAAGAAGTCAGATGTGTTGAATACATTTAATGACTCAGGCCTGGTAGACTATTAGTGTCCTCTCTCCCCCCCCCCATCCTAAGGAGAAGTTCACCTTTTTTTCTTACTCTCATTGCAGCTATTCAAGACTTGGTTTATATTTTTATTGAACCAATCCTCCTCCAAGGCATGCCAAATTCAGGGATAGGGTTCTCTGGCCATGCACTGGGTTTTACAGACATAGATTTGCTGATGGTGGAGAGGAGGCCTCGCTCATGAAAGCTAAACTAGGGATTGTTGAGAGATCCTGTGGTGAGACCGAGATATCTGACATTTCCTAGTAATCCAAGGATCAAGTGGTCTTGGGGCTTCAAAGGAATGCCTTTTACGGCATATGGGGTTGCTTATTGAACAGAGTGTAGGGATTGATAAAATGAAAACGCAAGAAGTTAACATACTGACGGAAAAGCTTCAAGTCTGAGAACAGGTATAGGGAGATAAGTTCACGCAAAATCTTTAGAGAATTTCACACATTTCAGATTAATATATTGAGTGGCATTATTTGAGTGCAGAGCCTTTTGGAAGGCTCTGGCATTGTGTCACACAACCAAAACCATGCACTCCCAACACAGAAGGCATATTAACTACTCACTCCATTCAGTTAGGCTCCCCCCCAAGCATGTAACAACAACAAGCAGCCCCGGGGAAGGCTCCAGCTTGTCTGGCAGGAGAAAGCCCCAGAGCCATACATGGTCCTTCCACCCAACAACCATTTACTGAAAGGGAACAAAGCTGGGGCTTTTCAGGACTTTGAGAAACAAGGGGCCACCAGTGGCCATCTTGCCTTTGTGTGGGAATTCATTGATTCCTATAGCAGGGCTTGGGTATCCCAAAAATGGAGGATACCTACAGCCACTATCGCATCAGATTGTAGCTGCCACCAGCCCATACTCTGCTCTGAGGGCAACACCCATGTGCCCAAAAACATACTTTAGGAGTACAGGGTTGTACCCTTACCCCTGGATGCCCTAAGGGTATCCCATGGGTACTGTTCAGCAAGAACAAAATGAAGAGCTTTACTGCCAGGGGTTAATACATTCCTATTAATATATGCATCAGAAGGCAATTTGATCTTACAAAGCAAATGGTACTAATGAGAAGGGAGGGGCTGTCTCTCTGCAGAGTCAATTTGTGGCTTTATTTTTGATATCACCACTCTGGGGTTGTACTCCACTTCCAGCCTGGCTGAAAACCCTATTTCTCACAAGTAGGAAGACACGAATGGTAAGAGACTCATTTCACTGGCCTATATTTGCACACTACTGTCGTTCAGCAAGTGCTTAGACTCCCCAAACAGCTACAAGGAGCTGCGTTTGACTCCCTAGCTCCACGGAGGCTGAACATATTTGGTCAAAAATGAGACAGGGGGCCAGCCAAGAACTCTGGACTCCACTAGTTTATAGTCCTATTGCCCAAGTGTGTGTTGCCATCATAAATAATACATATTCTAATGAGCAAATGTTTGTGCCACCTTTCTGGTCTCCCTGTTTAACTCTCCCTCCGCTGAACCACCTTGGAGGGCCCCGGGGTGAGAGGAGGCGAGCAGGACTCCACCATTGTTTTTTTTGTTGTTTTCTTTTTGTTTCTGTTTGGGTCGGCATTGGCCAGTGTCTGCATGGAGCAGCACACATATGGGACCCAGGGCCCACCTTTGCTGGTCCCTCTGTGCCCCTCTCCCTCCAGGACCCACCTTGGGACCCATGGTGCCCATTGCCCCTAAGGAGGGTCTGTAAGAAAGGAGGGGTGCAGGGGCACCCAAAGGCAACATAAAAAAAAACAATGGTGGTCCCCCCTGCAGTCCCATGGGACCCAGGGCACAACTTTGCTGACCCCCCTGTGCCCCTCTCCCTCACAACCCACCTTGGAAGCCTTGATGACCACGGCCTCCAAAGCAAGTTTGCAGGGTGAGAAACCTGTAGAGGGACCGTCAATGTGGTGCTGCGGTCCCCGTTCGCCTCCTCTCCGCCTGTGGGCTCCAAAGTGAGCCCACAGGTGGAGAAGGGCGAAGGTGGTTCGGCAAATGCTGACGCCACTCACCTGGACTGCTCATCTGGGTCTCCAGTCGGGTAACAGTAAGAAAGAACACAGCCTGGACGTGCAATCCAAATTGTGGAAAGTGTGCGTCCAGGCTGTGTTCTTTATTTCCTGGGTTAGTGGTCACACCCCCATGTGTCTCACCGAGCATGTACGATGGAGGGCCACGGCAATATGTGGCTCGCCATTGCATATGCTCAGTACGACCGAAGCTACCAATGAAAAAAACATTTGTTTTTGTGCGTGGTGCCCCCCTCCCTGGCATGTAGCTGCGCCCCACCGATTGAATACCGATGTTTTAAGGTCATGCCAATACTTGTTCTGTTCTTCGCTAGCCTTGCGATTTGCTAATGCCTTGCCTATCATCTGTGCCATCCTCCTTCTAAAGTCTAACACATAGTGCCCCACTTGCTTGACATGACCTGGAGGTGTGGCTCCCAAATCTTCTATTACTACGGCAAGGACCCCCCTCACTGGATGTCCAAAGAGGAGCTCAAAGGGGCTGAAACCAACACCATCTTGAGATACCTCTCTATAGGCAAATATCAGGCATGGTAGGAGGAGATCCCATATCCTCCTTAGGGGCTTATCCAAAGCACCCACCATGCATTTCAGAGTTTTGTTAAAACTCTCAACGAGACCATTGGTCTGGGGGTGGTTGGATGTAGAGAACTTGTAAGTTACACCACACTCCTTCCACATTGCTTGCATGTAACTAGACGTGAAGTCTGAGACTACCTCTTTAGGGAAACTCACTCTAGTAAAAAATGCCCAGGGGAGGGCCCTGGAAACCACCTTGGCAGTTATGGTCTGAAGGGGGTTGAGCCTCAGGGTACCTGGTGGCATGGTCTACCAGGATGAACCTGTGACCACCTGAGGATGGAGGGTGTAAAGGACTGACAATGCCGATGCCTACCCTCTCAAATGGTGTCCCAACCACTGACAAAGGCTGCAGTGGGGTATTGGCACTGCTTCCAGTCTTGCCAGATAATTGACAAGTGGGGCAGGCTCTACAGTGGCTTTGTAGTTCTACTCCCATCCTGGGCCAGTAAAGGTGGGCTTAGCGCCTCTGCTTGGTGGTCCTAGTGCCAAGATGACCGGCTAAGGGTACCTCATGTGCCAGCTGCAGAAGGAAGGGCCTGAGGTATGACCAGTCTCTTGTCTTGACTGCACCAGGTTATGGCTCAGTGGGCTTACTATAAAGGAGCTAACCCTCCCAATACATCTTGAAAGACCTAGGCACTTCACTATGTACCTGGGCCTGTCTTCTCAGACCCTTGAGATAGTGACACTCTTTGACCCCTGCAAAAATATCCCCTAGGTATTTATACCTCCAAATCCATCTCTCTTAATATGGTAACCTGTTCAGGAGTTTCTATATTTTCTATATTTTAGAGATGTTTTTATTTACTAAACCATCTCTTATCAATACTGCAATACTACAAGACCCTGTAGCTGCAACCGGTTTATAGTGACTGTTTCGACAGTCAAAGTTTCGACTGGTGAAAGTTCAGACACAAAAGTGTTGAAAAAAAAGCCTCAAATTATTTTTGAATTTATTTTCTATTTTTATGGGGGGGGGCAAACCCCTGTTTTTTTTTAACACATTTAACTATACCAAATTATAATAAACCCTTTAGTATTAAAAAAAATAATAATAAACTTGTTTTCAGCACTTTTGTGTCAAAACTTTTACCTGTCGAAACTATTTTTTCAAAACTTTGACCTGACACCCTGCAATCACTGTCTTATGTAAAATTTAGGCATGTCTCATCTAATAGGCCTAACTATAGTCAGGCAGTTGAAAAAGAGGACTTACAACTGCAGTTTATACATAAACGGCAGATGTATAAAAGGTGGGAAACCAAAGGAGCACAGAGAGGGAGAGAAAGGTGAGACACTGCTGGGAACCATTGGATGCAGAGCTGCTGTGTGAAGAGGATCGGAATACCTGGGTGCAGAGGCCAGCGGTTCAAACTGGGATGGCTGAAGGGCTGGCCTTCCAACAAAGAAGCAGAGTGCTTGTTCTCCCATGGGGCATTGAGAGCGCGGGAGTGTCACAGGGCAGAGGAGGGAACCCTGTAGGCAATCAAGTTGAAGCAAGTCCAGCGTGATATGTTGGGAGCCTGCAGAGACAGCCTGTGAGTTTCAGAGATCAGGGAACCCGCTGTGAAGAAACCAGTGATTGTGAACATATGTATTGTAACTGAACATGTTCTCAAAAGTCTGTTTGAAACAGTTAATTGAATTAACAATCACATAAAGTGTTAAAGGAACCGTGCACCTTGAGAAAAGAGAAGGAGCAGTTCTGAAAGGTTCCAATCTGCGAAATAGACAATTCAATGGTGTCAACAAGAAGAATTCTCTATCGCTCAACTTTCGAAAATATATCAACATATTCAAACATTGAATTGAGTCAAAATACATAAGATTTTGTTTCTAAATACTGGATTAAATGCAAATCAACCAATGGAAGGAAAATCCCAGAAATTGTGAACTTTCTTGGGGCAGAGAACGCCAGTGCTACTGTTGTAAACTATTTTGAACTTGGGGAAGGTAACCCCAGTGCTTATGATATGAAATGCCTTGAACTTGGGGAAGGGAACTCTGGGTTCTGGTACAAACTATTTTCCTTTTAGTCTACAGAGCACAATCTTGAGACCTTGTTATGAAACTATTTCACACTTGTGGAATGGGGTTGAATTGAAGCTGAGAACTTTGGGTTAAAAACAGTTTTCTTTCGGTTGCTGATATCCCTACACAATGTATAGAATTATTTGTGAGTTTTAGACACATGCAGATTCTTCAGTTGAACACATTGACTCAGATGTTCCTTAGTTTTCTGTAGGTAGGGAAATTCCACTTCAGCATAGGGCAAATTTTTGAGTTGAAATTTGAGTCTGTTTGTGTCCTTCTTCTTGATGCCTTCACAGTATACTGGTTTTGGCATATCTCTGTTTAGCTGTTCTGCTCCTGGCTTCGTGAATTCTCCTGTTGCCTCCCCCCCAGGCACTGGTTTGAGCCTTCACATTTTATTTTATTTATTGTGCTTTACAGCACAAATCTGTACTTTTCACACAAAACATTTTGCAAAGAAACAATTTTACAAACCCCTAAAAAGGACATTTGACAGTTCATTTCATTACATTATATTTCCAATAAAATTACTCCAAAAACCTCACCTAGTTCAAAAATGTTCAAAACACAAACATTTCACAAACCTTCCCATAAATTACAAAGTACAACCATTAAAATTACAAGGAACATGCTTTAAAAAATTCTAAGAAACAAATTGATAAGGAGATTTCATTTGTATTTAGGTTCCACCTCCAAAGGTCCTGTTCTGTTGATATAACATTCATAGGTATAATTTGGTTCCTCAGTATACACCAATTAGGACAGTGTACACATAAATGTTTCAAGGTCTCTATCTCCTTATCACAGTATCGACAAAGTCTCTGGTCCCTTGGGACTTTGCTTCGTCTACCCAGTACTTCTTGGATAGGTAAAAGATTTAGTTTGAATCTTAAAATGTGGGACCTAAAGAGGCTTGCCGGGTGCTTCTTCAAGTATGGTGCAAGATTGTTGTAACTCTAGATTGTCCAGTCAAAGTGGTCACCAAAGCACTGGTATTGCATTAAATTCTCTCTGAGTCTAATCCACACATGTTTGGACAACTTTTGTTTAAACAAGCAGGCTGTTGCTCTTAAATCTTCTGTCGAAACCCCCATTGTTTGCATTAGCATCAGGCACTCTGACCCCCAAACCGATAAGACCTTGCACAAGCCTTTTAGCCACAGAACATTCAGTTTCTCATAAATAGAGGCAGCCAGAGGGGCCAGTATACTAACAAATAACTGAAGCTTCCCCCAATCGATCATAGTCTGAATCGGAAGCTGTCCCAATTCATATAAAAACTGATTGGGGTAAGCGAAAAAACCCCTCTCCAGATAATTGCCTCGAGTTTTGACCAATCAGTTTGTACGTTCCTAATCTGTGCTCTATACATTAATTTTGGGACAATTTGTTGTTTGTACAATTTTAGCACAGGGGGGAACGAATATCCTCCAAATTTAATGTCAAATTTTCAAAGCTGCGCTGTTGCTCCCATGAACTGAGCCTTGAGGACGATCAAGCAAGTCGGGACCACGGCCATTATCATAGACGACGGTCTCTAAGTACTTAAACTTATTTACCACCTCAAGGCTACAACCCTTCATTTTCCAAGGGGCAACTCTGCATTTTTCGTTTCCTCCTTTTCGGACCACAACTTTGGATTTCACTTTGTTTATTGACAAATCCAAATTACCCAAAAATTCTTCTACTGCACTTAAGGCTTTTTGTAGGCCTATAGGTGTCAAATTACAAAATCGTCTGTGTACAATAAGTGTTGGATTTTATACTAGCCCAGCCTGGGAGGATTTGCTCTTATAGTGCTCAGGTAATTTAGTATTCTTATGATATAAAAACAGAAAAGAAACGGTGCCAGCACACACCCTTGTCGCAGACCCCTATTTGTTTCTATCCATGGTGTAAAGGATCCATGAGCATCTAATCTTACTCTGATCCTTGCGCCCACATGTAAGGCCTCCAGAATCCCCTCCAGTGCAAGAGGACAGCCCCTTTCTTGTAAATGTTTCCAAAGCAAGGCCCTATTTACATGATCAAATGCCTTGCTAATATCCAGGAATGCCAGAAACACTGATCTACCTTGAGCCTTAGCCTGTGCTGAAAGTAATTCCAGTACAAAACTATTTAAAGAAGTGGTCATACCCTGCCAGAACCCAGTCTGGAAATGGTCCAGGCAATTAGAATCATGGGCCCAGTTTTGAAGTTCCTTCAATAACATCTTAGTGAAGATTTTATTTGACGGATCCAAAAATGACGACCTATCACCACCTTTAAAAATTAGAATTATAGTGGCAACAGACCAGGTTTCGGTGAACTCCTTTTTGATCAAGAGGTTTACAAATAATGATGACAATAATTTAGACCAAACAAAAAGGTTTGATTTAAAAGTCAAATTTGAGAGCCCTGGGCCCAGACGGGTTTTCCACCCGGTTTTACAAACGATTTCGGCCCCAACTGGTGGCACCGTTACCTCGACTTTTTAACTCATTCGCCGCCTCTTGGACCGTCACCCCAACCGTGCAGGAATCCACCACAGTCCTGATTCTCAAACCCGGAAAAGATCCCAAGGACACCAGTTGATACAGACCTATCTCACTATTAACAAAGCTAAGGGTAGAGATGCACTCCTTAAAATTTGACTAAAGATTAAAAACAACTTAAACAGATATCCTAATAGCCTTATCAAATTCCAGGTGCTCCCTAGTCAGTCTGTGCTACCAGACCGTAGAAAATGTGCAAAGGAAGATGCCCTGAAATAACAGGGTATAACTAGGGGCACACACAAAGAACTAACTAGTTCAGTGTTTTAATTAAACAGAGTAGGTCATAAACAAACATTCAAAACAAATACTTTTCAATTGTTCAATACTTAATTAGTAATCAAGCATATGTGTCACTTCCAGGTAAGTGTCAATCTGTTTTCAAGACTCTTTTAATTTCACCAAATAACATATGTATACAGAATTCCTCAACTTTGGGAATGCTTACATAAACATTTCATTCAATTTCTCATGAAAAGTACCAAACATAAAAGTTTGTATTCATAAATAAACAAATACCATCATTTTCCAACACTTCTAAACATATATGTGTGTATGTGGATCTCCAAATCAACAGACAGGAAATGTTGTTCTATACCTATCTATCTAGCTACTACGCGTTTCGGGCCAATCCGGCCCTTCTTCAGGTAAAGGAATATCCAAAGTAATTCATTCATTAGGGTCTCCCAACTCCAAACTTTGAAAAAAACTATTGTTTGAAACAAAGACAATGTGTGTCTGTCAATATTCATTCATAGAACAACAGAAAAAGATTGTCCAGAGAAACAAATCAATTTGAAAAAATGTGTATCAAAATGTATTTAAAGTGATACCAACAATTTAAACAATGGTGAGTCAATCACAAATAATTAAACACTGATCACTTTAATACAGCAAAACAGCAATCACAAATAATTAAACACTGATTACTTTAATACAGCAAAACAGCAGCAACCGAATGCCTAAAGTCAGCTAAAACATTGTCACACATACTTGCCATTCATAGTGCACTCATTCAAACCCAACTCAACATATCTTTGAGAGATATACCCTACAGGGATGTGATCTTTTGCACTTTTCCTTCTGATCCACCCTGACAATAGATAATTTATTAATTAATTCTATTGATTATGAATATAAAATTATGCCTGTTTGATGGGGACCAGTTATGAATTCCTTCTCCCCACAGGTTTTTTAGCATGATTCTTTTGTCTTTTAAGCTTTTGGATGTATGTCACGGTATGTTGGGTTGGGTTTGAATGAGTGCACTATGAATGGCAAGTATGTGTGACAATGTTTTAGCCGACTTTAGGCATACGGTTGCTGCTGTTTTGCTGTATTAAAGTGATCAGTGTTTAATTATTTGTGATGGACTCACCATTGTTTAAATTGTTGGTATCACTTTCAATAAATTTTCATACACATTTTTTCAAATTGATTTGTTTCTCTGGACAATCTTTTTCTGTTGTTCTATGCAATTGTAATACTCTGGTCCAGAGGCTAGAGTTTCCCTGCCCTTTTCAGATTTTTCGTTAATATTCATTCATAATCATAAATAAATCAAAGAGATGCTGTTCTGTTCATCAGCCTTTACTGGGAGCGAGTTTTAGGGCGAGATCTGCCACTTAGGTGTTCTTGACTGCAGTTTCCTTCTTCACAAAAGGACCCTGTGAGAAGACATCACTGTATTACTACCATCGATAGTATCGCCTAGTACAGTCATCATCAGAGTTTGTGTGGGAACAGGCGCAAAAGTATACGCTGGGTCCCACTCCAAACCCCTAGTTACATGGATTCAATGCGCCCGGCTGGTGCGCGTGAGCCGCGTAAGTGTTCGGCTGCTACCTCCGTGGGCGGACAATCTGTCTGAGCTGCTAATTCTCCCGACTACTCTGACCGAGTGGCGGGTACTGTGAGTAAACACTGTACCTTGCTGGTTACTCCCTCTAATCTACGCTGCCACATCTAGTGCGTTACACTTCAGCACCTTGACCTCCATTTTGGGTGAGTATCAAAGTACTCACCCAGAATGGTGTAGATTCTGCAAGTCACGTGATACGCGTGTTACGGTCACGTGATTTGTATTTACTAGATGTTAATATTTTAACCATCTATATGAATCAAAGTACTCTCCCGGGAGGGTGCAAATTCTGCAATTTGATCACGTGATGGGCATGTTATGATAACATGGTTAATATTAATTAGATGCTGATAGTATAACCATCTATATGAATAAACACCGTGAATGTGCTGATGTCGGCTATATTTCTTTAAAAGTTGATTATGGATCAGCTAAGAACCTTTGTTTAATAATGTAATATACGCGTTTACAGACTGATTATCGCGTGAACCAGCCCTCAACATGTCTTTCTAATGTTACGCTCAAGTAGGGACATGTTAAATGCATATATTATACTAAATTCCTTACTTTGGACCTAAATGAAATTATTCAATTGCAGCAACACAAATTTATGTACAACTCTTGCTAATATGTAAAATCTTGATTAAACATGCCTCTTGTTCGAAACAACAGTGTTATCACATCTCCATAGAAAAGCACCATATCTTAGTTGGCATATACAGTGATGTAACCAATTTCTGCTTCAGTACTACCATAAGGGTTCTCGGATAACTCAATAGACAGAACAAATCCAATATTGATAGGTGACATACCATCTGGTCTATACATGTATTCTCATTGACATTAGTACATGAAAACATCAAAGCAAGGGAGCAAACTGTTCGGTATTAAAGAACAAATTACAACTTGATTTTCACAGGTAACAAGATAGATCCCAATCTAAATTCATCCCCCAGGTGCACATTTAGTCGAGATTGTCTATCCAATACACTTCTCTCTGTTGTAACAATTTAATTTGGTCCCCACCTCTTCTGGGTAAGATCACATGCTCCAGGATTATAAACTTGACTTGTGCAACTGTATGTTTGTATTCTTTAAAGTGCATAGCCACCGGGGATTTATGTGAAGATTGTCGGATGTTCGACTTGTGTTCTCCCCATCTAACTTTGGCCTTCCTGCCCGTCAGGCCTACATAGAAAAAACCACATGGACATTTTAACCCATAAATTACATTCATAGTGTCACATGTGGACGTGTGTTTTAGTGGTATTGAAAACCCTTTATGAGGGTGATTTACTTGGTTGCCTTGGATCACATTATGACAACAGCTACAATTGTTGCATGGCAGTGTTCCTTTGTGGATCTTTAATGTATCTTTCTTGTGACTGAAATCTGATTTGATCAAAGAATCACGAATACTCCTGCTCTTGCTATAAGCAAAGAGTGGTATCGTTGGGAAGAGTCTTGCCAGATTTGGGTCAAGGGTTAACAATCCCCAATTCTTCTTTAGTATTTTTTTCACTTGATTGCTCTGCTGTGAGTAGGTGGTATTTTATATTAATTCTGTACCTGATTTCTTGGTACTTGGCTCAAATGCTGATTCTCTCGTCATACTCTTGACCTTATCTGCCTGTGATTGTAATTTTTGAGAATCATATCCTCTTGCCAGAAATTTCCTGGTGAGATCAACCGATTTTCTTTCAAATTCTTACTCTTCTGAAATTATTCACCTATACCTAAGGAACTGGCTCAGTGGAATACTCCCAATGGTATTCTTAGGGTGAAAGCTTGAGGCCAGTAGTATACTGTTCCTGTCGGTACTTTTTGTGTAAACTGTGGTTTCTAGGCGATGCTCTTTGTAATATACAAGAACATCTAAAAATTCAAGTTGCTTCTTGCTTGATTTGTGCGTGAATTTGATCCTAGTTGATAGTGTGTTCATCCAATCAAATAAATTATTCAATTCCTCGTTTGTGCCTCTCCGTATGCAGAAGAGGTCATCAATGTATCTCACAAAGAATTGTAGTTTTCCGTTCCATAGGGTACTGTTTAGAATCTGTGTTTCTTCCATGTATGCCATATAGATGTTAGCGTAACTTGGGGCCATGGCGGCCCCCATTGATGTTCCAGAGGTTTGTAGGAAGTATCGATCTTCAAATTTAAAGAAATTATTATTCAGGATAATCTTGAGAAGTTTCAAAACAAAAACTTTGTCGGATTGGACATTTTGTGTGGTATTCAAAAGCATCCATTCCACTGCTTCTAGACCACTCTGGTGTGTAATATTAGTGTATAAACTCGCCACATCCATAGTAAACAGGATGTCTGTTTCTTCAATGAACGTGGAAGCACTGAGTTTCCTCAAAAAGTCATTTGTATCTTTGATGTAGGTGGTGATCGTCGGCACCAATGTTTGTAGAATCTTGTCAACATATTGTGCTAGAGGTTCAAGTAGGCTGTTGGAGGCCGCTATGATTGCTCTTCTGGGAGGATTATGTAAGTCCTTATGAATTTTTGGAAGTATATACAAAACTGGCATGATAGGGTGTGTATTGGTAAGAAAAGCTTTTGTTTTGTGAGTAATAAGTTCACCCATCTCTGCCGAATCAAGTGTATGTTTAATAAGTTTTCTGACTTGTGCTGTAGGGTCATTGTAGATTTCCAAGTAGGTATCTTGATCAGATAGTTGTCTTTCTATTTCTGATGTGTACTTCTCTGTATCCCAGATCACGAGAGCTCCCGCCTTATCGGCGGGTTTTATGATTATTTCCGGATTGTTCCACAATTTTTTCAAAACCTGTTTTTCTCTATTAGTCAGATTCCCTCGGGATCCATTTTGAAATTTCATTTTCTTCATATCATTTAGTACAGATTTCTGAAAAGCATCCATTATGTTATTTTGAATGGGCGACATAAATACACTTTTTGGTTTCATTTCTAGATATTTTGATTCCGGCCTGGTGTCTGTTAGGTCTATTGAATCAAAGAACAACTTCAACCTCATTTTCCTTGTTAGTTTGAAGAATGACATTTTTTCTTTCAGTAGAGAACTGTTGTAATGTGGTACAAAGGAAATTCCTTTTTGCAAGGTAGCTTTTTCAAACTTACTCAAATTGTACGCCGAATTGTTAACAACTAAGTCCTCTTTATTGGTTGACTTACTTTCCTTGGTGGATATTTTCTTTTTCCCTCGTCTGCACGGACCCGATCTAAAAAAGAATAACTAACAGGATCGATTGAAGGCATCTGTCTGGAAGTACTGGGTCTCTGTTCTGAACTCTTGGGTTCTTCACTCCTTTCTGGTTGGTTCTTAGCAGGTGCATCCGTGTTGTCAGCCTCTGTACTTGAGGCGTCTGATGTTGTTGGGGGGGATGAAGGTGTTTTTCCTCCTCTATTATAGGGCTCTCTGGGATTTTTCGATTGATCTTTCAAATGGTAATATTCTTTCCAGGTATAGACGATGTCTAATTTGTAGTCAAGAGTATCACGTCTGAATTTTCTTATTTTTTTAGATTCAATCTCACTTTAGTAATCCTCCAACTTCGTGTTAACCTCTTCAAGTAGTTGTACTAGCTCATCCTTAGTGACAAATGCTGAAAGTGCCTTTTTAGTATTCTCTATATCCGCTTCCAATGTAGTTAGAGATTTGGATAGTTACTCTATTGTTAGTATAATGAGGTCCAGAGAGCATTTATTTAGTATCAACCTCCACATTTTCACGAACTCAGGATTTTCTTTACAGAGTGTGGGCTCTAGATCAATCCGTAGCCCCCTTGGGATGCGTTGGACCCTATGATACTGAGCTCAGGTGGTAGCATGTAACCGTTGATTAATTTCTCTTCTAATGAAGAGAAAGCTACCTTGCAAAAAGGAAGTTCCTTTGTACCACATTACAACAGTTCTCTACTGAAAGAAAAAATGTAATTCTTCAAACTAACAAGGAAAATGAGGTTGAAGTTGTTCTTTGATTCAATAGACCTAACAGACACCAGGCCGGAATCAAAATATCCAGAGATGAAACCACAAAGTGTATTTATGCCGCCCATTCAAAATAACATAATGGATGCTTTTCAGAAATCTGTACTAAATGATATGAATAAAATGAAATTTAAAAATCGATCCCGAGGGAATCTGACTAATAGAGAAAAACAGGTTTTGAAAAAATTGTGGAACAATCCGGAAATAATCATAAAACCCGCCGATAAGGGGGGAGCTCTCGTGATCTGGGATACAGAGAAATACAAATCAGAAATAGAAAGACAACTATCTGATCAAGATACCTACTTGGAAATCTACAATGACCCTACAGCACAAGTCAGAGAACTTATTAAAGATACACTTGATTCGGCAGAGATGGATGAATTTATTACTCACAAAACAAAAGCTTTTCTTACCAATACACACCCTATCATGCCAGTTTTGTATATTCTTCCAAAAATTCATAAGGACTTACATAATCCTCCCGGAAGACCAATCATAGAGGCCTCCAACAGCCTACTTGAACCTCTAGCACAATATGTTGACAAGATTCTACAAACATTGGTGCCGACGATCACCACCTACATCAAAGATACGAACGACTTTTTGAGGAAACTCAGTGCTTTCACGTTCATTGAAGAAACCGACATCCTGTTTACTATGGATGTGGCGAGTTTATACACTAATATTACACACCACAGTGGTCTAGAAGCAGTGGAATGGATGCTTTTGAATACTACACAAAATGTCCAATCCAACAAAGTTTTTGTTTTGATACTTCTCAAGATTATCCTGAATAATAATGTCTTTAAATTTGAAGATTGATACTTCTTACAAACCCCTGGGACATCAATGGGGGCGCCATGGCCCCAAGTTACGCTAACATCTATATGGCATACATGGAAGAAACACAGATTCTAAACAGTACCCTATGGAACGGAAAACTACAATTCTTTGTGAGATACATCGATGACCTCTTCGGCATATGGAGAGGCACAAACGAGGAATTGAATAGTTTCTTTGAGTGTATGAACACACTATCACCTAGGATCAAATTCACGCACAAATCAAGCAAGAAGCAACTTGAATTTTTAGATGTTCTTGTATATTACAAAGAGAATCGCCTAGAAACCACATTATACACAAAAAGTACCAACAGGAACAGTATACTACTGGCATCAAGCTTTCACCCTAAGAATACCATTGAGAGTATACCACTGAGCCAGTTCTTTAGGTATAGGCGAATAATTTCAGAAGAGGAATAATTTGAAAGAAAATCGGTTGATCTCACCAGGAAATTTCTGGCAAGAGGATATGATTCTCAAAAATTCCAATCACAGGCAGATAAGGTCAAGAGTATGACGAGAGAATCAGCATTGCAGCCAAGTACCAAGAAATCAGGTACAGAATTAATATACGTTACCACCTACTCACAGCAGAGCAATCAAGTGAAAAAAATACTAAAGAAGAATTGGGGATTGTTAACCCTTGACCCAAATCTGGCAAGACTCTTCCCAACGACACCACTCTTTGCTTATAGCAAGAGCAGGAGTATTTGTGATTCTTTGATCAAATCAGATTTCAGTCACAAGAAAGATACATTAAAGATCCACAAGGGAACACTGCCATGCAACAATTGTAGCTGTTGTCATAATGTGATCCAAGGCAGCCAAGTAAATCACCCTAATAAAGGGTTTTCAATACCACTAAAACACATGTCCACATGTGACACTATGAATGTAATTTATGGGTTAAAATGTCCATGTAGTTTTTTCTATGTAGGCCTGACGGGCAGGAAGGCCAAAGTTAGATGGGGAGAACACAAGTCGAACATCAGACAATCTTCACCTAAATCCCCGGTGGCTATGCACTTTAAAGAATACAAACATACAGTTGCACAAGTCAAGTTTATAATCCTGGAGAATGTGATCTTACCCAGAAGAGGTGGGGACCAAATGAAATTGTTACAACAGAGAGAAGTGTATTGGATAGACAAGCTCGACTCAATGTGCCCCCGGGGGATGAATTTAGATTGGGATCTATCTTGTTACCTGTGAAAATCAAGTTGTAATTTGTTCTTTAATACCAAACAGTTTGCTCCCTTGCTTTGATGTTTTCATGTACTAATGTCAATGAGAATACATGTATAGACCAGATGGTATGTCACCTATCAATATTGGATTTGTTCTGTCTATTGAGTTATCCGAGAACCCTTATGGTAGTACTAAAGCAGAAATTGGTTACATCACTGTATATGCCAACTAAGATATGGTGCTTTTCTATGGAGATGTGATAACACTGTTGTTTCGAACAAGAGGCAGGTTTAATGAAGATTTTACATATTAGCAAGAGTTGTACATAAATTCGTGTTGCTGCAATTGAATCATTTCATTTAGGTCCAAAGTAAGGAATTTAGTATAATATATGCATTTAACATGTCCCTACTTGAGCGTAACATTAGAAAGACATGTTGAGGGCTGGTTCACGCGATAATCAGTCTGTAAACGCGTATATTACATTATCAAACAAAGGTTCTTAGCTGATCCATAATCAACTTTTAAAGACATATAGCCGACATCAGCACATTCACAGTGTTTATTCATATAGAGGGTTATACTATCAGCATCTAATTAATATTAACCATGTTATCATAACATGCCCATCACGTGATCAAATTGCAGAATTTGCACCCTCCTGGGAGAGTACTTTGATTCATATAGATGGTTAAAATATTAACATCTAGTAAATACAAATCACGAGACCGTAACACGCGTATCACGTGACTTGCAGAATCTACACCATTCTGGGTGAGTACTTTGATACTCACCCAAAATGGAGGTCAGGGTGCTGAAGTGTAACGCACTAGATGTGGCAGCGTAGATTAGAGGGAGTAACCAGCAAGGTACAGTGTTTACTCACAGTACCCGCCACTCGGTCAGAGTAGTCGGGAGAATTAGCAGCCCAGACAGATTTTCCGCCCACGGAGGTAGCAGCCGAACACTTACGCGGCTCACGCGCACCAGCCGGGCGCATTTCAGGCTCCGTGCTGCATGTGGCGCGTCCGCGCGAGGTAGGTTTTACACCTGAATTGTTTTCAAAGTTTGCTACTAAGCATATTTAAATACTGGAGTTCAGCGGGACCATAATTCAGACCCATATTATTCCTAATAGGAGCTGTTTCATCCATAAGGAGCCCATTATCACAGCTCTGGTGACACGAATTACAATGCAACATTGAGAACTGATTCATCCGTGCCAACGGAGGTTTTCTCGTTTCCAAGGGGACCGTAGTCCCACAGGTATGCCTATGTATTCTTATTTTTACAAGTCACCAGAGTCCCGCCTATGGCTAATCTAAAACACACTAATGGAGACTGGGGTATCTCATTACAGACAGGGCAGTCCAAGGGAATCTGCGGATATAACTCATTTCGGAGCAGATTAAAAGAATACTATGAGTGAGTACTTTTGGAATGGTTGAACATGACACTTGAATCCATGTAACTAGGAGTTTGGAGTGGGACCCAGCGCATACTTTTGCGCCTGTTCCCACACAAACTCTGATGATGACTGTACTAGGCGATACTATCGATGGTAGTAATACAGTGATGTCTTCTCACAGGGTCCTTTTGTGAAGAAGGAAACTGCAGTCAAGAACACCTAAATGGCAGATCTCGCCCTAAAACTCGCTCCCAGTAAAGGCTGATGAACAGAACAGCATCTCTTTGATTTATTTATGATTATGAATGAATATTGACAGACACAAATTGTTTTTGGTTCAAACAATAGTTTTTTTCAAAGTTTGGAGTTGGGAGACCCTAATGAATGAATTACTTTGGATATTCCTTTACCTGAAGAAGGGCCGGATTGGCCCGAAACGCGTAGTAGCTAGATAGATAGGTATAGAACAACATTTCCTGTCTGTTGATTTGGAGATCCACATACACACATATATGTTTAGAAGTGTTGGAAAATGATGTTATTTGTTTATTTATGAATACAAACTTTTATGTTTGGTACTTTTCATGAGAAATTGAATGAAATGTTTATGTAAGCATTCCCAAAGTTGAGGAATTCTGTATACATATGTTATTTGGTGAAATTAAAAGAGTCTTGAAAACAGATCGACACTTACCTGGAAGTGACACATATGCTTGATTACTAATTAAGTATTGAACAATTGAAAAGTATTTGTTTTGAATGTTTGTTTATGGCCTACTCTGTTTAATTAAAATACTGAACTAGTTGGTTCTTTGTGTGTGCCCCTAGTTATACCCTGTTATTTCAGGGCATCTTCCTTTGCACCATCTCACTATTAAAAATGGATGCTAACATAGCGCCTGTCCTCCGTAACATCATAGATCCGGACCAGACTGGATTTATAACCCACAGATCGACAAAAGACAACATCCGTAGGGCCCTAGACCTGATAGAGATTGCCAACCAGCAAACGCAACAACTCGCCCTGCTGGCCTTGGATGCAACCAAGGCTTTCGACAAAGTGGACTGGACTTATCTACGCCTCATCCTTGAGGCCTTTAGCTTTGGCCCGACCTTTCAAAGAATGGTCCTAGCAAACTACCAAGCGCCCAAGACCCGGCTGAGAGTTAACGGCCTCTTTATCAGACCCGATCGCATACACATGTGGAACAAGACAGGGCTGCCCTCTATCCACCCTGCTTTTCGCCCTAGCCATGGAGCCCTTGGCCCAGCGGATTCGCCAGAACACCTGGATTAGAGGCCTGCAGATAAGAACCGCTCAACATAAAATTGCGCTTTACGCAGATGACGTGCTACTGACTATCACTGACATCGCGGCTTCCATGAAGTCCGCCTTAACCGAAATCCAAGGCTTTGGGAAAGTGGCAGGATTTGCTATCAACTTTGGGAAATCGGTGGCTCAACTGAGCCCAGGCGAGAGGGAATCCCTAGAGCAACAAAGCCTGTTCCAGTGGAGTGTCAATTCTATTTCATATTTGGGAGTTCAGATCCCCGCCCACCCAGCAAAAGTATACCAAACGAACTTTACCCCCTCTTCGAAGAAATGGAAAGGGACCTTAACCGTTGGCAGTCAAAAGAAATCTCTCTCTTAGGCCGCATCACGGCATGTAGGATGAATCTTCTCCCACGGTTCCTCTACGCCTGCTGCGCTCTTCCCGTTTCAATTCCGCTCTCCTCCCTGCAGCGGCTTCAACGGAAGATCATTGACTTCATCTGGAAGGGCAAAAAAGCACGTATTCCCTGAAGAACTATAATGGGCAGCACGAAATTGGGTGGACTGGGTGTACCAGACCTCCGTAAATACCGTATTGCGGCACAGCTGGCACACTTCCAGGCATGGGGATTTGCCCTGGGGTGCCCGAAGTGGGTGGAGATCTTCCCTTCCGCTTTCTACCGTTTATCCCTTCTGCCTTACGCCGAGCTTGGCCAGACATGCTGTCCTCCACAAAACAATCAATGAAGGCCTGGGATTAGGCCCGGAGGCACAAGGACATCCCGAGAGACCAGAGCTCCTTCTCCCCTATCGTCCTTAACCCAGCCTTCTCCCCGCGCTCCTGCCGAAGGAACTTTGGAAACTGGGTGGCGGGTGGTCTCAAGTCACTGGGACAGCTTTTTGAGGGGGACGCCCCCCGCACCTTCGAACAATGCAAACAAACCTTCCAACTAGCAGAAACAGACAGGTTCACCTATGCCCAATTAGGGCACTGGTGCTCCCATCCCCAGTCTCGAGCGGCAGCGAGCAAAACCCCTGCCCCACTGGAACTTAGAGAAAACAATCTGCCAGCCCAGGGGAAGATTTCGGCCCTCTACAAATTATTACAGGAGGACCTTTTCTGCGCCAAGCCCTCCTACATGATCCAGTGGGAGGCGGACCTAGGTCACAGCATAGAGCCCATACCTGGAAGGATATTTGGTCAAGGACACACACGGCCTCCCCTTGCATCACTAACCGGGAATGTGCTCACAAACTATTGTTGTGCTGGTATTCCCCCCCACCCTCCGCCTTCACCACTTTCAGTAAGCCTTGGACCCACAATGCTGGCACCGCTGCGGCCTTCCAGGGTCCTATATCCATATGTGGTGGACATGCCCCAAGGTAAGGGTGTTCTGGGCCCAATGCCTTGCCACAATAAAAGATATCACTCAGACGACAATACCACTGACCCCCGAGCAGGTCCTCCTAGGGACTCCGATCCCAGACTCCTACCCAGGGACGGGACGGGGCGGAGGGCTGCGCTGATAACTCAACTCCTGCTGCCGGCCACGTCAGAGTAGCACGCACCTGGAAGTCCGCAGAGGGCCCCTTGATGACCCTCTGGTGGATCAAAATCTGGGACATCTTGATAGCCAAAAAGGTCACTGCAGCCAAAGCAGGCCTTCTCCACCGCTTTATGAACATGTGGACACTGCTGTTAGACTATGACCAGAACTATCCAGCCTTGACCCATAAGCCGAGCGAGTCCTCCACTCAACCAGCGAACACTCAGAGCCTGGCCCGACCCAATGAGACTGTGAGAGGGGACCCACCTTGGGATAACGGGGGTGAGATAGGGGTAATGTCATTTTAGATTCACTTTATGGGGTTGCAAACAAACGTTGATGTACATGTTCTCCAATGTGCTGTACTATTAATAAACAAATTTGAAAGTCCATCTGGGCCCGGAGTGTTGGACTTATTACTCCTTTTTATCAGTGTCACAATGTCATCCAAATCCCACTTAACCGCCCCCTTCCACCCTGCCTGTGACCACTCAGGGTTCTCATTTATTCCCACTTTCATATAAAGTTCGCCAAAGTGTTTGACGCAAACTTCCTCTCGTATTGGCTGGGTTTGCAGGAAAAGATCTCTCCCTTCCGGTTTAATTAGTTGCCAGAATCTGCCCTAATTATTCCCTGACAGACAGGCCAGCATTATTTGGCATCATTAATGTACATTAGAACTTGCCTGCCCTTAATCCAATTCCTATAGTCCTGTTTTACCATCCGAACCTCATTAGGGTATCCTCTTTGGAATTCTTTCTTTAACCTCGTTATCTCCCTTCGCATTAATTTTTTACGAGCCTGTTTCGCCCCGTCAAAACCATGACTACCCCCCACCTTTGACACCCCTCTTTTCATTCAGACCTGCAATACCATTATCAAATGCCATTGCCAATTTTGGGGACCATTTGACCTCATGATTGCGTGGGTTTATTTCCACAACCAACTGCATATTGTTTTCCTGCTTTTTCGATAAAAGGATGATTTTGCAAGTCATTAGCAAATGATCACTTAGATGCAATTTTCTTGCCACCAAGCCTCCACCCTTCAAAAGCAAATCTGATGAGACAAAAATATAATCCAATGTGGATTTCCATAGCCCATTTTGCCACGTGAAGTTAGGGGGCATATCGTCCTGAAAGTTCCCATTTAAAATAGGGAGGTCACATTCTTCTAAATATTGTCGAATTCTTTTACCCCTTGCCCGAGATTCCTTGGTGGTTCCCATCCTATTAGGTACCATGTACAAACGATCATCCAGTCATTCCGCATTAAAATCGCCTATCGCAATCATTGCAGCGCCCTCGTCTGGGAGTTCACCTAGGAATGTAAAAGATAGGGCTGGCAGTGCATCTTCTAAGTCGCTTCTGTCTGGGTTTAAATAAACATTAACCAGGAGACATTATTGGGCACTCCTGGCGCCTCAGGCTGCCATTCCACTAAGGCCACCAGCATGGACTGGACTGCCCATGTGGGCGGGACAAAGACTGATATGCAAATGGATATTTCCCATTTGTGAAAGGTACAGTGAGCAAAAAGCGATGGCTGCAAACTCTCAAAGTGGGAAAAAACCACAGAACAGGTTATATCATGCCATGTTCTTTCTAGAGAGGGGCGTCTGCTTCCTTTTTGAAAAAATGTTGCGAAGAACTTGGGGTTGGTCACCCTGAGTTACCTGGGGGAACCCAGACGTGGACTCTCTGCTCACTGTGTTCAGAGAGGCACAGCTCCACCTCACTGATGAGGCCCAACAAGGCTGAAACACGTGTATGGGGTTACAGTTGGTACTCTTATTCCGAAGGGAATTGTCATAGCATTTTGGTGCTGGACTGCCCATGTGGGTGGACAAAGACTGATATGCAAATTGATATTTCCCATCTGTGAAATGTACAGTGAGCAAAAAGCGATGGCTGCGAACTCTAAAAGTGGGAAAAAACCACAGAACAGGTTATCATACCATGTGCGTTCTTGAAAGGGGCGCCTGCTACCTTTTAAAAAAAAATGCCATTCAACTAAGGCCACCAGCATGTCGCTCCGATCTACTTCAATTCTATGGAGGGACGTGCCGTGGCATCAGTATATTGCTGTTAGCAGCCCACCATTGGGCCTTCCTTTCTCATCCCGTAATGCCCTATTGTATATTACATCAAAACCTTCAATAATTGGCGGATCAAGCAGGAAGGTTTCTTGTAAACACACAATATCGTAAGTAACGAACACATCCTGATTGTTTAATATGTTTTTAAAACCTCTGGGATTCCATGAGTCAACTGTCCAATTGGACCATCATGGATAGTGTCTCTCCCTTGATTCTCCCTCCCACCTCTTAGTGTGAGCTTGAGTCCACCCAATATTTTCTGTGTTTTGCAACATCCCTTGAGTGTAACCCTGCACACTATATATATCATCCTGCTGTACCTGGGCTAAACCACGCTCTGTCCTACCCTTTTCTGGGTAGATTGGAGCTAATCTTGAAATTATAAATGAACCAGCATTGGTCACTTCAAAACCTAAGGATAAAAAGCACTCATTTTCTGCTAGGATTACATCTTTGGTTATGTAAGATCTAAGATGAAGTTTTACTACACCCAGGCAGTCTTCATGCACAAACACAACTGTGCTAATGTCACCTGTGGTTACCAACCTCAGTTTTGGAATTTCGTGCATGAGGGATAAAATATAGTGCCTATTAAGAGGATATCTATTGTAGCTCTCAAACGGCTCAGATAAATGCAGATCTGTTCCCTTTCCGCTGTCGGGTTTTGAGGTAATTTATGACGTAATGTCTGTTGGGGTTTAGGTCTCTCCCTGTTATAACCATTACAAGGGACAGCTAAGCTGTCTATCCTTAGTTGTTGGCATTTTGGCATTCCCGAAATAATTTTCTTCTATTGTTCGGGAGGGTGGTTGCAGAATTTCACAGTGAGCCTCCCCAGTGTTCTGCGTCCCTGCCAAATCCTTCAGTACAATTGGTTTTGAAAAAATTGCGTGCAGTTTTTCCTTTACTTCACCCCCTTGTGGCCACAAACTAGGAATTTCCATCTCCTGTGAGCTTAGATTATTTGGCTCCAACAGAACTGGCGGGCCAGATTCCCTCAAGATACAACACTTCCCTCCCTCTTGGCCGCTAGATTTCTTGGTGTTAGTCTTCCCTACAAAGTCCGCCCTACCGAATGATACCTGCTCTTCCCAGTCGATTGGGTAGACAGAAATCTTACTTGGGTCAAAAGAAGGGCTATCCTGGGGTCCTATGACCATAGATAATTCTTGCTCCTTAGATGGTTCTTTGGGGCACTTATCTCTATTTGATTTAAATAATCTTTTGTTCTAGCTTAGCCCTTGTCTACAGACATTTGCTTATCCACCTCCACTCTCAACTTACTCAAGAATTGTCTAGATCCCCTATTGTTTTGCTTGCAGTAACTTGCCATTTTTCTGTTTTTCCCTTGGGGATGCAATTTTCCCTTATTTCTGCAGCAACTCGGTCCACTCACTACATGGGGTTTCTCCCTTGGACTACTACATAATATAACATCGCCCTGTTCTAGGGGAACCCCCAACAAGGAAACTGGCAGCAGTGGTTCCTCAGCTATAGACAAACTTTGCTGGGGATTACTCACTTCCTCAACTACCTTATTCGCTGGGGTCAAGGCCACCCCTATTTCCATTTCATGACCCACCCGAAGGTCGGCTTCATCAGCAGAATTTACCCTTTTATTAAGTATTGCATTCTGATTTGTTACTGCAATTATATACCCTTCCAAGAGGTGTACCTTACCCACCAGCTCCCTCACAGTGTCTTAAGTCACAAATCTCAAAATTAAGAGAATCATAGCCTCAATCCATATAATCAAGGATCCGGGCTAGGATAGGGAAGGACAGCTCATCTACCTCTGTTGCTGCATCCTCTTCCCTTCCTACATTGACCCCACTCCTTACATGTGCTCCTTGGGATATTCGTCCCGGATTACACGGCCTTGGGCAGATTCTGCTGCCCAGTTATAACCATGAAGGTCAGACATAATCAGAGGATGTGGCATGGGGCATGTTCCAACCTGGGACAACATTTTATCCATGCACTGATGCAGCACTATCTCCATGAGACTAGCCTCACGAGCGGGGGATTCTGGGATGGACCATTGATTAGTTTTAAAGTCCAACAACAGACGCACAGGTTTAGCCAACTCATTGGAAATGACCGGTGCCAAAATTGAAACATCCGAAACCAAGTCACCCTCATGGAGCATCTCATCCGACACACTTGTGCACGAATTACCTTCTATGTTAGACAAAACCTGATTGATATAACCCAAAACTCCCGCAACAGTGTCCCCTTGTTGGTTACACCCAGGGGACCCATGCTCAAGAACGTCCCCGTCCATGAGGGATTTCCTTCCACAGATTACAACTTTATCGGCTTCTGGAATGTCTGTTACAGGCAATGTAGCCGTGATCAGAGTAAGAGTAGGAGTGGATATTTGTTCAAGATTTATACCCACTCCGTGATTCCGTAAGCCTGTGGCGCCTTCATTTCCTTGGTAAGTTAGCATGGGATCTGCAAAACGGCCCCTGTTTCTCAGCATTACCCCCATTATAAGCTACTCCCAACAAGCCCTTTTCTTTAAACAAGGCCCTGCTTACTGGTACAATATCAAAAGTACTATACTAGTACCCAATCTGAATGCAAATCCAAATTGTAATTTGCAACCAAACTAGGAGAATGTGCAAAAAAATTAAAGGGCAAATACCAAATTTTAACGACCATGGACTTATAAACCAGTATATCCCGTAGGCTCTATTTAAATACAAAAGTGCTAACGCAATAAAGCAAATCAGTAGTTGCTTAAGTGCAAGAGTACTAGTGCAATAAAGCAAGACAATAAATGCTTAAGTGCAAAAGTGCTGGTGCAAATAGAGGCAGAGAACTAATTTTGATCATAAAGTGCACTGTGCAAAATATTCCGTGAGCATACACGAATAAAAGCCAAAGTATCTGGCAAAAAAAAAAAAATGCCTAAGTGTATAAAGTGCACTGTGCAGCTTGTATATCACACACAGATAAACCAGTATGTCAAAGTACGTAATACACAATTAATAGTTTTAAAATCAATGCTTCAACCATACTTTAAAATTTCACACACATAAATAAAAATTGGAAAATCCAATGTCAATAAATCACATGTCAAATGTCACAATCCGACAACAGGAAAGAAAGAAAATTCCTGCCGAAACTGCGATGTAAAAGGTAATTGCAGGGTCTGGACTGCAATACAGGAGTATATGGGTGAGATAGTAAAGCCTATTCCCCACAATTTCAGCCTGTCAATTCGTTTACAAATGCTACCGCATCTAGTGTTGGCCTAGTATAATAAATGTAGACTGAGCTCAAAGCCCAGTGTGGCTCAAGGAAGGTAAGGACCCTCCACACTGTGCAAAGATGAAAAGATCAATAAGCACCATTCATGGAGAAGCAGGGACTAGCTGAACTGTTCTTTTGCAAAAATGAAACGGCAGCTTGGCTCAAAGAGATCAAAAGCCCTCCACAGTCACCAATGCTGCAAAATATACAAGGAGAAGATTCACAGATCACTTATTCCGAGGACGTAAAAATCAGATAAATCTGTTCCTTTCAGCAATAAAAAACACAACGCGGCTTAACGAGGATTTAACCTCCACAGTCACCCACCGTATCCTCAGAATAAGTCCTTTATTTGGATAAATCCGAATACAGCTGCCTTTTCCACCAGATCCAACTTTCAAATTTCAGCTGTTTAAATAGCAATGGAGTGAAATTCTGAAGAGCTGAACTGTGTACTACCCAGCACAAGGCACAAGATGAACTCTACAATGTTTTGTGCATGATGTGCGTTATCTGTATTGCTGAAACAAGATACTGACAACAACGGTTGCTATCAGACCGCATGAATAGAAATATGGAAGTATTCAAAGTACTCAGCGTGCACTACATCTGAACATATGGATATAGGCTTATAGATGTAAGCAGTCTAAATGGCGGCAGAGAAGGCTTACCGTGTGGGTACCAGTCAGCCAAAAATTTAAATTGAGGGTTACTTTGATCTTTATTCAACCCTCGTCTCACACGCTGAACACTTTGCTTCGCTTTCGCCATTTGAGCCTTCAATGCTGAACCATTTTCCGGGAGTTTACCACCATTTCCCGCCATTCACTGCCAGGGGCTGCCGCCTTGGTGCTGGAAGACACCACTGCCTGGAGGGGTACCGGGACAACCAACACCACACCTTGCATGCTGCTTGGGATATTCTCAGGGTGCCCCTAGCTGGTATCCCCACTATGATTGTTTTCTGCTGGTCTGCTGTTCTTTGTTGTCCACTGCGCCACCAAGAACATCTTCTCTGGTTCCCTTGTCATCCTTAGAACACAAGTGAGTTCCCAGTTGGGGAACTCCCGTCCCCTGCACACTATCAATGCCTAGAGTAGCCCAGTAATTTTAGAATAGTAGAAGTAGGTATTTAGTAAAGGTAAATATTACAATCAAAGTCACTGTCTTCTCTAAGGGTCTATCGGTCAGATATGACCCTGAGTACACCATTCACAAAGTTTTTTTGTTCTTTTTCAAAGTTGATTTATTCCAAATATATGTCCCCAACGCGTTTCGAGATACAATCTCTTCATCAGGGGCTGTGCGCTGAATACATTTTCATTTTCATTTTTCATATATCTACAAATATTCAACAAAAAAGTACAAATTAGTAAATGTAAATTATCCCAAAGAAAGGTTGTAGCTTATCGTGTTAATATTCTAACCAAGTTCAAATTGTGCAGTCAGAGAAACAGTTACAATCATCTTCCATAAAACCCAATCAGGTTTCTTGTTGGTAAGAACAATTAGAGAGACATAACACATATAGATATTTTTACCATTATTAAGTTATCATTTTCAATTTCAAATATGGTTCCTCCTTGTGAGAACAGTAAAGGAATTATTGACAAAAATCAGCCTAAAACCCATGTCAATCGAGATAAACGAACGGCAGACATTGTTATAAAAAAACGTACCATGTGTTGATAAGGAAGTATTCCTAAGAAGTAAATAGCAAATGAGCCGTCTGCCAATTGAAATGGCTTGCAAGTAGTCTACCTAAGGAGTGTGACAGAAAAGAAAGGAAAAGGTACCTCTGATTGAACCAATGTATTGGTATAATAAATGACAAGGAGCAAGAGGTTAGCATACTTACTAGAGTATGGTATAAGGCCCGGTTCCCAAACTAAGTGTGGAAAAAACGGCCGTGAGTGTCTTGCTAAAGCATGTAGGCAGGAAGTCCCTTTTCCTCTGTACAAAAAACAGGGTAAAAGTAAACCAATGTCAATTCTCAGGGCTAAGGGTATGTCTAAATGAAGTGAAAAATAGAGTCTGTGGGTACTTACAATGGCTTGCTATACGAGTAGTTCGATTCCAGCCGTGTAAAGAGCTAGACAACATGGCAGTATAAATATACGTCATGTACGTGACGTCATCACGTGGTTTACGCGTGTGACGTCACAAATGTCAACAAACCGCGTAAGGCGGCTGCGTAGGTGACACTGTGGCTTAAAATGTAGAGGCTGTTTCTAATATTTCAGTGGATAAACAAAGTGGGGTGTTGTACAAGATCTGTAAGCACAAGCAGTATGTAAGGTACTGAAGAACTTGTGGTTATTGTTGTATATACAAGAGAATCCCGGGGTGGGGAGCGTATAATGGAACTAAAGGTGATGGGTAATGGGGACACCCTGGAAAACGGGAACCCTGTTGGTCTCTGTTAAAAGAGGATAAGATGGATGGGGTAATAGGATTACACTGAAGGGTTCCTAGGATGTGTAAAATCATATTTTTAGAGCCGACTGATCCTGTCTCCTAAACCGGAGTGCACAATCTAATCAGGCACTTGCCAATATACAAGTAAAAACCATAGAGTATGCATATAATCAAGAAATGCAGATAGGTAATGGCTAAATTAACGTTGAATGTACAATCTAATTGATGGCCTGTCATGTCAATTGGTTAATCAAGGTGTGAAACATATACTTTTAGTTAAGAGCATGTGTCAATGTAACCAACAACCTTATTCAAAGAAAGGGTCCTAAATAAAAATCTTCATTGAGACCATGTGGTTGGACTGCGTCTAATTTATCTATCCACCATAATTCCCTCTCTGAAAGTTTTTTGGCAAAGTCCCCACCTCTGGGTAGTGAGCGTACAGTTTCCAATATAACCCAACGGAGTTGAGTAATGTTGTGACCATTTTCTTTAAAGTGTCTGAACACTGGAGATTTCTCGTTTTTGGTTCTAATGTTGGACTTGTGCTCCCGCCACTGTTCTTTGGCCTTTCTGATTGTTTTCCCAACATAATATTTACCGCAGGGGCATCTGAGGGCATATATGATGTTTTTGCTATCACATGTGGCAAAAACATGAAGAAGGATTTTTTTGCCGTTGCTAGGATGGCAAACGTGGTCTCCCTTGATGATATTGGGACAATGTTGGCACTGAAGGCAAGTATAAGTGCCCGGTTTTTGTTCCACCAATGTAGTTTGACTCGAAATTTTCTTCCTTTCTGCTTTGATTAGGCTATCCCTGAAGTTCTTACCCCTTTTGTAGGCCAGCATTGGGGGTTCTGGAAAAAGTCTGTAAAGGTTGGAGTCTGATTTAATGAGATCCCAGTTTTTTGTGATGATCTTTTTAATCTGGTAGCTTTGACTAGAAAACTAAACTTCATGGTATGGATGAGTCTGGTTGTGGTTTTTTCAGTTTTTCTTCAAGTAATTGAGCTCTAGAGAACTGATCTGTTCGGACTACAGCCTTTTCCAGGCTGGCATCTGGGAATCCTCTTGTTTTGAGCCTTTTCTTCATGTCATCATATTCGCTTTGTAGTCGTGTGGCATCAGAAGTTATCCTCTTAAGTCTAAGCACCTGGCTAAAGGGAAGGTTTTCTTTAAGATGAGAAGGATGAAAGCTTCCAAAGTGAAGAGTACTATTGCAATCTGTCGGTGTCCTATAGATGCTGGTGTTCAGGATCAATCCTATCTTTTGAATATTGATATCCAGGAAATGTATATCCGGTTGGCCTAATTCCAGGGTGAAGGTGATTCTTTTATTGCAGTTATTGAGATAGTCAAAAAATTGGTGTAGTTCTTCGATAGTACCATTCCATATCCCAAAGATATCATCTATAAATCTCTTCCAGAAGACGATTTTTGTTTTCCAGGGTTCTTTGTTAAGTACGTATGTTTCTTCAAAGTGGAACATAAATATGTTCGCATAAGATGGGGCTACTGGTGAGTCCATTGATGTGCCCGAGGTTTGTAGGAAGTATTTGCCATTAAATCGAAAATAGTTGTTGAAAAGTATGATGGTGATAAGTTCTATGGCAAAAGTCTTATGGATTGTATCTCCCTGTGTTTGAGCAGGAACCATTCTAATGAGTCAATTCCTTGTTGATGGGGGATTGATGTATACAGACTGTTGACGTCAAGAGTAAATAAGATCACTGTAGGATCTGTAATTTTTGTTTCCTCCAGAAGTTTCAAGAAATGGGAAGTATCCTTCAAGTAGGTGGATGTTTGTTGTACCAGCGGTTGTAAGGCTTGGTCTAAATAAACTGCTAAAGGGTGAAATACACTTTCTGTACCCGCCACAATCGGTCTGAATGGGGGGTTGGTTTTATTTTTGTGTATTTTTGGCAAAGCAAAAAAGACAGGAGTGACCGGAAATTTTTTGATCAGAAAGTCACGTCTTATCTCATATCCAATCCATGTCTGTAGCTTTCTCTATTGCTTGTTTGATGGTGTTTTGGACAGAACAAATCGGGTCTGTGTCTAGGACCAGATATGTCCCTGGGTCATTCAGTAAGTTGCAACAACCCTCATTGTAGAACTCAGCATCCATTAAGACAAAGGCACCGCCCTTGTCGGCTGGTTTTAGAGTAATGGTAGTGTCCTCCGATAGTTCTTTTATCAATTTTAATTGATGTTTTCTAATATTGATGTTCTTGGGGGAGCTATATTTCAAGCGTTTCAATTCTTTTGATGTCTTTAATTTGAATACATTGATGATGGGATGATTTAACTGGGGATGAAATGAACTCTTGTTCTTTAGTTCCAAGTAATCATGTTTTTTCTGTTGGTCTGTAATTTCCGGCAAAGAATCAAAGAAGACCTTGAGTTCCATTTTTCTTATTAATTTAAACAAGTTGACTTCTTCCTTGAAGTTTGAAGTGTTAGTGGTCGGAATGAAGGATAATCCCAGGTTAAGGGTATCCATTTGTGACGTAGTTAATGTCTCTCTAATTGTTCTTACCAACAAGAAACCTGATTGGGTTTTATGGAAGATGATTGCATCTGTTTCTCTGACTGCACAATTTGAACTTGGTTAGAATATTAACACGATAAGCTACAACCTTTCTTTGGGATAATTTACATTTACTAATTTGTACTTTTTTGTTAAATATTTGTAGATATATGAAAAATGAAAATGAAAATGTATTCAGCACACAGCCCCTGATGAAGAGATTGTATCTCGAAACGCGTTGGGCACCTATATTTGGAATAAATCATCTTTGAAAAAGAAAAAAAAGACTTTGTGAATGGTGTACTCAGGGTCATATCTGACCGATAGACCCTTAAAGAAGACAGTGACTTTAATTGTAATATTTACCGTTACTAAATACCTACTTCTACTATTCTAAAATTACTGGGCTACTCTAGCCATTGATAGTGTGCAGGGGACGGGAGTTCCCCAACTGGGAACTTACTTGTGTTCTATTGTATTGACAACCCATATGCCAGGGCTGTTTCTTTTCTCCTCTGCATCTCAAACCAGTCTTACATTGATCTAAATTCATTTTTACCAAAATAACATCACACATTTGGAGTGCATGGTGTCCAAATTCGATAGGTTGGTTCCTCGTCATCCTTGCCAGATTCTTCAATTCAGCTTGAAGGTCGTTGTCAAGGGAAGGTGTTTTTTCCCTTCCTTCGTTGGGGTTGTCGTTGCCTCGGGCCTCAAACTGCTGGGCTCTGGATCGTGTAAACCGCAGATGTATGTGATTTCACTGAATTTACTTCACCCCCTGCGCCCTGCCTCCCACTACCTTATCATATCCCCTAACCCCACCCCATCTATGTTTTAAAATCTACCCACTTACCCAACCACATTCGAAGAATTTTGTTTTCTCGAAAATTTCACATTAGGTGAAAATGGATTCAGTGAAATACACTGATAAGGTAAACCGCTCGTAGGAAAGAAGGCTATACTTGCCCGGTTTGTTTCACTGGGTTGGTGCTGTTTTCACTGAAACTTCCACTGTGATTACTTACCTCTAGGTCATAGGGTGGTCTTTCTGTTCCAGAGTTGAGATTCTTTGGAAGAAAGTCACAACCACATTCCCGTTGACTTACATTGAGGGTGGTCATGCTTTGTTGCATATTCGATACAGGGCTGCTGATTCATCCATCAACATCTAAATCTCTTGATTGGGGTCTCCTCTATTCCCATCTGGATTTTATTTTTGTGCAAAATCTGTACCTGTGGAGTAAAGCAACATTGCTTTCATGCAAGCAGATGGTCCGTTGACTTTGTTCCATTCATCCCTATGGAACTTTCTTCCTGCTATGCTACTCTGCTAAAGCGACATTGGGGTTACTGTGACAGGCTCATGACCCTGCCAGAGGGCAGCAGGGACCCCTGCCGAACTAGTGTTGGGTAGCTCAGCATGGTGTTTGCCAGAGCCTGTCATACCCCAGAGCCGCAGGTGAGTGAGTTAGTTGGGGGCAGGGACTGGGGCCCATCGGAATGTGTATTGTATATGTCTGCTGGTGCCGCTGTCACATCCACAGTGCTGTCAGACTTTTTTCTGGACGAAATTATCTTTTCATTTTAAGGCCCGCAACTTCCAGAATGCACCTGGGACCCACTAAGAAAGACCCAGAACAAAACCAGGAGAGTGGGGATCAGAAATGGAATGGACTGGGATTTTTCCTGCCAACACCCTACCTACCAACCCTAGACGGACGCCATGCAAATAGTGGGGCAACAGAAAATGAACTGAGTGAGATGGGACTGGAGGGGAGCAGGAGAGACTCAGAAATCCTCCCCAAACCGAATTAGAAGCAAAACTCAACAGCACATGAAGAAAGGCACATGGGAAAACGAGCAGCTTGAGCAAATGGCTGCTAACATACAGATGGAGATTGAAAAGGGGGTGGGCTCAAAGTCTCTTGAAGCCTGCAAGGGATAGCTTAGCCATAGACTGGCCAGGGGGAATGGAGGGGCATGTGACCAGAGTGTTCAATGGGACTGTGGAGGTTTGTTGGAAGGGGAAGGCTTGGCTACAAAAGCCCAACCATCACACAAGAGAGTGGAAGGTGTTCGGGTAAGATCATGCAGGAAGACAGAGTGGTGCAAAGTCCCTGAGACTGTTCTGGGAGAGTGCAGGTAAGGTTTTGTGTGTAGGAGAGGGTGGCACCAGATGAGGTGGGTGTAAAAAGTGAGTGAAAGAAAGGTGAGAGCCAGAGGGAGAGGGGGTTGGTATAGGGGATTTGGAGAGGGTGTGAGATTGCGTTACGGAGGGTTTGTGACAGAAGCATGGGGGAGTGAGTGAAAAGTGTTAGTAGGAGTAGTAATGGGGAGGGCGGAGAGAAGGAGGAAGGTAGTTTGTAGAGACATGCAGAGAGATTGTGTAAGATTGGGAGACAGAGGAGCAGACATAGGTTATTGAGGGACAGAGGTGAGAGTACAGAGTTGCCAGCAGAGAGAGAGAGAGAGAGAGAGAGAGAGAGAGAGAGAGAGAGAGAGAAAGGAAAGAGAGGATAGGTACAGATAGTGCAAGGGTGGCAGAAGTGAGAGGAAGAGGAGAGCGGAACAGATAAAAGAGGGGGGAAGGAGAAATGTGAGAGAAGAAAAGTGGTGCAAGTAACGAGACAGAGGGAGAAAAGGAAGGAGGATGCAGAGATAGAGCTAGAGATAAAGATACAGGCTGAGAGAATGAGTCTGCAAGAGAAAACCATGGTGACATTGGGCAGTCCAACAGATCAGAGGTGTCCCTTAGAAAGTAAAGAGGGAAGGAGATAGAAAAGGTCACAGCCTTTAGGTTTCCACTTAAAGATTAGACATCCTTGTATAGTAGGGGGGATACCTTGTTTTAGAGCGCATCAGGAGATTCTGCAAGTTAGGGATGACCCAGGCGAGGGTGGAGGGAGCCCATGGGCCAGCCGGGAAAACCTTTGGAATCCCCTTTGTTTCAACCAATCCAGTCCTCCCAGACCATTTCTTTAAACTTTTATAAAACGCCTTAAATCTGCACACTTTTTCTGTGGATTTCTGAGGCCATCTGTGACAGTATTTATCTACCTGGGCACTCTTCCTGTACGCACAGGGGTTCAGGGACTTCTAGGCAGGACTGACCTGTGATTTGTAATGTATTTTTAAAAGTCCTTCTGTTTTCCCGTGTAAAAGTGAATGCTTTCTACACTGTAACTAATTGTAGTAACTGTGACTATTTTCCTAGGCATGAATTGTGTTAAGTGTTGCTGAAATATATTCTATTTTTTTGGGATGCCTTATCCTCTGTCTGGTATTTGTTTTATACCAAGTAGCCTGATAATAGTTATCATGTGTGCTGCTATATCTTCTTAATACTATGTCCTACGGGGTCTGAATTAATGTGGTGTCAGTTTTGGCCTTAAAAGGTTTTAGAACTATTTCACCTGTAGGTTAAAAATGTGTGGTTCCCTTTTCTGATTATAACTGTGTTAGATCCTGACCCCTGGTCTACGTTCCACCATACATAATAGGGGCGGGCTGGAGCTAAAGGTGACTGTGCTTAAATTTTCCACCCCCCCCCCCCCCAGGGCATTTTCATGCTTTAGTAGGTTGTTTGGTTCCCTTTTTCTGGTTCCCCTTTTCTCCTTCCCCTTCTTTTAATTTATGTTGTGTCCCAATCTGAGATAGTGGCCGACATTAAGGCAGTGGGCTGAGGAGAGTCATTTTAAACATTTACTGTTTTTTAATATGCTATGTATTTGTATCATACAAACAAATGTTATACAATTTTTAAATGTATATATAAATACAAATCAATTCATCCAAAACTCCCTACAAAAGGAAACATAAAATAATTAATAAGAACTGTTTTTCAGTTTTAAAATTACAGGAGTGATCACACCTCAATACATTCTTAAATATAAAAGTCATATAAATATCTAAAATGTCTAATTCAACCAATTCTCTAAAATGATCTGAATTCAATTTGATAGATTTCATAAAATATAAGAGCAAATACATTGCTTGGTTATAATGACCATTACGCAGATAAGACCATAAAGAGTCACTATTAATAAAATCAGGTTTATATACAAAATGTCTAAAATACAACAATAGTTAGTATCAAAGAGTTGGATACATAACCATATGCTTCATTGTCTCTCTACTATTTTTACCATTGCAACATCTACCCAAAATCATCTCCCTAGAAAGTATATTTCTCCTAAGCAGCACTTCTCGTGTTAATAACATATTTAAACAAAATTTCATAAATATCTCTCAACCTTTCTTAATTGGAAAGAGGCAGAGGTAAACTGACAGGCTACCAACCTGTTTATTTTCATGATACAGGTGGTGAAGGGAGCTATAATTATGCATGGTCTCAACATTTTGGCTCCAGTCTTTCCCATACAGGGCTTTTTTAATTCTTCCAATCTTACTAAGTTATCAAATGTAAAAAAGTCTCCATAATGTCTGTGCACATTTTAACATATTGTATTACAGTTAGATTCTTAACCCCTCTCTATTAAGGAGCCAATATCTTCATATGGTTAGTTGAATGGAGGTGTGAAGAATTTATACATCAAAAAGATATTTCCATTTGACTCTTACAGGGTGAGAAAGCAAGCCCAATTAACATCTGATAAGGTTTATTGGCACACAGTCAGGTAGATTTAGAGCCTTTCTCCAAATAAGAGCTTCATAGAATTCGCACTTCGCTAGAATCCAATGCTGCTTAATTTCTGTACCATTAGTCATTTTAGGCACCACTTTTCCTTTATAGAAACACACTAATGGCCAAACTGAGAATTTACAAAAGTTTGCAGCATAGACAGCACATACCGAGATCAATCTTTGGAGGCCACGCTGAGTGCAGTCGAATAACATGATGTCAGCGGAAGCCATCCAACAATATTTAAAATCAGCTATCTTGGTAGATGCAAAAGCAGCCAAATATATAAATCATTTTGTATGTCTGATAGGTACAGGATGACAAGGCAGGGATCTATAATGTATCCCTGCCTCAATCGTGTATCTGTGTAAGTCATCTCAGACAATAGTCCTTGGTTATCTAGCCTAATCTGAATATTAGAATTGCTATGAAGCAAAACAAGCAATTTTATAGGCCGTCAGGGATCCCTCAGCTAGCTAACCTATGCCATAATACATTTCTTTTGACTGAGTCAAAAGCAGCCGAGAGATCAATGGAGTCAACATACGCGTGATCATAGGTTTTACTCCATGTTAAATCCTGTAAAAGTCTAATAACAAAATCATTCATGATTGTACTTTGAAGCTTAAGAAATCCCACCTGACATTTTTTTTAATCTCCAACGCTGATACCCATGACTCTAAATGAGACAACAATACAGTTGCAAATATTTTTTGATCCGCATCTATAATCATCAGTGGTCTATAATTAGATGGATCATTTTGCTCCCATAGGCAATAGGCCAAACCTAATCAGTCTCGTAAAGAATATCACTAACCTGTAATTCCATTGCTCAGAGGATACCTTAAAGACCTGATTACTTAAACCATTCAGCCCTACTGCTCTAGAGGAACTGGCCTTCTTAATTGCTTCCAACAAAAGATCATGTTACAAGTTCCGATGGTTTTTGAGCAGTTTGACAGGATATAGGAGCTAAATAATTGCCACCTGTTTCCTTTTTATAGATGGTTTCAAAATGACAAATCCATTTCTCCTCTGGTATAGGATTCAATTGTATCAAAACTTGGCAATCATTTACTCAATTAACTACCTGCTAAAAATCTGAGGTATTACGTTGACATAATAATCTGAGCATTGTCTCTGCATCATTTTGATACATGATACTCTGATGGCTAGCTAACCAATGCTTGCCATTTCTTTTTTCAATTTTTATCCTAAAGAGCTTATCTGTTAGTTCCACATTACTTTTATTTATAGATCTAATAGAGGATTGCAGTGGCATCTTCCACTCAACCACCAGAAAATCATAACAATGCATATGCTTCCCATTCACATGCCTCTTAGAGGTTTCTCTCTTATTTCTATCCGTCAGATTACAGATCATCTCTTTAAGGTATCCAGGAAAAGAAGTCTCATTTAAAGGTTTGCAACTTCCATTCGTAGGAGTTTAAAAGTCACTCTGTCAATATAAGATCATTAAAACGATGTATCATATAATTTGACACATGTACCCGATTTCTGCCCTGGTTTACTATCAGTGGAACATTCACCATCCTACCCTTTTTTAATTAAGAGTATATTGAATTCAGCAACTAGCATGTTGTGATCACTCAATTCAGTTCTTACAATTTAAAAATCTTTACACCTAGTAAACACTTCATAATCCACAAAGACGTAGTCCAAAGTTGTGCCGATTGAACCTTGTTCCCAAGTATGCCCGCAATGTAGAATCACCATTCATATGACAATTCAACATTTGTAATTCTAGTGACCCCTAACGTTTGCCTCCAATAAAAACAATTAATCACTTTCTTGGGCATGTTGTCTTCAGGCAGGTCGTATTCACCTGCAGCAAGGGTAGCCGGATCATTACAGGTAGCATTGAAATCACCAGCAATTATTACTTAATTATTACAATTCAACCTTGCCATTCAAGCATGTGTTTCTCTATTTTATCCTAGAAAACCTTTAACAGGCAGATTCCCTCATGTCAGTAAAGATTAATGATGAGACAATTTGTGTATTTCCCCTCCCATATAAGCTCAATGAATGTATAAAACGCCCCCTATGTAGTTAGCCATCTATAAAGGGTTTTCCAAGTAAAATGGGTCTTAACTGCTATTATTAAGCCACCGAAAGGTCTACCCAAGGCCCCTTTCATGTAGGCTGGAAAAATAACTTCGAGCCATTTAGATTAGGGAACCGGAAGCCAAATTTCCTGGATCAGGTTTACTTTATCACCTTTAAGAAAAGCTCTCAATTCTGGATTAGTGAATGAGTGTATATTACCCCTTGTATTCCAACAAATCATATCTAAGGTTTCACTTATCACCTGTGTGTCAAAAAGGAACATTTTGATTCTTGGGAGCGACTATCCATGACCAATCAGCCACCGCCTGTGAATTGTGGTTCTGTTGCGAGATAAAAGAAACATTACGCCCTGAACCTTAATCATCTTTTGTAGATCTTCATATCACCATGGTGAATATTTTGAACATTAGAAGTGACAGCTTCTGAACAATTCATGATTCCCTTGCCATGATTGGATAAAATAACTTCATGTTGTTTTAGGCTTACATACTCTCTAATGATCAAATCATAAACTATTTCTGGGATAATTTCCAAAGCAACCACATCTATCCTTTTATTATCCACACATTCTAACCTTTCAATATCTCGACTAGTAATAGCTCTCAAGTTAGGGATTTCAGAGAAAAAAGATCATATATTCCTACGATTGAAGGCGAATATCGCTGCATCTTCACACGCATATTTCAACAACCTTCTATTCCCCTTTGGCCCATATGCATCACTTTCAGTTGGGGCATACATGCACTTGTTACTGCAATTGATCATGGCAGAGGCACCAACTTCAGGTGCCATAGCAACCACATCAGATGATAGGGCACCCCTTAGAATATTAGAGGAATAATTCCTAACATTAGCTAGTGGTCCTCCTTCATTCTGTGGGGAAATTGAGTATGCCCCAAATCTTGCATCTGAGTCCTACTTAATGGATCTAACAATGGCACTCTCGGAATCCTTCCTACCACCACGGTCTGCAGTCCTACATTACCAGTTAGTCCATTATTGGGAATGGAGGGGGAGCATACTCTCTCTGTAGACTGAGGGTAGATAGATTCCTACATTTCCTTACTATGTATTATATTAACTACCAGCGTTATCATCCTACTGGTAACCATAGGACCCACCGCCCTCTGGTCATCCATTGTACAGTGTGAGCCAGTAACATCATTACCAAGTTTTGGACCAATTGAAATCAATTCACGCCCTGTAGCAATACCAGCATTCTTCAAAGATTGATCTATTAAGGCTTTTTGTTGATCATACTGACTCTGCAACATTATTGCTAATTCAGCTTGTAGCTTTTTTCCTCAAGGACCCATATCACAGGCCGTTGCTACTTCTAAGGCCGGAGGGTTCATGAGAACAGCATTATTAGGCTAATTACCTTTAACTACCTTCACTATTAAATAAAGGAGCATTATCAACTTTCAGATTTCGTAAAATATACCTACCTGTGATATTTTCTGCATAGCATTTTTGCAGCCTTTTTGTGTGTCTGTGATGTCAATCACTAGAGGGGCAACATACATGGGTAGGTTCCCAACATATGTACACACATTTAGAACATGAATACATTAACCATTATTACACACATATTTTGATCCCTTATGATGTGATAAATGAAACCAAAAAGGATACCTAATTCCCCATGTTATCAACTAAGACCATCAACTTCCCCACATCAACCAATACATTGTATTAGAAAAATATATCTGTATTTTAACCTGTGTGCCAATACTTGTATACAGTGCAAAAAATGTATCAAAGTGATTCATAAAAAACATAAGTGACAGTGACATACTGGTGTGCAAAAACAATTCAACTAATGGGGACAATTCAAACATAGAACATAAACATCTTTTCATGAGATGTGTTTATCATTTAATATTTTGAACACAAACTGATTGAAACAATTCCCCAAACATTTGAAGAACTAAATTCTTGTGCATGTCTACGTCTCTACTGAATTAACCTGAGCCCGGACCAGTGTCCACCAACATATTGACAGTGATGTGGGGGCCTGACTTTCATTTAACAAGAGGTTTCGGCAACAGAGTTGTGACATAACTATTGCCTTCTTCAGGACCAGTTGGTCTTTGTGGAGCCCTCTGTTTGCTACATCCTCTGTGACATGACCATTGAGAGATTATTCGTATTTGGACTGGAAACAGGATTAGAAATTATGTGAAAATTCGGGTCTACGGTCCCTTTGTCAGAAGATGCAGAGGAGTACTGGGTTCCTATTGTGAACTAAGCATTTTTATGGAAACTCAAACGTAGCTTTTATGAGAGGGTATGCGCTATTATTTCAAATCGATTGAAGTGTTATGGTCCCCATCTCAGTGCAGACCAGGGATTATTGATTTCATATTCATGAGGTGGTCTCATGAATGCCGAATTTGTGTGGGTTTTGGTAGCATATGATTATCGGCCAAATATGCATGCTTTCTCAGCAACATTTGAGGTAACGATCATGCGCTAACCATCCTGTTGTCGGCTATGATGTCAAGAAATCACTACGGGGGCAGCATCAGACTGGAGTACTGACAGGCTGCTAGCTGACGCGGCATCTGTCGATTGGGACGAATGATTATTGACAGTTACAGCCCCAGGATCATCAGCATTACCCTGCAAAACCTCTGGGGGATGTATCACCTGATCTGACACAATTATGGGCTCCTCATCAATAGTTGTAAATAGATTGGAATGTATAGCTTTGTCCACCAATTTACTGACCATGCACATTGGATTGGTGGACACCAATGTGTTATTTGTGCCCAGGTTATGTAAAGACCTATACCTTGGCCCTTTTTTAGATTACAATCCTCCATTCCCTTAACTATTTGTTTCAGTAAAGCAGTATTATGCAGCACCTCATCATGTATCTTTTCATATAAAGCAACAGACTCAGTCAATACACAGTTAACCGCAATTATAGCAGATGCATTAAGGTCCCTGCCCTAAGAAAGGTCTCAGCAAATAAGTTAATTTCCTCCACTGGGGCATCCTTGGTGTAGAAACCATTGAGCTGTCACTCTCCGAGTCCTGTGAGTCGATTTCTTTAAATATCAGAGGGGTGTCAATATAACAATCACTCGCTCCCCCTGAAATCTGACTTGTATTTATATTAAGCAACTCCGAATCAGAGATAAGATTTATTAGGGGATTACCACCTTCAACCCCATCCTTACAGGGGCAGTCTCTTTGATAGCAGGACCAAAGAACGCAGTTATCTTTTTAAGGGGTTTAGTTATATCAATTGCCTTCACATTGGATCCTATCCCACTAGTAGAGGGAATGAGGCTGGTAAAGACAAAACCCTGCCCATATCTAATTATTCAGCGAGGTGAGAGGGCTATATTGGAATTCATCAAAGTTTCCTCCTTGTTTCTTAGATTATACATCAGTATCAGTTTATCCTCCAGGTCAAAATATAATCTCACCTGGCCAAGCTTCACTGCCAAACTGCACTTCCGCAGGGAAGTGTGTGTAAGTAAGCACCCCACTCTTTCCAAGAGCAGCATTCAGCGGGCAGTCAAAATAGATGAGGGACTTCCAGTAGTCCAATTTAATAGATATAACTTCGCTCCGAGCACTGAGCCACACAGTGTCGACAAAGCAGGCCAGGAGAGACACAATCCTAAAACCAATTCCACCAGTATCCCCAGCCAAACTGCACTTCCAGCACTTCTTTCTGCGCCGAAGTGAGTTTAAGTAAGCACCATCTTATTTCCAAGAGCAGCGTTCAGTGTGTAGTCAATGAAATAGATGAGGGACTTCCAGTAGTCCAAGTTAATAGATATGACTTTGCTCCGAGCATGAAGCCATGCAGTGTTCACAAAGCAGGGCAGGATAGACAAAATCCAAAAACCAATTCCACCAGTGTTCCCTCTGAAATTGCACTTTCAGCATAATGTAAAATGAATGTGTTACAGCCAAAGAAGAGGGGAATGGATACATAGGCACGTTATCCAAACAAGTTATTAAATGTCAGACATAATTGTGAGAAACCTGAGGATATTCTCACTTCTGAAACCCTTGGATCCTCTGTGCAGGTGGCCAAACCCAACCCTTGCCCCCCATTTTCATGTGCTATTATAAGCCAGTTCCCCAAATGTCTCTCCAATTGACATTTGACAGTACTGTTATGAAGAAGAGGAAACCAAGAGTAGTAAAAACTATGCTTTTAGACCACTCTGTTACTGGGACGAGTAAGATGCCTGTTAGTATCTGTGAGGGTCATGCATGTCCCCTTAACCAGAGTCAGGCAAACTTAATTGAAGCCCACCTGCACCCTGTTGGAGGGTTGCAGGTGTATAAAGGGAGAAGAAGACAGCAACACAGTGAGAGGACGTGCAAGGAGAGAGAGCAGAAGCAGCAAGGAGGCCGGCGCAAGCAGTGGGCGACCAGATGAGAGCAGAATGCCCAAACGCTGGGATCCACCGGGAAAGGTGGTTTATGAAAGCGTAACGCGAAAGCTGAGCAACCTCAGAGCCGACTGAGTGAGCTGAAGGGAGCCGGGCAGGAAGACTGTCCCCTTCCTTTTATACTTGAGATGCTTGTTCCCTGGTGTTGTAGAAGCAACACCAGAGTGTCTGAGGGGAAGGAGATGGAACCCTGACCCCTAATACAGAAGTCTGTGTGTTCCACGCTGCAGCCCAAACTCTCAAAGCGACCAGTGAGTTTCTAATGAAAGGGAAACCCGGTGCACGAGCGAGTGAAGTCTGTCAATCAGGAACCTCAACTGAGCAGGTTTTCGAGTCTCCATTCCTTTTGTTGTCAATTACCAAACTTTTAGGAATACTTTGTATCGGAGTGGTCGCGTGTGTCAAGAAACACATTTTCAAAGGTCTCCACCATCAGGCAAGTTAATTTAAATGAAACAAATGAATATTAAACAACGGATGAAGCGAAATGGCACTACAAATGAAATCTCTAATTATTAATCACAGAACTGCAATAAAACTTTATAAATAAAGGAAAACTAAGACATTGTGAATCCAAAATAGAACAGAATGTCAACAATAAGCAAATCCCTATATGTTGAATTTCAAAATGAATACAACTTCAACAAATACCCAAAGAAAAGAATACAACCTTAAAGAACACTTAAATGAAAGTATGTGGAGCTCTGGAGTGAATGTAGCTTCAAAGTATAAAACAAAACAAAGGTGTTGAGACTTGTTTACAATGGAACTTTACAATTTAAATACCAGAAAGCAACATTAATACCAAGTTGTGTGAAAGCTACAAAAAGGAAATATTTACAAGCAGAAATTGGGCTGTGAAAATTAAAATGTAGAAAACAAAGAATTGTGGTGCCCAACAAAATTAACCATTGGGGAAGGGAATCCTTGAGATTTGAGACATTTTGCTGGAATGAGAACAGAGTACCAAGGCTCCTTTATGTTTAAACTATAGTGCATGAAGGGTACCCCAAGTCTTGATGGAAACTATATTACCCTGAGTCCAGAGAAGGTAACTCTGAGTTGTTTTGTGGAACTGTCTTCTACTTAGGGAATGGAGCCCGGAAGTAAGCTGTGAGCTGGAAGAAGCTCTGGACTTTAAGTTGAACAGTGTTTCTGTTGATTTTGACATCCCTACCTATTGTAAAGATTTAGTTGTGAGGGCAACTATAGGTTTTGGACACAGATTCCTAAATTGAACTCTTTGACTCAGACTTTCCTTAGTTTTATTTAGGTAGCGAAATACCACATTAGCATAGGGTAAGTTAGGCGTTTAACCATCCTGACATTTAAGTTAAAGTATTTTGTTTTGAACTTTGAATCTGTTGTCTGTGTCCTGCTTGATGATGCCTTCAGATATCACCCATATCATTCAATACATCCCATATTTTCCAATAGTCATCAATTTTGTATTTTCTTGGAAAATATAATTTTTTCTCCCGCAGAAAGTAAAATAAAACTATTTAACCAGCCCTCATGAGAGGGACTTGGGAGTATTTTTCCACAATCTTAATATTAGTTTTTTTGCAGGAATGAAATTGACATTGAGAAAGCGCAAGTGCATGCGAGACGGGGAGGGGAAAAGTGCATGGAAAGGGGAGAAGTGAAAAGTGCGAAGCAGACGAGAAACAGATAAATAATAATAAATAAATAAATAATAATGACAACAAACAGTGGTAGTGCAGCCAGCAATTTGCAAGTGCTAGGTTTAAGGCAGCAGACAGGGTAGGTCTGATAAGTGCAGGAAGAAAAAGGGGGGGCTGTATGGGTACAGATACAGACCCCAGTGCAAGGGCTGGCCCGGAGGCAGGCCGGGAGGGTTTCAGAGTGAGCAGGTACCTGGGCCCGGAGGACAGAGGGTGGCCAGGTGCACGGTGCCAAGAGAGAACAGATCAGTAGGGGAGAAGCAAAGAGGAAGGTCTTGAGGTGCTACCGGAACCGGAGATGTTTCTCCTCAAGTTTTAGAGTGGCAGGGAGGCTGTTCCAAAGGGAGGCCCCAGCCTAGCACATAGATTTACCCCTGCTCATTTCTTTGAAAAACGACTGACCCTGAGGGAGTTAGAGGTAGAGGAGCGAAGAGCTCGAGAGGGGAGGTATTTGCGGAGGGATAGCTGAAGGTATTTTGGACCCATGCCCCAGACAGCCTTGTGGACAATGCAGAGGGTTTTGAATTTAATCCCTGCATCCACTGGGAGCCAATGGAGAGATTTCAGAGCTGGAGAGATACGATCCCAGGGCTTTTCGGCCAAGGACAAGTCTCGCAGTCCTGTTCTGGATTAGTTGCAGAGGGCGGAGAGTAGAGGCAGGTAGATTTAGAAAGAGGCTGTTACAATAGTCCAACCTAGAGCGAACCAGAGCTTGGGATACCATGAGCTTCTGGGGGAAGGAGATGAAAGGCAGAGTACCTCTGAGGAGGTGCAGTAGGAAGTTTGACTTTTTAGAGACCTCAGAGATGTGAGCGGAGAAGGAAAGGGTGGAGTCAAAGATGTCCCAGAGGTTCTTAGCCTCGCAGGTGGGGGTAGGAGGAGGGCCAAGGGAAGCCAGCCAGAGAGTGAGGGGGGAAAGGATGGTGAAGGTGCGCCAATGAGGAGGATCTCCGTCTTGCTGGCATTCAGACAAAGATCATTGGTGGCCCACCAATCTTGAATGGCAGTTAGGCAATCAGAGATGAGAGAGGGAGAGGAGGTGGCCGAGGGCAGCCTGAAAATGAGTTGAGTGTTGTCAGTGTAGCACTGGAAATCTGAGCAGAAAATGGCAATGCAGTGGGCGAGAGTTGCCAGGTATTGGTTGAAAAGACAGGGCGAGAGGTTAGACCCCTGGGGAACACCACAGGTAGAGAGGAAGATGGATGATAGGAAGGACCCAAGTTGGACCTGGGAGAGTCGATCTGAGAGGAAAGAGGTCAGCCAGGCCAGAGCCTGATCAGTGATACCCAGGTTTTCATGGAGACGGTTGAGCAGGATGGTATGGTTGACCCCGTCGAAGGCAGAAGAGAGATCGAGGAGGATGAGAACAGAGGGAATGTTAGAGTCAAGGTTGGAGAGCAGATCTTCACGGATGATCAGGAGAGCAGTTATCGTGCTTCTGGCAGCTCTGAAGGCAGACTGGTGGTCATGGAGACAGCCAACAGAATTGCAATGAAGGTTAAGCTGAGAGATGGCCAACTTTTCCAGGAGTTTGCCCAGAAAGGGAGTAATGGAAATTGGGCGATAGTTAGCTGGACAAGAAGGATCCGCTGTGGGTTTCTTGAGAAGAGGATGCACAAGGGAGTGCTTCAGAGGGGAGGGGAAGGATCCTGAGGCAAAGAAGTGGTTGCAAAAATCAGCAAGGCCCGGAGCGAGGGTGTCAATGTGGTCCTTGATGGTTTTAGAGGAACAGGGATGAACCTGTTTTGACAAGGCTTTCATAGATCGGACTTTTCTAGCGGCCTCGTCAGAGGAGAAAAGGATGTGAAGGATGGTGGGGGTGGCTAAAGGAGGGTCAGCAAGCACAGATGGAGAGGGCAGAGATGGGGTAGGGGTGCAGAGGGTGGACAGGATGTCCTGGGTTTTTTAATTGAAGTGAGAGGCAAGGGCATTGCAAAGAGCCTGGGAGGCAACAGGAGGGATAGAGACTGCTGCAGGGTTGGCCAGCTCCTTGCCGATTTTAAAGAGTTCGGCCGAGTTGTTAGATGCCGCAGAGACACAAGCTTGAATGTGGACTCTCTTCTTGGTGAGGACAGAGAGTCAGTATTGCCTTTGTAGCAGGCGACAGGCCAGTTTGTCAGAGGATGAACAGGAAGCCCTCCATTTCCTCTCAGCCGCCCTACACTTACGTTTAAGTGTAGCTAGGTCAGAGTCATACCAGGAATTTCACTTGGCTTGGACGTCAAGCGGATCTTCATGACAGGGACAAGAGCATCAAGAGTATCAGAAATTGAAGAGTAGAGCAGAGACAGAGCTGTGTCAGGATGTGAAACAGCCAGAGGTGGAGGGGGGGGGGGGGGAGTGGCAGCAAAAGCCTCAACTGACACACACTTCATGGGCCGGATGTCCGAGAAGGTAGGTGGCAGTGTTGGGGTAGGCTTGGCATGGGGGAAGAGAGGGAGAGATGAGAGGAGAGGAGGGAGTGATCTCTCCAGGAGAGAGGAGTGGTCAGAGGGATGGAGAAGGGGAGGTCAGAGGAGATCAAGACATCGAGTGTGTGCCCAGCAGAGTGAGTTGGGCCAGAGGGGAGGATGGACAGGGAGGAGTCGCAGAGGTCATGGAAGAGTACAGAGGAGGAACAAGGAGTGTCTAAATGTATATTGAGATCACCGAGGAGGAGGAGTTGAGTGGTAGAGGCCAGGAGGGAGGAGGAGAGGTCTTCCCACTCAGAGAAATTAGGTGATTTGAACAGGAGGCCGGTAGATGGTAGCCACAGTAAGAGAATGGGTAGGCGAGAGAGAAAGCCTACAGACAAGGAATTCAAAAGAGGAGTCGGTCTGAGTGGGAATGATAGAGGCAGGAATCCACTCAGGAAAGATCAGGGCTAACCCCCCCCCCACCGTACCGGGAGGATATGGGTGCGGAGAGGATCTTGTAGCCATCAGGGAGGAGAGTATCAAAGCTTGTGACAGAGCTTGCTATGAACCATGTCTCAGTAAGACCAAGGACATCAAGGTCTAGTTCTTCAAGGAGGTGGCAGATGTCAGAGGAGTGTTTGACAGCAGAGCGAGAGTTGAGAGTGGCAATATGAAGAAGGTTGCTAGCCTTAAAGACCTTTCGGGGAGGGGTACAGATCAGAGGTACGCCCTGAGGAGGAGAAAGAGCCCTAGGAGGTGCAGAGGAGGAGGAGGAGAGAGAGGGCAAAGTAGCCAAGGGGGGGGGAGAGGACGGGACAGCAGGAGATGAGAGGAAATTGCTGAGGCGAGGGAAGCGCCTATCAAAGAGGAGGAGATTTGCCTGAGGGCCTTGGACCATGACAGCGCTATTTAGGTAGACATTACTGATGACTTTAGAGGAGCCGAAGGAAGCCATGAGAACTTCCCAGCAAGTGCCACCATTAATGGGAGAGGAGGAGATAGGACAGAGATCATATGAGGAGTCCATAGATCTGGTGAAGGAACGACAAAGAGGATGTCGGTGAGAGTCTGTCTGAAGAAGCATTGGAGTAGGTGTCAGCGATAGGAAGACCAGGGTTAGAGGCCAAGATATCCTTTTTGAACTTCTTCCTACTAGACTTGGTGAGAAGGGAAGGGTAGTCAATGGAGAAGCAGTTAGAAAAGATAGGAGAAACAGAAAGCGCCATGGGGGTGGAAGTGAGGAGAGAATGGAGAAACTGGGGGGGGGGGCTAAGGCAGGTAGGTGTGGGACAAAAGAGAGCGGTGAGGTCACTGGGCTGGCAAGTTACAGAGAAGTATCAGTATACAAGCAAAATACAGAGAATTTCCACAATGGGCAGCAAGATTTGACTTTGTAGCACAAAGCAAACACAGCAAGATTTGACTTTTTAGCACAAAGCAAAAACAGCAAGATTTGACTTTTTAGCACATAGCAAACACAGCAAGATTTGACTTTTTAGCACAAAGCAAAAACAGCAAGATTTGACTTTTCAATCTTGGATTCAGATGTTAGCAAAGGTTTTTAGGAAGCACTGCGCATCAGGATGACAACATGGGAGTAACCAGCAGAAAAAACAATGATAGTCAAAGGTGGTAGGAGTGAGTCCATAAAGAGGGAACTAAGCCATAGTTCTGGAGGAGGCAAAGTCAAGGCAGTCCGGATTTCTTAGAGGAGTGAGGTGGCAGCATCATTGTGGTTAATGTGCAGGAAGGACCCCAAGTAGCATACCGGAAGCGGACAGGGAGCAGACAGGGGCCTTAGAAGTGGGCCTTGCTGAGAGGGCCGGCTAAAGCCTGACGGTACCTGATTTGATGCAAGAAAACACTCAGCAACCAATGGGGGTGCTGCACAGGGAGAGGTGGTTCAGCACAGCCTGCCTACACAACAAAGAAAACCATGGCGGCCATCTTGCAAGGGCCAAAAAAACAGTCAAATAAGCAGGCAATAGTGGGAAAACTTGTGCTTTCAAAATAACAAGGCAGCTCCAGGTATTAAAAATCTCAAAATGGCACCACGATGAAAATGCCAAATAAAACAGTCCTTTCTAACAATTTTATGCACATTTCATTGTTTTTTTTCCTTTTTTTTGGTGCTCTATAGCCATTTTTTCATAAAAGTATTCAAGCTCTGAACATGAGTTATTAGACCTAATATGCAAGAGATGGGAGTTCTAGGAAAGGAGCTACCTAAAATTATGTCCACTCTATCTGTAAAGACTGGAGGGAGGGTCTCTGTACTACTACCCACTATATGGTTGTGGTAGAGGCACAGAGACACCCCAGTCAAGGTTATCAAAGGGGGCAATGGGCGAGCAGCCAAGGCTGAGACTCAAGGGAGGGGATGCAGGCTGGTTCTTGGGTACAGTGAATCCTAAGTACCCCCCACCTTCCCCACAATGGAATGTCCACACACTGTTATGTGCTAATACAGTTATTTTATTCAAGGATAAAACGTCAAGTGGATATAAAGACTCACGTTGTACTATGAAATTCTACTGAAATAGTTAACACAATATATACAGTTCTATGTGACACTGGCCTTCAACAGCTGTGGAAAAGTGGACAGATGTAGTTGCAGTGCCATTTGAAGATTTTGTCAGTCGGTTGGAACATGGCAAGCTCTGGGCTTTCAGCAGCACCATGCCAGGGTACCTCCTCTTCTACGCAATACAAAGCAATCTGACTTTCTTCTGGTCACAGACAGCATCCAGACACAAGACGACGCTGGTGGACTTCTTGGGCTCAAGATGTCTGGTCACTCTTCTTCTGGACCCACAAAGATAACTCTGAAGGATGACAGGCACTCGGGACTGGCTTCAAGGACACTTCAGGTGAAAAAAAGCAGTGCACGGTGTCCCCTCATAGCTACAGGGAGCGGTTGCTTGTCCAGGTCCTCACTTGATCAGTCCTTGAATCAGCACAGCAGCCTTTGTATTGTGTGGAGAGTTGCAGCAGCAGGACCTCTTCCTCCAGCTGGATTCAGTATACACCTCCAGGACACTACAGGCTTCTAACACAGGAGGAATTCAAGCTTCTGACCCAGGGGTAAGTGAGGGGTCTTCTGTTATACACAAATCTCCCATTCACTCTGGCTGACATAGGCTCAGTCAGCCAATCACCCACTACAGCATTCATCAGGCAGAACCCAATCAGGCTCACAGGCATTCAGGTAATTCACCCAAAACCAGACACTCAAAACAGTGAATGTGTATTGGGGGCAGCTTCCAGCCTTTCAGAGAAATCATTGCATTCACTCAAGTTCCCGAGAAGGGCTGCCTCAGGTAGACCACAGGTATTGTCACACACAACCAAAACCAGACACCCACAACAAAGCATGAAAATTGAATCACCTACCATTCATTCAAGCCCCAACCCCATGGTGTGCCCAAATCAAGCAGTCCCTGGGAAGGCTCCTACTAGTCTGCAGGGGCAACCCCAGAGCCACACATGGTCCTTCAACCCACCATCCATAAGAGGGAAGATGATGCAGAGCCAGGGTTTCTTAGGACTTTGAGAAATAAGAGGGAAAGGCAGAAAGCCATGTGGCTTACAGTGGCCATCTTGCTTTTGTTCAGGAATCCATTGATTCCTATAGCAGGGCCTGGGTATCCAGAATGGGGGAGGCCCAGAGTCCCTACAAAATCAGCATGTAGCTGCCACCAGCCCATACCCTGCTCTGTGGGGCAACACACAAGTCCCCAAAAACACAAATGAGGGTTACCCCTACCCATGTGTGGCATAGGGGTATCACATGAGTCTTGCTCACCAATAATCCAAATGAAGAGCTGCACTGCCAGAGGTTCAGACTGGACTCCTGTGGCAGAAAAACACACACAAGAAACGTAGAGGGAAGTACTGGGACAAGTACGAGGAGGCCTTGTCCTTCCAAACTATTTCCAGCATCACAACTTCATTCCAATAAGTCTCTAATTTTTCCAGAGAACCAAAACATATTATTATTATTTTTTTTTATTAAGTGTATCTGGTTTATTACAAACCTTTCACAATTTTACAAAGAGATCGTACAGAAAACGAACAAAGACGACAAGATAAAACATGAATTAACATAAAAAGGAGCCTCCAGGTCCAGATAAAGCGTTCATTGATTTGTGCTTCAACATTGAATTAAAAAGAAAAAAGAAAACATTTCAGGCTATAGCTTGTTAATTTACATCGCTTTCGCTATAGTGGTCTAATGTTTTGAAAGTTTGTTCTAAAAATGTGACTGTTACATAATTTATTCTTGGTGTTTGACAATCGTATATCAAACTCCACCATTTTTCAGAGTCTAGGCCACATAAATCCATAATGTTGCTTTTTAAATACAAATTTCGGGTTTCTCTTAATTTTGTGCAAAATAGCACCGAATGGCTAAGAGACTCTTCATTTCGTTTGCATAGTCTACACTTTGTGCATATCGGTTCTTTGCTATATCTTGCCATTGTTGTTTTGGAGAACATTCAGTCTAAAACACAGTAATAAATCTCTTTGCTTACGATTTGGGAATTTTCTCAAGTAGTCCGGTATTATGGACATCGCTGCAGTTTGTTTTTAAGAGTGTATGAGTTTTTGATGGTGCTCTTTTTATTTCGGTATTGGACCAGTCCTCTGCCCATAACATTCTTTTAACAAGTTTTGGGTTTTCAGCCAGCGTTTGTTTATGTAGGCCTATGTCTTCAAGGATTCTATCATTTTCTCCTTTCCAATCTTCGACTGCCTTTTCTGTGAAGTTATTTTCACCAAATATTTCGAATTGAGGTGGCATAAAATTGCTCATTGTTTTTCTATAGAGCATCAACTTGTTGTATGTAATATATGCATATAGAGCTGTCAAGCCAAGTTCGTGGCGAATTACTGACATTGGAGTGACTTTCGGTATTGGTAGGATGTTTTTCCAAAATAGCCCTTCCAAGACATTCCAGAAATCTTCTTTAATGTTCATGCAAATTTCGCCACCATATATTAGTGTTGGTATTACTTTAAGTCTGTAGAATGTGATTACAGGTCGTAGGGAGAATTTCCCATATCTTTTGTTGATGATATTTGCTTGTGCAATTAGTTGTTTTGTTTTCATCTTTAACAAATTTTTCCCAGGCTCTTCATTTTTTGTCCCATTTAGTTGAATACCCAAATATGTTATTTCACTGCATGGCTTTATTTGCATATTGTTCACATGAATAATTTTACCGCCAGCAGATTTACAAGACCAGCAAATATCTGTTGACATCAGTTTACAAAACCACATTTTCCAAGGTGACCAATATAAGTAATACTTTTTTTGACTCCAAGTGTTGCAGTCAGTTGCATTCTGCTGCTCTCAGTGGAGTTTGGCCTGTGGCTGGGAGTCTTTATAGTTTGACTCCAGTAAACAGCAGATGGCGGTTCTCCATCGAGCACTTTTGGCACAGGGTAAGACTTGTTTCTGTTGCATTTTGATAAAAGGCGATACATTTCCCGGTGTTCGATTTGTGGCTTGTATACCTCTTGGACATTATTGAAAAGCAGAAACAGTGTCTTTATCTATCATGGCATACGCGTATGCACTTGGGAGCAAAGCATTGTGTGTGATTTCCGCTGATAACCCATTTCTGAATTCTTTAAGTAATTTGGACGGGTTGTTGAATGAAATGCCTGAAGGAGTGATCACGGCACAGAGCACGGCTGGGATTCTAGTAATGGCCCAGGATTTACCTGCACGGTAGGATCCTAAGCCCACTCATATTTTCACATCTGATTTTCAAATGATTCTTATTTCTCCAGCATGTTCCACTCCTCTTGCACGGAAACCGTCTCAGTCTAGAATTACTACCTATTTTCAAAAGACGACTTGGCTCTCTCCAATCGGGGCTGAATTAGGCTGTTTAACTGGAAATGATATACCTGGCACAGCCATACTAGATGGCACCTTGAATTTTGATATTGTACCTGAAGCTAATTTGAATACATCTGTAAACAAGGGTAGACCTGCAAGAGTTTTAATACAATGCCCTTGAATCAGGAGCTGTCTGCAACCAATGACTCAGCTAAAATGCAGCATTTAAGACCTATGATCAATATTGTGACATAGAGCTGAGGACATGCCTATTGTGCAGCCAGAGTCAAACAAGTTCAAATACCCCATGGGGATATAAGTGGTGAGGGAAAAATCACCTATTCACCAACTCTTGACAATTCCCCCACTCTATACTCGTCTTCTAAATCTAGTGACTTGGACTTGCCTGCTTCATATCAAGTCCCGAGGAAAGGAAAGAGAGGGGCACTTCTGGGGGGAGTATATATTCCTGTTTCCAGCTCCTCAGCGTTAAACTGTGCACTGTTGTCGCTGATGAAGCTATATGAGTCCATTGATGTAAAGCTTCACGATTATACCACTTTATTGAATACGGTTGCCGCAAAAGTGCCATGGATGGAAGGCTTTATGATGGCATCTAAAGAGATAACTAGGCATCCGCAAACAAGAGACCCAGAAAAGCGGTCTATTCAAGAGGACTCAGTGGTTGAAGTTAGGGCCAACCATTTAAATAACTTAGAGCCACCAATGAGGCTCCCACCTGTAATACGAGAGCTGGCCGCTAATGTTCACAAGAACTTATCGAACAAAATGGTATTGAATTAGATCCTCAAGAACAAGCCAAGAGCTTCATTACTGAAGATATGGCAACTGAAACTGTACAGGCGAATCGGGAAGAGTATAATTACCCTATCATCAACCACGTGGCTTCTAGAACACTTTTATGAGCGTTAAATACACCACACCACATGGAAGACGATCAATCTCCCTGTACTAGGCAGTTGAACAAAAAAAAGTGTACACAACCGATACTGGACAGAAAAAAAAAATGAAAAAGAAGATGAGGTTGATGGATTTATCAGTATATTCTTCACTATGCCCACTCAACCGGACTTTGATATCAGCAAGTAAGGCAATCGCTGGTCATAGTTGCAGACAGATGAGCCAATTGTAAGAGAGCCTGAGCAGTGAATTGACTTTAGGCTAGATAATTTAAAACTGTCTTTAGAAGCAATGGAATTCCTGATGTTGTAACAAAGAAGAACTAAAAGTGGGCAGACGGTTAGACCCGAAGACACTCGCTGGCACTGATGTGCTCTGGAACCGTGAACCCTGGCCCCACGGAATTTCAATGTATCTTCTTGGAGCGTTTCCAATATCAGGAGTGTGGACGGCCTTAAATAGAGGTAGAGTATTGGATTTGTTTGATAATATCCCTCAGTTGAGAGCAATTGCTTCAAGAGACATTGCTTGAGTGAAGTTTGCGGATAACAAGTCTTTTGATGGTGTATTTTTGCACATTGAATCAAAACTAATTAGAAACATGATTTAGATGCAGTGCCTTATTTGCATCCTATGACCACTACCCTGGTGATCCATCCTACACAAGAAAGGCCAGATCAACCTAGTTTAGCTACCTTCGAGGAAAATAACATGTCCTCAGGACAATATGTGCTTAAGGAATGTGATTACAGTGGGAGTACCAGACCATGTGAACAAGAGACTGAATGAGAGTTGGCCATGGTTGTCGAGAGGTTTTAAAACGTGTCGCAGAATCACCATTAGCTAACAACCACAGAAACAAGGCATTGTTTTTGGGCCCTGGAACACTCTGGGTTTTTCACATTTATTTTCTATGGGATAGCCCTTGTTTGAACAATACAACATCCTTTGTCTGCAAGAGACATAGTTACTTGATACACCTGTGATGGATGGCTATTCTATATTGCTAAATCTGGCTATCAGGGGCGTAAAAGGTCATTCATCGTCGGGTCTGATTGCAGGAATCTTATTGCAAGAATGGTTAACACTGAACGCTTATGTCCAGGCCGTAACATTATTTTGGGACAAGAGTAGATACCTGGGGGTGGGAGTGTTTGTCTTGTTGAATTTGTATTGGAATTCAGTAGCTATTGTTTGGACTACCTTCACGGAGGCAGTAACATCCATACTTGATGAATGCTGGGCAGACAATTCAATTACAGTTATGATATTATGCAACGATCTGAATATAACCTGGATAGAATTGGACGCCCAATTCCCTGCTAAAGTGATTGGACGACAACTGTCAGGAGCTAGAGGGAAGAGTTGGTCATCCATGATGGAGGAACAGGGTTTATCCTGACTAAATGGCTACATAAAGGGAGCTCTACCTGCTAATCCAACTTGGGCCGTGGAGGGCAACAATCAATCATTGATTATGTCTACATAGCGGCTAATATTAACCGTCTGATTACATCATTACAAATAATTGACTTCCTGCACAGTGACCATATATAGTTGGCTTCCACTGGGCTAATGTAGGTGCGCCTATGGCCAAAGATATACTGCATCCCTTACTATGAGGAGCAGCAGAGATTGTCTGGTCTGGAAGACGCTGTAAGGAGTTTGAATAAATGTTTGTCCAATACATATGGTAACATGCGAGAGAGTAATTCAGCCCCGATTTTATGTGTTCCCGTAATGAATCAGTTTGTAGAAATAAGGATGGCGGCGTTGAAGCCTGTACATAGACATGCATTTGACTGGGAAATATTGACACTTTGTTTGGAGATTAGGACACTTACAGGAATAGACGAGGCAAGGATGAACCGGTGGAAGTTGCAGCAGAAATATAAAAACTGGCTGCGGTTATATAAAAGTCATATGATGCAGAATGATGCTGAGAAACTTTTGATAGCTAGATCTAAGAATTCAGTTTAGGTCTGGAAATTGATTAAGAACCAATTTAATGCTTTAGAAGCATGTATGGGAAATGAAGAGACCTGGGTGCAACATTTTCACACCATCAATGCGCCAATGCAAGCCCTATACCCCCCGCCCCCTGTAACCCGATAGTTAATCTCCTGGACTTTAGAAATTGACAACAAGGAAATATGGTTGTTAATAACGATGTGTAGTAAGTCCAGGGCCCCTGATCCAGATGGACTCTCCAGCATGATGCTAAAAACAAATATAGATGGTTGGGTGGAGGTCCCTCTATACTATCTTGTTTTCAAATCTCGTTATCTTTTTTTATCTTGGAAGGAAGTAATCCTGATTCCAATGTTCAAAAAGGGCAATAGGTCGAATCTTATGAATTATAGGCCTATCGCCCTTTAGGATGGCCCAGGCAAAATATTCGCCTCCATTGTGCTCAGACAACTGGAAGAATGGTCTAGAGATTGGGGTTTCTCAGATATTTACCAATCTGGATTTGTCAGGGGTATGGGAACCTCGCTAAATGGTCTAATCCTGAATTTACTTAAAGATGGCATTCTGGGTAGTGGCAAAAGAGCGTTTATGGCCTTCACTGACTTCGAACTGGCTTTTGATAGTGTAGGTAGACAAAGATTGTGGAATAAACTATCCAGTTCGAAGTGTCTGGCGCACCATTTTGCAATCATGAAGGAATTATACTCTGAAACCTCCTATAGAGTATGCATGAATCAGCAGGGGGGATCTATCCTCCAAAGTTCCCACGGGTGAAGGTCTAAATGTTAGCCCTTTTCTATTTTTAATCTTTACATTAGTGATTTGGACATGGCTTTGTCAGGGGCTCAAGCTTTTCTACCCTGGTTGAATGGATGTCCTCTGCAACGGTTATTATATGCAGACAATTGGGTCTTGTTATACCAAACAGTGATAGGTCTGTAGAGACCTTTGAATGCCCTTCAGTCGCTTGCAGAGGACAACCTTTTAAAAATAAATGTTGTGAAATCAAGTGTTATGGTCCAGAAATCAGCTGCAGTAAATAAGCATTCAGGATTTAAAAGGAGGATGTTTGGTAAACAGGTAGATTTTGTTGAATCGTACAGATATGTGAAATTTAGCATGAACACAAGCCCAAGCGACCTCTTTAATGTGTCAGCATTGAAAGTAAGGGCATGTGCTCTGGCAGGGCAAGGATTAGCTCTACACAATAAATATGGAAGGTTTTCTGTCTAGCCAGTTATTATCTTTTATAGGCAAAAAGTAGTCTCATCACTCACTTATGGTGCTGAAGTAGCATTATGCAGCTGAAGTAGCATTATGTACCCCTATACGCTATGGAATTTGCTTGAAGGTATTGTCTGGAAGAAGGTCCTTTCTACACCAAATTCAATACCAATCCAGTTTCTACGCTGAAAGATGGGACTGTTGTCCCTACAGAATAGCACTCAATGGAAAACACATGTAGGATGCGTATGTTGGGAGATGAGAAGTCACCTTTTGTAATCCTTAGATGCTCCATTGCGTCGCAGCATGCAAAATGGGTAAAAGAAATGCCACGAGATAGCATTTACAGCGGATATTGATCTGGAACTTTTAATACATCATCCATGGAAGGCAAAAAAGAAGCTCCAAATAATGGATTGGATCATCACGCAATGAGAATGTATTGACTATAAATCCTCGATTTATATTAAACCAAGAGAGTAAACAGGCCATATGACGAAATATTTTAGGAGTTTTCTAGATCCGGTTTCAAGAGGTATTTATTTAAGAATACGACTAAACATCCTTCCCACCAGGGCAGTCCTGCGATCTTGGGCCAATTTGGATGTTATATTACGCGTTTAGAAATTTGGTGGGTCGCTTGTTTATTTGGAGTCATTGTTTCATATTTTAATTGTCTAGGACATATTCGAGTACAATTTCCTTCTTACAGTGACACAGAAATGCGGGTCTTTCTTTGAAGTAGCCAAACCACTATAATCCCGATAACTGTTGTATCATTTTTAAAGAGAATGAAGTTGGTATCCTGATTATTTTGCTGAGTTTTAAATAATCAAATATAATTATTTTTGCATCATTCAATCTAATGCATCAAATAAAAGAAATTAGATTGTTTTTAAATAAAGAAAAAATAGGCGAGAGGACTAGAGTATATGGTCTATATTTGGATATAGTGTTTTTTCAGTTTTCCTTTTTAAACTCCCCCCTTTAAGATTGCATTGTGTTGTTTTATATAGGAAGTGAATTTTTATATATTCGCCTTTTTAGGTTTGTTGATAACTGCAAATGAGGAAGGTTGCATTTTCTTTTTCTTTTTCTTTTTTGGTTCTTTGTCAAAAGGTTTGTTAAATCAAGCCAGTATGCTTTCATAAAATCATTTTTAAAAGTTATTTTTTCTGTGTGTATCTCAAATCTAAATCTACCTTCCAATGTAATGGTGCAGAACACATTTGTTTCCACTTTTTCTCTGAGATAGTCTGCTGGAGATTACTTTCCCAGTTTCTCTTGCCTCTTGAAATTAAATAATCAGAATTAGGAGTTGAGATGATCCTGTATATCGTTGATGCTGATATCGGAGTCAATTTCAACAATCTATAAATTCCTGGTGCCTCATGTAGATTTGCTTTTAATACTTCAAAAAGGAAATCAAATAAGTCTTGTAACTGTCCATATCGCTGAATGTCTTGAGAGTTTATATTTAAATTTGAGAGAAACAGAATCCAAAAGTTTATTACCTTCCAAAACCTAGCCAAGAGTAGAGATCCCTGCTGTTTCCAAAGACAAGATTATCTTGATAACAGCAATCTTTCACCCCTAACTACATTATTGTCTTTCCACTCTTTTATCACGTCTAATCGTTGGTGGTGTTATAAACACTTTAAATGTGTCCATCCATAATATACCATTTAATGGGATCGGATAAATGCAGGCTTTATTTCTACCCAGTTTGGAGTCATTTTGTAATCAGCTGCTATCCAGTAGTGCACACAGTATATGCTATGTAATTTTAATAATGTATGTTATGTACCAAGTACTTATTTGACCTCCTAGAAATCTTTATATACAACTTAATGAAATAATAAATATTTGCCAGTATATCATCAGTGTGGTGTATTTTCTAGAGAGCAGTGTGTGGATTCATTGTAACTCTGCATTAGCTTAATACCCCAACCGCAGAGTTAAGCCTTGTCACTTTGTCCACAGTACTTCCCTTTAAGAGAGGTTTGGGTTCCCTGCCTTGTCAGGTGTTAACCCTCCATTATGGTTGGTGGTTGAAGATCCTCAGTAGAGGATTGAACAAAAATGAACTTAACAGTATCACTATCTGTCGCTGATGTTCTCACCTCCTTCTTCACTTAACTGGCCTGATTTTATTTTTTCTTGCCACAGATCTTCTCTTAATGTTAACACTTTCTCTTCTACTTCCTAAAGTCTTACCACCTCCTTCTTCTCTCTTTCTCCACAAGTAGTACCTCCTTTCCGGTTACCACCTTCTGTCCACTCACACCCTCTGATGTTACCACCATCTCCTGTTCACTCTCACCTGCTAATGTCACCTCCTTCTTGACCCTGCTAGCTTGCACCCTCCTTGCTCTCCACTGCTGCCACACCTCTTCTCTCCTCCATCACTGCAGGCTTCACCAAAATATGGCATTATGTCCCTAAAACCCACACTGCCTGACTGGAGTTTGGTGTTTTATAGTGTTCTCCCGCCTCACCCTTGGTGGGCCTCCAATTGAAGGTTAGCACATGTAGCTAGTAATTTGATGAGGGCTGTGATTAGCTGTTTTCCCTGTGTGCACTTCTGGATGTTTTGGGTTCAGTGAGTTGGGCCTATGCTTCATCTTAGATTTGACTCTTTCCCCCAGGGGTGGTGGTGGTGGTGGTGGTGGTGGTGGTGGGGAAGGGGAGTGGCCAGGGGAGTGGGGAAGTTCTAGCCCAACAGGATTGGCCCGAGGTGCTACACTGTGATTGTCCCCTGCCAAGTGCCGGGGACAGAGGTGTCTGACTCTGGGATCCTCCTCATACTGCCTTCAGCCCCAGTAGCCGCAAGCTCATGGTGTACCTGGCCCTTTGAATTCCCATATTGCTGGTCCCCAAAACCAGACAGGGGACTTAATCACTGGCAACCGACACATTCCCATCAAGGTTAGTGTGTCTTTGGTCTTGTCCAGAGATGCACTAGCACCTTTAATGTAATGCTTATTACCAAGGTCCGCTGCTCCAGTAAGTGATTAATATTCCTGGTTATTCTGCCAGAACACAGCCAAACTTGGTACCCTATTAGTAGGAAAGTCCTGGATGAAAGCAATGGTGATGCTATCCATCAGTTTGTCAAGAGAACACGTCATGGAGTCATTTCAGAGATGGTGTTCCTAAATCAGCCACAATAGAAGCAAACATTTTAGAGGAGGCTTTATGCATGCTTCACGTCGTGAGAAGGCCTAGTCCGTACCTGAATTGATATTTATAATTAATATTATTAAAATACATATTTGTCCACTTGAGTTCTATTCCTTGGTCGCCAAAAGTATCTGATAATAAATAAACCAGGTTACGTTTAAAACAAAAAAGACATTTATTTGTATTTTTTTATTTTATGTGTATTTGGTTTACAATTGAACCTTAAGCACAATACATAGAGATATTTCATATATTAAGACAAAACATTTTCACAACATAAATAAAATTACCATAAGAGATACAGCATTTGATTTTCACATATTTATAATTACTCGTGTGAGTATGGTTGTAGGATCTAAGATACTCACTGATTAGCAGTTGGTAACATTAAAATTACAAACATTTCACTAAAATTTACATTTACAGATCACATAAAATCAATTCAGAAGTCATCTCCGTTTCGGTCCATTTCTTAAGATTGCATAAAATAGAATAGAATAAAATCTCTTGTAATAAACACGTTAATCATTCGGTACGAGAATTCATATAGTTCTATTTGCAACAGAATAGGTATTGGTGAGGTTTAGATCTGAATGAACAACATAATGATTAGAATACATGATGAACTCTGGTGTATCATGTGTGCCAATTATTTCTCACATTGCAGGTATAGCATTAGGAGATACTTGATTGTCGCGATATTTAGTGAGATTTGGTTTGCTTAAAATATTTTGTACCATAGTGGTTAGGCATTAGTAATCTGAATTTACCTAAATATTTATAGAAGTATTCTTTTCTCCAAACCGTGAGACTTGTGCATTTGGTTAATAGATGTTCTAAAGTTTCATTTTCAGTGGGAATAGCACAACATCTGCAGGCAGTATCAAAAAGTGGTTGATTAGAACTTGTTGCTAGTAGCTTTGGTTGGCCATAAATTGAAGCGTAGTCACATGATATGTGCTCTGTACTTCTGGTCTGGGAATTTCTGCATATATGTTGGCACTCAGTGCAGTGGTTTTATTGTGAAGTTCCCATATTGAAAAGCATTATATTTGATACATTTATCCCATATGGCTGTCCAATCATAGTCTCTAAGTTTCTTTTTGGCCCGCTCAGGGTTCTCCATTAGAATGGAGTAATCTATGTCAGCATCTTTCATTATGGTCATGCAGTGTTCTCTCCAAGGTTTTAGTGACTTGTCGTGGTTCTCAGTTAGTGCATTCGCAAGTGCTGTTAATAAGGTTGGAGCATGAGTGTCAGTTGCTAGACATTTCCTGTAAAGGGGAAGAGTTTGTCATGCCACTATTGATTGAATAGATATTAACCCTAATTCAAATTTGATTCTTTGCATTGGTAAGCTTTTCGGTAGGGCTAGTATTGATTTCCAGTAAATTCCCTCAATCATGTTCCAATTAGACTGATTTTCGCGTGAATTTGCTTGTGCCCCATATGTCACTATCGTGATGACCTTTTGTTTATAAAATATAATCAGGGTACATGAAAATTTGCAATATTTATTTGTATTATTTTAGCTTGAGAGGTTAAGGTCTCCATTTTGTATCTGATTTCATTTTTATACGCCATATCCTTTTGGTTATTATTGATGTTTTGTCCAAGGTATTTGAACTCATGGACTCTTATCTAGCACTGACGTGCCAATATTGTAATAATTTCTTACTTTTGTTTAATGACATTCATAGGATATTCGATTTCTGTATATTAATCGTTAATCGGTTATCTTCTGCATACGTTTGTAATGCAGTTAGGTTTCTTGGAGACCTATAGGTGTTAGATCCACTAACACTCGATCGTCTGCGTTCAGTAACCATTAAATAGGGAGGCCGTCCAGCATAGGTGGGACAGATCTTGTGCTTTCCAACGCAATATTGATGTGTTTGATATAGAAATTAAATAGGGTGGAAGCCAATATGCATACTTGTTTTAAGCCTCTGTACGTATATATTGGCTTAAATAGTAAACCCTGTTTTATCTGAATAGAAGTGTCTGTATAGAGTTGATGAATTAGGTTGAATATATAATGGAGACAGCCTGCTTCCATCATCTTTTGCATTAGAAGGTCTCTAGAAATTGAGTCAAACGATTGTTTGAAATCAATAAAAGCATAATATACTGGTTGTTTGGTTACCGTGACTTGGTTTTTAATTGTGATTAGGATCAATAAATTGACCGTAGTGCCCAAACCAGCTACAAAACCGGATTGGTATTTGTCAACTTTTTTTAACCACTTGATCAGATCTCTTAAAATTATCCTTGCAAAGATCTTCCCAGGTATATCAAGGAGGGCTATAGGCCTATAGTTCAGAGGGTCTGCCCAATTCACTTTTTTAAATATAGCGAAAATTATTGACTTTTTCCAAGAGGATGGAATTATTCCAGTTTTCACAATTTTTTGAAATATTAAATTAAGTATAGTGGCCCAAGTGTTCGGATGGGCTTTCAAGGTGGCATTTGACAGCCCATCCGGACCCTTTTTGATTAGAATAGTAATGTCCAGATGGTCAAATAGTAATTGATCAATATGATCCTTAGACTGATATTTTGCTAGAGGTGAGATTTCAGGTTTTGCAAATGTTGTGGTGAAGTGCGTTAACCAGGTTGGTTCGCTTATTACATTAAGAAGGGAAGTTGACGTCTGTTTGGAGTTTCTGAACCTTATATTGTTTAATGCGATTTTTGTATTTGGTTTATATCCTTTTAGTCTGCATGGAACGCTCATGAGAAGAGCAGGCCACTATCTGTTTGGCCTCTTTCCCCATAGCTGTTCTCATGTTTTTAATAGTTATATCATAAGAATATTTGTGAGTGATTCTCGGCTTCATTGTGCCTGGATGTAGCTCAGTGAAGATATGTAAGGTCTCATTATATTCTAGCTCTTTGTTGCTGTTATGGACTTTACTTTCCTCTTATAAATGCTTAGTTAGCTTTCTTAAATTCAATGGGGTCCATTTCTTTTGGTTTCGCACTTCTAGTAGCTCAATGCTATAAAATTCAACAGCTTTTTGCGTTGCCGGCTTCCACATAATATCTAAAATGCTGTGGTTGCTCTGTGTAGTTGGCATAATTTTGAAGGATTCTATTTTACCAATATTATTGTATGAAATGAATACACAGTGTAGGATAAAGGCTGAGCATTCCCTATGCCACGTGTAATTTGGGGGTACATCTCCTTTGACTGTGCCATTTAGCATTAAAAAGTTTGTATCTTTCATGAGACGCATCCAACACGCTGCTCGGGACGATAGCATACTTTTGTTTACAGATACACATTTCGTATTTAGATCACCCACAATTAATATTGTTGACACTGTACCATCAATTGCTATGAGATCTATCATTATCACTCACCAATCTTATATACACGTCATTATTTGTGGCAATAGGGTTCTAATATAAATTGAGGTTGGCTGTGTTAGTACCGAAAGGGTTCCATTTATCTGGTGTGTATATTTTTGTTAGTTGAATACCAGGATGGGGGGAGGCCCACAGAGATAATCTAGAGCACAAGGATAGTTTAATTGCAGTCAACGTATCTGCTGACGGTCTTCCTTTGTGTTGTTTGACTGCAGGGATCCAGCAAATTTCGTATCCCGGCCAAATTGGTTGGTTCATGATCCAAGTTTCCTGGAAGGCCAGTACATCATAGGTGTTTACATGATTTTTGGTGTTTTCCTGCAACAGATGTTTGAATCCCCTAGTATTCCACGCAGCCTTCCTCATAACCATACGTTTTGGTTAATACTGGCATTAGTATTCCCTATGTCGTGTTGATTCACAGGTGGTCTTAGATAACCATGACCAATTTGAGTTTGTATGAGGCAAGTTCATAATTACTTCTCTATTTAGATACCCTGTGCTCCCTTGGCAGTCAATAGTTAGGGGTTGGAACTTAGAGAAGCTAAATGATTCTTCTACAGCCTTTTCTGAATCCCGCCTATTAATTTCTCTTTTCGAGCTGGTTGTGGCTTTTTTTGTCCAATTTAAATCAGAGTTCCTTTAATTTCTGTTTTGAATTCTAGATTATTTCTTTAATAATTAGTGATTGAATCGTTATTTTGACTGTGTCCATATATTTATTATTCATATTTTTGATACATTGGATGTCACATGATTGGATTAGTTCCAGGCTTGGTATTAGATTAAATACTGCCATCACAGTGGATCTGTTGGGGAACGGATCATATTTGCGTCTGTCAGTCATCATTATCGCCAGGATGTTTGCTTGACTTATCAGTGTGACTCTGTTATCGGTACAGTGCTCAGAATTAGCTAAGTCTTTAGATAGTATTTTCTTTTTAGGGTTTGCCCACCTATCTTGTGCACTTTTAAGATGACTGGTTGTTCTGTGGTTGTGATCATAGTTCGCTTTGCTGTTTCTATTTTGTTCATTCGATCAAGATCTTTTCTGTTCTAATGTTAGAAATTCACAATCAGTGTTGGTATACTCAATGTTGATAATTTCTGTCACTACAGATAAATCAACATGGGTAGGTCTGCCTGGAAACGTGGTAGAGTCTGGTAATGCCGCGGTAGAGTAGGTTGAGAGTTCTTCTGTGTCGGATGTGGGGTTGATATTTACTGAGGTGGTTATAACTTCCTCATTTTCGGATGGGCAGTCAACATTCTGACAACAAACCTTCTCTACTGCTCTGTGATCATTGTTCTTAGGTCTTTCTTTACTTTGTTAAAAGATCTTTTTTGGCATATAGGTGTGGTTACATTTTCTATGAATTTGTCTGACTTGCTCGATATCGATTTATTTGGTAGGCTTTGATTTTTGTTTTTTTAATTTCTGCTTGTTTCACTTTTCAAGGGACCGCTAATTAGTCCTTTGGTACTCCTTTTTTTTCTTTTTCTTTTTCTTTTGTGAGTTTGAAAATCTTCATATGCCGAATCTTGTTCTCACTCTTTGCTCATGTTTGATACTTTGTTTCCCGTGACTATGGGAGCATTTTAAGTCGGAACTTGGAAAGGCACTGGTTCTACCAGCTCTACCAGTGTCAGAGAACCTACCATGATTTCCACCTCTGGTTCCTCTGCTATAGTGATGGGCTCGTACATGGGTGGTGATAAAGGGCTTTGTGATAAATCTGATATGGGTTGTTTTAATTGGTGCAGCTCGCCTGCTACCCAATCGACTTTAGATGAGACTAAATCAAGTATATGTGCTTGTGCGTCAGTTTTTTTGTCCAATATTTCAAACATTTTTAATAGGGTTTGTGTACTTGTTTCTATAGCACTCATGGCTATTTTCAAGGCCATCGGGGGTGGTGGTTGGAAAGCAAATGAGGGTCTTGTAGTGGGTTTAACAAAGAACATTGGAGATGAAGCCGAAGAGTTAAGAGAAGATTCTACAGACTCTGGATAAAGTATTGGAGAGTGAGATAGATTTAGTGTAGCTCTCTTTGTTTCATGTAAGTTCTGGTCATCTAGTTGAGTTTCTCCTATGATAGATTCATTATTCCTAGTTATTGATATTGCTGCTTTCATTGCAGTAGTCGAATTTGTTTGTTCTACCGATCCTGTTGGTGAGAGCACATTGTCCCCATGTGGGGGTGACTTTCTTGCTCTGGCTGTTACTACTTGTGAGTACAATATTGGTTGGGCACTGTCAACCGTGTAATCTACCAATGCCTTTATTATCGCATGGTCACTAGATAGTTCGGTCGGCGAAATGACAAGTTGCGCGTAGGATGAGGACTGGGAATGGAATCACTTCTTTGTGATGAAACGCTAGTAATTCCTTATCTGATATGTCATTTTGGTTCATCATAGGGGCATATGCGGCGGATTCGTTCGTGTTCCCGGCCACTAGGCTGCAGAGCTCGGGATCATTTTGCCTTCCGTTGGCCCATAGTGTCCTTATGTCCATTGAGATAGATTTGGCTCGCTTTTTGCTAGGAGCTTTAGGTTTGTTTGGAGGATTAAGACGGTCTCTTTCATAGACCTGGAAAGGCGGGAGAGTTGGTTGATCGGCTAAATCAATTAACAACTTACCCGCATTCCCAGGCATGGCTAAATCAATTAACAACTTTCCCGCATTCTCAGGCATGGCTGTTTTTAGGTTATACACAGCCATGTGGTTGCTACACGCTGGGATCTAGTTGTGCAGGCTAGTTTATAAGCACAACGGCAGAGCTGACAGCTGTGCAGCAGTACAGCCGAACAGAGAACAACACTCGCCGTGCACTCCACGATGGGCGTGGTCTGCTGGCTTTATGAAGATCTGGGTTGAGGGGGCAGAGTGACCCGTGCACTGCAACGAAAACACACCTAATTTAGTTTTAGCAGGTAAAGTGTGCTATTAGAGTTGTCAAGAGCCAGAATCAGTTTCTATTGAGCAATAGCATACCAGTAGTAAATAATGTACGATGGCTCAGCTGCAGAGCAGACATAGAGTCACAATTGCAGGTAAACAGGTGATCAGGGAGAAGATAGCGTCACAGGAGCAGACCGGTTCCCACAGCGAACTGTACTCGCTGTGCACTCCACGATGTGTGCGCGCGGCCTGCTGGCTTTATGGAGTTGCGGGTTCAGGGGGCAGAGTTACCCATGCACAGTAGTAAATAGGCACGATGGCTCAGCTGCAGAGCAGACAGTCACAATTACAGGTAAACGGGTGATCAGGGACCAGATAGCGTCACAGGAGCAGACAGGTTCCCAAAGCGAACAGCACTCGCACTGGTGCTTTTAAACAAAAACAGTTTAGTAAAATGCATAAAGGGCATGTGACACGAAAATTGTTAATTTATAATGAACTGAAGTTTAACATTTGTCAAACACAGTATGTTGCAAATGGATTTCCAACGAGTTGAATCAGTTTGTTTCAAATCCAAGGTTTCATTTTTGTAGTAAAATCTTCAAAACTGGAATAAATCCCCCCAAATCCTTACAATTCCTTATGTAAGGTGTCAGTCAATGTTCATTATGTACATACATGTTGATAGACAATTAGTGGTTTGATGTATATCAAGTTTAGAGCAGAATGCTGTTTTTGGCATTCTTGGATTTTCTTATGAGTCCATAACTTGCAATGTCAAAGGAAATGGAAATTGAATACCCTTTCTGTAAGTATTTCAAATTTGGCGTGTAACTGAAAAACAAGGTTTTGCACTAAATGATGGCCTTACAAAGAAATAAGCCTCTTCTATCTCCAACATCACTTTGTCATACCCTTTCTGATTTTAATTGGTTAATCTGAAAAGCAATGCAAACATTGATTTATTTCTCATAGTCCAAAAAATAGTTTCATTTTTTATACAGGCATTCATTTTAGACATCCCACCTGCATATTAGGCTTGTTTCAGACATACTTAAAATCTAATTTCTGTATGCCGCAGAACGTTTTCGTTGGCATATATATCTTTCATATTTTCATGAACAATTAAACGACTTTGAAATCCTCCTCACCACTGTATCACTTTTTAGAAATATAATAATTTTATACATAAAAGTGAATTAAAACAGATGTGTTTCAAGTCAATAAAACATTATACGGTGCAAATAGCCATTAAAGTTCATAAAATAGACAACACATGCAAATTTGATCTCGTACAGACAGACAAAGGGAACAGCATACTTCATCTTATTACAATATCCGAAAGAAATAATCTTAAAACTCTGGGAAATATCAATAAATAACAATGAAACAAAATGCAATATAGACAAAATTCCAGCTACATCAAATTCATAACATAACATTTTTAAGAATATCAGGTGGGGAAAGTATACCCACAGCCCCACTTGCTATCCTTACCCTCGGTGCAGATTGCCTGATGGCCAATTTCCCCCTAACCAATTAATGTTACATCAATGGCCAATTATTATTTTTGTCTTCCAAGCTTGATGAACATAGCGAGCAACACAGATCACTATGTTTTGGCTTGTGCTCCCTTTACATCATTCCAAAGCATCAATAGTTGTGCGAATCTCTGCCCCTCTCAACAGGGGGTGTTAGTATTGTACTTTCAATGGTTTCAATTGATCACAAATAAACATAAAATGAATAACTGTTTTCTTGCCCAGAACTCATAAAGGTCACAACAGAGACCTGCTCTCCCCCACAATTGTGTAAAGGTAGCTATCCATAATGTCCCAAACCTACAGCTGGCATAGAGCGATCTTGCATAGGATGGTTAGATGGTGTTGATTAAGGTAACTTCCCAGACCAAACTCCAGTCTGCACCCAAGATAATCAGGTCCCAACTCAATTTGTTAACGTCTCCAATCATTTTCGTCCTTCCGAGTCAGAATGATGGCTACTTTCTGAATTCTATTTAAAACTCTCTTGCTGGTCTTTCCACAAACTAGATTCATTCAAAATAAATCATTTTTATTTGTGTTCCACCCAAGGTATACTCTTGCTCCCACCCCCCAGGCTCAATAAACACTTCAATGCATGTCTGTAATTCTTCAGCCCCTCTGTATGCCAGAGCCTGAACCAGTATTGTATCGGGACGAGGGAAGCTTGTTCATCCACTAGGCGTAAGTTCTAAATGCAGTATGGTATTGGCGGTGCATGCAGGAGCTGTATAAGCTGTTTTAAAAATGTGTTTTCTTCCCTATTTAAACATTGTTTTATATGCGGAACCCCAAAGCTCTGCTCCATAAAGGGAAGCCGGAATGGCTTGTGTATGAAAGAGTTCAATGGCTGGTAGGACTGCCCTTCTCCCATGCCTATTGAAAAAAGACCTTACGGCTTCAACATACTTCCCCAAAGTGGTGCAGGCCTTTTCAACTTGTGCAGTCCAATGTCCATTTTCACTGATTCTAGTTTCTAAATAATCATAAAATAGCACTTGTTCCAAGGTAAGTCCTGACACTGACACTGTAATATTCAATTCGCACCTATTGATTACCTTCATCTTGCCAACATTCAGACTCATGTCAAGGTCTCCACATATCTTCAAGAAAACATCCAACAGGGTTTTTAATCCCTGAGGGGTTGTGGACAAGAGTACTGCGGCATCCGCATATGAGAGTGCATGATATCTGTCCAGGCCCATCCTTGGGCAATTCATACAATCCTGCAATAAAGAAATAATAATTTCTTATATAGAAAAGAAAAGTGGAGCAAGGACACAGCCTTGTTTCGCGCCCCTACCTAAATCAAAAGAGGCAGATGTCTTACCAGCCAACCCCTAGCATACCACAGCTTTGTTATTGTGGTAAATCTCCTAGATAGTTGAAATTAAATGGGGGGCGAGACCTTCCAAAGGGTATCTCTTGGGACTGCATCAAAACCGGTCCGCAGGTCCACAAATACAGCATACAGATTAATCCGTTTAAGTATAGTATACTTTTGGATCAACAAAAAAAATCCCAAAGCTCTGATCAGTGGTACTTTTATGTTTTTGAAGTTCGGCCTGTAAATTACTTATGATTCTATATTCATCTGCCCAGGTTTGCATATGGTGTAAAATTGCCTTAGAAAATATCTTCCTGGCACTATCTAGAAGTGAAATTGATCTGTAGTTTGCCGGCTGAGTCCCTGCCCCCTTCTTGTAGGTAGGGACCATAACAGCATGGTTTCAAGTATTCGACAGATACTCTTCTACAGGGATAACCCCACACTCTGGTGATGATCCCTCCTACTAAGTGAGGATATATAACATATATTTCAACAAAAGGAAGGAATATACAACAAACTATATAAAACAGTGAACTTATCCCCTCAGAAAGCAGAAATACATAACAGCCGCTAACATACAGCTGTGACACACAATGGGAAATGAGATCAATTAAGTTGCCATTCTGGTGCTATGCTGATCTAATTGTCGGCATAAATGTTTCTATACTGTGAGGTGGAATGTTTTTAACATGTATAAGACAATGTTATGTGTATATGTTTTTGAAACTATTTTTGTATTACCTATGCTGAATTAGAGATTAATATATTAAAAATGATATTTTCTGATAATACTGTTTTATGTTTATTGAGAATACATAATGCAGCCCATATTGATTTAGCGGCTGTTATGTATTTCTGCTTTCTGAGGGGATAAGTTCACTGTTTTATATAGTTTGTTGTATATTCCTTCCTTTTGTTGAAATATATGTTCAAGTATTCGACTGCATTGAAAAGTTTACATAGAATAGGCCCCCAGATGCATATCTCATCTTTATACAAATCCATTTGTTTCTGAAGGATAGCTCAGGGGCAGTGCGCTTGTCTTGGAAGCAAGACGACGTAGAGCAACACAATTTCGATCCCTGGGTCCACGCTTAGAAACCTCTGGGTATTAAGCGTGTTATAAATAACCCTTTACAATTACAATTGGTACCTCATCTAGCCCTGAGGCTTTGCCACTTTTTTTGGTATTTTCTGGCTTTGCAAACTTTAACGTCTAGCTGGAATTGGCCCTCATTGAGAGATTCTTCACAGCTCTGGCTACCTAAATTATACTGATTTAATTGGTCATTGGGGAGCCCACAGTGTAACGCTGAAAAGTGATTCTCCCGTGTAACAGGCGGTATACAACAGTGCAAGGTGGCATCCCCGTTTACTTCTTTCCCTGCAATCATTTTCCAATAAGTTATGGAATAACTGTCTATATGCGCTTGGGTTAGATCTGTCCATTTGGATTTAACATAAATCTCCCTTTTTTATGTTACTTTTTTATAGTCATGTCCCAGGAGCCAGACAGACGCCTTATCCACATCAAGGCACGTGGCTAAACAGGCCATTATCTTTTTCTTTGCTTCTCAACATTCTTTGTTGTACCAACTATATTTTATTACAGCATTCTTTTTGACCTTCCGAGCCGATGTGATATAATATATTGTCTATGAGTCTAACATACTCTGAAAGGATCATTTTGTTGGGTGCCTCTCCTCTTCATATTTAACCTATATTATCCAAGGCAGCATTGTAGATAATTGGCTTCAGATTTCAGATGATCCTAGGCCATTTCACTGTTTTACTGGCATACCAGCTCACAGCAGTGTTGTCAACCATGGGGACCACCAAATCAAATCGCAACATGTCCTTATCAAGCCTAGAAGTGATTCCCAGTGGCCTGAGGTCACGATCAAATCTACCAATAACTTCAAAAGTACTTCTCCTACTCCAATTTTTTGCTGAGACTAAAATAGGGTCAATTAAAGAGGTACCGGTGGTGTCAGAATAGGTTGGCCATTTGGAAATCGACCGTTGCAGACCCTCAATTCCAAACTATGTAGAATTTGGGCTGTATCAATCGCCTTAAAGTGGGCCCTTCTCAGTTTAGTAGCCACCAAGGAAGAAATATGCCAGGCGGTATCCTGGTCCTCCCATAGACCAGCAAATTCAGTAATAGGCTCCAACTGTAAATTAAAATCTCCTCCCACCATTACGCATGTATTCTACTGGTCAGACCATTCATCACCAGTAACCATATCATGTATTTTTTTATAATAGCCAGCCCTGACAACTGAGCCAGTCTGTTATACAGGTTAAACAGAAAAATACAATCTCCCGCTAGGGTGTGTTCCAATTCAAGAAATGGCTTGAAACTGACCATGCTCACTGGCATCTTTCTTGCGCTAAAATTAGCTTGCAATAGGCACGTGTGATGCTAATTCGTTTCCAAGCCGAATCTTAGATTGATTGTCTAACTCCTGACTAGAACCCAGCATCTGTTTAGGACCAGTGCCAGCAGATACTGGTTGTTCTGTTTCTTATAGCAAAAATCGCCAGGACCACCGGCTTCACTGATCGGGGCCCAAGTTACCACCCCGTGAAGACTGTGGGCCCGGTGATTTTTGATATTAGCATCCTGAGTTTAAAAACCAGGACGCAGGTAGAAATGTATTTGGTTTGAAAAAACAGTTTGTGCGCGAACCACAACCCATTCATTACTCTCCGAGCATGTCTACCTTGGAAATAGAAGGCAGGCCTCCACATGGAGCCCCTCTTCCATGTCCATGGCTGCCCCGGAGATGCTGACGAGCGGTGCGGCAGTGCCAGCAAACCAACAGGTAAGTGGGCACACAGGTGGGAGGTGGCGTGGGAGCCGGGGGTGGTGGAGAGCTGGTGGATGGGAAGATGGCAGTGCAGGTGCGAGCATCTCACAGCTTGATCCGAACCTGGCTAGGATTGTTTGATTCAGCCTGGGTTTAAACGTGATTGGATGCCATGCCCACCCAGCATGCTAAAACAATATAAACGAGTCTAAAATATAGGAAATTGGATGGTGAATTTTTTCAAGTATCTTTAATCTTGGTAAGATGTCATTCTATCCCTTTGGTTTCATAGATCCTTTGGGATACAGATCAAAGGACATTTTTATCCTAATCAATGAGTTTAGAGTAACAGCATCTTCCTTCTGTTTAAAGAAAATACTATCAACTTAGGACAGCGACTACTTCAACAACCTCTATTAGAAGCAAACATCTGCTCTTAGCCACGTTTTGCATTAATGTTCTTGGCAAGAAACCGCCACATATTATATTTTAGCTAATAGGTTTAATTCCTTTGAACAATACTGAGTTTCTGCAGAAAATACATCAAACTGGTTTATTTTATCATTCTATATCTTCTTCCATCATAATCATTGAAGTGTTTGCAGAATAACAATTTGTCTGACCGATTGCAAATACTGGGTAAGGTAAAGAAATTTGAAATGGTTTCACACTTCTTTGTAATTTGGTTGGGTTGTTCGAATAAACATCAACATGGTGTTTGCCTAGTGTTTAGCAACACCGCTGTAGCTTGGGCCCCCGCTGGTGGCGGTGCCTTGCCACGCCATATCTGGGGGTGGGGTGCCCCGACCCACCAACTTCAGAAAGAAATGATTTCTTTCTGAAACTGGGGTGCATGCACTTTGACTTCAGAAATAAATATTCTGGTTCCAGTAACGGGGGGTAGAAGCCTCTAGCTCCCTCTGCTCCACTGCCCAAGTCATGAACCAGGAAGCTCTTGCTGCTTCCTGGTTTCTGTCTGGTCTGGTGGACTGCAGGAGTGGGAGGGATGGAGTCCCTCTGGGAAGACTGATTCGGGCAGTAGGGAAGAGAAGAACTACTTTACTACTTTTTTGTAAGTGTGTGTGCATGCGTGTGTTGCTTTTGGATGTTTATGAATTATATGTGTTCGTCCGTGCAAGAGTGTGTTATGTATTATGTAGTGTGTGTTTTTATGAGTGAGTGCGTGTATGTATGGGTGCATGTGTGAATGAGCCAATGCATGGTGCGAGTAGATGAGTGAGTGAATGTTGTTTGAATGTGTTTGTGCTGGCCCGGCCGCCAAGCAGCTGATTTTGGCGGGTGGCAGCTGCGGGTGCGAGGGGCTGGCGGTGGAGGTAGCTGAGGGGGTTCTCGCTCGCTACAAGAGCATTTTCCATCCACGATAAAGCAAGAAAGATGTGTTTTATTATGTGGCTATACTAGCATTTTGGTGCAGCCATTCTTGCCATTTCCTACTGTGGCGTGACATTTTGAATGGGCTTCTATGATAAAGCAAGTATGATAAGTGTTATCTGCCTAGAAAGGCAGTTGGGTGCGGCCAATCTAACAATTTCTTACTGTGGCAAAGCATTTTGTCTGCGCATCTATGGCAAAGGAAGTATAAAAAGTGTTATTATGTGGCGGGACGAGTATTTATTTTTCACATAAGGGAAAAGGCCAATATGATATGCTTTCTAACATGAGCTGGGGGGTACTTGTACAGTCGGCAAGTAAATGTTTTCTTACGTGGCATTGCATGTTTTACTGGTGTTAAGGGAAAGGTCAACATGAGGAGTGTTCTTACATAGTGGGGGCATTTCTGCAACCAAACGAGGAAATGGTTCCTTACTGTAGCGTTGTATGTTTTACAGGCGTTGAGGGCAAAGTCAACAAGAAGAGTATTCTTGCATAGTGGGAAGCATTTGTGCAGCAGCAAAAACATGTTTTCTTCCTGTGCCGTAGATTTGTACTGACATTAAGGACAAAGCCAAGAAGAGAATGTTCATACATGGGGATTTTTTTAAAACTTGTATTTTATTGTTCATTTATAATGTAAGCGCGGGATCAGGATTCGAACCTGTGTTGCACCAGGATGTCTTGCTTCCAAGACAAATGCGTTGCCCCTGAGCTATCCTTCCTCTGGCATACACTGCATGAGCCAGCATAAACAGGTGTACTAATGGTATAATTACTGTGCTTAATATTACTGGCCACATAAAGAGTTAGCTGGTGCATTTCGGTGTCAGGACTAAGGAGCCAGGCACAGCCCATTGTTTCTATGCTAGGTGAAAGATTTAAGGGTTGATGAAAACACATACTTACGTCTCTCACCTAGTGCAGTGTGTGGCGTGACCCTGCAGCAGCATGATCATCATGAACATTGTGCATGCACACTGGTCCAGTTCAGCAGAGATTGGCGCTGTCTGTTCTTTGTTGCCAAGCCTGAGGGGCATGGCCCTCAGCATGGTTGCCAGGTGGGCCCCCATATTTTGTTACGCCACTATATAGCTTGTGCCGAATGGTCTGGAGCAGTGTTTGTTTTGGCTGTGTTGGATAATTTGGATTTTCTGTCCATTTTCATAGAATCCTAAAAAAGGCTTAAAAAGCCATATTTCTAGGAGCATCCTTGCAAGGTGAACCTTGTCTCTACGCTTGGCTTGGTTTTTTCGCAAGTTTGTTGCATGCTCAAATTTGAACATTTGCATGGTATTTTGGCCCCTGTCTACCCTCATGTCAGAAGAACGAGATTTGTGGCAACTTTGTCCCCCACCTCCCTATTTACGCATAGAAATACCCTTTATTTGATCCGTTTGTAGAACGTTGTTTATAACCCCCTAATTAAATAGAATTTTTGAATTTTAAACTTTTATGACATCCAACATATCACTTTACCAAGTGTATGCATTGTCGCAGCATTATCATTCAATCTTGTCTTACTTTACATGTGTACCTCTTAAATCCTTTCACAAACCATTTTTTTTTGTTTTGTTAATGCAAAGTTATCTTCTATGTTATTATGTCCAGGTTCACCATGTTTACAAGCGCAGTTGGGTTCTGTTTATTGGTAAACATTAACTTTACCCTTACATGCACTAGGCTCTAGGAACTTTTCTGTGTATTGAATTTAGATTGTATTCTGCTGCTTTACATTTTATGTGCTTGTGTCTTTTAAATCGTACTAGAAACTGCTTCATTTTTAACTAGATTTGCTGTGTTGATGGTATTTGCCTACCTTTTAACTGCATTCTCTGACCTGCTTTCAGGCAGTCTAGAGGGCCATCTACTGGTCTGTCTGCTGTTGCGCTTTGAACTACAAATCCCTGCAGGGTTGTAGTTCGCACAACTACTTATTTAGTCAACAGGTTAGTTAACGCTTGGCGTGCTTGGGCCACCGGTTAGTGGCGGTTTGTGCAAGGAGTGTGTGGGTTCGTTTGGAGATCGGTCACCATCAGGCTTCGGTAAACCCAGTATTTTTTACTCTCTCGGTGGTCACTGGGCCGTGCATTAATGCCTGACATGAGTACACGTTATCAAGCTACTCACCCAGCAATACTTTTCTTTTTTTTAAACAGTTTTTATTTTTTAACAAACAACACACCAAACATTACAACCATTTAGGACATTCATAGTCGATATCGAAACATCACATTATACAATGTGATCCTCTGTCCTCCCCCCTCCATCCCCACTCGAGCCGTTTCATCCGTGCCATCTGCATGAGCATTCTCAGGTATCTCAGTACTTATCAATTCGTCTGAGTCTTCCGTTTCGTGAGTGACCTGGTGAGCATTTGCCATCGAGGTCACCAGTTGCCTCCAGGCTATCAAAGGGCCCACTTCCTCTTCTCCCCCCCTAGTGACAGCTTCATACCATACCGCAGTTTCTGCTTCCGCCCATTTCAAGAGGTCTGCCCACCATATCTCCACTCTAGGCCTATGGGCCGCTTTCCAGCACATCGCTATTCTGCGCTTGGTCAAGATATAGGCCAGGTCCTTCATCTTACTGATATGTTTTAAAGTGCGTGGCCTGGGAAAACTCCCAAGCATACATGCCCAAGCAGACCTCACGTCAAGCACCACTCCCCCACTGGCCATTCTCGTCTTTATTTCTTCCCCGAATCTCGGCACCTCAGGGCAAGCCCAGAACATGTGCAGCAGCCCTGCCTCCTCCTCCCCGCACCTGGGGCATTTCTGTATAGCCGAGCCTCCAAACCTGGCTATTCTTCCGGGGGTCAGATAAGCTCTGTGGGTGACATACAGCTGGATCTGCTGGAGTCTCGCATTCCGGGACACCTTCTTATGGTACCTTTGGGCTCTATCCCACTGCCCCTCTGTCATGGGTTCTCCCACCTCCTCCTCCCAGTCAAGCCTCAGTTGGAGCAGCTCCTTCCCTGCCTTCGCGCTCAGGGGCTCATATATCCGAGATATTTCATGCCCTCCCTCCGAGACGTCATACATCATTTCCAGGGTGGCATCAGGTTCTTCCGCTAACACCGTCTCAGGGCATCTCCCCCTCACCCATTTCATAAGCCTGGTATAAGTGATCCTGTCTCCTCCTGCAGCCTCTGAAATTCCAATGCCTCCCCTTCCTGCCATATATCTCCGAGGGTAACAAGGCCCACCGGTTCCCAGTATCTGAGGACCCCTTTGAACAGTTGGGAGTCTTCCCACATAGCACCGCCAGCGGGACCAGCTAAGAAAGCGGGTCCGGGTCGCCCACAGTTCTCCATGCTCTGCGCCAAACTTCCCAGCCCAACTCCAATAGTCTCCCCTTCCCCACCATTTTAGTTTTATGCAGCCACACTGTCTCTCTCAGGAAGTATGGAGCTGAATCACCTTCCACCCGCGTCTGGTCCTGTCTCACTAACCGAGGACTAGGACCCTGCGGGGCGTCACCGGACTAACAGTGACCTAACTAAGAGTGTTTGCTTTTAGCGGATCTTGCAAGCATGTATTTTCTGCCGCACATTCCCCACAGGCTTTATTTAGTACTATACTCTAGTTCCAGTGTCTTGTGCTGGGTCACCAAAGATGACCCTGCTGCGTGCTACTTATCTTCTGAGGCTCCTGTCTGGATCCCCGGTTTCTGGGGGCGACCCTGCATGTCCAGCCAGTCCATAGCATCCGCCGGCATCTCGAAAAACAGGGTTTTGTTCTTGTAGAACACTTTCAGTTTGGCCGGATAGAGCTACATATATCTGTGGCCAGCCTCTCTCAACCTCCTTTTCACCGGCCCAAAGTTCATCCTGCTGCGTTGTATGTGCAAAGTGTAGTCTGGGTACGCTGTGATTTTCGCCAGCCCCCTTTGATCGTACCTCCCTTCTGGGAGAATTCAAGTATCTTCTCCCGATCCCGGTAGTTTAAAATCTTTGCAATCAGCGGCCCCGGGGGCTTTCCCGGTGGTGGTCTCCTTGTCAAAGCCCTGTGTGCCCTTTCAACTGCAAACCCCTGGGTCAGTGCTCTGCCAGTTATTTCCTGCAGGAGCATGGATTCCACATATTCCGTTGGGTTAGGCCCTTCCATTCCTTCTGGCAATCCTACAATACAAATGTTATTGCGTCTGGCGCGCCCTTCTGCCTCCTCTGCCATGTTCTCCAGATTACCCACACGCTGCACCAGGGCATGGAGTTCCGATCCGTGGGCGGCGCATGCCGCCGTGTTTGGGACCATCTCCTTTTCCAGGTTTCCATTGCGCTCCGCGAGTGTCCTCACGTCCTGTCTCAGCAGATTAACTTCTTCCTGGACCGCTCCGATCTTGAGGTCCAGTCCCACTTTTAGGTCATTCATTGCCAGGCCCAGTTTGGTCTCCCAGGCAACTTTCAGGTCCGCAATCGCTGCCAGCAACTCCTGTATCGTGCCCGGTATCTCTGCTGCCACCGTGGTGGTGTTGTCTCTGCTTTTGCCCCCTTCTGCCCCTGGGGGTGTCTTGGCGTAGGCTTCCAGCGTGGGCCGCTTGGTCCTGGGTCTGACAATTTTGTTAGACATTGTGCTGTGCCGTACGGACGCGAGCCAGCAGCGCCACCCCACTTGCGAACGCCAACGTGGCGTCAGTCCACTCTGTGTTCAGGGGCCGCTTTAGTCGTATTCAGGTATATCCTTGTTACTCGCCGCCCTCCTACAATGGGCTGTGTCTTCCACGTACCTGCGCCCACGCAGTATTGCTCAGCCACCCTCTGCCGTATCTCCTTCAGTGGCCGGTGGTTAGGTGCACACACTGACCCTGCGCTCCCCCACTCGGGCCCTCCACTGACCTCAGAGCCCACAGTCTTGTCTTAGGTGCCTTCTCTTGGCCCCTTGGCATTTGTGGATGGGTCCAGCAGCGGGTCAGTCCCCTTGTGTCTTCAGGCCACCCTGTTCAGGTCTCCCTCCACCAGCATATGCTGTGTCTGCTGCTCCCTCAGTGGGTGTGCATCAGTCGATGTGCTACGCAGGGGCATGTGCTACCCGTTCCCAGTCACTTATATGCGCTCTGTCGCTTGGGTGCTTCAATTTTCCCAACTCCTGCCCGCGCTTGCACAAGCATCCACTCCGGGGCGGGAGCCGTTATGGCGCTGGGGGCCTGTGTCTGGCAGCCCGTGTCTGGGCTGCTCGTCCTCTCCAGCTCCCCAGAACTACCTCCCCAGTCACTGCAGTCTTTAGTTGGGGCCAGCTGTGCGCCGCCTTTCCCCGATGCAGCAGGGACCGCACCGCCCGCTCAGGGCTTATACCAGGTCCAGCCTCAGCCCTCCGGTGTTCCGGGCTTCTGTAGGGGCCGATGTGTTGTGTCCTGCCCTCTCCTGGGCCCCGGTAGTGCAAGGCCTTCGCTGCGCTGGGGGTCTGCCCGTGCAGCGGGGTGCGCGCAGAGCCACCGCCCTGTCAGCTCTCTCCAATGCTAGCAGCGCCGCCGCGATCCCACTGCTCCGGCACTCCTCAGTGCCTGGCAATCTGGGGCCGCACAGTATTCCACTGTGCCTCTGCCCGCCGCGGGCCACAATGTCCGTGCCTGGGTCCGGTCGGGTCCGCCAACTAGGACCCCGCTTCAGCTCCCCAGCTGGGCTCAGGCAGCCACTCGGTGCATCTTCCACAGCACCGATGCGCTCTACAGCTGCAGCGCGTCCTGCGAGTCCCAACCAGCCGGCCGCATCTCATCCCTCATGGGCCAGTCCCCGCTGGCGATTCGACGACGCGGCAGACTCGAGCCCGGTCCCAGCAACAGATTTTCTTTTTCGCGGCTCCGTGGTCACTTTATGACCCTTTGTCTGCCGCCGGCCATCTTGTCCGCCTCCATATCACGGGCACCCTGCTTTTCGTGGACCGCTGCATCTGCCTCATTCAGCTACCACAAACAGTTTTCTGGTGCCCAATGCATGCACCAGCTATTCATGAGTCTGTGGATATGTTGGTGACAGTCTCATGTTCCTGCAAACATCATTTCTCCCCCAGGATCGATGTCGGATCACGGGAGCTCCTCCAGAGCACGTCCTTCTACGCTTCCATCAAGCCACGCCCCCCTCACGCAGCAATACTTAATAAGTATATTGCGCTGGGACTCGGATCAGTCATCATCCGAGTTGGAACCCATTGCTAAAACACTGCCCCCATACACTGGACTCATACAAATAGTCAATCAAACAACGTTATGCCCTGCCTCCATTAAAAAGGACAATTGCCAAGGGAAAACATCTCTGTCCGTTTCTACAACCCCTATTGAACACATTATTGCAGCTAAGGCTACTAATGGCTTTAGCCATGCAAAAGGGCTGCTATCCATCTCCCTTCTTAAGTCAGTCTGCCTGTTTACACAGGCCCAAAATAGCTGAGCACATCGATGAGCACAAAGTTGACATCTTTGCTGTCACTGAGACCTGGCTGCATGAGGCTGCTCAGATCTCTGCGGACAACTCTACCCCTGCAGGTTATAAACTGTTCTGGGCCGACCACTGTCAAAGAAGGGGAGAGGGGGTGTAGCTTTTTGTATCAAGAATTCTCTTAACTGACATATGGTTCAGACTCCTTATATGGATGGTTGTGAGAACCTCATCCTTAAATTAACAGTCAACTGTAATGTGACTGTTACCATGCTTTTAGTCTATAGACCCCATCAAGCCCTTCCTCTGTTTGAAGAGCAACTGTTGGCTTTAATCAACAAGTCTACAAAACTCAACTCTCCTGTTATTTTATTGGAGGATTTTAATTTGAGTTCTGGGGATCCCACTGATGCCATGGCAGGCTCCCTGTTGTCGGCTCTGGAAACCCTTGGGTTCTCCTAGCTGGTTAAAACTCCCACGCATATTGGTGGATGGACCCTAGAATGAATCCTGACCCGTAATAGTCACAATGCTCATACGGAATACGGATTCTCATCCTTGCCCGTGGTCCGGACACTTCCTTATGGACTCTTTTTACACACTGCACTCCACGCCTCTTAGGATGGATACTAATCTGTGGAGCAAAATAACTTGTCGACATTTGAAAAGTATCTTGCTGAATGAGTTCTCTGTTTTGGTATCGAATAAACTTGACCACAAGGGAACATTTGTTAATACTTCAGATCTAGGAGATAATATCGCCAGTTCTATTAAGGATTCTATGGATATTCTGGCCCCAGAAAAGGTAAAAACTGTGAAACTAGAAACCACACGGAAATCTTGGTTCACTGATAACATTCTTCAAGCTATACAAATTAAAATGGTGGCACAATGCGAATGGTGCAAGAATTCCAACACTCCCACCTTGGACAAATATAAAGCCCCTGCTTACAAAAAAGCTATTATTAAAGCTAAGGGAGACAACTACAATCTCCGTATTGATGAAGCTAAATCTGATCCCAGTAAATTGTTCAAAATACTGAAGGAATTCGAAAATAACACCTCACCCTTTCCTCTGACTATTAAAGACGCCACTTGGTGTCAAAATATTCAAGAAGAACTTTCCACAAATACATCGAGTCACCAGGTTAATATCTCCAACAAACGTCGGTATCAGGTAATATTATCCCCACCAAAAATATTGCCGTATATATGGTCGTCAGGAACGGCCATAGGCAATATTTTTAGTGGGGATAATATTATGTTTTTTTTGGGAGTGGGGGTGTACCTCTGCTCCTTTTAAAGCGATTCCATGCCTTAATATCGCCGGAAAACTATGGCAATATTTTTGTATGGAGATATTTTTGCGGGGATATTAACACATGGAACCTAAACGTCGTGCCCTAATAGCGTAAAAACATCCCCTATAAGTGCCTACGCTAAATCTTCCATTCTGCCCTTCATCCTGACATTTGATTTTCAAGGTTGTTCAGAATCAGAGGTCTGTGACTTTATTAGGGACCTCAAGCATACTACTTGTTCAGGGGACCCCTGCCCCGCTAACATCTTGAGAGACGTGTCCGATATTATCACTACGTGGATCACCAGAGTGCTTAATATGTCCTTTCTAGAGGGTGTGGTGCCGGCTTCCATGAAGAATGCTTGGATTACTCCTCTATTGAAGAAGTCTACATTAGAACCTGCCAACGCTAAAAACAAGCGGCCCATTACGAACTCCCCTTCCTGACCAAAGTTCTTGCTAGAGCTGCATATTTGCAATTGCAAAAATGTGTAGAAGCTAACAAGCTCATCAGTCTGGTTTTAGGACTCGGCATGGGACGGAGACTGCCCAGCTGAACCTTAAATCTAATATCTCTGCATTAGTGGGGGGATGTCACCCAGCATTACTCATGTTATTGGAGCTCTCTGCATCTTTGAATTTGATCGACCATGATTTGTTAAGTGAAAGACTTTTTAACGTTGTTAACTGTTTTGAGAGGGCAGTAAATTGGATTACTTCATTACTAGGTCCCAGTGTATCTAGGGTGTCAGTCACCGAATGTGAAGCCCCTCCATTCCTCTCTTCCTGTGGTGTGCCACAGGGATCATGTTTATCTCTCATTTTATTCAACATTTACATTAGACAATTCTTGGATCTTTTAGACAGCCTGGGGGTCCAGTATACTAATTACGCTGATGACACCCAGGTCCTTTTAAAATTGGCTGTGAATAATCTGTTTCAAGAGATCCAAAACTGGATGGCCTATAACTCTCTGGCCTTGAGAAACAGTAAAACGGAGCTCATCATATTTCACTCAGGTCCACGTCTAAAGAAAATTGATGCAATGTTCTCTCAGTTTGTTATCATGGACAACATCATTCCTATCTCCGAGAGTGTGAAGACCTTGGGTGTCACCCTTGACTCTGAACTAATGGAAAAGCACATGTCAACCGTTCATTCCTCTTGCTGATTGGATATTAAACTTCTCTATCAGATGAGCCCCTCTCTTAAAATTAATAATCGCTCCCTTCTTGCCACTACGTTAATTGATTCCTGACTAGACTATTTCAACAGCCTCTTGATTGGTACTTCCAAACCCAATTTCAAACGCCTTCAGACCACGTTGTATTAGGGCAGTTTTTGGTCTCGCCAAATGTGACTGACTGTGACCGTAGGAGAGAACTCCACTGGTTGCCGATTAAGGAGAGAGTGAGATACAAGACTCTATCCGTGACCTTTAAATGTCTTCATTCAGTTGCCCCTCTCTGCCTGGAAAGAAGACTATCTTGCGCAAAGCCTTTGAGAACTCTGCGCATCGCCTAACCCAACGGCGCTATCGCCTGGAAGAGCTTGGAGGCACTTGCTTTGAAGTTAGGGCCCCCGATGGAATGGAACTCCATACCCCTCTCCATCAAAACATCTCCCTCTTTGACTGTTTTTAAGAAAGCTATTAAGACGTTTCTTTATAATTCTTTGGATTAGATCTTCCCCCTGTCATGTCTTTCCCCCTGACTGAATCCAGCTGTTTGTCCTTTGTGTGCGCTCTGAGGCCTATGGGCATGTAGTGCTTTATAAAAAACAAAAATAAATAAATTAGGTTAATGCTTTGGCTCTGCCCACCTTTATTTTACGGTTCTTAACCTTTTTTTGTTTGGACATGTTTACCCATAGGTTCAAGGAATCATGCTTTGTGCCCTTTTTATTTTTGGCAAGTAGGTTGAACTTTAGCACCTCCTCGTTGACCAAAAGTATCCCTCTATAGAAATAATTAATGGAATCCAGAGGGCTCTTTAAGAAATGTCACTGGCATACTTTGTGTGCCTTGCCCTCTGACGTTTACCTTATACCCTATGACTTGCTGTAAGCAACTGCCCCTCCAGACAAGAATGGCCTAACATATTGGCTGGTCACCAACTCCTCAACCTACCTCACATTGCCCTGCAGTGTGATCCTGGTCCTGTTGCTCTGTCCGTAAACTCACTCGATGCTCAATAGTCATTTATTCCTCCACCCTGAATCTCTTTTGATACTCCTGATAAGCCGCACACTCCACTTGCACCACCAGCTCTCTTTTCCACCCCCTGGGGTACTAACTATTCACATACTCCTCCTCCTTGTAGGGTGTCATTTATGCTTTACCCTCATGTGGTGGAAGATGTCCTGCATGTGTCTTCATCCCACCTACTCTGCAAGCAAAATTTTTTATTGTTTAAATATTTTTATTAAAGTTGAGTAAAGGCAAATAATACAAACAAAGTTAGTTATTTTTAAGCAATTACATAACTTGCAAAGTCAAAACTTATATAAATTTAGTATAGTGGTTTCATTGAACTTATTAGGATATATTAATGAATAAGACATAACGGGGGACATAGACACAATAACAGGACATAAAACATTAGGTAGGAGTAGGAATGTTTTACTAAAATAGTTGAAATCAGTTAATCATGAGTATTCAAATAATGTATGAACCTATTCCATTTTCTGATAAATGTATGTATCTAATCAAATAGAGAAGCATGACATTGTTCTATTCGATTGATGTAGCAGATAGAATTCCACCAGGTATTGTGCGAAAGGTTTGTAGTATTTTTCCAATTACATGTAATATTTTGAAAAGCAACGTTTATAAACAGGTTAAACAAACAAGGGGAGTCACTTTGACTTATAACAGGATTAACTGTAGAGCCAATCATGAGATTAGCAAGTGTTAGTGGTTCCGTTAAAAGAAAAATTGATTGCATTTGTGACCAAACATTAGGCCAGAAAGCATGAACAAATTTACATTTGACAATTGAATGAGTAAAATCAGCATTTGGTTCAGAACATGACCAACAAATATTGGATAAACTATCTACAGCTTTAACAATACTTGAGGGAGTAACAAAATCATGGTGGAAAATGAAAAAGTAGGGTTTGGTGGCAGGGAACGTAGCTTGACATACTTTCCAAATGTTGGTCCAATGATCTAAGGAGGGTTGAAGATTCCAGTCATCATCCCATTGTCTGATAGTAGTTTGTAGAGGGAGGGTCATTTAGAAACATATAAATCTTGGCAGCATTAATAGAGGGATTAGGGTTATTAATTAAAAGGTTTAGAAAAGTAGAAGGGGGTTTCTGGCTAAAGGTAGGAAGGGATTTAGTGATTGATTTGATTAGGAATGTGTAAAAGGGGAGATCAGAAGTGGGAATATTGTATTGTGAGCAAATCGTCGGGAAAGGGATTACTTCCGAGTTCTGAAAAAGTTGTTTGATACATTTTATATCTGAAGTGTACCATCTGTATATAGTCGAAAGATTGTATTTGGTGGGATTTTGCTTATTGAACCAGAGAAAGAAATCACCAGGATTAACTATAGTGAAAGAATTAGCAGGAAGTTTATTCCAAATAATGTTGAAAAAGTGTAGTGAAGGAAAAGTAGGGTTCCTAGTCATTGCATCGAATGCCATACCATAGAAAACAATGCATCGGAAAAAAAAGCATTGAATGCATTTTCCCAAACCCTTTTTTTACCTTTAAAACTCATTAAAATTAAACTAAACCCTTTACCATTTAAAATAATGCATTCAATGCTTTTTTTCTATGCATTTTTTTCTATGGTATGGCATTCGACAGTTTGGAAATCGATGCAATGACCAGATGCTGAAAGTTGTAATGTTGGGCCAGGATGAGGTTATTTGAAAATGGGAAAGGGGAAGCAGAGAAATAAGACTAGCTTCAATATTGATCCAAAGAGGAACATTATCAAGACGGGTTTCATAATGTTTAAAGATGGCTAATTCTTTCAGGACAAAAGCTTTATGATACAGTTGGAAATTAGGAACTTTACTCCTCGTGAGGATTTAGGAAGTCTTAATTTATTAATGGCAATATTTGGTTTTTTATGATTCCATAGAAATTTAAGAAGGGGGTCAAGTTTTTTGTAGAAGGATGAATGAATTACAGTGGGGATCATGGATAACGAATAGAGGATGATAGGGCTGATCATCATCATCATAATAGTGTCCAGATGTCCCCACCAAGATAGAAAAAGAGCCGACCACCTTTCAGTCATTTCAGTGTCTTTTTCAATTAGGGAATTAGTATTGAGAGTGATAGTAGTGTAAAAGTCTTTGGCAATGAAAAGCCCTAGATACTTAATATGAGATGGTTGGCAGGATAAGCTGGATAGAGGGGTATTGGTAATGTTACAAGCATAGGTGAGCGGCATGACCTCCGATTTATCAAAATTCAGTTTGTATCCAGAAACGATAGAAAAGTCATTAATAGTAGAAATTAAATTTTGAATGGAGGAGGCAGGTTCAATGAGGTAGATTAGAATATTATCGGCATAAGCAGAAAGTTTGACTTCTATATTTTTTATAAAGATTCCTTTAATGCAAGTGTTTAATATTTTGAAGAAGGGGTTCTAAAACAAGATTGAATAACAAGGGAGAAAGAGGACAGTTCCTCTTTCTATTCAAAATGAGGAGGAAAGAGAATTGTTAATAAGGATACGGGGTGGTAGGTGAAGAGTAAAGAATTTTAATCAGATTGATGAAGTAAGGAGGAAGGCCATGCCAGGTTAAAGAATGGAACATGAAAGACCAGGATACTCGATCAAATGCTTTTTCAGCGTCGAGGGCAAGAAGGGCAGAAGGTTCATTCAAATTTTGGGAGTGAGCAAGAATGTTAAATAACAGTCTAGAGTTAGATGAAGCAAGGCAACCTTTAACAAAACCAGATTGATCAGGATATATGAGTTTGGGGAGGTATAATTCTAGTCGCTTTGGAAGAATTTTCACATACATTTTTAAATCCGAATTGAAGAGAGAAATGGGTCAGTAGTTTTTAATTATCGATGTATCTTTGTCTGGCTTGGGAAAGAGTATTAGGAAAGCCTCACCAAATCATCCAGTGCTTTGTCAAATTGGAACAAAATAGGAATATCATTCTCCAGCATGGGGTCTGACATGGATTCACATGCTCGTGAATATTCCCCGTCGTCAGGCTGGGAATCCTCAGTAAAGAAAAAACTGTTTCAGTTTTGTTTCTAAACTGTCTTTCTCATATAAACCAATCACTGAGCTCTGGGTCATACTGCCCCCAGCCAATGACTGCCCTCTACCTAAGCCCATCCTCTGGGAGCCATCTTCAGATTTTTACCACATGTTCAAGTGTTTGGAGTCCTCATGCTTCGCTTTTCAAGCTTTTTGCTGCTTTTTTTGCTTTTTGAGAGTTAAACTCTATTTTTCAGTCAATCGAGCCTGTGTGCTCCCATCGATTTTTCAGCGACTCTCAAGGGCTGTTTTCGTCCAGTATTCTTCTTGGAGGCTTCCAGAAGATTCTTCAGGCTTCACCGCGTGGATCATGTCAGAGGAGAAGGACGACGGCGCTTCCCTCTTCAAGCTTTGCTCCGACTGCGGTTTGTGGAATGTATGCAGAGACGACAAGCATTCCCAGTGTCTGTATTGCCTGCATGCGACACACAAGGAGGAAGACTGTGTGATTTGCCGTGGCTTCTCGAAGCGCATGTTGAAGGATCGGCACCAACGGTTGGAATTGTGGCTGCAGGTCAAGGCCCCTGCACCGAGTGGTACCCTGGGATATGCCTCTCCCGAATCCGGGAAATCTGAGCGGGCGTCTAAGTCCTTTGAGAGTGCACCACCCATGGGGGCCCAACACAAGGCCAAGCATTGCAAGTCTGCTTCTATCAGGGTCGCCGCTGCTGCGGGTCCCGCGACGGTCAGGGCGCAGTCATCATCCCCATCCACATCCACATCCACCTCGATCTCCAGTTAACGCTCCAGTTGTTCATCCAAGAGGAAGTCGGATAACTTGGGTAAACTGAGGGAGAACCCAGAGAAGAATGCCAAGCAGGGTACAGTGTCCGGCCTACCCGCAACGGAGAAGGCCAAAGGAGACAAAGGGTCTGACCCAGCCCTGAAGGAGAAGGCCAGACAGGACAAGGCTTCCGACACAGCTATGAAGTTGAAGGCCAAGCAAGACGAGAGGTGCCGTGCCGTGCAGGCCCAGGTGAAATCGTCACCCTCCCTCGAGGTTGTGGTGATGGCATCGCTTTCAAAGGCCTTAGGGTCAGACACGCAGGGTGCCCCGGCGACGGCAAGGGCGTCCCTTCCTCCAAGGAGGGAGGCTACGAACAAGCCGGTTGAGAAGACCCGGAGAACAGGATGCCGGACCTCAGCCCGAGAACGACCCCTCTGGACCCGAAGAAGGGGGGGGGGGCAGTGAAGGCCTTCAGGGAACAGACATTTCTTCGACTGAGGATGAGATTGTTTCCATCCATACCGTCGATGGAGGTGACGACTAGGGGCCCCACAATGACGAGAACCCAGACCCTACTCCTGCGCCCCAGTTACCGCCTAGAGACCTTTCCCTGGACATCCTCTTGACCCTACACATTCTGGTGTCGGAGATACAGAGGAGGATGCCGGTGGTCCCACCGCCCTCTACTCCAGAGGCGCCAGTGCCGGCCACCCCGTTGACACCAAGGGAACCACCGACCAAGAAGAGGAGGGGGCAGCATACGCCTCCACGCCACCCATCACTCCCCTCTCCCCCTCTCACCGTCAAGGGAGACGGAGTCGGGCAAGAATGACGATGGCGGGATGGGGGACCTCCTGTCACCTCTGCCCAGAGCTTCCAGACGATACAGGATCTTTCCATGCTATGATCGCCCGATCATCTGAGCTTTTCCAGCTCACGCCAGAGGAAAAGAAGGAAGGCTTCTTATATTAGCGCCAGGAGGCGAAGAGGAAGACCATCCTTTCGGTCCCGCTCCCGGACGATGTTTGGGGTGATGGGCTTGCTCTGAAGAAGAACCCCTCTACAGCCCCAGAGAAGAGAGACCGGCTGGAAAAGAAGTACAGGGTCTCAACCGTCACCGGACTCAGTGGTCTCGGCGGCCCCAGGAAGAAATCGTCAAGTTCGACGTCTTCTGCGTATTCCACCCCTCTGGACAATGAGGGGAAGAAATTGGATTTGATGGGTAGAAGGGTTATCTACTCCGCAGTGATGACGGTCAAGGCCGCCCTCCCTATCGTGGCACGATACGACCGGGATCTGTGGTTTAAGCTGGCTCCGCTTCTGGACTTCCTCTTGGATGACAAGCGGATAGAAGCTTTCGAGATCCTTCAAGAAGGTGAGGTGGCGTTGGATCACACCATTGTCATGGCCACAAGACAAGGGCCATTATCATTATCATCTAAGGGGTCCAAATGGACCCAGTATTGGCACCTTTGGTGCCAGGCACATGAAAAAGGGTGCTCTGCACACTTTGTCTCTGGGGCACGTGGCCATTAGGAAACATTGGAGAGCATGTGCAGCAGTCCCTCGGAGTGGCAAGGTGAAGCTACAAGGCGGGGCCAAAGGGGAGTGGCTGGGACCAGGCTATTTAAGTCAGCCCCACCTGCGTGCAAGCGCTTCGCGTTAGTCTGCTTTCTGCCACGTAACGCTTACCGCCGCCTGAAGCACTCTTTCCTGTTTTCAGCTCATCATCTCAACGCGCATCTCGCCAGGTTCCAGAACATCATCTTCAGCGTGCACCTTACCTGACTCCAGCCACACCACCGCTTGAAGCGCAGCTTACCTGACTCCAACACTTCATCTTGGCTCGCATCTTAGCTGCTGCCAGCAATACCATCGCTCGAGGCGCAGCATACCTGACTCCAGCAACACCATCGCCGGACGCGCATCTTACCTGTCTCCTGCAATCCCATCGCCTGCAGCTCATCGTATCTTACCTGATTCCCATTGTCATCGGAGTCGGAACGCATCCTCACCTGTTCTGGACTTTTAGCTACGCGGGAGCTCGTCTTCTCGTCCAGCATCCTCACGGATCCATCCATCCATTAAGCGCTGGCAGGTCTTGGGATAGCCGCTTCCCATCTGACGCCGCCAGGCCATCCCTACAAGAGAAAAGCACACATAGGTTAGAGACTGCATAAAAATCTTAAGCTTGGCAGTGCAACACATAAGCCTTGCGTTCGACCTTAAAATCCAACTTAACTTCTAATTGGGAGCTCCGCAATCCCCTCTGGCATCATTTGGACTCGCTCCCAACACTGCGACTCCGCATGGCCATCTTCCCACCTATTGGGGTGAGAAAAGACAGTACAAGGGTTACGGACAATAATCACTGGAAAAAGACATTGCAAAAGGATACACACAATAATCATTGTTAAGAACACTTACCTTCAAAGTGGTACGGTCACAGCTGGTCTGGGCCGCCCCACACACAGACCAGTTAAGTAACTAGGTCCGTCAGAGGCTCCCCTGCTGATGAGAAGCAGGATGGAGAGCTCATCATCACAAGAAAACAGGTGAGACTATATGGGAAACGCATGCTCACCTCATTTTGGAACAAAGGGTTTGAGGGAAATCGCAATCCAACCACAGTATTCTCACTGCCTCTCGTGCTCTCTCAGGGGCAGTGCCAGCAACCAGGGCAGCCCATACTACAGCAGCTGGGGAAGAAGTGCGATCCAGGGGAGCCAAATCCAGGGAGGGTTCCAACCGTGCCCCAACGTCCCTGCAGAGACCAGGTGAGCGTAACAGAACGCAAAGCCTCTCTGAATCTCTGCCCCGGCGTTATGGACACCTCAGAAACTGACCAGTTGGCCCAATTGCTGGGGGAACTGCGGGCCGAAGTACATGCTTCCAGACAAGAGACCAATGCCTTAAGGAGAGACCTTATTGTAGCCCGTGAACGGACGGATGATCTGGCGAGACAGATGCTTCAGACACACGCAGGGCAGGTTCCGTTACCTGGAATTGCGCCAACTCCTTTGCCGCAACCATCACCACCAGTTCAAGTAGTTCTCCCGGGGGCAATGCCACTGGCCCCGCCAGAACGTTTCACTGATGACCCTGACAAATAGGCCATATTCATGAACCAACGTTGTCTTCACTTTTTGTGTCGTCCTGTGGCCTACCCTAACGATAGTGCAAGAGTTGCCTTTGTACTTTCATACTTGGGAGGCTGGACTGGTCCATACCATTAGTAAATCAGGATGATCCGCTTCTTCGAAATTTTGGAGAATTCCAACGGGAATTAGAAAAGTTGTTTGCTAGGCACACCCAAGGACAAGCCCTAGATAACAAACTATTGTCCCTCAGACAGGGAAGCCACGATCTGCTGATTTATATTGCCACCTTTAATCGTCTCATAGCACAGACCAATTGGCCCGAAGAAAAAAGAATCACACTGTTTTATCAGGGATTGCGTGGTGAACTAAAGGATGTGCTAGCTGAAGTGGTCAACCCCCCTGAGTGTTGTGCGGAGTACATCAATCTGACGGTACAACTGGACCGTAGGGTACAGAACCGAAAAATGGACCGCACAAGAATTGAAGGGAGGCCGGTTTATATGCGACCCCTTGACAACCAAGTCAAGGGTCATGAAACAAACAAACATATGCAGAGTGGGGGATTACAGGCCCCTATCTCCAAAGCTGAGAGATAAAAAAGGAGACAACAACAACTCTCTTTATACTGCGGAAAAGCAGGACATTTTCTCCGGGATTGCCTGATAAAACCCCCCAAGAAATTAGTAGGTGCAACAGATAACTGCAACAAAGAGAAAGAACAAAACCCAGAAAACTCCCAACACCCAACAAGCGCAGGGGTCCACTTGTGGAGCGAAATGAAGAAAGTTGTACAGACCTCACACCTGGGCATCCCGGTACTCTTCTTCCACCACCAACAACCATCAAAAGTACATGGGTTTGAAGCATATATTGATATTGGAGCGATGGGAAATTATATCGATCAGGATCTGGCCGCACGGATAGGCCTTCCCCTCCAGCAGAAGCTACAATCGGAAAACGTCACTGCAGTGGATGGCTCTCAGTTGTCATCCAGCCTGGTGACGCCACATACCGACAAAGTGACGCTGATGTGTCAGGATGGTCATCGAGAAGACATTTCTTTCGATCTTATTGGGGCCCCCTAGTTCCAGATGATCCTAGGAATGCTGTGGCTAGAAACCCATAACCCCAGGATTGACTGGCGGGCAAGAGTGCTGACCTTTCCTCAAGAATGCGCCAAAAGTTGCTACCACAAAGACTTGAAGAGCCTGAAACTCAAGACGAAACCTATCTTGGGACTCTCTGGTTCCCTACCCCCCGAATATCTGGACTATCTGGATGTGTTCCAAAAGGAGCAAGCAAACACCCTGCCTCCACATAGACCTTACGACTGCCAAATCGATCTGGTCCCTGGAGCACAAATTCCTTGCAGTCGAATTTACGCTGTAACTGAGCAAGAAAATCGGCATCTGAGGACTTACCTAGATCAGTACCTAGCTAATGGATTCATCCGCCTGTCTAAGTCTCCTGCCTCCTCAGCTCTCTTCTTCGTACCCAAGAAGGGGAGCGACCTCAGAACTTGTATAGACTATATGGCATTGAACCAAATCACTGTTAAGAACAGATATCCTATGCCACTCATCCGCGAGTTGCTTGATCAGGTGAAGAATGCTCAAATCTACACAAAACTAGACCTACGAGGAGCTTATCACCATGTGATAGTTAAAAAGGGGGACGAGGGCAAGCCAAACCAAATATGGGCTTTTCGAGTATCAAGTCATGCCCTTTGGGTTATGTAATGCACCAGAGGCGTTCCAATTCTTCACGAACTATGTGCTTCACAAATTGTTTACAATGACGACATTCTTATCTACTCAACGTCCAAGGAAGAACATGTTGGCCATGTAAGGGCAGTTCTGGAAAAGCTCTGTCAGCACCGGCTGTTTGCCAAATTGGAAAATGCTTCTTCCATGTCACAGAAGTTGAATTTTTGGACTTCATGCTTACCCCATGAGAAGTTCACGTGGACACACGCAAAGTGGATGCTATCCTTCAGTGGCCATCCCCAACAACTACCAAAGGAGTGCAAAGTGTGCTCAGATTTGCCCATTTTTACAGACGGTTTATCCCAAGGTTTTCACAGATCGTCCACCCAATCACCTCTCTACTGAGAAAGAATAAAAAGTTCTTATCACAAAAGGACCCGGACACGGGGCAGTTACATCCCATAGCATTTTGGTCCCGTAAGTTTTCTGCACCGGAAATGAACTATGCAATCACTGACAAGGAACTACTAGCAATTAAAGGAGCCCTCAAAATCTGGGGACACTACCTTCTAGGGGCAAGATACACAGTCACAGTTATCACAGATCACCGTAATCTGCAATACTTGAAAACTGCTAAGGCCCAATCTTCGTGTCAGCTTCGCTGGGTTCTTTTCTTTGCCGAATACGATTTTGTTATTACATACAGATCAGGAGTGCGTAACGGAAAAGCAGACTCCCTGTCACGCATGGGAGAGGACAAAGACGCTTTGACACCATCTGAGCCAGTGGCCATTATTCCCGAAGAACGGATTCAAAACCAGATCGCTGCAACCGCCTGCTGGGAAGACTTGAAGATCGATCTCCAATCTCGGATGGACCAAACAGCCCAACAGGAGTGGTTGGTTAAGGGAGACCAGTACTCCATCAAAGATAACTTACCCTATTTTCAGGGAAGACTGTATATTCAGGACACAGAATGGCGTGACGTGCATGGAATGGTTTTTGAGAGCATGGAACGTCTGAAAGAGCATTGAAAGGAACAGTCTGAGTGCATTAAACGGTCGTAATGCACGGAACAGTTGGAGTACATGGAACGGATGAAGTTCATGGAACTATTGGAGCGGGCACAATCTCAAGCACCTACAGTAAACCACCATATTCACATCTCCACGCTTACTCTCTTCTTTACACCAACACTCAAATAGAACACAGCGATACTATGACACCATTCGGTATAGCTGTTCTCATACCAACATCTGCATCATACTCCCCATCACTCTAACTAAACACTGCTGGTTACACACCCCCCAGCCAGGCGTTCTCCTCAGGCCTAACGCAGCCACAATCGGCCTGGATAAATCCTTCCAGAACGAACACATACTATTGATCTCTCAACCACCACACCTACCGCTAAGAAACAGCTATTACACAAATACCACACCAGCTGCACACATATCCGGTGCTCACACGCACCTTCTCTCTACTCTCTCTACTGACTTGAACTTCGGTTCCCAAGGGCGTTCAACCTACCAGCGCCTTCAGACCATGCCAATGGTACATAAGGCGCTATATAAATGCAAAGTAACATAACAAAACAAGGAAAAGCAAAACAAAATAATAGCAAACTACCATGAGTCGTTAGTGGAAGGACATCCTGGAATTGCTAAAACTCAGGCCAAAATCCAGAAGAACTACTGGTGGCCAACCTGGAGAAAAGACGTTGCCCAGTTTATTGCGACTTGCAGTGTTTGCGCGCAACACAAATCCCATAATTTAAGTCCTGCAGGGTGGTTGCATCCATTAACTGCACCACCAGCACCCTGGCATACGATGTCTATGGAATTTATTACCGATCTGCCACCCTGCAACGGCTTTAATACAATCCTGGTCGTAGTAGACTTATTCTCCAAGATAGCACATTTTATTCCATTAAAGGGGCTTCCTACTGCTGCTGCTCTGGCCATTGTATTCTTGGGGCAAACTGTCAAATAACATGTTTTCCCATCTATACTCATTTCAGACCGTGGAACTCAATTTGTCTCGGCTCTCTGGAGGAGGTGTTGTAAGATAGCCCAAATTGATCTTCGACTATCCACGAATCACCATCCCCAAACCGATGGTCAAACTGAAAGGACCAATCAGACTCTAGAGCAATACCTGAGGTGTATGTTGCAGCAAACTGAAGGGTCCTGGAAAGGTTAACCGAATTTGCCTACAATCACTCTATACACACTAGCACCGGACAAACCCCATTCTACACAATGAATGGTCAGCATCCTCGGACGGAGGGGGAGTGCTGTCATGGCCACAGGACAAGGGCCATTATCCTTATCATCTGAGGGGTCCAAATGGACCCAGTCCTGGCGCCTTTGGCGCCAGGCTCATGAAAAAGTGTGCTCTGCACACTTTGTGTCTGGGGCACGTGCATCCAGGCAGGGCGTGGCCATTAGGAAACATTGTGGAGCACATGCAGCCATCCCTGGGAGTAGCAAGGTGGAGCTACAAGGCGGGGCCAAAGGGGAGTGGCTGGGACCAGGCTATTTAAGCCAGCTCCACCCGCATGCAAGCGCTTTGCGTTAGTCTGCTTTCTGCAGCATAACGCTTACCGCCGCCTGAAGCGATCTTACCTGTTTCCAGCTCATCATCTCAATGCGCATCTCGCCAGGTTCCTGAGCATCATCTTCAGCGCGCACCTTAACTGACTCCAGCCGCACCACCGCTTGAAGTGCAGCTTACCTGACTCCCAACACTTCATCTTGGCACGCACCTTACCTGCTGCCAGCAATACCATTGCTCGACGTGCAGCATACCTGACTCCAGCAACACCATCGTGAAGGGGCCCCTAAGGGACCCTCGCGTATGGAAACAAGGCACAATCACCACACACGAACTGATACGCCAGACACGAGGTTGTATTCCCAAAAGCTAGGCTTTATTGCAAAGCAAATAGTCTCAGTTGGCCAACTGGGTCCCACGCCCCGCGACGTGTGTTTCCAGACCCCAGGGGATGCAAGAGAGTGAGAATCGTACAACAGTTACATATATACAAAGCAAGCATCTTACAATCGGTGGTGACACATTCAATACCACCCATAATGTATTTCCTTTGAATTGGGTATGATGATTGACAATTGTGACGAGTATGACACCTTCAGACATTTATTTAGCAAGTTTGCAATTTCATGAGCCTGCAGACACAATTATTTGTTATAAGAACACACTGCTTCTGTTCTCTGCAAGCAAGCTGCATGCAGGGGAGAGACACATTCCAGGCCTCGCTATCTCCTAGTTTCCATTCGTGTACTGGGGGTCAACTTGCTCTCCAGGGCTCTACAGGGCTCAGAAAAGGGGGGCTGAAAAGAAGAGCCTAATTGAAGGCATTTAATGTTCGCTTCTAACATTTCTACTGTATTAACGAGACTAGCTGGCACCTGTGCACTGATTAAAATGCCTCGCTGCTTACTTCCAAGGACTTGTGAGGGAGGAGACCGGGCATTTCTGTCGAGGTTGCTGCGTTATTTTTCAACAAGTCTCTCGCGGCCTTGCACTTTACATGAACAATAATGTACTAGTGGAGTAGAATACGTTTTCAGCAAAGCAGTTTTAACAGAAAGCAAAAGGCAAACGTTAGAAAACAAAATGGCAATTTCCGTCACTTCAAAATAGCCGCACTTTAGTCAAGCTTATGGCTATATATTTCTAATACTAAACACATGAGGCGGTTGGTCTTCGGCCAACAAAGTACATTGCCTCATGATTGAGTGGTGTCTACTTTTTCTGGACTGACAAACCCTCCTTTTGGCCGTATGCCAAACGCCTCATCCGTACATTGCATCCTCTTCCGACCAAGTATCTGATTCTGATTCTGAATCTTGCACACTACTGGTCTCCTCATTGTCATCAATATTGATTGACATGAATTCTTTTACTGTCTTTAATTCATCATTACCGTGAGTACTTGATTTAGTAGTGCTCTTTTTTCTACCATCCGTACACACTCCTCGCTTATTTCACTACATATTATGGGTAAGCAACAACAACATGTCATGAATATTCCTAGCACTGCTACTAGGATCGCAAATAATCTCCAACCCCATGAGGGTAATACCTCCCTGAACCAGGAGCTTATGTTTAATTCCCAACTCCCTTCAGGGGGGTGAAGGTCAGAGCTTAAAACGTGCAACTTTCTTATCGCTTCGACAATCGTAGGGGAGGAGTCGCTTACAAATACGCAACACGCTGATCCCACGATTTAGCAAACTCCCCCACGATCAACCAGAATTACATCAAGAGCCATTCTGTTTTGGAGTGTCATCAATCTAATTCCCTTTTCCTCTAATGTCGTATTGTATAATATATCTTTGGTTACATTTATTGTTTTCTCTAGTATTCTGGGCAGTTGTCTTATATTATAGGAGTTTATTGCTGGGCCCCAAAATGATATGAATGATTTTGCTATGTCCTCTGCGATCAAACCTCCTTCCTCATTTCGCCGTGGTCTTGACCTGGCCAATTTTGCTATATCAGCTGTTCTTGAAAGGAATACCCCTGCGAACAAAAATCCCCAGTAACAAGTACCTCCCCAGTTTCTAGGTAACCAGGGATACGCTTTTTCTCCATATATAAAATAAACAGGATCTCCTACATAAACTGGCTCTACCTCCTTATCAAGGAATATGATATGATATGGCATTTGTAACGCGCCTATACACAAGTGTTTCAAGGCGCGACGAGGCAGGGAGGGGGGAACAAGGGGAAGACAGACAACGATCCTACTAGGCCAGGTGTCATTCAGACCGCGCAAGTGCAGGGGTAGGGGGAAGGGAAAAGTGCAAGGGGAAGGGGAGGGGGGAAGTGCAGTACAAGTAAGTAGAATAAGTAAATAAATAGGGCCAGCTGGTGGCAAGTGCAAGGTAAGTGCAGACAAGTGCTGGGAAAGGGAGGGCTGTAGGGATACAGAGACAGTCCCTCAGTGCAGGGGTTGCCAGGGAGGCAGTGCAAGAGGAGAGTGGCTGGGCCCAGGACCGAGGTCGGTGAGATTGGCCCAGTTGCAGATTCGGTGCAGATTCAGTCGAGAATTTAGCAGGGGAGAGGGAGAGAGAAAGCAGAAGCAAAGAGGAAGGTTTTGAGGTGCTTCCGGAACCGGAGATGGTTCTCCTCAGGTTTCAGGGAGGCAGGAAGGCTGTTCCAGAGGGAGGCCCCTGCCACGGCGAGAGATCGACCCCCAACTTGTTGCTTCGAGAAGCGGCTGACCCTGAGGGAGTTGGAGATGGATGAGCGAAGGGCTCGGGAAGGAAGATATTTAGGAAGAGCGAGTTGAAGGTATTTAGGCCCCAGGCCCCAGAAGGCCTTGTGGACAATGCAGAGGGTTTTGAACTTAATCCTCGCAGCCACTGGGAGCCAGTGTAGAGATTTCAGTCCTGGAGAGATACGGTCCCTGGGCTTGAGGCCAAGGACAAGTCTCGCAGTTCTGTTCTGGATGAGTTGCAGGGGGCAGAGAGTGGAGGCAGGCAGATTAAGATAGAGGCTGTTACAGTAGTCTAGCTTCGAGAGAACCAGGGTTCGGGAGACAGTGAGCTTCTGGGGGAAGGAGAGGAAGGGAAGAATACCTCTGAGGAGGTGCAGCTGGTAGTGTGACTTCTTAGAGACATCAGATATATGAAGAGAGAAGGAGAGTGTGGAGTCGAAGATGACCCCGATGCTATATTCATACATCTAGTGAATGTCCCCACCGAATAGGAACCCTTTTTTCTCAGGCAAAAGGGGACAGAGCATGGACTGTAATTTACTGTATAGGAGGGGGGCACTGTATCTTTATTTCCTTCTGGGTTCATATGAAACGTAATTACAGATGATTTATAGGGCACAAATAGTCTGTCTTGTGGCAGCACTACTGGTGTGATCAGTTGTGCTTTCTGAACTATAGAACAACCTACAGGTTTCATAATATTTTTTTCGAATTCATTCATATTTGTTCTATCTAATTGACCAGTTTCACTTTCGTTCCATTTCCCATAATATAATGCACTCAAGGATGCGTAACATGCAGTACTCAATGGCAACAGCTGCACATACCAACCAATTCCTTTCCCACCATGCTGCGGCAAGTGGGCACATACCCAACAATTATTCCTTCTCAATATTGAGTGAGTCATGTTCATTATTAGCAGTAATGTGTAATTCCCATAACCTTCCCTGTGTCTTTCTTCCACTGGGGACAGAGTGTAAGTAATTACACGAACCAGGCTTTCAGTAGTGGAAATGTTTCTAACAGGCAAGAGTACTTCTAAGGGGTGTATTTCTTCCAAATACCATAATACCAATACGGTCATTATTGGGGCTAATATACTCATTATGCACATCACTATCATTAAGATCAGCATACAATTTTTTCGGCAATGTTTTTTCTGTAACCTTCCTGTCTCTATAGCTAACTCATTATCAGCAGTGGTGCAGGAGGGGGCAAAAGCTGGTTGCGGCATTTTTCTCGCGCTTTTCATCTTCTCCACCAATGTTCGTCGTGAATGTCTCTTCTTGCTGCACTGATTCAAATGTCAATAAGTTCAGTAAATGTCAACAGTTTGTTCTGCCAGTTCTTAGCAGCCTGGATTTGCTATACCTTGGGCAAGATTTCTGTGCATCTGCACATTGCTCAAAGAACTCCAGAGCAGTTATCAAATGCCTTCATACCATGTGAGCCCCTCTTGTCCGTAAGGGGTGATCTGCACATGGATTTTTTTTAGCACCGAGGAGCCTCGCTCTTGGGCTGTCCGATTTACACAACCCTCACGTCGCTCTCCTCTAGGCCTCTGGTTCCTACTTCATCCGCAATAGGAAACAGAGGCAACAAAGATCAAAAGAAATGAAGATTTGATCAATCCTTCTTCCGGTACCGCAAATTATACCGCCTTTCTCCTGGTATTGTGTGATCAATGAATAGTGTGGGTGCACTTCCAGACTCGAGCTCGGAGTCAGCCTGTGGCGCAATGATAGATGATGGTGGGCGCCAAAGTGATGATGCAGATTTCGTTTCAGGCTGCGGCACAATGAAAGATGGTGGGCGCCAAAGTGGTACACGTTTTGGGTCAGCCAGCAATGATGCAGGTTCTGCTGGACAACATTGGGGCACACTTTGCCCTTCCTCCTTTATAGCAATCTTTTCAGGCTTCGTTCCAGGCTTTATTTCAGGATCAGACAGATTTTGTGGCAAAGAACTGGCAACAGTTTCTTTCGTTTCTAGGACCGCTGTCTCTTTCTGGTCGTCTCGATCAGGCAGTTTCTCGTACAGTGATGGGACTTTTTTAGCGTGCGTTTGCGCTTTCCTTCCGTCCACACGAATGGCGGTCTGTGTTGTTAAAAGTATCTGGTAGAGTCCACGCCATCTGGGTGCAAGTGATGTTTTTCTCTCAAAATTATTGATTAGAACCCATTCTCCGGGTTCCAGTGCATGCCCCGGACCAGTGTATCTGATTGGTAATGCCTCCTGCACCTGCTGATGAATCAAACGCAATTTTTGAATTAACAGATTACAATAAATGCTGAGCACAGGATATTGAAGCTTCCTTAGCCGCTTTGGCTGCGGTGCACACCAAACATTCGCCGGCCTCCCCATCACTATCTCATATGGGGAGAGCCCAGTTCTTGCCTGCACAGATGTGCGCATGCACAGTAACGCTAGCGGTAATGCATCTACCCAGCTCAACTGTTTCCTGCACAAATTTTGCTTATTTTGGCCTTTAAAATGCCGTTGTGGCGTTCAATAACACCGGCACTCATGGGGTGTCTAGAACAATGGAATCTCTTGTCAATCTGGAGACCTGTGCAAATGTGTAATATCACTGCGCCCACAAAATGTGGGCCATTATCTGACCATATGACACGGGGCAGACCGAATAGGGAGAAATACTCTTTTAACATTACTTTCGCAGTGCTCATCGCGGTGCAGTCTTTTAATGGATATGCTTCCAACCACTTACTGAATGCACATATAACGACTAGGACATACTTCAAGTGTTGGCATCTCTCCATCTCTATGAAATCAAAATGGATTACCTCAAATGGCATAGAGGGAGGCCTGAACTGCCTGTTGGAGTCACTGTTCCCTTCCCAACATTGGGTTGTAGGCAGGTGATACAATTCTGGACCAGCCTCTCGGCATTTTTCTTTGTGTGTGTTCTCCCATACTGTAGCTAGATGCTGAACTATCTTTTTGGCACAAATGTGTGTAGGGCTCTGGGCCATCGTGACCATTGCTGTTACATAGGAGTTGGGCAGCATCCAATTTTTACCCTTCCTGTCTGCCCAGCAACCTTCTAGATCTAATTCTGCAGAGCCCTCAGCCCACCCTTGTATTTCATCAGCAGTGGCCTCTGACTGCATCTCTTTGACATAGCAATTCCATCTTCTATCATGCAGGGCATTTCCTCAGACTGTACTGTCAACATTTTGGTATTCAAATGAGTGGCAGATTGCTTCGCAATCCTGTCTGCAAATGCGTTTCCCTCTCCCACTTTACATGTTACTGTTTTATGCGCCTCGCATTTCACTATTGCTAGGCGCTTTGGACACGTAAGTGCAGACAGTAACCATACAATCAAAGGGCCATGTTGAATTTTGGCTCCATGTGATGTCAAGAAACACCTTTCAGCCCAAAGTCGACCAAAGTTATGAACCACGCCAAAGGCGTATTGGCTGTCAGTATATATGTTTACACTCAGATTTTCAGAAATCTCACAGGATCTAGTCAACGCTATTATCTCCGTGGCTTGTGCAGAGTTGTAGGGGATTCTTTTGCTTTCTACAATACTCTTCAACATAGTGATGGCATAGGCAGCAGTTGATGTGCCATCAGGTAATTTAAAACAGGAGCCATCACAAAACAGTTCTCCATCTGGCTCTTTTTGTGGGGTATCTGTTAAATCAATTCTTCCTTTCGTTTCTTCCTCAGTAACCATTAAACAATCATGGGGAAGTGATTCATTCTCACCTAGTTCTTCTGTGGGCAGTGGCATTAATTCTGCAGGGTTCAAAGCGCTACACCTCATAATTTGGATGTGTGGCGCAAAAAGGACAATTTCATATCTAGTCAATCTAGCAGAGGTGAGGTGTTGCGTCTGTGTTCTATTTAATAGAACGTCTATGGTATGTGGCACCATCAAAATTAAGGATGTGCCCCAATACCATTCCTTCGGTTTGTTTCACTTGACGCAGCAGCCGCTGCAACAGCTCGCAAACAACATGGTAGTGCGCACGCTACAGGGTCCAACGCGGAAGAAAAATAGCCGCATGGCCTATTTCTTCCACCTTGTTCCTGTGTCAAAACAGCCAACGCGCAGCCCTCACTTTCATGTACAAACAATCTGAAAATGTTCTCATAATTTGGTGTGCCCAAAACTGGAGAACACAATGCAGTTTTGAGCAGATCAAATGCTCTCTGACATTCTTCATTCCACTACAAAGGCATCACAGCATCCTTTTTCGTCAATGCCACCATTGGCTTCACAATCAGTGCAAAGTTTACAATCCACTGACGGCAATATGAAGCCATGCCTATTATAGCTCTGACTCCTTTCTTTGTTTTCGGAATAGGTATACCAGAAATACTCTCTATCCTCTCTGGCGTCAGTCTTCTCCCTTCTCTCGAAAGCAGGTAGCCCAAATAAGCCACCTCCTTTCGAAAATATTGGAATTTCTTTAAGCTTGCTTTATGGCCATGCGCTGCTAAGTGTGTTAACAGTAAAACAGTGCTCTTTTTACGAATCTCCTCTGTATCAGCAGCGATCAATTGGTCATCTATATACTGCAACAATACACAACTTGCCGGTAATTCTAGCATATCTAACTGTTCTTTCAATGCTCTGCTGTAAATACTCAGACTCTCTGTGTAGCCCTGTGGAATGCGCGTGAATGTAAATGATCATCCGCCTAATGTGAAGGCAAACAGATATCTACTTTCCTTGTGTACTGGAATACTGAAGAAGGCATTTTTCAAGTCAACATCACTAAAGTAATATGCCGAGGCAGGAATCATTGTCAAAATTGTGGTGACGTCTGGAACCAATGGGAATTGAGGATCTACTACCTTGTTTAGTGCACGCAGATCAATTGTGAAACGATATGGTACCTCATTATCTCCTTTCTTATACACCGGGAGAATGGGACTGTTACATGTACTGCCTGTAATCTCTTCAATCACCCCCAGTTTTACCAATCAGAAACAATACTTTTCAATCCATTCTCTTCTTCTGCTGAAATGTTGTACTGTGGAATACGCGGTAACGTTACTCCTCCTTTCAGAGAAATCTTTACTGTCTCTATTTTCCAGCATCCCACATCATTGTCATTCATCGGCCATATACAAGTTGGCACTTCACTCAATTCTCCTGGCAAAGGTTTGGACAGAAATTCAGACACTCGTACATTCTGTGGCGAAATTGTCAAGAACACTCCATCTGGTGTGCAATGGATAACTGCACTCAGTTTTTTCAATAGATTTAACCCCAAAAGGTTTTCCCCACAATTTTCTGTTAAGAGAAATTGACAATATTCAGTGAATGGACCTAATGTTACTGGTACTGGTTGGGACACTGGATTGATGTCTGGGGTACCTGTGAACCCTACTGAAATATTCCTTTGCCCTGACAGTGGTATTTCTGGAACCAAGTGATGGTCTATCGAGCATTTCTGTGCCCCCGTATCTACGAGAAAGCTATGCTCTCTATTCCCGACTTTCATTTCTACATAGGGTCCTTTTTGATTCACGGGAATAGGCACTGGTTCTGACCCCTGTCTTGGCCTGTCCTATTGAGGAAATAACACATCATCCGATGTGTAATCGCTACTATTACTATAGTACGTATTTGATTGGGTATTAAAAATGTTCGCGCCCCTTCCTCTATTTCCATTTTGCGTGTTCTGTTGGCTCTGATTCTGGGTAAAAGCAGTCTGATTCTGAGCTTGGTTCTGATTCTGGGTACCATTTCCTTGGCTATTTTGGTGCTGCTGCATGTGGCTTCTATTCTGCCCATTTGTTCCTGGGTGCCCCCTGTGCTGTCTTCTTTGGCCATACCCATTTCTATTTTGTAAATGTGGACATTGCGCTCGCCAGTGACCTTCCTCTCTGCAGTACGCACACTGATTTAGTCCCAGAGGCCCTCCATGCATTTTCGAATTACTTCTACCTTGTGCGTTTCCTCTTCCTATTGTGTCCCGCCACTTGCTGAAGTAGCACCCTTGTTTTCAAATTCGCCCTATCCTTTACCTCTTTCTCTTTCCCTCTGTTCACTCTGTTCTCATAATATTGGGCCATATGCAATACTTCGCTCAACGTTTTTGCTTGCCATGCACTTTCTGATGTCATTATTAGGTTTTGAATTGGAAGTATTAACCCTCTCACATACTTATCGACAAATAGTCTTTTTCCTGCTTCTGTGCTTACATCCTGTCCACTAAAATCGGTAAATACTTCCTCAAATTTATTAAAATAATCTGTAGCTAACTCATCCTTGCCCTGAACACATGCAGTCAACTTGTCCTATAGAATTCTTTTTTCTGGAACAATTTCTTTCAATTTCTGTACTATCCGTGCTGGTAACGCTGCCATATTTGCCGATGGTTTTCCACCAGTTTCTCTATTCTTATCTTCTGCTACTAACTCCACCCAAGTGGCGCCATAGGCCACGTTATCATCCACTTTCCTTATTTGCTTCCATATGTCTGCTGGCAGAACTACTGGGAATATTAAATCTATATCATTCATAGTGAACATGGACGATTTCAAATAGGACATTTCCTTATAGAATCCCACTGGATTCTTTCTTATATCGGGAATCGTCTGTTTTATGTTATTCACTTCCTGTCTGGAGAAGGGGACATGCACATATTGGGCTGTATAATGTGCTTCCGTTACCCGCGCTGGTGTGTCACCTGTTGCAGGAATGTCTACCTTTGGCACAAAAGTAGGTGGGACTTCTGTCATAGGAAATCCCGCACTCACTGTTCCTCCCCCTTCTCTCATATGCAATAATATTCCCAAATCAAGTGATAAAGCGGTTTCTCCTGTCCCACGTTCTAGTGCTCTCTTGTATACTGCCATCATTTATGGGGGGCTGGCTTTCTTCTCATCTATATCTTTGTCTATCAAATATTCAACTATTGTCTGCAGTGCTTTTCTTTTCATGGACAAGGGGTATTCATCAAATATCTCATGCATTTCCATTGTGGGAATACTAGGATCTGAAATCTATTTTAACGCCTCTCGTATAGATACCTTTAGTTTATCCCCTGTTTGTCTTGGTGACGACAGAAATCGCCGCTGTACATATGGTGTCACCACTTCCCTCCTTTCTCTCCTAATATCTTTACTCCTCTTCCCCGGTGTGGCAAACATTTCAGCATATTCATCATCAAGTTCATTCTTAAATTCAAAAAGTCTGTCTACATGCTCCCTTATTTCTTCATCTCTCTCTCGAAAACATCCTAATGCATTCAAATCCAACAACTGTTGCGGTGGTAGCCTTCCAATTAACTGTTTCCATCTCGCCGTTAAATATTCCCCCATGCATTCCAACAATACCCGTCTTCCATTGCTCCTCCTGAAATCATACATCGAAGCTAGCGTTGTCGTTTCATCATTCCCGTTTATATACATCTCTGCCTGTTCTTGCAACTCTAGTTTTCTCTCCTTGCTGATCGTACTACAGGTCGCTCTCGCGCATCCACTTTATCCGGTCCCCTCTCTCGTTCCAGTGAGTTCAAGTTCAATTATTGGAGGGGCAGATGGGACAGAAACAATCTCTTGGGAGGGAGGTGCAGATCGGACAACGGGAACAGGAAGCAACTGTTGCAGCGCTGGCTGGCTAATGGGAGGCGCTTGTTGTATGATTTGTGGCTGTGCTGGTGTCTGAACAATAGGGAGGGGCTGAGCAGCTGGAGGGGGCTGAGCAATAGTCACTGGCGCAGTCTTTTTAGTCTCTTCCCTTGGGCCTCGCTTCCAATCAGTCAATATTTTATTTATCAATTCATCTGATGAATGCAACTCTTGTGGGTATATTTTATCTATACTCAACTGACCATGTCTATTTGATTTTCTCAAACTATCATTCCACTCCTCCTCCTCTTTTTCTTTCACTCTTTCTGCTTTCGACTAATGCCTGCGCGCGCTCTTCTCTCTACTTTTCCAACGAAGCATAGCTTCCCTTCTCCAGTCCCTAAGGATATCAAATGCTGCAGGACGTGTTTTCTTTTTATCAACACCTTCTCCAAGTAATCTACCCTCATAATCTCATAACTCCTGTGATTCGGCCACTGCAGATCTTCCTCTTTTCTGGTTTGCCTATGCCAATTCTCACAAAACATTATCGCCCCTACACCATACTTCACATACATCTCATATGCCGGCGACCCCTCGGGTGGCGCGACCTGGCCAGTTTCCAAAGATTGTCTACCGCAGTGGAAAAATCCTGATAAAGTGGACAATACACCAGGCATGCTTTAACCTTACCCTCGGCTAATCAACCTTACGCTGGGTGTTTGATTTTGCAAAATCAACTCTCAACCAATATCAGGGTTACTTTGAATTGGGGCACGACTCACCTGATCAGTCAAATCGTCTTTCAAGACGCGATTCGTCCGTATACTGACGCAACCAATGATGTCGTGTCTGCGTATCTTGGCTCACTCTGCCTCATTTCAGGACCCTCGCCTCCTTGTTCTCTGGCCGGGCACGTCGATCAGGGATCAGTTGTTTGCAAATCTGCAAAGGAGTCTCTCATCACTTTCACAGGGGTGCCCCGAAAACCTCTTGATCCCGGCTCGATCGTCCCGTCCTCACCCTTCTCTCCGCCTTCCTTATTTTACAACGTACACGATGGAACAAGTGGGGGAGGGTCCCTATTCGGGCACCATCTTGAAGGGGCCCCTGAGGGACCCTGGCGTATGGAAAAAAGGCACAATCACCACATACATACTGATATGCCAGACACAAGGTTGTATTCCCAAAACCTCGGCTTTATTGCAAAGCAAATAGTCTCAGTTGGCCAACTGGGTCCCACGCCCCGCGACGTGTGTTTCCAGACCCGGGGGATGCAAGAGAGTGAGAATCGTACAACAGTTACATATATACAAAGCAAGCATCTTACAATCAGTGGTGACACATTCAATACCGCCCATAATGTATTTCCTTTGAATTGGGTATGATGATTGACAATTGTGACGAGTATGACACCTTCAGACATTTATTTAGCAACAGTTTGCAATTTCATGAGCCTGCAGACACAATTCTTTGTTATAAGAACACACTGCTTCTGTTCTCTGCAAGCAAGCTGCATGCAGGTGAGAGACACATTCCAGGCCTCGCTATCTCCTAGTTTATATTCGTGTACTGGGGGTCAACTTGCTCTCCAGGGCTCAGAAAAGGGGGGCCGCAAAGAAGAGCATAATTCAAGCCATTTAATGTTCGCTTCTAACATTTCTACTGTATTAACGAGGTTAGCTGGCACCTGTGTACTGATTAAAATGCCTCGCTGCTTACTTCCAAGGACTTGTGAGGGAGGAGACCTGGCATTTCTGTCTGGGTTGCTGCGTTATGTTTCAGCAAGTCTCTCGCGGCTTTGCACTTACCATGAACAATAATGTACTAGTGAAGTAGAATAGATTTTCAGCAAAGCAGTTTTAACAGAAAGCAAAAGGCAAACGTTAGAAAACAAAATGGCAATTTCAGTCACTTCAAAATGGCTGCACTTTAGTCAAGCTTATGGCTATATATTTCTAATACTAAACACATGAGGCGGTTGGTCTTCGGCCAACAAAGTACATTGCCTCATGATTGAGGGATGTCTACTTTTTCTGGACTGACAATCGCCGGACGCACATCTTACCTGTCTCCTGCAATCCCATCGCCTGCAGCGCATTGCATCTTACCTGATTCCCATTGTCATCGGAGTCGGAACGAATCCTCAACTGTTCCGGACATCTAGCTACGCAGGAGCTCTTCTTCTCGTCCAGCATCCTCACGGATCCATCCATTCAGTAAGCGCTGGCAGGACTTTGGATAGCCGCTTCCCATCTGATGCCGCCAGGCCATCCCTGCAAGAGAGAAGGACACACAGGTTAGAGACTGCATAAAAATCTTACGCTTGGCCGCGCAACACATAAGCCTTGCCTTTGACCTTAAAAACCAACTTACCTTCTAATTGGGAGCTCCGCAATCCCCTCTGGCATCATTTGGACTCGCTCTCAACACCATGACTCCGCGTGGCCATCTTCACACTTATTGGGGAGAGAAAACACAGTACAAGGGTTATGGACAATAATCACTGGAAAAAAACATTGCAAAAGGATACGGACAATAATCATTGTTAAGAACACTTACCTTCTAAAGTGGTACAGTCCCAGCCGGGCTGGGCCACCACACACACGGACCAGTGAAGCAACTAGGTCCATCAGAGGCGCCCCTGCTGATGAGAAGCAGGACGAAGAGCTCATCATCACAAGAAAACAGATGAGACTATATGGGGAAACGCATGCTCATCTCATTTTGGAACGAAAGGTTCGAGGGAAATCACAATCCAACCACAGCATTCTCACTGTCTCTCGTACTCTCTCAGGGGCAGTGCCAGCAACCAGGGCAGCCCATACCACAGCAGCTGGGGAAGGAGTGCGATCCAGGGGAGCCAGGTCCAGGGAGGGCTCCAACCGTGCCCCAACGTCCCCGCAGAGACCAGGTGAGCGTAACAGCCATCACGGTGTCCATGGACATTACGGACACGTGGTTCTGCCAGATGGGAAACAGCGCCTGCCTTCGCCGCCTGCCTTTGCCGTCATGGCTGGCTCAAGGTCACCAACTTTAGACAGGAGGTCCAGACAAGGGTTTTGGACATGCCCGTTGATGGGGACAACCTGTTCGGAAAGGCTGTGATGAATTCCTCCAGGCCATCAAGGCAGACATGGAGACGGCACGTGCCCTAGGTACGCTGAAAAAACAACGGCTGTCCTTTAATTCCTCAGTAGGGAAGTCCAGCCGGTCTTCGAGGGGTTTCGGCGGGGGCTCCTCCTCTTACTGACAGCCCTCTCGCTCCTCGCCCCAGGAAGCCAACAGTGGCCGCTCCAAGGCCTTCGGGGGCGGACATTGTCGTCATCAGGAGCAGTAAATGTGGCTCATTGACCTCCAAACAAGCATGAACCGGCCCACATCCATGCACCCCCGCGGGAGGCCGGCTGGTGATCTTCGTCAACGTGTGGAAGACCAGCTCCACCAACAGTTGGGTGCTGGACGCTCTCGCCCACGGACACACTAGAGTTGCAACAAAAGTGTCCCAAATACCACCCGTGGCCCGGCAGGAAAACCACATCCCTCAGCTGCTGCTGGAGGTTCGCGCCGTGGCAAAGAAAGGGGCAATAGAGCTAGTTGTAAAGCGGCTCTGGTGCTCCGGAGTATACTCAAGGTACTTCCTCGTACGAAAGAAGACCGGGAGCTGGAGGCCCATTCTGGACGATGTCTGAACAAATATATAAAGTCCTAGAAGTTCGGAATGGTCACGCTTCAACAAGTGCTCGGCCGGTTGTAGGAGGGAGACTTTCTGTTGTCGTTGGACTTAGAGGAAGCTTACTTCCATGTCCCCATCCACAAAGGACACCGCAAGTTTCTGTGCTTCGTGGTTCAAGGGAAGCATTACTAGTTCAAGGCTCTCTACCTCAGACTGAAGTCGGCGCCCAGAGTCTTCACCAGGAGCCTGGCACCGGTGGCGGCCCATCTACGACTGCAAGGCATCCATGTGTACCCTTACCTGGATGACTGGTTCATCCGAGCCAGGTCGGAGGACATCGCCGTCGACCACACGGTGCGGACCGTCTGGCTGCTGATGGAATTGGGGTTGACTCCATTGCACGACACGCTGTTCCTGGGTTTCTGACTCGACACGGTGGCCTGCCTGGCTTCACCATCGGATTAGAGGATATCGGCCATTCTAGGCAAAGTGCAACGGCTGTTGGCACTCAGTCGCCACAATGAGGACGATCAAGTTTCTACTCCGCATGATGTCGTCATGCATATACCTGATCCGGCTCTGCAGGTTGCGGATGCGTCCTCTACAGGAGTTCCTCGACGCCTGTTGTATCCAGGTGTCTGGAAGCTTCCAGGACAGGATTGCGCTCGAAAAGGAGTCCCGTCGGGCGATAAGGTGGTGGGGCGTGCACTATCACCGGGGGGCATGGATTTCCAGAGCCCCCTCTACCAGGAGACGGTCATGACAGGCGCTTCTCTGGAAGGATAGGAAGCCCACACACGATGTCTTCACGCCAGAGGCCTGTGGTTGCCAGAGGAGAAGACATTGCACATCAACATCCTGGAACTACAGGCAATGTTTTGGGCCCTCAAGTCATTCCTGCTGTCTCTCAAGGGCAAGGTGGTGAGGGTCTTCATAGACAATATCACCACAATGTTTTAGATCCAGAAACAGGGGGGCACCAGATCCCCAGCACTATCCAAAGAGCCGCAGGACTAATGGCACTGGGCCATCGTCCAGGGGATGTTCCTCATTCCGTTTCATCTGGCAAGAGTAAAGAACACTGTCAACGACTCTCTCAGCAGGGAGCAGCGCTCTTGCCATGAGTGGGAGCTTCGGCAGGACCAAGTGGACAACCTTTTCCTCAAATGGGGCAGTCCCTAGGTCGATCTGTTTGCGAAGGCGACGAACAGCAAGTGCCGGAGGTTCGCCAACAGATTCCCCCAGCCGGGGAGCATGGGTGACGCCTTCTCATTCCCTTGGGAAGGCCTGTTTCTGTATGCGCTCCCTCCGTTGCTGTTACCTCTTCGAGTCATCAATCAACTCAGACAGCACCGGTGCAGGATGATCCTCGTCGCACCAGTGTGGCCGAAGCAGATCTGGTACCCAGACCTTCTCGGCATGTCAGCGTCCCCTCCAGTCAAGCTGCCAGTGGTCGCAGATCCTCTCGCCAGGGAAGGAGGCGCAATTGTGCACCACAACCCGGGGTCGCTGAACCTGAAGGCCTGGCTCCTGCAGCGTTAGAATTCGGTGGCTATGATCTTCCGGCGGACTGTAAGGATATTTTTGCCAAGGCCAGGGCGTCATCTACCTTAAAATACTAAGGACACAAATGGAAGCGCTTTACTATTTGGTGCCGTGCACAGAAGATTAACCCTCTGACGGTCACAGCCCCTTAAGTATTACCATATCTAGTGTCATTGGCTAAATTGGGTCTGGCTCATGCCTCCATCAAGGTTCATCTGGCAGCTATCTCCCGCTGCACCAGATCACCGGGACGGTCTTCTCTGTGGTCGCACCGTCTGTTCAAGGAGTTCATCAAGGGACTGTATCGCACGTTCCCCGCCAGTGAAGGCTTCGACCCTGGCGTAGGAGCTCAATGTGGTGCTGACTAGGCTCATGGGGGCCCCATTTGAACCTATGCATTCAGCTCCGCTCAAGTTTCTGTTGTGGAAGACAGCTTTCCTTGTGGCCATCACCTCTGCAAGACGAATGAGATCCAGGCCCTGTCATGCAAGCAGCCTTACTTGACTTTTCCCAATACGAGGGTGGTGCTGCGGATGCACCTCTCCTTTATGCCCAAGGTGCCATAGGAATTTCACCTCAACGAACCCTTGGTGTTACCTGTGTTTTTTCCAAAGCCTTTGTCGCCGGCTGAATGGACTTTGCACTCGCTGGATGTGGCTAGACCGCTGAAGTTTTATGTGGCCCGCACAAAGAGTTTCCGGAGAACTTCTTGGCTTTTTGTGAACTTTGGTCCTGTGAAACATGGGAAGGCCTTGTCCAAGGTTTCCATTTCCAGGTGCTCTCAGGCTGTATCACTCACTGTCACCGGTTGGCAAACCAACCGCTGCCTGGCGGTCCGGGAGCCCATTCTACCAGAGTGATCGCTGCTACAACATCGTTCCTGTCTGGTGTGCCCCTGCTGGACATCTGCAGGGCTGCTACGTGGAGGTCGACGCACACCTTCATGAAATTCTTCAGCATCAACAGGGATTCCAGGGAGGAGTCCAGAGTCGGCCAAGCAGTGCTGCACAACCTGTTTGCTTGAAGGTGAGCCTGCTGAGGAGGTAAGAGATTGCTTTTGTTGAGCCTTGCCACCTCCCGTGGTTGTGAATGCTGGAGAAGGAACAAGTTACTTACCTGTAACTATTGTTCTCCAGCATGGGTCTGGCATTGATTCACATGCGAACCCTCCCGCCTGCCCCTCTGCGGCTCTTCTCTTGGTCCTACTGCCACTTTACGTGCTACCATATCTGAATATGGCTGCCAGAGGAGTGGCTTAGGTAGAGGGCAGCGATTGGCTGGGGGCAGTATGACCCAGAGCTCAGTGATTGGTTTATAGGAGAAAGAGAGTTTAGAAACGAAATTGAAACTGTTTTTTCTTTTACCGAGGATTCCCAGCCTGACGACGGAGAATATTCATGAGCATGTGACTCCATCCCCGACCCATGCTGGAGAACAGTTACAGGTAAGTAACCTGTTCCTTCTAAGAGTTTAGGTGCAATAGAATCAATTAAAGTTTCATAAAAATCTAAAGTGAATCCATTTGGGATTGGGGGTTTGTTGGGTTTAAGATCAAGTATGGCTTGTTTAATTTCAGAAAGAGAAATAGGTGCATCAAGGGGGGAAGAATTAATCAGATCAGAGAGATACTCTTTTTTGTTGTTAGCGTGGAAGAAAGATTTGATATCCTCAGAGTTGGTGAAGGAATCCGAGGTATATAAATTAGAATAGAAATCAAGAAATGCATTGTTTATGTCTTTTAAATTAGGTAATCTGTTACCTTCAGATTGGGTTATAAGGGATTGTTCTTTTTTTCTTCTTAATATATGAGGCTAACATTTTGCCAGCTTTGTTGGATCCATTGTGGAATCTGGTTCTAGATCTAAGAATTAAATTAGCAGCTTTGTCAGTGCAAATTATATTGAATTCGATGCATTTAACCATAAGGGCTTTCATGATATTAGGATCAGGGTTTGCATAATAGGATTTCTCAAGGCATTTAATGAGGCTAAAAGGGTGTTATGAGTGTATTCAGTTTGCCGGTTTTTGATGGCAACAAATTGGATTATAAATCCACGGAGATAAGCTTTAAAAGCATCACAGTTGTTGTGTATCGATCTATGTTCAGGATGATTATTGAAGAAAAATTCTTTAATTAAGGCATTGGTTTTGCTTATGAAGGATTGATCTTTAAGAAGGAATGAATTAAACCACCATCTGGGATAGAGTTTATTGGTAGGAGTCCATTCAAGAATGGTGGATACTGGGGCATGATCAGAGATGGTTATGGGACCAATTTCAGAGTTTACAATGGAAGAAGTTAATGAGGAGTTAACAAAAATGTAATCTAGTCTGGAGAAAGATTGGTGAGGCGGGGAGTAGAACGTAAAGTCTTTAGTTTCTGGATGACAGAAGCGCCATGAGTCAATTAAGTTTAGATTTTGTATTAGATTCAAGAAACTGTTCCGAGATTTGGAGTTGGTAAAGTTAGAGGAGGATTTACGGTCAAGGACAAAGTCAAAAATCTGATTCATATGGCCACAGAAAATGAGTTTGTCAGGATCCTTCTGTGAAAGTTTTGTAAGAAAATTGGACCAAAAAGGGGGGGTTGGGAGTGTTAGGTCCATAAACATTAACAATGGTAGGAGGTAGATTATTGATAATTGCTTGCACAATAATCCGACCTCCTGGATCTTTTTCTTCACTTAACAGGTGAAAAATGTAAATGCTTATTGATTAAAATAGAAACTCCAGCTTTCTTATCCAACGCATTTGCATAAAGTGTGTGACTGATCCAGGGGGCTCTGATCTTGAGGTTTTCATTATCAGAGCATACATGGGTTTCTTGGAGACAAATATTATCAGATTTTTGTTTGATCAATTGGGAAATAATCTTACTGCGTTTAATAGGATGGCCTAACCCTTTAACATTCCATGTAGTAAGTTTAATAGACATTAGAAAGGATTAAGAAAATATTGGCTGAAGTAAAATATAATGCATGAAGATAATAATCATTAACATGCAGCCACAAGCAAATTTAAAGAACATCAAAACATCAATAGAATAGAAATTACTGAATATAATTGTAAACTTGGAATATTTGGGAAAAAACATAAGGCAGGCAAGACGACAATAGAAGAAAAGACATATAAGAATGTATACGATGAATAAGAATGGATATAAGTGAATAAGTAATGGCAAAAGGGTAGAGATGAGATTAGCTGGAAAGTGAACAATCAAGAGTTTCATAGGGGGTACCAAAGGGTGGAGAATGGAATAAGCACAGCGAAGAGAAGGACAGAATTACAATATTAATTGTGAAGATTTGAACATGCTGAAGAATCAGTAGCGCTATAGATAGTTGGATCTGACTGATCAATAAGGTAATTTGATCAAAGTAATGGTATGATGTAACTCAACTTATAAATAAAATTTATCAAGTTTGTAAGGATGTATGTAAGTGAAGGATCGAAGGATTTGATTGGTGATCTTGATTTGTCTCTGAGATGAGTTGAGGTGGATGGGATATCCAATCGTATTGAAGAAGTTGGTCTGCTACGTTTAGGAATGTATTTAATGTGTTGGTATGGATATTCTGAAAGTTGACACAGGAGGTTGAGGATCTGATGTGGACGTGTTAGTTACAGGATTCGGAGAAGATGTATCCATCGGAGTTGCTTGCAGAGCTTGAAGTAGATTATGAAGTTCATTTGGGTCTGTAAATTCTTTAGTGGGTCCGTCAGGGATGGTAATAATCATTTGTGCAGGGTCTAACAGACCAAATCTGATATTAAGGGATTTAGTAGAGATCTCATGTCCAGAAATTCTTCCTTTTAGCTTGGGTGGCACTGGAGAAGTCTGGGGAGATGAAGATTCTATTGTTTTGGAAATGAATAGGGGAATTTATCCTTGTCGCTAGAAGAATTTGACATGCTTGTTGGTGTCGGAGAAAACAAGAGATAAAGGGTCTTGGTGAGAAGTTGTTTCTGGAGAAAAAAGGTCTGATCCTGTGAGCACATTGTAATTCCAATGGTGGTGAGAAGGTGATTCCCAGGGTGGAGGGATCCACTTGGTTAGAAAGTTGATAGGGTCCTCAACTTCAGCTTTTTCAGGTTGTCTCTGCGATTCCTGTCGTCTAATTCTGTAACTTCACACTCCAGTTGTATGAGTTTTGTTTGTATGTTTTCTAAGCCTTCTACTCTATCTTCCATAGTACTAGCTCTTTCTTCTGCTTCGTCAAGTCTGCCAGAGAATAACTTAATGTCATTTTTGAAGCCTTTGTGCTCTTCCTGAATGGAAGAAGAGCGGATATCTAACGTGGAAATAGAGGAACGGATGTTACTAAGTTCTTCTAGAATTTTTTCCATACATGCATTGAATGGTGCATTGTCAGGAGAAGACATTGTTTTGGTTGTATCAGCCATGTTTGGCAAAATGGGTAAAATCGGAAGTGAATGAAGAATAATTTCACCTTAAATTGGAGATAACTGAGTAGATAATATTAGTAGAAAACAAGAATGAAGCGCTTGTGGAAGTGAAGAGAGTGGACCTGCTGAAAGTTGCGCTTGGAAATCTGAGAAAATACCAAAAGTGCACTTCACTAGAGGTGGTTAAAAGAGTTAATGAATACAGTAGAACACCTCAGTATTTGAAAAGATAGCAGTTATTTAATTAGGACACCCAAGTGGAGCTGCTCTGTTAATAAATCAGAAAGAGTTCAATAGTAAAGCTCCAAATGTGTGTAAAACTTGAGTTACACGATCATCTTATCTCAGTGGCAAAGCACCTCAGTTTCTAAAAACCGCATTTAATTGATTGGGGTCCAAGTGGAGCAGCTCTGCTAGTAAATGCGAAAGAGAAAAACAGTAAAACTCCAAATGTGTGTAAAAATGTGAATTACACAATCATCTCAAAGGCAGAGTACCTCAGTTTCTTAAAACAGCAGACAATGGATTGGGGTCCAGGTGGATGTGTAAAACTCCAAATATGTAAAAATCATGAATTACCAAATCATCTGTGAAGCAGTCCAGTTTCTGAAAGACAGCAGTAAATTGGGGTCTAGGCAGAGTTGTTCATTCAGGGAATCAGAAAATGTCCATCAGAAACACTCCAAAAGTGTCTAAATAATGATTTATACATACATCTCTGTTGTGTGTGCATTAAAAGCTAGCAGAATCATTCTGTAAGTAAAATGTTGCTACTTACAGGCTTTGTGGTGAAAGAAAAATGTTTCCATATAGCGAATGGGTTACCTATCTTGTGTAATCCGTGTCAGCTGACAGAATGTGTTGGATAATTCTCAACGTGAAGCCGCTGTTGCAGGCCTCACCTACGTTCTTTGCTGCGTGGTTTGCCTGAGAGTTGCTAACAGAGATCATGGGACCACAAAGGAACGTCGCAGGATGGCACAAGTGAAGCGATCCTAAAGGTGCCATTTATTTTATTTTTAAATGTTTTTATTGGCATTTGTTTAATTACAAACATGCATTTCAGTATTTAGCTTTTTTTCATGTCGTAGATTTATACCAATAATATAACCGTAACCATTTAATAACAAGCCAGTGCTCTCCATGCGACACATTGGTCGTTGCCGTCCGGCTCCGATCTGTTGACCCCTTCCAACCAAACCTTGGTTTCAGCCTCCCCCAACCTCTCAAATTCCCTATTCCATTTACCGTATTGTGGCCCCCAAGCATTTTTCCAGGACAATGCAATGGTTCTTTTGGCTAAGATGCACGCCATATCCATGAATCTGAACACGTGCTTGTGTTTGCTGTCTCTGGGATAAGATCCAAGCAGGCATTCCTTCGGTGACCCTTCAGACCTTGCTACGCCTGCCGCTCTGCAAGCTTGTTCTATCCGTGTCCAAAATCCTCTCACACGCCCAGGCCCCCAAAACATGTGATCAGCTCCCTCGCCTTCGCACCATGGGCAGCGTGAGCTAGCGCTCTTATTGAATGTGGCTATCCGTTGCAGTGTCATGTATGTGCGATACAGCACATTTAGTTGTATTAGTTTGAAGTGGTGTTTCTGCGATACTGCTTTGGGGTAGCCCAATATCCTCTCCCACTCTTTCTCTGTTATTTCTGTACCCAAGTCTGTCTCCCATTGTTCTTTCAGTGTTGTGCTCTTGGGGTTGGGTGTGTCTATTAGCATGCTGTACAGCCTGGAGACTGGTCACTAGCCGTCGCTCAGATTGTACATCAGGGTGAGTAGTGGTTCCGCTTGCGGTTCTTCCGGCCACCCCTCCCATCTGTCTTTGGCCACCTTGCGGATTCGCTGGTACCAGAGAAACTGCCCACTCGGTACCCCCTCCCTTTTTTGCAGTGAGTTAAACTCCCTGAAGGCCCCCTCATATAGGTCACCCCACACGTATATCCCTTTCTGCTCCCATCTACTCATGACCGCCATGTCTGTGCTGTCTCGGCATGTATCCGCCGCTATTGGCACTTCTGGGGAGTAAGGGTGTGCGAGTTTCAGCAGGGATTGCGCCCTCTTACATATTTTCCTCCCTAGTGTTATCACCATTGGGGTGTGTTCTGTGCCGCTGTGTGTTACCCACAGTATTTCTTTCAGCTTAACGGGAGCCACCATGTGTTGCACCAAGCCAGACTCTGAGGTGGACTCATCCGCCAGCCATTTGACCACATGGCTAAGTTGGGCTGCTAGGTAATATCGCTCCAGGTTTGGCAGTGTCACGCCCCCCCCTTGTCGTACGGTAGGTATAGCATAGTCAGTGAGAACCTGTGACGGGAGGCGCCCCACAAGTACTCCCAGATAAGGCTTTCCAGCGATCGGAAGAAGGACGCTTTGATGTAGCAGTGCATGTTATTGAAAAAGTACAGAAATCTCTGCAAGATAATCATTTTGGTGATGGCCACTCTGCCTAACAGCAACAGTGGTAGCTTGGACCAGAATTCCATGGACTTCTTCGGGCCCTGGACCACCTTTGCCGTGTTGTGTTCGTGCATCTGCTTTATGGTAACCCCCAAGTATCTGAATGAGTCCACCTCCCAGTTGAGTCCCACTACTGGCAGCGCACTGGCATCCTTCCCTCTGAGCCCCGCTATTGAAAATATACAGGATTTGGATCTACTGAAGCTAATTCCCGACACTTTGGCGTAATTGTCTAGTATATCTAGGATTACTGGGACGTTTAGATGTGGGTCCCTTACGTACAGCAGCATGTCATCCGCGTAGAGTGACAGTAGGTGCCCCGCTCCCCCAATTCGGACGCCAGCGTCTAGGTACTGTTTCCTGAGGTACACCGCTATTGTCTCGAGACTCAAAACGTATAGCATTGGCGATAGTGGGCAGCCCTGTCTAGTCCCCCTCTTTATGTCACAGATGACCGACACCAACCTCCCAGTTTTAACCCTGGCCTTGGGGTTCGTGTACAGGCTCCGAACCCAACGAATAAAAACGTCCCCAAATCCAAACTCCCTTAGTACCACCAGCAGCCATTCCCAGTAGATTGAGTCGAAAGCTTTTATGGCGTCTAGGGAGAGTATGGCATATTCCCGATGAGATCCTCTGTCTGCGCCAGGATGTGCTGCAGTCTGTGTAGGTTTAACGCAGTGCTGCGCCCTGGTATAAAACCAGTCTGGTCGCTGTGTATTTGGCCCCCCATTATCCTATTCAGGTGGGTGGCTAGCACCGTTGTAAGGAACTTAACGTCATAATTCAGCATCACCAGTGGGCGATAAGAATCACATTCTTCCGTTGGTTTCCCAGGTTTGGGTATCGGTACTATTAGTGTCTCTCTCATGGACCAGGCAGCTCCCCATTAGTAAATGCCTCCCAGAAGACCTCAAGCAGCACCGGCGTGATAAGTGTCTTGTATGTTTTATAGAACTCTGGGGGGAGCCCATCGCTTCCGGGCGTTTTACTGGAAGCAAGGGATCTTATTGGTTCAGCGATGTCGTCCCCTGTTATTTCCGCATCTAGGGCTTCTTGTTTTGCTGTTCTATTTTGGGGAGACCTATTTCGTCTAGCGTATTTAATATGTCTGATTGCGCCACTTGATGGTCATGGCTATAGAGACGGGAGTAAAAATCCCGGAATGTGTCGTGGGTGCTCCCTTCTGCACAGACAGGATAGTAGCCTGCCAGGCCTATCTCCCTCAGAGTGTGCCCTGGCGGTTTTTACTGTATAATCAAACTTGGAGAGCCTCCCCCATGCTTCCTGGCAGTCCCACCACAGCTGCTTCAGTTCCATCTCCTCATCTCTGCGGATTTGTTTCTTTGTGCTTTATCTCATCCTCCATTTTTTCTAGATCCGCTCTTAGCATTTTCTGTATGACCCCGCTCCTGTGATGGCCTGGCCCCTTACTAATACTTTCATCGCCTTCCAGATTGTACCCCACCGTTCAACGCTGCCTAAGTTCACCTCTATGTACTCCTGCAGTTTATCTTGCAGCCCTTCCGCAAAGGCCTGGTCTGTCAGGGCATCTGATGCCAATCGCCACAGCGGTATGGGTGGCCGGGGACCTTTTGCCTTCCACGTCACCAGCAGTGGCGAGTGGTCCGAGATTGACCTGCCCAAATATTGTGTTGAGTCCATTTGTGACAGATGATGCTTGTTCACAAATAGATAGTCAATTCTGGTGTTTAAGGTATGTGGTAAGGAGAAGTACAAGTAGCCCCTGTCCGTTGGGTGAAGCTCTCGCCACACATCTACCAGATCTAGGGCCTCCACCAGCGTATTTAGTGCACCTGACGGTGCATCATTTCTATTTGCTGTCGGTTTAGATCTGTCCAGCTCCCAATCCCTAAAGGTGCCATACTTACAAATCAACAGCAGCAGCCAAGGTTTACTGACCAAATAGATGTATTAGGCTCCGTGGGTAAAGTTGGCGCCATTGAGAAGGCGCGAGCGAGTCGGCGGCAGAAGCAATGAAGAGTTTTGGAAAAAGCAATGAATTTACAAATATTCCGTAATCGAAGTTACACCCCACTCTCACAAAGAGATAAAATACACATGTAGCTGTTGATTAGCGGCATGTTAGCGATGAGATAATTCTCCTCAGCTCTCGGAGCTCCTCATCTATGCGCCCCATCTCGGTCACCGCTTGGCCACGCCTCCCAAACGCAAAATGTTTTGAAATTGACATGTGTTGCATATCATTTACACTGGAGATATCGAAGTAGGTCAGTTATGTACATGTCCATTTCTACATTTCATTAATAGCACTGTTTCACAGCTCAGAAATGCACAATAAAAAACAAACGTGTATTCTACATCTGACAGTATATACAATAAAGTTGGTAAACCATATAGCAATACAAATGAATTCCTCTCCTTATCTACCAGACTTCTTCCAATCACAATTGAACACTAAATTAATCGCGATTTAGCTGCTGAACCCAATAATCAAAAAGGCACTTTAACTGCCCACTGAGACTGTGTCCGCGAAAGAGCAGGCCACACACAGGGTAGGACGTTAATGTGGTTCTGTCGGTCTTCATGCTGAAGCCAATGGCATCAACTGACCTTGCTATGTGTATTTGAAAACGACCCTTTTGGTCACTATTACGTCTGCTTGCAGAACAAGCAAACTACTGGGGATAAGCACAGAGGAACCTTACATTATATTCCACAGGGACAAGATGATGCTCCGAAGGCACCACTGGACCTAGGCATAGGCCTACTAGCCTTTCAAAAACTTCTGTCACTAAGAGTCAGCGATTCATTTAAACACCTGATAGTTTTTAAAGTACAGTAGGTGTATACACTGCATAGCTGCCTAGCGCATCCTTACTCTTTCCTCTGTACCTTTGGAAGGGGAACATTACTGGCTCTTTTGGGACTGGCCAGGCTCAGCGGTGCAGCATTCGAGAAGTGGCATACTTGATAAGTGCTGTTAACCATGACATTGAAATGTTTTGAAACCTCAGCTCGTTTGAAAGAGCTTTTTCGTTCCGCATTTTTCTCCAATTATCAACCCAGGAGAAGATCTCTCTGTGCCCTTTTCGGTGATTCCGTTCTGTCAAAGGAAACCATCTCACGTTTAAAAGAGAAAAAACTACTATTACAGTGATGTTAATGTGTGACCAATAGAGGGTGGGCGACTGAAGGTTAAATCTGGTGATGCCCTTGTAATACAACTTTATAAAAAACTGGTCTAATTCATACATAGATAAATGCCCGATGACTTCAGAATGATTCTTTGTTTTACAGTTTTATTTTATGTCCTATTGTCGCGATTGCCATAACGGTCCTGATGCTTGCTTTTTGCTTTTTTCTGGTGTAGGAACATGGCTGTTGTACCTACCCTGTACCTGGAGTATCGGTTTGGCAGCAGAAGCCGGCTGTCTTCCTGACCTGGGCATGTTGGCCCTGTTTGGTACCGGAGCAGTTCTGATGCGTGGAGCAGGCTGTACCATTAATGACATGTGGGATCGAGACTATGACAGAAAGGTAGACTGTCTCTCTTGGTTCAATCAGCAAGCCAAATGCTCATTTTTATGTTCAGGCCAGATTTGTTTTTTAGAGTACTTGGCCAATACTAGTACTATGGTAGTATGGTATGTGACAATACTAATATGTTCATGCCCTTTTCTGTTAATATTAAATAGTGTTCATTCAATTTTATGTCCCCACAGTTGAGCGTTAAACCCATTTCTGTTCTTTGATTGTGGTTGATTTTGTTTTGTGGACTGTTATTTAGTTTGGGTGTATTTTGCAATATTTAGGGCAGACACTGTGATTTGCAGGCCCTGTTCTAGAGCGTGCCGTTAATTGATATCTGCAAGTCATTGCACCACATATTGTACATAACTTGGTATAAAGCAGATGCAATCTATCAAGCTAGACATGCTTTCTTTTTTCAGTTTGTTACTATGAAGGTTTTACATGTAGGGAAAAAAGGGTAAGTATTGTGAGCAGATAGGCCGTCCCCTCCCTGGGTATTGAAGCCAAAAGAGGACTTTGATGGGGACGATTTTTGCAGCGTGGGTCTGTTTTAGTTTCTCTTGCTGTGCATAAATCGTCATCTTCAGTTTGGTTAGCAACATTTCTGTAGGTTTCTCCGAAGTTTAAAATAGGTGACAGTTTGGGCAGATCAGCAGCTTGGTATGGTGCCTACATACCTCCCATAATGCTTCTCTGAGTAAATACCATATTCAGATTTTGTATTCCACTATTGGTTCTGTCAACGAAACAGCAAGCAGAGGAGAAACCATTTTCAGTTGATTCCTTAACCTGTATGGCACCCAAAGGGCACTTGGAAAGGAGTTGGATATTTCCCCAAGGCCGGTCATCTAAAATGAATGTAACTGTTCGTCTTACAACACTAGTTCTTGTGTTTTGTAAAGGTCGGGCCTTTGGACAACTTCAAGACTTCTTTTCAATTCTATCATGAATGTAACTGTCACGAGTGGCTCTGTGGTGTCAACCCACGGGCACTGCACCGTGAACTCCTTCACCCTGCGCACAGATAGGTGCCTTGTCCTCTTTTATCTTCAAATGCCGCAGTTTCCCGTGGGCTTAGAGGATTCCTGGGCTGCTACTAGAGACTAAGGCCAAACGCTGATGTGGGGGATTTCATCCTTGTCAGCTGCTTATCGGTCAGTACACGATGGTGGCCTCTCTTTGGCACAACTCTAGTCATTCCCTGTGATGTCTGTTGCCACATCCGCCTCGATAGTCCAAGATGGTAGTGAAATATTCAATGATGCATCCTCAGACTTCAGGTAGATGTCACATGGAGCAGGAACACCAGTACACGCAGTGAGTATGAAAGGAAACATCTTTATTCATGTTACAGGGTTAAGATCAGATGTTAGGCAGGAGAGCACTCGTTATACATCTATTCAGTTCCAGCTCCTAACTTGAAATCCTGTCTAGCAGACTTCAATGGAATCTGGGGCTTCCCAGATTCTGCATTCCAATGGACCTTAGATTATATACTAAGTGCAGTCAGTCAGTCGGGATGCTACACACCTCCCTTCTTTACACCAAGGTGAAACACAACAATGCTACACACCTCCCTTCTTTACACAAAGGTGAAACACAACAGACCTTCTCATAGCACACCTCACACAACAGAAACATCTAATACCACCACTTACTACTCAAATGGTTTACGCCAGCAGAACCTGAGAGACACTACAATCTCAAACAGCAGCAATTTACTGAACACCTTTTATCCGACACTGCCACTGCCAAATCTTCAGCCTGCCACGCTCGAGCACTATCATTCCCTCTATGGGCAACCACACAAACCTCTCAACCAACACAAAGAACAATGACTCGAATTGGTTCCTCCGACGTATTCCAAATCTATGACAGGTAATCACCACAGCTGTGCTGCTTCGGAAAATATTCGGCGCCTGCGTCTATGACGTCGATACGCTGTCCTCGAGGACCTCCGTCGAGCCGACGTCACCGGATGTTATAAGTAGGACGCACGACATCCATAGCATCAGTTCCGTTTTTTCCGTGAATGTTTTCGCTTCGGAGAGATCTCGGCGCGCCTTGGTTCTTCTGCTACTTCTATATGGTTCTTCGAACTTGGTGTTTTGTGAAAAGATATCATGTCTTCGTCTACCCCGCGGTCGGGATTCAAGAAGTGTCGGGACTGCGGTTCCAAGATGTCACCTAAAGACCCGCACGATGTCTGCCTCTAGTGCCTCGGCGTGGACCACGCCACCGATGACTGTGACGATTGCCAGTCGTTAACGTCGAAGGCCTTGCGGGAGCGGAAGAAGCTGACTGTAGGTAGGGTTTCCAAACCCCGAAAGTCGAAATCCGCTGGGCTTTCGACCGACGATTCGAGGGGCGACTCTCCGAGACGTTGGCGTAAGTCCAGGGGGTCTCGGTCTCAGAGTGGGTGCCGCCATTCCTCTGCCTCTTTGAGGCACTCGCGGAAGCGCCGTCACCAGTCGCCTTCCCCGTCCTCATCGGAGGACTCCACCAGACGGCGGGTTGCTTGTCCCAACAAGCATTCCTCTCCTGCGGAATGGGATGCATTTTGTACAGAGATGATGGCGATTTTCCAATTGCAGGGCTCCATTCTGCCGTGCCTTCGAAAGGAGTCGGTAGGGAACGTGTTAGGGCCACCGTTCGCATGCCTCCGGGCTCGGGCGGTCGGCGGGATCATCGGGAGCCTACGAGGTCCCGATCGGACAAGGTGGATCGCTCTAGCCATGCCCGGTCCTCGACGCCCTCGAGACCGGCAGAACCTGTGAGGTCTTCTAAAAAGATGTCGACGCCATCAGTGCCATGTCCGTCGACGACTTCCTCGGAGGTGGAGCCTCGAGAGAGTCCATCGACGGACATGGCACTGATGGCTGGGAGAAGAAAGTGTTTTCTTCAGGGGGTATGGCTTTACAGGCAGCCAACTCCGTGTGTGCCTTAGCACGTTTCACTCACACTCTGTGGAATTGTGTGTCTTTGGAGGCTGAACATATTCCCGAAGGGGAGGAACGGGATGGTTTTCTTGCCCTCGTTCAGGATGGCAAGGATACCATGTGTGAATCCGTTCAGTCAGGTCTGGATATGGCAGACTGTGTCAGCCGGTCCATGGCGGTGAGCACTGTGATGCGCAGATTTGCGTGGTTGCGGAAGTCGGGGTTTGCTCCTGACGTACAAGCCCGGCTTCTCAACATGCCCTTTGATGGTATACATCGTTTTGGCAGCAAGGCTGACGAGAACCTTGAGAGGTTGCAGACCTCAAAGGCTGCAGCAAAGTCGTTGAGCGCTGCAGTCCGCCAACCTCCGCCTTTTCGTCTGAGGGGACAGCAATGGAGGGGAGGTTCCTTTCGATACTACTCGCCTTTTGGTAGATCGAGGGGAGCGGCCAGTCAAAGGGGCCAACGTAGGAGTACCAGAGGTGGAAAACAGGGTACTCAAGGTGCCAAGGCCGCTCGAGCAGTTGCCTCTTTGCCCTCAGGCACTGCCGCAGCCACTTCAGCTCAGTCATGAGGCCATTCCCCATGGTTCGCCGGTTGGGGGAAGGCTGGCACCGCATCTTGTAGAATGGTGTGCCATTACTTCAGATGTGTGGGTTCTGGAGATCATAGCCCACGGCTAATGTCTTCCTTTCCGGGAGAGGCCTCACGACAATCTACCAGGGAATCTCTCTTTGAAGAGTCCGGATCCGCTCCTTGCGGAGGAAATCAAATCCCTGCTGGAGAAAGGCGCCATAGAACTGGTGCCGGTAGCGGAGAGGAACAAGGGATGGTATTCCCCATATTTTTTGATCCCGAATAAAGACGGGGGATTGAGACCCATTATGGACTTGCGTGGTTTGAACAAGCTCCTCAGGAAGGACAAGTTCAAGATGGTTACTCTCTCTCAAGTCCTCCAGGCCCTTCAACTTCAGGACTGGTTGGTGTCTCTCGACCTCAAGGATGCTTACTTTCATGTGCCGATTCATCCCAAGCAGAAGAAGTACTTGAGATACATCGGAGCAGTGCTCAACACATCCCTGGGGCTATGTTTTCCTCCCCAGGTGAGGGCTCATCACATTCTGCAGATGGTGAACAAGTTTCAACATGCCTAGAGTCTCCCGGCGTTCCAGTTCTTGAGGTTGCTCGGCCTCATGGTATCCTGCATTCTCCTGGTGCCAGATGCCAGGCTGTGGATGAGATCTCTGCAGTGGGCTCTCAAGATGCAGTGCTCACAGTCCTCCGGCAGGATGTTGGATCCTGTTTAGGTGCCGCCCTCAGTCGCCCAGGATCTTCTGTGGTGGGCCGTCGAAGGCAATCTGATGAAGGGGGCTCCATTTTGGCTACCCTGGCCGGAGGTGATGATCGTGACGGACGCTTCCCTCACGGGATGGGGAGCTCATGCCAACGAGTTGACAGTCAACGGTCGTTGGTCTGCATCGGAGTCCAGACTCCATATCAATCTGTTGGAGCTGAGGGCCGGCCGTCAGGCTAGCCCTGAAGGCTTTTCTGCCCTCTGTGAGGGGGAAGAATGTCCTGATTCTGATGGACAATACAGTGGCCATGCACTACCTCAACAAAAAGGGGGGGGGTAGGGTCTCTCCCTCTGTGCAGAGAGGCGATGCAGCTCTGGTTCTCGGCCATCCAGCAGGAAATTTCAATCTCGGCAGTTCATCTGGCTGTAGATGAAAAATGCAGCAGCGGGCGCTCTGGGCAGGCAGAGCACAGTCTCTCACGAGTGGGAGCTGGCTCAGGAGATTCTCCTGGAGATCTTGGCACTTTGGGGGACCCTACAAGTGGATCTCTTCGCCACCAGTGTCAACCGGAAGTGTGAAAGATTCTGCTCGTGGGAATTTACTCCAAGAGGAGCCTTAGGGGACGTGTTCGTAGTGGAGTGGTCCTTCCCACTGCTGTATGCATTTCCTCCAGTCCCCGTTATTCCGCAAGTGCTGTGGAGGTAACTTAGGTTCAGTTTCCGAATGATCCTCATTGCTCCGGCATGGGCCAGGAGAATGTGGTACCCGGACCTTCTCGACATGTCCATCTGCCCTCCACGCCGTCATCCCTACCAAGACGATCTGCTCTCACGGGAGGGGGGGTCAGGGTCTCCATCCAGAGGTCAAGTCCCTCAACCTTCATGCTTGGCTTCTGAAAGGTTGAGGTATAAGGATTGGGACCTCCCTGAAGACATGATGGAGGTGTTGTTTTCGGCCAGAAGGCCTGCAACGAAGTCCCTGTACCGTTGCCGTTGGAGAAAGTTCTGCGACTGGTGCAGGGTTAAGATTGTGGACCCTTTTTCATATGCCATTCCTGTGGTTCTGTCTTTTTTGCTTTTGTTAGCCCACAAGGGCCTGCAAGTGGATACCATTAAAGGTTACCTGGTGGCGCTGTCCATATTTAAGCGCTCGTCTGAAGAGTGTTCTTATTTTAAAATTCCTTTGATTTCTCAGTTTCTGAAAGGGTTCACTAATGTGTTCCCACCGTCACCTTTCCAGGTGCCCGGTTGGGATTTGAACCTGGTTCTAAAATTCCTAATGGGAGCTCCGTTTGAGCCTTTACATTCTTGTCCTTTGAGACTGTTGACCTTGAAAACTGTATTTTTAGTTGCGGTCACTTCGTTCGCAGAGTGAGTGAATTGCAAGCACTGTCCGTTAAGCCACACTTCACAGTGTTTCATAAGGACAGGGTTGTCCTTAGGGTTCGTCCTTCTTTTCTTCCGAAAGTTATGTTGGAATTTCATTTAAGCCAGAAGGTCATTCTTCCGGCGTTCTATCCTCCTCCGCATCCTGGTAAGGAAGAGGAGAGGCTCCATAGGTTGGATCCTAGGAGAGCTTTAAATTTCTACATCTCACGCATGTCCCAGATCATAGTGGACGATCAGCTCTTTGTAGGACACGCTGGAAGGCGTTTGGGACAAGCTGTTACTAAACAGACTTTGTCTAAATGGATTATCTTGACAATTTCTGAATGTTACCGCTTAGCGGGTAAGGACCCTCCGGTAGGCTTACGGGCCCAGTCTACTAAGGGTGTGGCTACCTCTACTGCCCTGCAGAGGGGTGTTCCCATTCATAACATTTGTGAAGCAGCCACATGGGCCTCTGTCCATACTTTTGTCATACTTTTGTCATGCTTTTGTCAAACACTACTCCTTGGATTCTATCCATGGGCAAGATTTGGCCTTTGGCAAGGCGGTCCTCTATTCTGCAATTTAATTCGGCATTCTAAAATTCTAAATTCTTTTCCTACCTCCTTACGTTGGTACTGCTTTGGGAGTCTGTCATAGATGTGGAATACGTCGGAGGAACCAATCCCTTTGAAGAACAAGTTACTTTCTTACCTGGTAACGTTCTTTCGATAGGATGTTCCGATGACGTATTCCACATCGAACCCTCCCAACCTGCCCCTCTACAGAATTTCTTATGCGATTGCAGCTTCAGTTTCCGCAGGGCTTTCTGTGGTCATGCTGGCAGAAGATTGGTGCCACACGTTCTGGGAAAAAACTACAACTGAGGCTACGGGCGTCGTTCTGCTGTGGCCGACTTCTGCAACCACGCCTTCGCCACTGGAGTTTCCCCTTCCCCTCTGACGCACTCCCTTGTTCACCCTCTTAAGAAGCCCTCTGCCGACCCATCCTGCTCGGCTAACTATCACTCAATCTCCATCACCCCTTTCCTGGGCAAACTCCTGGAAAAGCTGGCCATCTCCCAGCTCAATCTTCACACTGAATCTGCTGGTTGTCTTCATGACCATCAGTCTGGCTTCAGAGCTGCCAGAAGCACGGAAACTGCTCTCCTGAACAGACGTGAAGACCTGCTCTCCAACCTTGATTCCAACACCCCCTGTGTCCTCATCTTACTTGATCTCTCTTCTGCCTTTGACACGGTCAACCATGCCATCCTGCTCAACCGTCTCTGTGATAAGCTGGGTATCACCGATCAGGCCCTGGCTTGGCTGACTTCTTTCCTCTCTGATCGACCCTCCTAGGTCCAACTTGGGTCCTTCCTCTCCTCTATCTCCATCTCTACCTGTGGTGTTCTCCAGGGGTCTAACCTCTCTCCTGGCTATTCAACCAATACCTGGGACTTCTTGCCCACTGCATTGCCGCTCTTTGCCCCAACTTTCAGTGCTATGCCGATGACACTCAGCTCATTTTCAGTCTGCCTTCAGCCACATTTCCTCCTTCTCTCATCTCCGACTATCTGTCAGCTATCCAGTAGTGGTGTGCTGCCAATGATCTCTGCCTTAATGCCAGTAAGAATGAGATTCTTCTCATCGGCATACCCGCTCCCTCCTTTCCTGGCACTCTCTGGCCGGCCTCTTTTGGCCCCCTTTCCTGCTCCCACCTGTGAGGCTAAAAACCTCAGGGTCATCTTCGACTCCACACTCTCCTTCTCTCTTCATATCTCTGACATCTCTGAGAAGTCATACTACCAGCTGCACCTCCTCAGAGGTATTCTTCCTTTCCTCACCTTCCCCCAGAAGCTCACTGTCTCCGGAGTGCCGGTTCTCTCTAGACTGGACTGCTCCAAAACAGGACTGTGAGACTTGTTGTTGGCCTCAAGTTCAGGGATCGTATCTCTCCAGGACTGAAATCTCTGCACTGGCTCCCAGTGGCTGCGAGGATTAAGTTCAAAACCCTGTGCATTGTCCACACAGCCTTCTGGGGCCTGGGGCCTCAATACCTTCAACTGTCTCTTCCTAAATATCTTCCGTCTCCAGCTCTTCGTTCATCCGCCTCCAACTCCCTCAGGTTCAGTCGCTTCTCCAAGCGACGATTGGTGGTAGATCTTTATTTGGCTGGGGCCTCCCTCTGGAGCAGCCTCTGTGCCTCTCTGAAACTTGAGGAGAACCATCTCTGGTTCCGGAAGCACCTCAAGACTTTCCTCTTTGCTTCTGCTTTCTCTCCTCCTATCCCCTGCTGAACTCCTGGCTGAAACTGAATCTGCACTGGTCACCTGGCTACCCTCTGTCCTCGGGCCCAGGTCCCCTCCCTGCCATTGCACACCTGCATTGCCCCCCAGGCAACCCTTGCACTTGGGGCTGTTTCTGTATCCGTACAGCCCCCTAGCAGCACTTGACACCTGATGTCTGTACTTACCCTTGCACCTGCCACCAGCTGGCTGCACTTATCATTATCGTTCTTATTTATTGTTTTTTCGTATTTGCTGTTATCCTATGCACTGCACTTCCCCTCCTCCTTCCCCCTCACACTTTTCCTCTTCCGCCCCCGCCCCTGCACTTGCACGATCTCAATGTCACCTCGCCTACTAAGATCCTTGTCTCTGTCTTCCCTCTATTCCCCTCCCGCGCCTTGAAACACTTGTGTATAAGCGCTTCATAAATGCCATATCATATCATAATCTACACCTTGTGCCCGAATTATTCATGGCAATTCGCCAACGTCTGCACCCTTAGTGGCAGAAGTATGACTATCAGCTCCTCAAGTGATCTCATACATTACACCATAAGCACCACAATGTGCACTATTAGTGCCAGACTACAACCCTCTCACCTAGCACTTCTAAAGTGTGCCCTTTTTACTAGAATAATTAGCTAATATCTTCATCTACACATTGACACTATAAAGTGCTGACATACTACAGTCCTCAACTTCATCCGCCCATGTTCTTCAACTTCATCTTAACGATGTATACATAACTTCATCTGCACTTTCCACTACACCACCTCATCTATATCTTCATCTACATAGCGGCACTGGAAAGTGCCCAAACACTTCATCTATATCTTTAGCTACACAATAGTAATAAGAAATGCCCAAATGCTATATTCCCCAACTTCCCTGTGGGGTGTGAGGTGTGTTTACCATGTAACCATTTAACTTCATCCGAATTTCAGTATTAAGTTGGTAGGACAGTGGCCACCATTATCACTTCATGCCTAGTTATCGAACATTTTCTTTTACCTACCTCAACCCCTACAGTATGACAGTAATGTGTATCACAAATGCACAACCCAAAATACACTCGTGCACTTCCAGATACACCGACGGTGAACAACTAATACCCATCATTTAAGCGTTACCAAAGCTACCAAAGAAGATAGTGATCACTTACCTCCTTTAGCACTGAAACATTTCCAAACAGCAGTGTTGATCAGACACTACTCCTAGGCAACGTGTTGATTTAGACATAACATCTTCACATTACACATGTGAAGTTTCAATTGAAATCTTGTATTTCTAACCCTACACATGTAAAATTGCATGTTACTGTAAAATTGCATTCATTACTCACAATAGCACTGGGAACAACCCACACTGTCATTCTGCTTGTATTACAATCCTCAACGATACACATGTAAACATTGCTTTATAATAAGTGCATGAATTTGTTTTTACTCTGATTCCACTATTCATTTCCTAAACTTTAACTACCGTTAGTAGATTCACAGTATTCTATTGCTTCTTCCGTAAATAACACAATTATGTTGCTGCCTTAAATCAAGTACCACTTGTGCGGCTGAACTTGAATAATTCTGTACCTTTTTTATTCACTGCATTTCATTAGATTACACGGCACAAGCATTATGCTCGACACACATGTTATACTCAAACTCCTCCCATGATTGAAAGCAGGGATCCATTTCCGGCCATTCGCTGCTGAAGTGTATTGTAATCAGGGTCTTGTTCTGGTATTCCAATTGGTGCGCCAGGTACCCCGAAAATAATGACTTCAGTATTTGTAATTTGTCTTTGAAAGAAAAGGTGTATTTATCTAGTCTGATTGCCTTTTTCAAAACTGGGCTAAATTTTGCGATGTAACCTTTCAAACACACAAAGTCAAATCAAATAAAGTAAATTATTTCATAAAGGATAACAATGTAATGTGAGTAGACATAGATTAAGGGATTCGCAGAGGGGGAGAAGCGTGGGGATAGAGAGATAATATCTTATTAAGTAAAGATGATCCTTGTTGCATAGTATGTTTGCATAGTTAAATTAGCCACAGTCTTCAAGTGACAACCCATGAGTTAGTGCCATACCCTACATACTTCCAGTGCTTGTGCATAACGGGCACATTTTGGAAAAAGTACACCTCGTGTTAGTAATCCTTCAATGATATGGAACCTCTCAATTGTTATCTGATAAGTGTTTGGTGACTTTGTCCTTTCGTTAGCAAACAGGTGCACCACTGATAATTTCCTGGTGTTTATGTTGATCATGGGCAGTATCTACTTCCATTGGTGTAGGTATTACCTGGGATAATCACCCACTGCCATTATTTCATGCCTTTTTTCCGTCAAAAGTGTTAATCTTCCTTTTCAGCATTAGGGATGGTTCCGTTGAGCCTGTAAAGTGTATATATATATATACACACACATAGCTAAAGTTCACATTAGGGTCTATAACCCTGTCATTGTGTGGTCACCAGTACCAAATATATATTGGATAGATTAGCGGTTTATAGCTTAGAAGATTGTATATTTATGACCAGGTTAAATATGTGAGTGAATAACTTGTCATAATTTGTTTTGCGTGTGACATCAGACATCGTTGCGGCCATATTTGAAGTCGCTGGCGCCCATGGCTTAATATATGTTCCTTCTTCTATTGTTCCGAATGATATATTGGTAAAATGCTTACATAGTCAGTTTAACTAATCCTTGATTTCCACATTCCTTTATGTTTTAGTCTTCTCAAAACATGTTTGATCGCAGCAGTCAGACTGATTTGACCTTTATAAATGTTATAAGTGCGTTATAAAAGAACAATTATTATAATTATATTAATTAAATGTAGAGTATACCACTTCATAACTTTCGCTGTAGGCAACAAACTCTTAGTTACAAAGCACAAAGTATATAGCATTATGTTGCATTTCAACGTGTATAGGTCCCTTTCAACAGCTTGACAGGGTGTGTTATGGTGCATGGGATGCACACAATTGCCAAGATACACCCATGTTGATAAAGATATACTTTTATTAGCACACTAATTATGAGTACATTTTGAAAGGTTGATGCTCAGCTTTTGCACCAAGGAGTTTTTCTTTGAGGGCTTAATCCAGTGTTATGAATCGAAGATGTAATCATGGTTGGGCTCATAGCATCCAGAACACAGACCAACTGTGGAGCCATCATATTTAATCCAGGATATCTTTATTGTACATATGTACAAATATGCACTAACCATTTTCTCTTGTATATATACAGTGGCACAATAGACAGGACATAGTTACAGAGCCGACCCACTGGCCATCCTTACATACCCAGCTCAGGCTCCCGAACTGACACTCATAGAACACTCACTCACAGACCCACTCAACATTCTCCTGAGCTGCAGCATTCATACATCAACATTCTAAAAGCATGCACTCCTGGCCAGTGACATAACAAGACTCCCATTACAACATCCAGAATCTGCAGCTTACCATATCAACATTCAGCATCCGAGTATCAAACATGCATGCCCTGCTCAAAGCTGCACATTTTACCATTTGGACTGCAGAGGGCACGAGGTCCCATCGTGTACGTTATATCCCTGTGGGGACGCATTTAAAAAGGGACATTCCCACATTTGCATGGGGTGTTTCCCATGCACATTAGGGAATCCCAGTAGTTCATTTTTATGCATTTCCTTATCAAACCATGCAAATGGGGCAATATAGCAGAAAGGGTGCTGTCTGTAAGAGTGCCACCCAAAATGACCCCCATCAGTAACAAAGACTGACTAGACAGGCTGGAACCAACCAGGAAACAAACTCCTCTGAATTTCCCAACACATTTTTCATTTGGTTTAATTTGCTCATAAGAATAGTTTTGAACTGGCCTCCCACATAGCTCAGTGAAGAGAGTGTGGACGGTTCATGTTTTGAAAATTACATCATTGTGAAAGCTGTTGTCTTTGCCATTAGGGCCTTAAAGCTTTAAAACTGCTACATACATTACACTTTCAAAAATTGCCAATGAAACAATGTTAAAAGCAGAGGTTATTATGCAGACCGCAGCCCATAAGTAAAAGGGTGAAACCCACTTAGCGAGATAGCGTTTCGCCTGGTGTGCTGCGAGCATCACAGCAGCATGTTTGTACTACCTTTGGTCCTGCATGGTGGACCCTGATGGAGACTCGATGGGCACTATGGGTGGTGGAGCATTCGTGTTTGGCAACTGGTTGGCACTTTACATGAGTAGGTCATTAATGCATGCTGACAATCACTGATGCAATTGTATCATAATGGGCTTTTGCTCCGAACAGAAACGGCCCAATACCTGGGAACCTAAAACAAAATATAACTGCAGCTTTGGTCCATATGTAAGGAAGAAACTGGTGACGGAGAGTGCATAAACATTAAGTGGAAGAGCTTCAGTAGCACAAAAAGTGAAACCCGGACTCCTATATGAAAGAAAAGTTAACGCAACTCCTTTGTTTTACGTTACACCTGGAACCAGTTAGGATACCCATTTATAAGTAGGTCAATGATGCAGCAACCCTGGTCTATGACCTCACTAGTTCACCAAGGAATGCCCCCCAACCCTTCCCTTCTGGGATGAGTTGTTCTTTAAAGATATAGTAAAGTGCCACACTTGCTGCCTGAGGGCCAACACACCTCATTACAAATCCCACTGTACGCCACCTGTGAAGATGCATTTCACTCTGACAAGCTGCACCAATACTTCTGTACTTCACCTCACCTTCCTGCTCAAGCCACAGTAGGAGTTGCTCAGCACTGGAAATCCCCTGCTTGCAGGGTGACTACGATATCCCATTTCTTTTCTCCTCACCGATTTTAGATTTATTTTTTAAACGCCATGCCCTACTTGCCTGTCTCTATCAATGAATACATGTTATGCTCACCTGGTCTCTGCGGAGGCGTTGGGGCACAATTGCAGCCCTCCTTGGACTTGAATCACCTCCCTTCAGGCCTCTCCCTCAGTAGAAAATTTGTGAGCTGTGTTACATGGTGAGACTGTTCCTGTGTGGAGATAACAGTGTGTGAGTGCACCAATCTATGATTGTTGTTCCTCTTGAACCCTTTACCCCGAAGTACGGTTTCTGTGAGCATATGCCAGCCCATAAAGCTCACCTGTGAATTATGGAAGATAAGCTCTCCGTCCTGCTACTTCTGGCAGGGGCACGTTGAATGGGATCTAGTTCCTTCACTGATGATAAGGATTAGTCCAGTCCAGCTGCGACTATGCTTCTCCTTAAGATTGGTAAGTCTTTCTTGAGCTCTTGTGATGCTGTTCGTTCTGTTTAATGTTGTTATATGTTGCTCCTAATTATGCCCGCAATAATGTCTCTCTTCTGTTTTCTTCCCTTAGATGGATATGCGGCCTGGAAGCAGCTGTGAGACGTCAGACGTGGCTGGAGGGAAGATGGAGGCTACCGCAATGTTCGACAACAGGAAAGCGAAGGTTTAAGGTAAAGCAGGCGCTGCTGTCGACATTGGAGCGTGTCGTGCTGCGGTGCCAAGATGAAGATTTCGGCTTTCCGGAAAGTGTAAAGATGAATACTTGGCTCGCCGAAGAGATGTACCGGTAAGAACAGCTTCCCCCAGTTGGTAAGTATGCTGGCAGGAAGCAGGATGTCCAGTAAGCAGGATCTTCAAAGGTAAGTCGGACCTCAGGCGACGGTGAGCGTTACGCTCCTTGCAAGTGCAGAATAACGTGAAGCACTGGCCTTAAGGATGAGCAGCTTATATAACTGAGCTTCTGAAGCTACGCCCACCAGGTTCAGCCTGCCTGCCACACCCGAAGGCAATCCATTAGCAGCCACACCCAAGAATACACTTGGGGCTGCTTAAGAATAGAATGTTCAGGTTAATGCATTCTGCTAATGGATGGAATGTTCAAGGTTAATGCATCTGCTTAATGGATGGAATGTTCAAGGTCAATGCATCTGGAGTTCTATGTCCATAATAAAGGCGTGTCCACCCAGGTCTCCTGTGGATGCTACCCCTTCATGCCTGTGCTCCTGAGTTCATGACCATGACATACATACTTCTCCTGGTGCCTCACCTATGCTTAAGCACATGTGCTAGCCTCTCTGCACGGAGTTCTGTCATTATGTTGTGATCCACCTAAGGGCTGTATTCCTGTCATTGTGTTTGTATGCGCCCCTCTTCATTAGGAGTAGGCAAAATATGAGGACAACATACACCTTTCACAACATCACTCTCCTGGAAAACAGTCTGTTCCCTTTCATTGCTTTACACTATCCTCCAGTCAGACCCTGCTTCCCTGTCATGTCATGTTCTCAGTCATTGGCTCAGTCAACTGACAGGCCACCCTGTCACTGGGAAACAGCCACTCGTTGGCAGCCTCCCTAGTGACCCCATGCTGCCACATCCTGCCACCATAGTGCAGAGCCACGCCACCAATGAAAACTCAGCATGACATCACACCAGGAGCTATTGATCTGAAAGCTGCACCTCATAGATGCAAGGTAGCTTCCTACCGATTGAATGGCCAGAGAAATAGGAAAAATAAAATGTCTGGCCTATCAAACGACATGGGGGTTACACTCTTCTCCGTAGCCTGGAACTGGATAATGAATTTGACCCTTCTAGGTTGCTTCATAACACTGTGTATCACTTTGTGACCACCCCTAGATAAAGAGACAAGGTTATAACACTTTTTCATTATTTAAACAGTCCATATTCTCAATAGGTTGTTGTCTAAACACAATGTCTATATAAGGAAATGTGTGCAGTCGAGCAGTTTTGTAAACAATTTAGTCAACAAGCATTTATCACCACTACTATTGAAACAGCAAAACAATATTTGTGTGTGGACAATTTTGACTGATTAGCTGACCCTAATCTCCTAGTTGGAGTTTTCAGAATCCGCCCTGGGGAGGGTTTTGAAGGCCTAACCAGGTGGTGAACAAGGTTATAGACACTTGATGTAGCCTAACAAACCAGTAATATAGGCAGAGCAGTATGCCAGACTTCAGAAGATGTGGGGCTGATTTCTTAGTACAGTCAACACAACTTAGAGACAGCCAAGACATTAAGCACCATACAGAAGTATAGTATACCATTTAATAGGCCTTTAAAATACATGCAGCTAAAACATAAATATAGTACATGCCACAAAACACTCCTTTCTAATTCTAGCTACACACATGCTTAGGCACACACTGTTGACAATCCCAAAATGAGACTACACCACGCTTTACCCTCCAACACAGTTAAAAGCAGTTTACCACTGCAATACACTATCTGTACTAGTAAAATGTCAAGAGAATGCAAAATGTATTGGTCTTACAAGTGTTAGGCAAGCACCTCACCTATAGCCTTTCCCTGCCAGGTAATTAAGCTGTTCTGTGTCTCAAGAGCTGTTGTTAAGGTCTACCTGGTTGTTGGGGGCCGATTTGTGAAGTCCAGAGTTCCCCTGCGCAAGAGTTGCCAAAGCAAACAGCTGAGTACAAATGTCTTCTTAAAACACCTTGTAGAAAACAGGTAAGTGGTAGAAAACCTGTAATTAGCAGAAGTTAGGGGTACACTCCTCATCCCACCACACTAGGGTTACCCGGTGGGGCACCCTTAGCTGGAACTCCACCAGTCACAGCAAGGAAATAGTAATACTATGGAGTGGGCTTTTGCGCCCATACAAGATCTGTGGGTCGGGGAGGTGGGGTTCACAAACAGGAAAGTCATTTTGCTCCCTTTAATCTGATTTTCTAAGTGACTTCGCAATCAGAGGGAACTTATTGCACTCATTGGTTCTATACATGGGGTGGTCCAGGGGGTGCAGGTGCAGTGGCTGAAGAGGGTGTCTGGATTAGGTGTGGCTGTGCGGTTGCTCTGATATCCGGTTCTTGGACAGCTCTGACATACTTGAAGCTGGACAGGCCAAACACCTCAGGCCAACAGCTGCAGTTGCTTTCGCTACATGAATGGACCACTTGGGCTCAGAAAATTAGAAGTGCAAGGAAGCAACTGAGCCAGTAGTCATCTGACCTGAATTGTTGGAGAAGCAAGAAACGGGCTCCAGGAAGGGCCTTCCACACAATTGAGAGCAGCAGCAGTAGGCTATATGCTCCTGGGCGGTGTCTAGTCAAAGGATCGAATCTAAACGATCGACAGGTCAAAGGATCGACACCAAAGGGTTGAAAGGTCAAAGGATCGATTTTTTTTAAAAAATTATATATTTTTTTTAAGGTTTTCGTTTAGGGAAAAAAAGTGGTTTTTAGCAAAAAAAAGGGGGTTGCGGGGACCCCCCCCCAAAAAAAAATATGTGAAAAAAAAATTGGATCCTTTGACCTGTCGACCCTTTGGTGTCGATCCTTTGACCTGTCGACCCTTTAGATTCGATCCTTTGACTGGCAACCCTCCTGGGCCACATGTCGAGAATCTGCACAGTGTCAAGGTCCAGTTTAGGACGGTGATCATAGAAGTAGAGAGATGATGGGCAGCCCACAGTGTGGTCCTTGGACACTTCAGATGGCCACTGACAAAAGGCTTCTGTTGCAGGACATAGAGCCAGTTGGTGCCATCGGTCCAATGCAAGAGAGGACTGTCTAAGGTCTTCCATGTTCGCAGAAGTGACCCTTCGCACAGTAGCTGTCTTGGACAATCCTGGTCTGCTCCATCAGCAATCTTCCGGGTGTTCTTCAGCAGGCTTCTCTTCTTTGGACTCTTGGATCCAGTGGGTGAACCCCGGAATAGCTGCAGCGGCTCCTCTTCTCATCCAAATCCAGACTCGGTGAGTTTCCCAAGCCCACAAATGGCAAGGTTCTGCACCATTCAAACAGGTAGGGTTGTCTAATCATGAACAGCCACAAACCTCTCATCTGCCCAGCAACAGATATTTTCTGGCAGGAATGTATATTGGGGCATACAACCCCAAGCCCAGTCCTGCCCAGTTAACCAGCACAGAGGCACTTGCCTGGGAATCAAAACTGGATCTTGTGCAAGTGCCTGCCCTTAATTGGAGTTTCCTGGCCTGAGCTAACGGGAAGACGCCAAAAAGCAAGCTGGCCAAAGGACAATGCTTAAGCCACATGTAACAGCTATTTTAAATATATGGTAATCGAAATGGCCGTAAAAAAAGAGATGGAGCACAGGAATGCACTGGAAAAAAGATTAAAAACATGGTTTACTCGCATCAGCCCGTCCTATTCTTATACAAAAAAGGCATAAAGAATGTTGCAAACAAAATTGTGAAACGTATACAATGTACCCGTGCTGCACTCCACTGTAGGATGGTGTGTGCCCACTAAAATGATACAGAAAAACATGACTAGGGAAACAGTCACTTTGCACTGGTAGTCTTATGGGTTCACCAATGACCCCAAAAACAAATGAACTGAGCAGGTAAGCAAAGCTAACCAGGCTTTACTTACCTCAAGCCAGGGATCCACAACATAAGCAAAGCTGCTCGGGTTCCATTGAAATCTATGGTGGGAAAATACAAAAATACATCTTCCCCAATACTCATTTCATAATTGGTTATATCTCGATTCAAATGCAGTAAAATCGCATATTAATAGGAGACATCTAGTGTCTTTGTTATTATTCTCCTTGTGTTGGAACAAAAATCAAAGTTTGACATGTTTCTTCTGTGGGACAGAATGTGAGCAATAGCAAAAGAGAAAATGTATCAACATTTGTTTTCTCTCAGAACACTCCTTTAGTATTAAAACAACTTTTCACAACTTAACATCAGACCCAAAAACACAAGGAAGGGCCACTACTGGTTTGTCAGTAGCGTCTTTACCTCTTGTGCATCTTTCCCAACTATTGAGGTACTGTCACGCCGCCCAACCCGGTCCTGTTCCAGCCCACTCGTGTGATGCGGCGTGCCACGCCTTGGAGGGTTTACCCTCGCTTTCGCCTGGGAGGTACGGGGCGTGTCGTTCCGCGCAGGTGCGGCCGACCTCTTCCTGCTTTCCGCGCATGCGCGGTATACGATGCTCTCGGCTCCCGGCCAATTTGCGGCCCAAGCCTCGCTTTGGGACTCCAGCACCTCGGGAACAACACGGCTTGCGTTTCAAGCCTCCCGGGTGTGGGAGGTCCTATTTAAGGAGCCCAGTGGTTGGTCAAACCGCGTCTCAACGTGGTTTGACCGGATCGTTGTTTTGCTCCTTGCCCTTGTCCTGAATTCCGTTCTGCCCTGCTTGCTGTTTTTCCCTTCCTTTCCGGTCTGTCCCTTCCTTAGCCGGTCAGGGGGTCCCTTCCTGTTCCCAGTCCCTTGCTCCTTCCCTGCTGGGGTGGTTCCCCTCTCTTAGTAGTTCTCTGTTCCTTCTCTGGGTTCTTGGTCCTCCCTGAGTTCCTTGCCTTCCCGCCTTCCCTTGTATTCTGTGGCCTCCTGATTCCTGCTCCTGGATTCAACTCTACACATCTCGCTCCAGTTGTCTTCAGAGAACCTCCAGCCAAAAAGACCATCAGGCTCCCCCTGTCAGTGCTTGCACTGTCCTGATGCCACATTAATCAGGGGTGAGCGAACCTGTGGCATCGGGAGCTGGTTCACCTCCAGTCCAGTACCTATTTGGACGGGAGTTGGGCTGGTTCCTGGTGTCGCTTTCACTTCACTACAGAACTTCTGGCACTCTGGCATCATCTACTAAACAGACTTCTGGACGAACAGGTACGCTGCGCCCTAGTGACGCCATCTTTAACAGATTGAGACGCCAGACTTCAGATTCTTCGGAATCGGAGATGGATGAGAACACCAGTCTTTGTGATGAGATGCAGGCTTTACGTGCTGAGATGATTGCACTCCGCCAGGAGAACCAGACCCTACGCCAGATGGTAACCCAAAGCAATAATGCTGTTCCTCCACCTGAGAGTGCTATGGCTCATACCACTCCAATCAAGTTTGATGGAGACCCCAGACGTGTGGGGGAATTCTGCAATCATTGCCGGATACATTTCCTGTACCGTTCGGCCCACTTTAACAACGATAGAGCCAAGATTGGATATATTTTGGGCAATTTGTCTGGCAACGCTTTTGCTTGGGTAACACCCCTTGTGGTTTCTAACAGTCCCATTTTAGGTGATTTTGTGGCCTTTGAAAAGGCATTTTTGGAAGTATTTCAGTCCCCCAATCTGGCTTCAACAGCACAGAACCAGTTAATGGATTTAAAACAAGCCAACACAGACATAATCTCTTATATAGGCCGTTTTCGCCAACTTGCAACAGATTCACAATGGCCTGAAATAACACAAAAAACCTTGTTTCGCCGAGGATTAAGAGAAGAGTACAAGGACGAGTTGTTACACATTCCTGAACCCGAAGATCTACAGAAGCTCATTGAACAGGTGCTAAAGATCGATCAGAGATTGGCAGAGAGAAGAGGCGAAAGACGCCGTTTTGAGAAATCGGACCTCAGACCTCCAATTCCGCCCGCTGGGACACCAGTGTCCCCGTACACCACTCAAGAACCCATGCAGTTAGGTGCCGTAAGGGGCCCTTTATCTGAGGAAGAAAAGAAGAGGAGGAGGAGCCAACGTTTATGTTTATACTGTGGAGCCGCAGGTCATTTTCTAAGTACCTGTCCTCTACGACCAATCAAGAAAGGGGGAAACTAGATGACCTGTCCTGCTCCGGAAAGGCCCCGACAGGTCTGATCAAGCCACCAGTCCTTTCCTGCTCTGAATCAGTATTTCCACCCATGTTGCCTGCAGTCCTCATGATTCTGAAGGTCAGTCTCAAGTGGCTGAATAGGACAGTCGAGATCCATGGATTATTGGATTGTGGGGCATCTGGGAACTACATCGATGAGCGTTTGGCCATCAACAACGGCATACCTTTGCTTACCAAGAAAGAAGTGATTCCAGTTGAAGTCATTGATGGAACCCCATTGGCTTCCGGCCCCATACGATTACATACTGTAGGTATGTTGTTATGCATCAATGGACACGAGGAGAAAATCGCACTGGATGTTATAAAGACACCTTCATATCAAGTGGTCTTGGGGTTACCTTGGCTTCAACGACACAACCCCACTGTAAATTGGGAAACTCCTACTTTGGAGTTCACTTCCTCTTTTTGCCTTCAAGAATGCTGTAACTCAAACACGTCCTGAAAGACGTCAGTCTCGACGGCCTTAGTCCCAGCTAAAGAATCATCTGGTTTATGTTCCTTGTCGATGATACCATCTGAATATGCTGATTTAATGTCGGTATTCTCCGAACCAAGGGACATAGCTCTGCCGCCTCATAGGCCTTTTGACTGCTCCATAGACTTGGTTCCCGGAGCCGTAATGCCACATGGTAAGGTGTATGCCCTCACCCAGTCCGAAAAACAGGTCCTTCGGGATTATCTCGATGAATGCATCAAGAAAGGGTACATCGTTCCTTCCAAGTCACCTGCAGGTTTCCCATTGTTTTTTGTGAAGAAAAAGGAGGGATCTTTACGGCCTTGCATTGACTACCGCCAATTGAACGACATCACCCTTAAGGACAGGTACCCGTTACCATTGATCCGGAATATCATGGAGTCCTTACGTTCAGCCAGGGTCTTTACTAAATTAGACCTCCGTGGAGCCTATCATCTCGCCAGAATCAAACAGGGAGATGAGTGGAAGACGGCTTTCAAGACACCTTTCGGGCATTATGAATACAAGGTCATGCCCTTTGGGCTGTGTAATGCCCCGGCTGTCTTCCAACGGTTTATGGACTATGTTTTCAGCGACTTAATTGGCATCTCTGTCTGGGTGTATTTAGATGACATCTTGATCTACTCCGACAATATAAAGGAACATATCTCCCACGTTCGCGTAGTTCTTCAACGATTGTTACAACATAATCTGTTTGCCAAGGCTGAGAAATGTTCTTTTCATCAGGATGAGATGGAATTCCTGGGATATGTAATCACGGCTACAGGAATTAGTATGGATTCCGGTAAGGTCCGGGCTATTCAGAACTGGAAACAACCACAGGACGTGAGATCACTTCAGCGATTCCTGGGATTCGCAAACTTCTATCGGCGTTTCATTCCACATTTTTCACGACTCACAGCTCCATTGACACGGCTGACCAGTGTGAAGATACCCTATCTCTGGGATACGGAGGCATCAGTGGCATTCGATGCTTTGAAGTCTGCATTCTGTACTGCACCTGTACTTTGTCACCCCAATGACGAGATGCCTTACATCGTCGAAACCGACGCTTCCAGCTTTGCTGTCGGTGCAGTCCTGTTGCAGAAACATCCCTCTACGGGTGACGAACATCCTGTGGCCTATTACTCACGGAAACTCACTCCCTGCGAACAAAACTACTCAGTCATAGAAAGAGAGTTATTGGCAATCAAGACAGCGTTTGAAGAATGGAGGCATCATTTACTTGGTGGCCGCTTTTCAGTTGAAGTCCGCACCGACCACCGCAACCTGCAGTATTTGCGATCTTTGCAGTGTCATACCGCCCGTCAAGCTCGATGGGCCTTTTTCTTCTCCCATTACGATTTTAACATCACGTATATTCCGAGTGCCCGGAATCTAAAAGCTGATGCTTTATCTCGCTCCTTGGAAAGAGAGGTGGAGGGGATCAACCAACCCATTCCGTTAATTTCCCCCAAGCACTTTCTTCTCACGATCTCTCCCCATTTGCAGAAGATCCTCCAGGAAACTCAGACAGACCCAGACCGCACCAATCTACTGAAACGTCCTCAAATCTCAGAACGTGAAGGATTTCTCTTCTTCCTACACCGGTTGTACATAGCATCGAGAGCACGACGTTTGGACATTCTCCATGGGTTCCATGACTCACTAGTAGGAGGTCATCGGGGCATCAAGGCAACTCAGGAGTTGATTGCCAGACAGTTCTGGTGGCCAGGTTGGGCTAAGGAAACTAAACTATACGTGGAGAGCTGCCCAGTTTGCGCCCAGACCAAGACACCCAGAAGAAGACCGTTGGGGTTGCTCCGACCCACAGAACTACCACCTTATCCTTGGCATACCATTGCCACTGATTTCATTGTTGAGCTTCCACCATCAGAGGGACACACCTGCATCATGGTAGTGGTGGATTGTTTCACTAAGTCTGCGCATTTCATTCCCTTTACCAGGATTCCTACTTCCTCTCAAATGGCTTTGGCTTTTCTGCATCACATCTACCGCTTACATGGTTTACCAGAAAAGATCATTTCAGATCGTGGATCTCAGTTTCTCTCCTCCTTTTGGCATCAGTTGTGCAGTCACCTTGGAATACGCAGAGCTTTGAGTTCGGGTTATCACCCGCAGACTAATGGGCAGACTGAAAGAACAAATCAGACCTTGGAGCAATACTTGCGTTGCTACGCTAACGCCACCCAATCCAACTGGATGAAATACCTGGATTTGGCGGAAGTTTCTTACAACAATGCGACTCACGCGGCCACTGGTGTCAGTCCTTATATGTGCTCTACCGGACAGCATCCTAAGCTGTTCCCCTTCTGTCCTGTGCCACCAAGCACTGTTCCATCGGCTGACCAGATGATCCGCGATATCCAAAAGCAGCATGATTTGGCTCGGAGTGCCCTGGCAGATGCACAACAGCGCATGAGGGAGCAGGCCAATCGGGGAAGGACCATTGAACCCAGATTTCAGGTGGGAGATCAGGTTTGGTTATCATCCAAGAACTTACCTGTACGTAATCTGCCCACTAAACTAGCACCACGGTTTTTTGGGCCTTTCAAGATTTCCAAATGCATATCGGAAGTAGCATTTCGATTGATATTGCCCCAATCTTGGCGGGTACACCCAGTCTTTCACGTTTCCCTGTTAAAACCCTTTGTGAAAGACACATTTGGACGTGCCAGCCCATGTCCAGCCTCAATTCAGGTTCAGGGGGTACCGGAATTTGAAGTACAGGAGATTTGTGACTCCCGGATTCGTCGAGGTGTGCTCCAGTTTCTGGTAGATTGGAAGGGTTATCCTGCTTGTGACCGTACTTGGGAACCGCACAGTTTCGTGCATGCACCTCGACTTGTCCGTGACTTTTTTCTCCGTTTTCCCTGGAAGCCTGGGGCCCCGGGTCTTTCTGGGAGGGGGCATGGTGTCACGCCGCCCAACCCGGTCCTGTTCCAGCCCACTCGTGTGATGCGGCGTGCCACGCCTTGGAGGGTTTACCCTCGCTTTCGCCTGGGAGGTACGGGGCGTGTCGTTCCGCGCAGGTGCGGCCGACCTCTTCCTGCTTTCCGCGCATGCGGGGTATACGATGCTCTCGGCTCCCGGCCGATTTGCGGCCCAAGCCTCGCTTTGGGACTCCAGCACCTCGGGAACAACACGGCTTGCGTTTCAAGCCTCCCGGGTGTGGGAGGTCCTATTTAAGGAGCCCGGTGGTTGGTCAAACCGCGTCTCAACGTGGTTTGACCGGATCGTTGTTTTGCTCCTTGCCCTTGTCCTGAATTCCGTTCTGCCCTGCTTGCTGTTTTTCCCTTCCTTTCCGGTCTGTCCCTTCCTTAGCCGGTCAGGGGGTCCCTTCCTGTTCCCAGTCCCTTGCTCCTTCCCTGCTGGGGTGGTTCCCCTCTCTTAGTAGTTCTCTGTTCCTTCTCTGGGTTCTTGGTCCTCCCTGAGTTCCTTGCCTTCCCGCCTTCCCTTGTATTCTGTGGCCTCCTGATTCCTGCTCCTGGATTCGACTCTACACATCTCGCTCCAGTTGTCTTCAGAGAACCTCCAGCCAAAAAGACCATCAGGCTCCCCCTGTCAGTGCTTGCACTGTCCTGATGCCACATTAACCAGGGGTGAGCGAACCTGTGGCATCGGGAGCTGGTTCACCTCCAGTCCAGTACCTATTTGGACGGGAGTTGGGCTGGTTCCTGGTGTCGCTTTCACTTCACTACAGAACTTCTGGCACTCTGGCATCATCTACTAAACAGACTTCTGGACGAACAGGTACGCTGCGCCCTAGTGACGCCATCTTTAACAGGTACTTAGATTCTTCTTGTCTCCAGACCTATTGTTGATCACCACTTTGTAAATGCTCTGTTCCAGCTAACAAAATCTTTAGCAGTTTCTTCGGCAGCTGCGAGAGGATGGTACCTGGAACCACCACAGGGGCTGTCTTCTTGAAATGTACTGGCGCAGCTCCATAGAGATCCAGCTTTCTCTACCCTCCTCCTGGATGTCTATTACCCATTCTGTGTATCTTGTTCCTCATAGCTCCAATACCTAATAGTGGATGTATCTCTCTGTTCGAACTAGGTAGTGTTGGCTCTTCAGTGGTGCAAGTACTGACCTCCACCAAGTATCCATAACCATCAGTGGTATTCTGACTTTCTGCAAGGGCAGTGTAAAAGAATGAAGGGGAGTGGAGGGTTCCTGCTTCTCCAATTCCTTCCCCCACCCAATTCAAGGGTTTGGGCAGAGTATACAAGAGGGATAGGCATTCCCCAGGCACGACAGGCCTTATTGGGGTGCACGTCTATTCATGACCTTTTGGGGCAAATGTCCCACTCTTCAAATTTGAGGAACATTGACATCGGTTGAACCGGCTGAAAGCCATTCCACATTTCTATTAACATTCCAGTGGCACATTCAGTGTCTCTGATTGGACCAGTAACTCCAAGTACTTATTGCAACTTTTCTAATTCCTTCTGGGCCTCGGGTTGCATGCACTTTTCAGTCCTGCATGTCACGCTGGGCCTGCATCTTGACATGATAGACATAAGGGCCATTTTGATGTTAACATCTATGCTTCAGGGGTCTACTAGACTGCTGTCCGTGATAGCCTGTTCACCTGGGTCAACCATTTTCACTGGTAACACTAAATCAATGCTGACCTCATGTACCTTTGTCACAGGATCTGGGTTGGTGCCACGGAAACTGGTAGTGCACTGGGTCAAATTCATGGTGGCAACCAGTCAATGGTGGGATGTCATTCAACATCGCCTCAGCCACAATTTGTTCATCAGTCTGCATGCTGTGGTCCATTCAGTGCACCCTGGACCTTGTCACCACTCTCTCGGGTTCCACCAGAATTACTGCACACTGGTTGTATCACTTACCCGGGGCAAAGCTCTTTCCTAGTCCTAGACACACAATTGTGACAGGGTCAAGGGTCTGTCCCTGTCGAGGGGGGTCCAAGAACCCCAGAATGGTGTGGGGGGAGTTCAGGGGGACACTTTTGACTGGCTTGCCAGTATGCACAGAGCCATATATTTACATTGTTGCCTATGTCTCTGACCCTAATGGCTATCATACCCCCAGGTCTATGATCGTTCAGGTCCTTTGCCACAAGCATTGTGTTCAGAGAAGTCTATTTATTGACATAGGACCCAGAAATGACCTCAACCAGCATGCACCAGGCTCAGAAATCTGGGATGTATCATGTGTCCTTGGAAGCAGCACAGCATAAAGAATGAGACAAAAAGTACAACAATGCACCTGGCTTTTCACACAAGACCGGTCCAGAACACGAGCAACAGACTTTTTACTCAAATGGAAAGGGACTAGGCTTCCCCATTCTGGAGCCAAATGAGAACCCCAACCCTACCATAGGGCCCCCAGTTTCACTACAGGGGAACAATGGGGCGATGGCCCATGGCACTCAAGCCAGTGGGGAAATTAACAGTAGTAGGGGAGACCAGGCAACATTCCCAAAAACCCATTTGAATAGTGATGACCCCAGAAGGGGGAGAGAGACCGCATGACAAACCGTGAGAGAATGGAGACTGAAAGGAAGCGTGGCTAAGGGCCCTTATCAGGACATCCTGGGGAAATTCTAGCCCACATGGGGAGGAGTGAGGATTAATTTAGAGTTTGGCTCAGGGAAGTAACTGATTTAAGTACCTAATTGGGGCTGAGAGACCGTTCTAGACAAGAAGGGCGGGGGCCTGGAGGATTTAAAAAGCCAGGTGCTCAGGTGAGGTCAGAAGAGGAGAAAGGAGGACCAAGAGATCAAAGAGTAGTGTGCCTCATGTGGAGGAGAACTAGGAGAAAACTTTTTTGGCAATTTTGGAGAGAGTGAAGGTAAGCTATTGGGTTTGAGAGTTATACTAATTTGTATATGAGTTAATGTGTGAGAGAGGGACGTAAGACATGAGTTAGGGGAGCAGAGATGGTGCGGAAGAGCGGGTGGGGCAGTGCTGCAGATAGGATTTTGAAGTGGGAGTATTTTACTCCCTATTTTTTAAAGTTGGGAGTAAAATGATTTTTTTAGGGATTCCAATTCCCAATGAGAGTATTTTATAAGCGGCTAAAAATATGTTTTAACTGGGAAACAGAAATGTTTTTTTTTAATAATTATTTCTGTGCACCTAGTTATGCATGCACCTTAAAAGATACATGTTTACTTCTTCCGATCTACTAATAAGATGCACTGCTGGTCCAAACATATTCATGGAGCCGTGAGAGTGAAAGCAGCAGCACAAGGTCATATATATCTGTTGCCCATTTTTTGTTGCCCATTTTGAAGATTTTTTACTCCCGAATCTTATTTTTTTGGAGTATTTGCCTATTTTCTACGGAGTAAAAGTGGCCTATACACACCTTATCTTAAGGGCTGGGGAGGGGTTTAGTGAGCAGGGCACTATAACCCTGGGGCCAGTACCATATCTCTGGAAGGTGAGCAGGGCACCATATCTCTGGAGGTGGTTGTAAGATGGTAGACGCAGACAGAGAAGTGATAGGGCGACAGACACAGACAGAGAAGTGATAGGGCGACAGAATTAGAAGGTATGGAGTGGGAAGGTTAGGACGCTGAGTGGGGAAAGAAAGGGAGAGAATGATTAGTAATAGTCAGGTGTAGTGAGAGGAGAGTGAGGTTAAATGCTGAATGACAGCCATTCAGATGAAAGGCACACAACAGTGATCAAACTTCCCTGTTTTATGTCACTGTTTTTTTAATAATTCTTTTTTGTATAACATGCTTAATAGCAGAGAGAGGTCTTTAAGAGCGGGATCAAGATTTGAACCTGTGCTGCGTTGTCTTGCTTCCAAGAAAATCGTGTTGCCCTTGAGCTATCCACCCTTACCCTCACCTCACTGTTACGAAATATTTTGTTTTTACACCTTTCCCTCCATAGATTTCTATGGGATGCCCATTCATTTTGGCCCGTTTTGAGCCCTGTCCTGACTTTTTGGATGTCAGTAAAGTCTTCTGCCTTTATTTCCCTTTCCTGTTTTGTAGCTTCTTAAGGGGACACAGACTAGTCCTTAAGACTGTCAGTACTGAGAGGCTATTTCGCTCTTAATGATCTTGTGTATTGTTATAATTGGCCAACTCACCTTCTTGTGAGTTTATATAATGGCTTGTTTGTTACTTTAAATATGTGCCTAAGACAAGCTTGTGGCAGCAGTGTTATTTTTACTGTTTTTGTGTGTTTTTACTTGTGCACTTTTTCATTTACCGCAAATGGCTACTAAAAGTGGCTAGCACTCTAAGATGGCTTTTTGCTTGTTGTTTGGCCATATTGTTGTTTGGCCTTATTTCTGCCTGTTCAGATTAGGAAATGCCTTATGCGGAAATCCCTTTCTCTGGGAAAGCTGCTTTTTTCATGGGTAAAGGGACTTTGTGTGTGTGAGCCAGAGGAAGGGACTGGGACTGTCTAGTCCCATTCCACAAACTCTGGTGCCAGAGAGTCTGTTGCTGGACAGATGTGATGACCAGTGTTTGTCCAGGATTGGACAGCCACTGGCTGCTTGAATGTTTCAGATCATTACCATTGGTGGGCTTGGGCTTGCTCCCAGCCTGAATCGTGGTTAAAGGGAGGGCTCCTGAAACTGTTAATAAGATCGCTGTTGGAGCCAAGACTTCTACGAAGAAGAGCAGCCCGCTGACGACCTGAAGATCCCCGAAGCTGACCAGCAGCGATTCCAGCATTATCCAAGTGAAGCCCTGCCCCTCTTTCTTGATCCCAAGAAGGCATTTGTTGTTGCTTTGGCACATACCAGAGGGAACAACTAGTCTTGCCCTCTGAGCCTTTGGAAATGTATAATAATGCATGTAAATATGTGCTATGTAAGGCACTGTGGATCAAAGCGCTATATAAATATCAAATTATTATTAAATATCAAATTTTAAATGTCCCTGGAACAACTGATGGACTGACCAGCTCTCACCTGGGCTACCTCTGTCGTTCAGAGTAGAGCCTTGCAACCTGTCATATCCCCAGCTTGGTCTACAAGTCACCCCCACTGCATTTGGAGCCATATCACTCCAAGAGAAGTTGTGCTTGGGCTGCTTTTGTGTTCGATGCTGGACGATTGCCTGTCGCTGCCTGACCCTAGTGACCTTCGTCGGACCTTGACTTCTTCGTTTCCATGAGGTGTCCCATGTTCGTCTCTCCCATAGAAGTCTTCACTTTTCTTTGTTTGGGTTTTCCACTGAAAGTTATCTAGGGTGTAGAGTCCTTACCCTAAACGTACACTGACTTGGCCTTTAATGGTGGAGCATGGGTTAAGGATCCTTCCATAGGCCTATCCTAGTGTTTTGGATTGAGTGGAGCGCTTATCTGAACTTAACTTAATCTTTTAACCAACTTGGGTACTTCTTAATCACCACCACAGCCCGCTTCATTCTTTTGATATAATCAAAGCGGAGTTGCTGCTGAGTTGACTCATTTCATCTCAGGCAGTCCACGGTGCTCTCAGCTCCAGTATCCAGTCTGTATCCTGTGTCTGTTGGTTTTGTGGGAGGACCCACTCAAAACCTGCTTTCGGCCGCGTAGCGGCTGCAGAGTTGCTGCTGAGTTGACTGCAGTCTTAGAGTTGCTGCTGAGTTGACTGCAGTTTCAGGCAGTCCACGTTGCTCTCAGCTCTCAGCTACAATATCCAGTCTGTCTCCTGTGTCTATTGGTTTTTTGGGAGGATCCACTCAAAACCTCAATTTGGCCACGGAGCGGCCACGGAGTTGCTGCTGAGTTGACTGCAGTCTCAGGCAGTCTATGGCAGTGGAGGCACAGAGGTCTGCCGAGGAAGAGGGTCGTTCTCTGAGAAGTATGCGCCTACGGCGCGTGGAGATGGGCGTTAAGAAGGTGGATCCCACGATGAAGAGTGGCTCTCGGCCTGAAGATGCAGCGGTGTCAGTTAGGAGAGGCCGTCTAAACACGCTTGCAGCCCAAACCCCCTCCGCCCCCTCTTCCTCTCAGCCGTCTGGCGAGCGCTCTTAGAGACCATCCAATCTAAAGACAGACGAGAGAGCGGACCAAATATCTGCTATACACACACAGCCCCTGTCTTCTGGGGCGGCAAAGTCTGCAAATCGGCCGAAGCTGCAGGCGAGTCTTACGGTGGGGGTTGCAGACAGATCTATGACAGTGGGCATTGTAGAAACGGCCACAGGCTCACAGAAAATTGTCAGCAACAAGGTTTCAATGACGGCGAGAGGACCTGGAAGAGGGAGTGGTGTTCGATCCCTGTCACGCTGTTAGCCCCCTCCAGACACACCAGTCTACCACAGATCCGAACTTAAGGGAAAAGAACGACAAGATGGAACTCATAAAATCATTAGCTATTACAAAGGAACTTCTGGAGAACCCGGCTCAGCCTGCGAGTGGAGTTAATCTAGGCGGATTCAATTTCCCGCCCACAATCCAAATAGAGATTCATCCAATAATTGAAAGAGAAGACTTGGTCAGCCCGAATGCTGACCTAATAGAGTCACAACTCCCCCGGCTGGAGGAAGACACCCTAACTCTGATGGAAGACAACGCGATCCAGGATGACTATGCTAACAATTCCGACCAAACAATAGCTGAAGTGACTCTCAAAGCTAACACTTTTGAGCTATCCCATCCAAACGTACTTAAGGACCCTAAGCCTGTGTTAAAGGAAATGGACAGAGCTGCACATAGTGGCAAGCAGCCCATTAAGACCAAGGGCTCCATTAAGACGCGGATGAAGCCAACAAGGGCCAGTGATACACCAATACACTATTTACAACCTCAAACTGCTTCACATAAGCCGAGGGAAATTGGGCGCAATCCTTCTAGAACTATACGCTCACTCAGGAAGACAATTTTACAAACGCTGCGGCCAAAGCCCCTCCTTCCCAATTTATTGGTGGATTTCTTTAAGAAAAAAAGCGTTGTGTCCTGTAGTGGTCTGGGTGAATTTACAGATGCTGAGATTCTAGAAAGGATGGAAGATACGCCCAATCATTATCTGCCGAAGGATAAAAAGACGCCCAGGAGGCTGCCCAGGGTGAACGAACATGCTACAAGACAGGCAGAAAAAATGTCAACGCCATTAAGGTGGCATTTTGGTAAGCCGTTAGGCTATAATCGGAGCACAGCGCCAATGATCTTTGGCATCCCGCAGATCCCACTGAAAAATATTGGGTCACCTGAATCTGCCTCGAAGAACGCCAAAGAGACGCCCCTTACACCTAAAATGACACCCGAGAGTCGTAACAACTCATTAGTGGGTGAATCCGCGATAGAGGCACCTGCGCTGGAGCTAGAGGCTGAAGGTCGGACACCAAACTCCCCCTTGATAACTGAGGAGTCGAGTGAACGAAGTGAGGAACCTACATGTGACTCATCAAAATTATCAAAGGATGACGGGGCCCACACAGCTTGGAAAAAGACCAATCTGGCGTCAATACCAAAGTCCTGCATGCTCCCTACTAAGCCTCCTCACAACAGACGATTGAGTGAACTCTCACAAACAATGGGTAAGGAAACCCCTCATAAAAAAACTAGACCTGCTAACAATAATGTTGATGGTCACTATATCCCTGGCCCCCTTCAGCAAGCTGTATGAAGCACTGAACGAAACTTTAAAAGACCATACCATGATGACGGCCTTAATTCATACTACGTTGTCATATTTGGAAGGCTATGTGATGGCAAAGGCAAAAGAACTTGAGGGATCAAGGTACCGAAAAACGTCACATTGGATAGATAAGCGCAGGATGTGGATAAAACAAATCTGCCTCAAAAAGAGGTAACCAACACTCAGTTTGTTCGCAAACTACTGAGGTAGTGGTCTCAAAGGCTGCCATATTTAATAAGATGGACAATGTCAGAGTTGATTTAACCTCTGGGAGTTCGACTGTTAAACAACTAGACGCCAATACAAAGCCTCAGTCGAGGCACACGGAACAACCCTCTAGAACAGCGGTATTCAAACTGTGGGGCGCAACCCTCAGGGGGCCTCAGCCTCATCTCTGGGGGGCCATGAGAGCCCAGCATAAAACGTAAAAAAAAAAAAAGTATTTTTTTTTTTTTAGATTTGAAGAAATGGGCAGGGGCAGCTCACATGGTCGAGCTGAAGAAACTGTCTCAGGCACCAATGAAAAAGTGGCCCACAGTTGTAAATGGATGTTCATTCCTTTAGTCACAGACTGTTTGAATAGTACCCAATGTAAGTAAATTGTGATATTTCAGCAACAATGGTCAAAATTACTAACTGCATAGTGAAGTAACTCATAGAACTGACCCACATTTGTCAAAAAAGTAGCCCATTTTGACTGGCCCACACTAGCATTTTGCATTTTTGGTACAGGCATTGCCCTATTGCTCTATAGGCAAGTTCGATCCTGGCGGCTCATCCATAATGGCGAGGGGGTGCCCAACCAGTGGCCCCCTCACCCATTATGGAGGAGCTAAGGAGCCAGCCCAGTGAAACAATGAGCAGTCCCTCAGCTGCTTTTTCCAGCTGAGGGAGTGCTCCTGGGCTGGCTGAACTGTCAAAGGGAAACACTATTTCCCTTTGACAGTTCAGTTCAGTTCCCCAGCCGCACATGCTCACTGAGACATGCAAGGCTGGGGCGTTTTGCTTTGCCAGCATTTCGTAGCTCATTGGAAATGCTGGCTGGGGCACTGCATGACTGTATGTGCGAGGGGGAGCTCCTGCGCCTCCTTGCACATACGGACATAACAGCCTGGAGCAGGGCGTTTCAGCACCGACACACAGGCCAATGCAGAAGGTACTTTTATGTTAATTTTATTTAAACATATGCATGGATGCGTGTATGCTTGTGTTATGAGTGAGTGTATGGTGATGGATGCTCATGTGAATGATGGTGATTGCTGTATGAATGTGTGTGTGTGTGTGTGTGTGTGTGTGTGTGTGTGTGTGTTTGTTTTGGTCCGTTGAGCTGATTTTGGCAAGTGGTGGATAGAGGGGGGAAGGAGGGTTGTACAACAAAGGCATTTTAAAAATGCCTAAATGCCTTTGTTGCAAAATCCCCCTACCCACCTGCCAAAATCAGCTCTCCTTCTGAGGCGCTGTGGAGCCCAGGGGACAGGGATAGTATTTTTTTACTGGATTTCTATCATAGATGTCCAGTCAAAAATGCCATGCTTTCCCTCTTGTCACCCCAGCTCCTTGCATACACACATAATCATGTTGATTGTGTTAGGCCCAGTGGGGCCCAGGGGACAGGGATGGTATCTTTTTACTGGACATCTATCATAGATGTCCAGTAAAATATGTCATGTCTGCCCCCTGTGCCCCCCCAGCATCAATTGCAAACTGTTTGGCTACTTACCCATTTTATTTTTTAAAGTATGCTCTACAATGCAACATTTTAACCCATTATTCTTTTAAAAATGTGCAGGGTAAACCCCCCGGACTCCTCTTGATTGGTTTGTGCTCCCTCACTGCACTCAGTCGCTATGGCATTTTGGTGGGAAATAGTTATGCCCTTCGATTTAAAAAATTCACCAGCCGCCACTGGCCCTCAGACTGTATTGGGAACGGGATGGGGGGAGCCGAGGGACTGTGGTGGGAGCAGGATGGGCGGGAACTATGGGATAGTGGTGGGAGCAGGGTGGGGAGAGCCCAGGGTACGTGATGGGGTGGGGAGAGCCCAGGGACTGGGTAGGAGTGGGATGAGGGAGCCCAGAGATTGTGATGGGAGCAGGTGCGGGAGCCTAGGGACTATACTGGGAGTAGGGTGCAGTGACGGTGTGCAATACATACTGTCCATTTGGCATTTTTGGGGGGGCCCAGCCTGCCCAAAATTTGCTCAGGGGGGGCACAGAACAAACAAGTTTGTAAACCACTGCTCTAGAAAGCCAAACGTGATTTTCACTGCCCAACAGTGCAACCTGGGAATTAAGAGAATGAATGGCTGCATAGCTGCGGTCCCACCAGATCAGCTTTTAAACACGACACTCTTCAGTCAAGACACAGAAAAAACAAATCGACTTAAGATATGAGAAAATCAACCCGCAAGTTTTGGAATTTTTGCCCAGAAAACGAACACTAGATTGGAGAACGAAATAGTTAAAGCTGCAAATAGAGATGATCCTCTAGTTCAGCTAACAACAGCATCACATGGGCAAGAGATAAAGGAACCGCTTTCTCATGCAGCCCAAATGAATGCGAGCTGCAGCAAACAACTAAAAGAAAGCGTTACAGTTTTAAAACTTAAGGATAATGAAAAAACAACAATCCCGTCCACCGTCGAAGACGACCCGGAACAATCTATCGATCTGATAAATATGAGCCTATACGTGGTGGAAGATTCAGAATCAGACCTTGCCCATCTGCCACAACAGAAGAGAAAAGCTGATGATCATCGAGAACACTCTTTACCTTTCGATCAAGGAAGAAAATGATGATAATGGAGCCGCCTTCTCCTACCTTCCTAACTATGGATGAAAAACGTAAAAGGACTTTAAATAACAAAGTGAAGACCAACAGCGCTAATTATGCCAGAGATGCAAGCAGACAAAGGCCTACATCAAGAACTGTGAATTGCTCGAACTAAGGGTTTCGCCAAAGAGCAACAAAGCTCCTTTTTCAGCAGACGACAAGAGAGATTTGTTCTCATCTCACTGCAAATCCCCTTTCAAACGGTTCGATATATGGGATGAAAGAGAAAAATGAGGGACATAGATCTCGAGGACCTCAAGTTCCAGTGTGTGGCACTCAAGAGCACAATGTAAGGTCAAATTAACGGACCCATTACAACAATAAAAACAAAACATATACTAGCAGAACTTTTAAGCTGGAACGCGTACTGGATCTAGAGGATAACCTGATACTAAACAGGAGAACAATAATCAAATTATTGAATCACATTCCGAGCTTGAGACTTTTTATGATCAGAGGGCATAAAGATTGTTGAACCTAGTCGAAACGGCCGAAAGGAGTGCTCATATCTCCACATAGAATCATCTGTAGTGAAATGTATGCTACTTGACGCAACCGAGAACGTACTTATCTTGGAGTACGATCTACGTGAAATGTATACTGATGAAGGTGTGCAAGGGCGTCCATCTGAAAGGGAAAGCAAATACAACTCGAGACACCCATTTTCAGGCCACAGACCTGTGACAAAGAAGGATCGCAAATAATCGAACGAGGGAGTCCATTTTTCCTTCAATTCCACTCAAGAAGACCTGCCCAAACACTATCGAAACCATAAAACGAGAAACCATCCTCCTAGATCAACAAAAGGGGGCTTCCCTGGAGGCAGATACGAAAAGTCTAGTTTCCATACCCCCGGCGAAACAGAAGATGCAAGGGATTTATTGGACTTTGGCAGAATGCCTAAGGGACCAATGCCGAAATTAAAAATAATCTTTGAACTAGATCCTGTGGAAATAAAACCTGCAAGTTCAACCATTACAGCATTGCAAACGAGAAGTGAAGAAGACCAAAAGAAAGTGGGCTTGGATTTCTATGGCCCTTGCGCCCCAATCACTCAATTAGCCACTAAAAAAAATGAAATGTCAACTGGTCACAAGGGAGGCACCTGCTAGGACTCAACCAGCCAGCAAAAATGTGACCATGGGCTCCTGGAATACCAGAGGGTTTGGTCACCTGACCACACACAGTGACGCCAATTTGGGAAGCTACGACGTACTGCATTTACAGGAGACCTGGTTGACGTCCCAACCAAACTTGGATGGATACGAAATCGCCTTTACTCCTGCTCAAAAGGGACTAAAAGGTTGTCCAACATCCGGTCTTTTAACAGCTATTCGATCTGGAAGTGGTTTACACCTCGAAACAATGATACTTTCAGCAGCATTTGTGCAGGCCTCCTTGGTCTCCTGGCAACGATCAAAACTATCGGCAAATGAAGACAAGATTGATAAAATGATATTTGTGAATACCTACTGGAACCCAAGTGCTAATGATGTTCATCAAGCAAACCATATAATAATAAATGGAGACCTCAATGCGTTTTGCCCAGAAATAGGGGACCAAAAGCTTCACCTACCAAGATCTTTACCTGCCTTGGCAGCTTTAATGGACTCTAAGGATTTGCACAATCTGCATTGGACGACAGACAAAAATCAATACAAAATTCCCACAGGGGAGCGGGATGGCCAAGGATGAACGATTGATCACTCTTATGTATCAAGGGAACTTCTCTCTCTCATTGACAACTTCAACGCGAAGAGAGCAAAACATAGTGATCATAACATGCTGATTACGTCATGGAAAGCCCAAATTATTGCTGAAGTTGAAAACTGTGATGGAGATACTCATCTTAGGTTAATGGATGATTCGTTTAGGCAAATGACAAAGCAATACCAGAAGTAGACTATCGGCCGCTGTTGACTGCCTATCGATCGAAAAGGGTAAAGGGGAAATCCACCTCAAAATCATACATTCACACGTACAGCAAATTACTGGTTGAAAAGAGAAGAACCCTGAGGCAAACAAAGCGAGTTGCGAGCAAATTAAATTCCTTAGAAAATCTGCAAAAGGTCAAGTCCGCGGAAAAGACCTATAGGAACTGGCTGCAAAATCATAAATCCGAATGTACCAAGAGGATTCGGAACAAATGCTACGCGCTGTATGTGGAAGGAAACCCAGAGAATTCTGGTCATTAATAAAATCCTGTACAAAGGAAGTTAATGACACCCATTACAAGAAATCCCACTAATCAGCTTCCTTCCCTTGCCGGACAGAGTGAGTCAACTTAGATGTATATGTACTTAATTTTTTGCATTCTTAAACCCAAACAAAAGGGCACTTCACCATTTAATTATCAGAAAATACACATATTTTAATATTTATCATACCAATTTGACAATTCCAATATACAACGTTAAAAATGTTCCAAACATCAATTCAACAATCAATTTTGTGTGTACATCTTTCTTCATTGCGACTAACAGCATAGAACTATATGCTTAAAAAAACCTTTTCTATGCCTTATTGGGGTGTATTCTCTTTTATAGAAAAGACCCCGCTCTTATTTAAGCCCTTCCCAATTTCTCTGGGCCAAACGGACTGTGCCAACACTTTTATAGAAATGTGTTTCTAGGACCAGCATGGGAATATATCTTTTAAGAATAGGCAAGGCAAGTAATCCCTATTGCAAATCCTGCTGGTGCTGTCTTCAGGGCACTTAGGTTTTTGTTCATATTCTGGTTTTCACACCCTTAACGGTTTGCCGTAATGTACAATCTTTCTAAAAGACAAATAAAACATTTCCACTTTAGAACATAAACAAGTAAAACATTTTTATGCAAAAAATACATCAGATACATCTATTACAACTTCATCTCTATTACCAATATAGACAGCAGGGATGCATTAATACTCAAGTGGTCTAAATTATCCACTACTACACTTTCTCTCATATTCAATATGGTTTGTTCTCTCCATTTCATGTGTCTGCAAACATGCATTTTAGCCTTTAAAGCTTAATTTCCTTGGGCTGACCGTCTCTTTCCAGCACAGACATAAAAAACTTTTGCTGAAAGGGGGGGAGGGATATGTTTTAATATTCCTATCAAATGTCCCTATATGTTTACCTATCACCCAATTATTAATTTAAGCAAGCTGAACGCTCACCTTTTACTGGATCTTCAATTTCTTTCCGATCGGGCTACTTCCTCTAAGTCCCGTGTGGGCACTATTACTGCCCAATGGTGTTCTCTATGTCACGAGCCAGGGTGGTCTCCCTACTAGTTTGTAGCTTAGCTCTGTAACAGGAGGAGAGAAGCCACCATTACTTATCACAGGAATATCGGTGATCACCTCAACATTCTCTTGTTTAAAATTGAGTGAAGCTTACCCGAGTGGCACAGTCCGTTTGGCCCAGAGAAATTGGGAAGGGCTTAAATAAGAGCGGGGTCTTTTCTATAAAAGAGAATACACCCCAATAAGGCATAGAAAAGGTTTTTTTAAGCATATAGTTCTATGCTGTTAGTCGCAATGAAGAAAGATGTACACACAAAATTGATTGTTGAATTGATGTTTGGAACATTTTTAACGTTGTATATTGGAATTGTCAAATTGGTATGATAAATATTAAAATATGTGTATTTTCTGATAATTAAATGGTGAAGTGCCCTTTTGTTTGGGTTTAAGAATGCAAAAAATTAAGTACATATACATCTAAGTTGACTCACTCTGTCCGGCAAGGGAAGGAAGCTGATTAGTGGGATTTCTTGTAATTGGTGTTTCATTATCCTCACCCACTCAGCCCCTAAAAAGAGGATAGGCACAGCTCACGTAAAACTCAAAGTTAATGACACCCTCCAAAACAACATTGGGGAGCAGAAATGGATAGATAATTTCAGAGACCTCTATAAAAATTAGGCAGGGATCAAGCGAACTCCGAAGCACAACCAGCTACATTCTGGAAGATCCCATACAATAGTGAGATGATTTTAACAAAGATCACTGCATGTTGGCCTTTGCATCCCCACCTAGCGCAAGCAGAGCAGGAGAGTCTAGACCGCGAGCTGCGTCAGCTGGAGAGAAAGGGGGCCATAGAGAAGTGTTGCGCAGCCCCCAGATTCGTAAGCAATATGTTCCTGGTCCACAGAAAAGAGAACATGCGACCAGTCATAAACCTGAAAGAGCTGAATGGCTGGATTGTATACCAGCACTTCAAAATGGTAGGGATACACCAGCTCAGGGATTCCCTAAGAGAAGGGAACTGGCTCACAAGGTTACACTTGAAGGACGCGCATTTAACAGTGCCAGTGCAAGAGAAATTCAGGACGTTCCTAGCGTTCCGCTGGAACAGCCAACTATGGCAGTTCAGAACTTTTTCCTTCGGGCTAGCCTCCGCGCCTTGGGCCAAATTGATGAGACCGGTAGCAGCAGTGATTTGAGAGAAGGGTATCAGGATGATTATATACCTAGACAACCTACTGCTCCTAGCTTAGGAGCAAGAGGCACTAGTATACCAAACAGTGTGGATAGAGGACCTCCTGACGTCCTTAGGGTTCCTAGTGAACATAGAAAAGTCAGACACAACGCCAGCACAAAGGCTAGACTTCCTAGGTTTAGTCCTAGATACCAGGAAAGCGACCCTGGTATTACCAGCGTGGAAAATCGGAGACATCAAGAAGGAGATCAGGGACTGCTTGAGCAAGCAGGTGATATCAATCCGGGTTCTGGCGAGGATAGTATGGATGCTTGCAGCGTTGATCCAAGCTATCTTTCCAGGCCCACTGCACTATTGAGCGCTTCAGAGACTGAACATCAGACATTTTCAGCAGGGTCTGAAGTACCATCAGCAAATAACTTTGGATCAGGAGTCCATCATAGAGCTAGAGTGGTGGTTGAAGAATATAGATGCCTGGAATGGTCGTGCCATTTTTTCGGAGATGGAGCCAGATGCCCGTCGCATAGGCTGAGGGGCAAGATGAGGCTTCCTAGAGACTGGGGGAAAGTGGAGCGAGGAGGAACTCCACCTGCACATAAACTGTTTGGAACTCCCAGCGGGTTCTTTCGCCATCAAGGCGTTCACAAGAGGGAGAGGGAGTTCATGTGTCCTGCTAAAAATGGGCAACATATCAGCGGTCCGGTATATAAATCACCTAGGAAGGACAAGATCCCGACTACTAGCAGAGCTAGCGAAGGACTTTTGGCATTTTTGCCTGGAGTCAGGGACGTCAGTGATGGCAGAGTACCTGGCAGGTTCACTGAACGTAGTGGCCGACTGGAACTTGCGATACCTGGCGGACTCCAGAGACTGGAGCCTGGACACCAAGGTCTTTCAGACTCTGAATCTACTGTGGGTCCCGGTTCACCCAGATTTGTTTGCGTCTCGCCTCAACGCGCAGACACCCAGCTACTTCAGCTGGAGGCTGGATCCAGGCACGCAGGGCACAGACACGTTCCTCCAACAATGATCAGGAGAACTACATTATGCGTTCCTCCCTTCATGATGCTGAGCAGGCTCTTAACGAAGTGTCAGGGGGAGAAGGCAGAATTAATATTGATAGCGCCTCTATGGAAGTCACAAGTATGGTTTCCAACGCTGATGGAGCTGTCGGTAGACATACCCCTAGTTCTCCCGGACGGAGAACAGCAACTCACAGACCCAGCTGGGTTGTCACATCCTCTGAGAGTGAGAGGGACTCTGCTGCTAATAGCATGCAGAGTATCAGGAGACCCTGGGCACTGCCAGGCATTTTGGCGCAAGCTGCAGAGCTCATTGCGGAATCATGGGCTCCATCCACTAGGAGGAGCTATGACGCAGCTTGGGCCAGGTGGTCGAACTGGTGTAGAGGGAGAAATGTACATCCAGTTTCTGACCCTATAGTAGCTATATTGAACTTTCTAGCTTATCTATTACAATTCAGGAAAGCTTTTTTGGACCATAGGAGTGTACAGGTCCGCCATTTCAACGGGTCACTTACCGATCGAAGGAGCCCCAGCAGGGTAGCATCCAGCTGTAGCGAGGTTTATAAGAGGGGCGAGATATAAAGCACCCACAGAGCCAAGGTATAATAGAGTTTGGGACGTGACAGTAGTGTTGTGGCTACTGGAGAGCTTGCCAACAGACAGGTATCTGTCATTAAAGCAGCTGTCCAGCAAATTAGCAATGTTATTATGCCTAGTATCCTGTAAGAGAGTAGCAGACGTCAAAGCACTTGAGATTAACAGGAAGTCCTTCGGACCAGAAGGAGTGACGTTTTCGATAGTCGGAAGGACTAAGACAGCTACTACTACGGTCCATTACCTGTATTTTCCGAGTAACGCCAAGTTGTGTTTAGCGAGGTGCATCAAAGAATACGAGAGTTGGACAGCGGAGCACAGAGCAGCAGGCACTACTCAGCTACTAATTGCGCACAGGAGGCCTTTTCGGCCAGTAGCGACAGCCACCATAGCAAGATGGGTAAGAGAGGTGATGCAGATAGCAGGTATCGACCTGAATGTATATAGAGCACACTCAGTAAGAGGAGCAATGGTGTCCAGAGCGTTCACAGCAGGTGTGTCTCTGCGGGATATTATGCAGGCAGCTGATTGGGTCAAGCGATAATACATTTAAAGAGTTTTATTTCAAACTGATTGAAAGTTTAGCGACAACTGTATTGGGGAAGCTTTGAACAAGCATAATGCTCGCCTCCAGTCTTGACGTAGAATAAAAATTACCCCTGCTAGTTGCACAGGGAGTATTCATTGTATTACAGACTAGGAGGCGAGCATTACATTCCCACCCTGTCATGTATTGTCTAAAATGTATGTAATATACATTGAATACGACAGTACAAGGACTCCACCCTGATATTGTTATTTGTATGATCCTTAGGGGAAGAACAGAAGAACAATTGAGAAGAGAGGCTCAAGGAGCGTCGAAGTATGATGGAAGCAGTCAGTTCAAGTGGGAGGTAGCTCCATTGCGCTAGCATCAAGTTGAAGCAGTTCGCTCTGTTGGCGGGACGCTAATAAAGGTTCAAGAGGCAGTTCAGAGCCGTAAAAGAGAAGAGAAGTCCAGGGACAGGAAGAGTGTCATAGCTGGACTGAGCAAAGATAGAACTACTGAGACATTGGGATTTGTAGTTTTAAAGGAAGAAAGAAGAAAAGTGACATGAAGATACTTTTCAGTGTTATTGTGTGTGTTTTGTTGAAACTGCTGAAGAGTAAAATAAATGTAGTTGAAGCATAATGCTCGCCTCCTAGTCTTTAATAGAACTGATACTCCCTGCGCAACTAGCAGGGTTAATCTTTATTCTCCCATAGTTCAGTTCCACTTTAGCTTGACGTCCTGCAAAAAACATTGACACTGAAAAATCCCTCCAAGCCTTTTGCGATTCTTTCTGTGTTATTTGAGCGGCTCAGAAGATAAACACTGCCCAGCCCATCTGGACACTGATTACCTAAGTGCTTTGCAGGCAACTCTTGAAATTAAAGATTATGCTTACTGCTGTAGGAACTTTTATTTGAAAAACATGTAACAGTTTGTCACTTTTGAGAAAGACTAAGACCTTAAACTGTGCAAAACATATTCTTTAACTTGAACGATGCTCTCCTAAGCGCTGCACTACCACCAGATTGATGCTGCAGTGAAATCTTCACTTCACACATCTTTTTCTGTTTCATGGTTTTTCTGTAACTTCAAAGTTTAGGCCTCAGTGCAGGAATTCTTCAGTATACGTCTTTACTCTTCCAAGTTCATTGATGAAAGGCAGTTGGTAACATTCTAAATTGGATCACTGCTGTACAAACCCACCATCTTGGCCTGGGTTAGAGCCCAATCCACCATTTTGAGCACATCAGTCAAAACATCTCTGCGAATAACTATTAACGATAGTGGGAAACAATACAACCTTTTCCTCAAACACCCTGCCACTATCCTAGTACCTAGCATAGACCTGGCTCCAAGCCTCCTATGACCCTGACAGTACCCCCACCTCAAGGACCTGTCCCAGGGTCTGGTTTCAAGGCAAACCTCTGATGAAACTTTGTCACCAAAAGTGGGGTATGTACATCTTCAGCCAGTTCCCAAGATCTCTATCAGGACCAAACCCCTTCCAGTCAATCAGATACTGTAACCTACCTCTGCTTTTGCAGGAATCTAAAATATTTCTGACTTCAAATTCCTCCACCTCGGACTCAACACTCAGAGGAGCTGGTTTTTCTAACAAAGTTCCCTCCACGACTGGCTTATGATATATGATATGATGTGGCATTCATAACGCGCCTGTACACAAGTGTTTCTAGGCGCGACAAGACAAGGAAGGGGAAACAAAGGGAGGACAAAATAACAATTTTACTAGGCCTTGTGTCATTCAGATCGCGCAGGTGCGGGGAAGAGGATAGGGGAGACGTGCCAAGGGGAAGGGAAAGGAAGGGGTGCAGTTAACTCACAAGTGCAGCCAGCTGGTGGCTCATAAGTGCAGAGAGAAGGGACTGTAAGGTTGCAGATACAGACCCTTAAGTGCTGGGGAGCCGGAGGCAGTGCAAGGGTAACTGGACATGCAGGAGCCTTGGCCCGAGTTCAGAGGGTGACCAGGTGATCAGTGCGCAGAGCAGTCAGGTGCATCAGCAGAGGAGAGGAAGAGAGAAAGCGGAAGTGAAAAGGAAGGTCTTGAGTTGCTTCCGGAACTGGAGGTGGTTCGGCTCAAGTTTGAGAGAGGCAGGGAGGCAGTTCCAGAGGTAGACCCCAGCCGAGGAGATGACCTGCCCCCAACTCTCTACTTGGAGAAGCGTCTGACCCTCAGAGAGTTGGAGGTGGATGAGCGGTGAGCAGTGAGCTCGAGAAGGAAGATGTTTTTGAAAGAGAAAGTTGGA